>NW_006408543.1:8593742-8629266 GCF_000296735.1 Chrysochloris asiatica
GCCCAAAGCAATTTACACATATAATGCAATCCCAATCCAGATTCTAACGACATTCTTCAAAGATGGAAAAAACAATTATAAAGTTTATATGGAAAGTAAAGAGACCTGGGATAAGCAAAGTACTGCTTAAGAAGAAGAACAAGGTGGAGGGTCCTCTCACTCCCTGATTTCAAATTTTACTACACGGCTACAGTGGTCAAAACAGCCTGGTACTGGTATAATGAAAGATACATTGGTCAATGGAACAGAATTGAGAATCCAGAAATTAACCTATCCACATACAGCCAACTGATTTTCAACAAAGAACCTAAGTATATTACATGGGAAGCAGACAGTCTTTTCAACAGATGGTGCTGGCAGAATTGGAAAGTGATGTGCAAAGTGATATGAAACAAGACCTTTACCTCATACCTTATACAAAAACTAACTCAGCATGGATTAAATATCTAAATGTGAATCCCAGAATTACAAAGGTCATCAATGAAAAAATAAGGACAAATGTGAGAACTCTAATACAGGGCATACACAGACTACCAAACATTTTGAAAATTAGACAAGTAAAATCAGACAAAATAGATCAGTGGAACATCTAAAAATTTAAAACTTAAGTACATCAAAAGAGTAAAAAGGGAGCCCACAGAATGGGAAAAAAAATCTTTTGCAATGACACATTGGACAAAGGATTAATTTCCAAAATATATAGGAAACTATAACACCTCTACAAGAAAAGGACAAATAACCCAATTAAAAATAGGGCACAGGACATGAACAGACACTTCACCAAGAAGGAGATCCAGGCAACCAACAAACATATGAAGAAATGTTCACGATCACTAGCCATTAGAGAGATGCAAATCAAAACAACAGTGAGATATCATCTCACACGAGCAATAATAGCAAAGATCAAAAAAGTAGAGGATGTGGAGAGACTGGGACCCTCCTACATTGCTGAAGGGATTGCAAAATGGTTCAACCACTCTGGAAAACAATACAATGCTTCCTCAGAAGATTGGAAATATGATCCAGCAATTCCTGTACTTGGTATTTACCCACAAGAAATACGAGCCATAACACCAATGGTCATAGCAGCACTATTCACAATAGCAAAAAGATGGAGACTGCCTAAGTGCCCATCAATGGAAGAAAGGATAAACAAACTGTGGCACATACACACAATGGAATATTATGCTACCCTGAAGAATACCAAGGAAGCAGTAAGCCACCGCATAACATGGATGAAGCTTGAGGACATTATGCTGAGTGAAATTAGTCAGTCACAAAAGGAGAAATATTACACAGGACCATTATTGTAAAAGATTAAGAAAAACACCCACACTAAATGGGGGAAGGAAAAAAATATTTATTTATTTAATCTTTTATTTATGTATTTTTTTATCTTTAATCTTTAAATTATTTATTTATTTATTTATTTATTTTCTTGTTGGTTACTGGAGTGTGTGGGGTGGGGTGAGGGGAGGGAGGAGAAGGTGGAGCACAGGGTAAGGAATAGATACAGGATAGTTTGGGTGCTGGGAAGGGGAAGGGGAAAGGAAAAACAAGGCAGATGGGAGAATAGCTAAGCAGGTTTACATGGGCTAAATATCACAGAGGTAAATAACAATATAAACACAACCATGGCACAACAGAGCTCATGGATACAAAGATTGGGGTATGCTGTGAATGGGTAAAATGGGGAAATAATGTTAAGATGCTTGGCTGTCTTTTGAATCTTGGTTTCCCTTACCTACTATTGTAAAATAGACACTTGAAGGGGGAGAGAGAGGAATAGCCAGAAACATCACCAGAGAAAGCTTGTAAGTCCGTCTTCAGCCTATAACTATTTGGAATACCTAAAATGGGGCTATAACTTGCCCAGTGAAGGAGGCTCCCTGCAGAGCCTTTGCATTGCACAAGACCATAAGTGGAATCCTGATCCCCATCCAGAATCTTCTGAGGTGGGGCATTCCACTTGAAAGGACAAGCAGACCAGTCTGGAGCAGCTAGAAGAACAGAAGATACTTCTTGAAAGAAAGACCAGCAGGAAAAATAAAAAAAAACAATAATAGCAATACAATTGACTACTACAAGAACAAGCAAGTTGTTCCCCAGGGAACAATCAAGGCAAGTGGTCAGGTCCCCTCAAGGCAAACCCCCTTCCAAGACTGAAGCTCAATTGGAATACACTAGCAGGCATGTGGTTCTGCTGCTGACCATCTTGGTCAATGATAAGGGGAAGTGGGGGAAACGATCAATGAAGTTGTGAACTAAGTGTGACCACATTCAATAGACTCCTGTTAACCTGGATGGAGACCTGGTTAACAAGTAGTATGACAATACCTGGGGACTCCTGGGCCCAGGGGCAGGGACATGGCCCCAGAGGACTAGAATGGAGTGTGAAGTATCCAGCTGATATGAAGTGAGGGGAGCTGCAGAAGAACACCCACACTTGCAGATAGTATCCATTTGACCTGGCATCAATGGCTTGATGATTCGAACACGACCAGAGGAAGAAAGAACACGAACAACAACAAAAAAACAAACAAAGAAAGAAAGAGTAACCCACTACAAGTGGATGAACTTGACCTATGCTTGTAGATGCAGTATGACAAAGGAGTGGACAAGTCTCTATATTGAGGATCATTCCCATCTCCTTGGGACACAGGGTCAACAGGGATGGGGAACTTAGACATTGGCTACCCAAAATGGGGGACTACAAAGGCAAGAAGTGACCGGCTTACAAGCTTTCAATAGGGAACCTAGCTCCACAGGATACAGGGAAATGTAGAACCTCCACTGAATTGTTTCCAACCTGTCTGGATGGGGTTGATAAAAGGTGAGGGGGATAGGACTCCTCTGGTTCAATAGGGGATGATTGCTATCAGGTCTGACAGTGAGTGTTGGAAAGGTAAATGTAAATGTTTGGTACCTAAAGGAGGGGAATGGCTGATTTTGCAGTCCAGGAGCAGAGATCCCTGGAACCATCAAGGGAGAAAAGTGACGTGCAAGACAGTATCCGGGGAGGCAGTGACACTAGGGATGGAGGCAGAGACGATGATGTGGACAGAAGAACTAAGAGAATAAGAGGAAAGAGAGCATTAAACTTCGTGTCCACCGTGTGTTCACCATGGACAGCTGTGATGAGTTAATACCAGAGTATCTCAACTTCATCCAAGGTGTGGTGGCCTCCGAGGAACTACCCCTCAACATTTCCTGGGAAATACTTCAGCAGAGCAAAATCTTGAAGGTTATCCAGAAAAACATTGTCAAGAAGTGCCTTGAGCTCTTCTCTGAGTTGGCAGAAGACAAGGAGAACCATTAGAAATTCTGAGACATTCTCTAAGAACCTGAAGCTTGGAATCCATGAGGACTGTACTATAACCAACGATGCCTTTCTGGGCTTCTGGGCTTTTACACTTCCCAGTCTGGAGATGAAATGATTTCTCTCTCTGAGTATGTTTCACGCACCAAGGAGACCCAGAAGTCCATCTATTATATCACTGGTGAAAGCAAAGAGCAGGTAGCCAGTTCTGCATTGTGAAGCAAATACGGAAGCGGGGCTATGAGGTAGTTTATATGACTGAGCCTATCGACAAGTACTGTGTGTAGCAGCCCAAGGAGTCTGATGGGAAGAGCTTGGTCTCAGTTACCAAGGAAGGCCTAGAGCTCCCAGAGGAAGAAGAGGAGAAAAAGAAAATAGAACTCAGCAAGGTCAAGTTTGAGAACCTCTGCAAGCTCATGAAAGAAATCTTGGCTAAGGAGGTTGAGAAGGTAACAATCTCTAATAGACTTGTGTCTTCACCCTGCTGCATTGTGACGTACGTATGGCTGGACGGCCAATAATGGAATGGATCATGAAAGCCTAGGCACTGTGAGGCAACTCTACGATGGACTACATGATGTCCAAAAATCACCTGGAGATTAACCCAGATCACCCCATCGTGGAGATACACAGGCAGAAGGCTGAAGCAGACAAGAATGATAAAGCTGTCAAGGACCTAGTGGTTCTGCTCTTTGAAGCTGCACTGCTCTCTTCTGGCTTCTCCCTTGAGGATCCCCAGACCCACTCCAGCCACATCCACCGCATGATCAAGCTGGGCTTAGGCAGTGATGAAGATGAAGTAACAGCGGAGGAACCCAGTACTGCTGTTCCTGATGAGATCCACACCCCCGCCCCTGAGAGTGATGAGGATGCATCTCGCATGGAAGAAGTAGATTAGTCATTTCTACCAACAAAACTTGTGCCCTCTGTAGTGTCCCTGTGGTTCCCACAGCAGCCTTGAGTGGCCTGGTCCCATCTAGCTCCATCTGCTGATAACTAGTGGTTATTTTACCTCCGGGGTCTTGTGTGTAAGGCAGGATATAAGGCCCTCAGGCCCTGTCCCCCTCTCTTATTTAGGAGTGGGGTTAGATGCTGTGTATTGTGTTTTTTTGTTGTTATTTATTTTGCTCTGAAATTAATATATGCAAAATAAAATGATGCCATTTTATAATAAATAAATAGTCAAATAATATTGCATCACCACCAAAAAAAAGGCAACCCAGAGGGATGCCAAGATGAAAGGCAACAGAGAGAAAGAAGGAAACGAATAAGAAGGCAGGGGAGCTGGCAGAATTTGAGACCTTGGATTTCACAGCTCTGTAAATTCTTAAATTCTCTTTCTGAAGCTAAGTTGAGTTGTTATCTGTTCCTTGCAACCCAAAGGGTTCTGATTGGAATTTCACATTAGGGTATGCAGCTGATCCCAGCTGCTGGCGTCATGCACGGGCACACAGTTTCAAGTTTACCAAGAACTCTCAGGCTCTTGATCTCTTAGTCTTATGGAGTGTGGTACATCTGTCTTCTTTTACAGATGGTGGCACAGGCTTTACAAGCTTAAGTGAGATTGTTAAAATGTGATGGATGGGAAAATCCAATGTAAGCTGAAAAGTACTGTTTCTATTAGAAGACCTTTCATTGTTACTGATGGTGAATCACTAATGTCTACAAAACTGGGTGGTGGACTCACTCAAGATGCCTTCTGTCCCCTTGACTGTTTAAGAGCATGGCATTGGTGGAATTGTCCATCCTCCAGAGCCCAAGGGTCCAGCATAGAGCAGGTGCTCACCAAAGTCAGACTAGGAGGTCAGTGCTATCAGACAGGCAGAAATGGGGACTGGGGTATTGAGTGCCTGGGAGGCACTTGGGAGTCCTGAATCCAGTCCTAGTATGACTGGTAATGGTTTCATCCGGAACCCTTGGCGCTCACTACTTCTGCATCCCTCTTGGACCAGATTGACCGCCTGTAATTCTGCCTGATATGTTCTCTAGCTGCTGGAGGGTATGGGCATATCGAAAATACTGAGAGTTAATGAATGCCCCTTGGTGAGACAACTCTTAGGTGTGTTCTACACTGTCTCCTAGAGAGCACCAATGGAACTGAGGTAGCTTCAGGTATCCCCTGTGAAAACTGCTTATTAAGGGTCCCTGTCTTAACCCCTTCCTCTCTGGGTCTTATTTGCCCCATTTGCCTACAACTACTTCTGAATTTGGGGAGTGTTTCGTTCTGCTGTGCATAAGGTCGCTATGGGTCGGTACCAACTCGATGGCACCTAACAAAAATAACAACAATAAATTCTGATTTCACTTTCCAAACAAATTATGGAATGCCTTGTTTAGACAAGGAGAGTGTGCGTTTGAGTCCCGAAGGCTTCCTGTAAGCTATGGAGTTAGTGAAAATATTAAATATACCATGGTCTTCTAGATGAATGAACAAATCTGTGTTGAAATAAATATAACCAGAATATTCCTTCGAAATGAGGATGGAGGGACTGTCTCACAAACTGCGGACATGTTATCAACAGGGACCCGTCCTTAGAGAAGGGCATCATACTTGGTAAAGTAGAGGGTCATCAAAAACCAGGAAGATTCTCAACAAGGTGGACTGACACAGTGGCGGCAGCAAGAGCTTGAACCCTAACAACAATTGTGAGAAGGGCGTAGGACCAGGTAGTGGTGTTTTTTTTTAAATATTTTATTGTGAATTATATGATAATTTACATGGGAGAACTTTAGTTTTACATTCATTCCATCATATATCATCTCACTGCCATGGTTCCAATCCCCTCCATGCATCCTCAACCACCCAAAGGGTATATCCCAGAAACCCGCTCCCTACACTTCCCCCCTCCTCCCCCCAGTTTTTGACCCACAGTCCCTTTCCCTCTCTGGGTCCAAAGTCCCCAGCCGCTTCATCACTCCATGTCATCATCTCTGCCTCCATCTCAGGCATCTCTGTCTCTCTGGGTAGGGTCCCGCTCTCGGCTCTTCTCCATTGATGGTCCCAGAGGCCTCCGCTCCTATCCTGGAGAATCAATCACTCCCTTCCTTGTTACAAAACTTCTACCTTTGCATTTCCAACCCTCATAGTCTATCCTGATAAGCATTATTCACTACAGTATCACGAGTTGGAGCAGGTAGTATTTTGTTCTGTTGTATGTAGGATCTCTATGAGTTGGAACCAACTCAAGGACAGGTATCAACAGTAACAAGGCTTCTAACTGTGAGGGTGCTTTTATTTGCTGAGACCCAACCCAACTGGCTTAAATAAAAAGAAGATGCATTGTGCAACTCATGTGCTGAAGATCACTGGGTATGGTTAACCCAGGAAGTTATCTCTCTTTGTGGCTTCATTCTCACACAGAATCGCTCCATATTTTGTCTTTCAATAGCTTGGGGTTTATGTCCTTCCAGTTTTACATCCAGAGGAGAGACTGGATCCGTTTCCTGGGGATTCAAGCACAAATCCAAGCATTGATCATTCTTGGCTTGGTTTGAGTTTGAGTTCCATTCTGGAATCTCTTGTATTCTGGACCCCAGAAGCTGTGGGTGGGGGACCTAAAGACCCAAAGTTGGGGAGGGTTGGTTCTGCAAAAAGAAAATGGAAGGGTTGCTAAGTCAATGTTTGCTGAGTGAGATCGTGAATGAGTCAGGGAGGGAGCAACAGGATGTCCAAGCTAGAAGGATCTATACTGGACATTGCTGGGTTTTTTTGCCTCCTCAGCTTCCTCAGCCATCCCAGCTCCACTGAATGTCAGTGAAGAGGTGAAGCTTATGCATCAGAGTATGAACACCAACACCCCTCTGGGATAAACACGTGGCAGGACAGAATAAACAACAGCTCTGAGCGTGTCTCACACCCACATTCCCTCTCATCTCTGCCACTTACTGGCCACAGGCTCTTTGAGCCTCAGTTTCCCCAACTGTACAATGGGCATAATAAACCCAGATCTTGAGTACCGTTCTGAATTCTGGGCCTGGGACACCACTGGGGCTCAGCCACAGTGTCCTCTTCCTTCTTGCCTTTAAGTGTTTTTCAAATGAACAACAGCAGAGACGAAGTACCATTTCCAAAAGAGTTGCTGGTGGATGAGGGGGCTGTGGGGGTCCCCGGGGGCCGGTGCCTCCTCTTCGGGGACCTGTGAACGTATCTTCCTGCTTGATGTCTACGTCTCCAACTCAAGCTGTGTCCGTCAAACATCGAGCCGCATCTTCTCGCTCTTGACAAGACAGTCGGAGATGGTGCTAATGAACCTCCCACCGCGGCTGAGAGTGGTGGGCAGCCCCCCAGCGCTCTTTCCAGTCCTTGCAGCTTTTCTCCCTGCTGAACATAACAAACGCTGATTTGCTTGTCTCACGTCAGAAGAAAATGAGACAGTCTTTAAATGCGAGCTCTTTAAAGTGCTTGGGGTACACCCGCTCAGACACCCTTGAGGAAAAGGGAAAAATTAGTGAAATGTGGAATAATTTGAAGAAATTAGGCCTAGTTTGTCCAAGATTAACGATAGCACTTAATTAAGTGGTCCAATCTTTCTTGCTGGAGGTGGGAGGTGGGGGAGAAATCACTTCAGTCCTCAATTTTCTAAAGCATTTCTGTAAGAACGTATGTGCAAAGGCTTCTGGGGGCGTTTATGAGGTCATTTCATTTTAATCACCCACGACTCGGCTCGCCAGGAGACGCAGGAGAGGTTTCGCAGAATTCTCAATCACCACTTTAGTGAGCTCTACCAGAACCTTCTCCGGAAGTCCACTCAATTCTGCAGTAGGAAGGAAATTTCCACTCCCCTCCAAGTCTTTGGACACCCAGATGACCCCAGAGTGGAGGTTCAGGTCCCTCAGAGACCCCTCAGAGGATACCTTGGTTCAGGCACAGGGACTAGGGGTATCTACCAAATAGCAAGGAAGGAAGAGGCAAGAGGCTGAGGAGGGGGCTGAAAACCCAAAGAGGGGAGGAACATTCTAGAAGATTTCCGGGTGGAAATGGGGCTTGGGACCATCTCTGGGGAGGAGGTACATTTGACAGACATGAAAGATGGGAGAACTGAGAGAGTTGGAACAAGAGGGGGGTCCAGGGAGGGATCCCCACATATGAGGGCCCCAGCAAGTTCTATAGCAGTCTGAGTGGTGGATGTGAGGAAGAGTGAGGGGGGATAAAGGGGAGGCGGGCGTCTTGTCCCACAGCTGAGACTTCAGAGTTTATTCCTGGGGTTTAAGCATGGATGCGACCTGCTCTAATGTGAGTTTGAAGTGCTGCCAGAGCCGGGAGATGCCCGGTCAGTGTCCTGAGCAAGGTGTAGAGGCACAAGCCGGTGGGGCAGCAGACAGCAGAGATGACGGATGAAGAGCAGTAAACAGGGTCCTGAGGAATGGGCATTTGCGTTTCTGAAGGCAGAGATGACCTGGCGTTGAGGCTAATGGGTGGTGACATTTTGTGTGGGGTGTCAGTATGAGAGAGTTTGTTATGTGTGTATGGATATGGATATGTGGGAGTGTTGTATGTGTCTATTGTGTGAGGGTAAAAGTATATGTGTTTGTGTAAGAGTGTGTGTGTGTATGCATGTGTGAGAGAACATGAGACTGAGTGTGGGTGTGTGCATGCATTTGTGTGTGTTTATTTGTGAGAGAGAGTGTGTGTCTGTGTGAGTGAGTGTGTATATATGAGTGTGTGTTTGTGTGAGTGGGTATTTATGTGTCTGTGTGAAAGAATGTGAGTGTTTAAGTGAATGTGTGTCGGTGAGTATGTGTGTTTGTTTGCATGTGAGTGGTGTTTGTGTCAGTTGTGTGTGTGTATGAGTGAATGTGTATGTGTGAGTTTGTGTGAATGACTGAATAAGTGTGTTTGGGTGAGTAGGTGAGTGAGCATGTATGTGTGTTTGTGTGAATGTGTATGTGAGTGTGTTTGTGAGTGTGTATGTGAGTGTGTTTTTGAGTGTGTATGTGAGTGTGTTTGTGGGAGTGTGTATGTGTTTTGTCTGTGTATGTTTGTGTGTGTCTATTTTTGTGTTGTGTGTGTGTTTATGTATGGCTTTGTGAGTGTGGTTGTATGTGCAAGTGTGTTTGTGAGTGTGTGTTGTGTCAGTGTGTCTGAGTTTGTGTATGCAAGTGTGTTTGTGAGTGTGAATGTGTGCAAATGTGAGTGGGCGTGTGAATGAGTGTGTTTGTATGTGTCTGTGTGAGTGTGAGGTTTCTTGTGAGTATGCATGTGAGTGTTTGTCTGATAGTGAGTGAATGATTGCATATTTGTGAGTGTGTGTGTTTATGTGTGAGTGGTGTGTTTGTGAGTGAGAGTGTGCATAAGTGTGCTTATGCACTTTTGTGTGTTTGTGTTTATGTGCGTGTAAGTGTGTTTATGTGCTTGTGCATGAGTGGGTATGTGTTTGTAAGTGTGTGACTGTATTTGTGAATATGTATTTGTGTGAGTGTGTGTTTGTGTGTTTATGCTTATGTGATTTTTATGAGTGTGTGTCTGTGTGAGTGTGTGTGTTTTTGTGTCTGTAAACAGGTGTGTGAGTGTGTGCCTGCCTGTGAGGAGGAGACTTGAGCAACCGCCTGGTAGACAGCTGGGGCAGGGAGGGTACAGAGCTGGGTGCAAAGTCAGCCCTGGGCAGAGGTGTAGAGAACATGTTCTCCTCCACACGCAGGGAGGCCATAGGCGAAGGTCCGGGCCTCATGGGGGTCTCCTGTCCACACCGTCTCATTTTCCTATAACTGCAGATGCTGGTAGTCAGATAAAGCAGGGTGAGGTGGAGCTAAGGCAGACAGAGGCAGAGGTGTGGAAGCAGGTGTGTCCACCACCTCCAGGCCAGCTGCCTCCTCCCATGTTGTCAAGCTTCTTGAAAGCCCCTGGAATAGGTTCCCCACTCCCTCCCCAGTGAGCCTGCCTGCTGTGGACCAAGGAGTCCACCCAACCCCACAGGAGTCATCTGGGCTCCCTTAGGTCTTCGGCCCAGGGCCAGAGGCGCTCCCGCCAGGAGAGGATACTGGGGGATCTGGGGGTATCGGCAGCACTGAGATGGTCAGGCCGGACTGGGCCTCCACACGATGGCAGCATGCTGGCACTACAGCCCGCTGTCTTGACGGTCTGAGCGCCAGCACCACCCTCGGCTCCCTGGCCCTGCTCCCCACTCTTTGGGATGGCCACATCTGAGTCTTCCCGAATACTGTCTGGGAGATCCGTGTCTCTCCCTGGTTCCCTGAGCCCTAGAGGTCCTCTGGAACCCGGATCATTCTGCAGCTTATCTCTTAGGAAGGTGGTCGGAGCAGGGGGGGAGTGCTGTGGGAAAGGGTTAGCACAAGAGACTGGAGACCACGGGTATCTTACACAGACTGGGTCCCATGCACCTCCTGGAGCCTCCCAAGGTGGGCACAAGGGGCCTGTGTCTCCGTGGGGGTGGGGGCTGGCGTTTCCGGAGTCCCAGGAGAATGGGTGGGTCCCCCTGCATACAAAAGGCCCCACCTGGGAAGCAAAGAAGACAGCGGTGCCTGCCCTGCTGTCCTCCACAGCTCCGCTCCTGGGCAGGATGTGGTCTTTCCCTCTCCTACCAGCAGCCTCAGTATGGTCTCCTAGTAGGGGAACAATCCCTCATGATTTGGAGTTCTCTGTCCTAGAGGTGTTCTTTCTACCCTCAAGTTCCTCGAGTTGTCTGCTGGTGAACATCACAGCCTGGAAGACTCAACTTCAAGGTTCAGAACCTTCTGGAGTCTTGACCAAGGGGTCCTGCAGTACAGAGACCAGTGGCTCCGTTAGCACAGCAGGAGGTCCCAGCCACCGACATTTGGGGATGTCTGAAGATATTTTGGTTGTCACCGTTGGGGTGGAGACTCTACTGGGGGTCTAGTGAGGGATGCTGCTAAACATCCTGCTATGCCCAGGATGGTCCCCACCTCAGACAGTGAACTGGCCCAATGGATCAACAGTGCTGAGGCTGGGAGGTACGGGGTGCAGATCTGGAGACCAAGGGAGCCCAGTGAGTGAGCATGTTCCTCTTCAAATCCGTTCTCCAGAACCAAACACTTCCCTACAGGGCAGGGGCTGGAAATGTTGCTTCCTCCCTGTCCTTCCACCACTTGGGCCCTGGGGCCCTAAGTCTTGCCCTCCACTCCTCTGGTGGACCTACACAGGGGTCAGTGACCAAGACATGGGGACACCTGGGTCCCCCGCTTCTGTGCCACCGCAGGCTCCTCCCATAACCTCTCTGAGCTCGGGTTCTTTTCCTATAAAAGGCGGTTCTCAGGGTTAGGGCCTGCAGTTGGGTCACTGCCAGCCCTGATGCCCATCTATAATTATAGATGTCAGTCCCGTGGAAACCATTCATCACCCCCAAGCCCATATGGTGCTGACATCAACACCCGGACGCTTCGGAGAATGTGCTCTGTTGATCCGGGGGCCCCAGAAGGAATGAGTCCCAGAAGCAATGTGGCCTTATTGATAGCTACTTCGCATAAACATGAGACCAGGAATACCTGTGGAACCAGGTCGGGTTTGTTCCAGAAGATATCTTACATATAGCAAGGCTATTTCAGGGTGCTGGCAGCCTGCAGGAGACGGCTGGGGAGCTCTTTGCTGATCTGGTTACAACCATGTGTGGAGATAGCAGATGTACCAGGCCATTTATGTCCAGTGGTCTAATGGAAGGAGTGGCCCCCTCCCTCCTGCCCTTCTCCTGTCCTGTGGGCCCCGTCCTGCAGACCCCCCAATGGGGGTGGAGGGAGGAGGGAATGGGTGGCTCCAGGCAGGAGCACCCAGAGCTCTCATATCCCTTCAGTCATTTTCCCTTGGAGCTTTGGCTAGCTCACCCAGATTTACCCAACTTCCAAACAGCCTGGAAAACAGACAGCCTCCAAGGGAGAAGGAGGCCTTCTCCTTCAGAGGTTGGGGGATGCCTGTATGCATTGTCCACTCCTGGCTGGGTCCTGGACTAGTTACCCCCACTTTTTGTGGCTTCTTGGGGTTGGCCAGGGAAATATCAATCCCCTGGTAGATTCTGCAAACATGAAATGAGATGACATGTCTAAGTTCCTCTGTCTCTAGATGTCTAAGTCTCTGGGAGTCACAGGGGTGGTATTCTGGGTTAGCTTTTTCCTAAGACTCCCTTGATCCCTCCTTGACCTATCTGTCTGTCTATCTGTCTGTCTGACTATACCATATTGGTCTTTGGATTGACCTGCTCTCTTTCTATCTGCACTCTTAGACACTATCACTGTCTTCCCTTTTCAAAGGAAGTAATTTTAAACGTGGGCCTTGATCAGACCCACTATGACTGGTCCTATTCCAGGGAGGGATTTAGGGACTAAGGGGTCCCAGGTATTGTTGTGTGTGATGCAGACGAATGGAGGACCAGGGAAGGTATGTCTTGTGTGGGGTGGGGTCCCAGTGAACAGATATGCAGCATGTAGTCTGTCAGATCTGGACACTCCTTGGTATCTTCACCTCCACAGAACTCAGGTTTTCTGGAGACCCGGTTAGGGAGAGCCAACAGGTGAGGGGCCTTGTCTATCAGTGGTGGAACCTGAAGACTATGACCCTGGATTGCCCTTTAGGTCCGGAACTGAACTAACCCCCATGGCTTAATTTTTAGCTAAGTAACAGATAAGTCTATAGGGTGAACAACAACACTAGTGTGGTACACACACCATAGAATGAATGGTCAACCATCCGAGATCAAAAGGGCAGTATTTACCCAAGGTCAAAGTTCAGTTGGGTTGGGAAAGAAGGAGGAATGAACAAGAAACTCAGGGAGGAAGTGGGTTATGTGGTGTTCCATGGATTGATCAATGAATGAGATGAAATGAAGTGTTGGAATTGATGAATGGAAAAGTGATGATCTGCTCTGTAAACTTTCACCCAACGCACAAGAAAAAGTGTTTTTTATAAAATCTTTCAGTGATGGAACCCCAAGACTATGACCCTTAGTTACCCTTTAAGTCCGGAACTGAAGTCACCCCAGGGCTTAATTTTTAGCCAAGCAATAGATAGGTCTATAGGGGGAACAAAACACTAGTGAGGTACACTCACCATAGAATGGTCAGCCTTCTGAGATCAAAAGGGCAGTGTTTACCCAAGGACAAAGTTCAGAAGGGTTGGGAAAGAAGGAGGCATGAGCAAGAAACACAGGGAGGAAGCGGGTCATGTGATGTTCCACGGAGGGGATTGTAATTAATGAGCTGAAATGAAGTGTGTATGAATTGATGAATGGAAAAGTGATGATCTGCTCTTTAAACTTTCACCCAACTCACAGTAAAAAGTTAAAACAAAAACAAACAAATAAGAAGATCCACAGTCTATCAGTGGTTACCAGAGTCTTGCTTAAGGGGGCAGAGTTGGTTTGGGGTGATGTCAAAACTGCGGGAACAGAGATCAGTGATTGTGATATAATGCTGAATACAATTAATTGGAATTAATTCATTCATGAATTGAGAAACATGTAGAAATAGCATATGTATTTTTAACCACAATTTTTAAAAGAAGAAGAATATTGTTAAAAGAGAAAATTTTGTGTTATGTATGTTTTACCAAACACACACATACACACACAAAATTCTAGGGATCCTGACTCAGCTAGCCTGAGGTCATCCAGCCCGGTCTCAGTGAGGCCCTTCTTCCTCAACCCTTACTCTTAGAGGAGTGTTGTGTATGTCTTACCACACACACACACACACACACACACACACACACACACACATACGTACACATACTATCCTTTGTCCCAGGATAAGTGGCTCTGGTGATCTCAACACTTCATGTGACACATGACTGTCCCACTCCCCAACCTATTAGTATCAAATTGTCAATGTTCCCCTTACAACACGGGGTCTTGGAGGGGATCAGGGCTTGGCAGTGGAGGTTCACTCTCTCCCCTAAAGACCCTTCCCCATCTGTCAGATAACCCACAGTTGAAACCACATTTGGAGCCAAGCTTCTTTAAATTCACCGTCTCTTAAAGCACTTGAAACCCACACATCCCCACTCTGTTCTTTTGGTTTGGGGGTTTGTTCCCCTCCATTTTGCTCTTTGCTTCCAACGACCCTCTGGGTCACCCTGATAGTGTCTCTCGGTCACCTGACATGTGCCCTGAACGAGCAGGGATATGAGGAGAGTTGGAGGCTTGGCCTCTGAGACCATTTTCCATCCTGGTCATGCAATCAGCTACAGAAGCCATCCAGAATGGGGTCACCATCTTCACCCCAAAGACACCGACTCGTCTCCATCCAGAGCAGAGCCGGGGCTCCCTTTCATCTATTTTAATCTGCTTGACAGGCATCAGAACTAAAACATATCTGTCGTTGGAAGGGGAAACATTCTTCTAAGTTTTAATTTGCTCCATCTGAGGCGCTCCCAAGAATCCACCGGGATTATTTTTTCCACACACCCCACCTCACCCTGGAAGAGGAGGCTAAACTGAAGTTGCTGGTGAACCCCCCCACCCAAGCAACTTGGCTCAGCACCTGAAAAATAAGACTGACGTTCCCCGTCCTCTTGACTCTTCCCAAAGTAGCATCTCTCACCGGCAGTATTGCCTTGTAAGGCAGGTAGCAGGCTAGCCCGATGAGCGTGCAACCGGATCGTGTGGGACAGGGATGGGGACAGTCATAAACGGCTACAGGGATTATCCCAGCTCACTGAGGACTTGGGAGTGGGGAGGAACGAGGGGAGGGTGCCAAGAGAGCAAGAGGTGTTGGTGTATTTTTCAAACACCAGAACTATAATTAAGGGGGTGAGAAGATTCATGCTAACCCGTAACCAAGGCTGCGAGAGTAATCATGAAATCCAATAGCCCCAGAAGTCTGGGTCTGGAGCCATGTGTGGCATAGCTTTGATGCCTATTCTGGACTTGAGCACATCCATCACAGGGTCAGGTGGTATGCAGTCGTCTCGTGGTGCCTAAAGTAGCTCTCGCTCTCTTTCATGCCACCTGTTCTGTGACTACCTCACAAAACTTGGAGGGACTTTCCAGAAGGCTCTGGGAAGTTGTCTGTGCAGTGGGAGGTGGGGGCGGGGGGTCAGAGCAGAAGGCTTCCCAAGGACATGGGGCCTGGGGTGTGGAGGACATTTCTACCAGAGCCCTGTTTGGGGTGGAGACAAAATATGTACAATTGGGCTCAAAATATGAGGGAGGGGGCTCCCATGCCCCTTGCCATGGGTTTAAAATGTGGTGTCCATGTGTCCAGCCAGTTCCCAGTCACTGTTGAATCTGGGTCAAAGGTGGTTGAGACTCTGTTTCTCTCAAACTTTGTGTACTTTGGAAACTTTTCATGATTAAAAAAAAAAGTCAAAAAATAAAAAATAAAAAGTTGGCCCTGTTTTTCCCTCAACCTGCATGAATGTCCAACACGGCACCTCTTTGGTGCTGTCAACCTCAGCCCGATCTCTGGACACCTGGGTGCCCGGCCTCCCGCCCCTTCCCTCCATCTGTGACCACATCCTCTGAGACAAACCGTTCCTGGAGAATCCACACACAGACTCAGTGGTGGCCAAGCCATGTGGTCATGTTGTTGCCACAGTCGTTGGCCAAGGTCCTTTCTTAGAAAGCCACCGGCTTGGTGTTCCCCTGAAGCAAGGCGCTGCCCCGCCCAACTCGGTAGTGGCCGTGGTGGCGGCGGCGGCCGCGTGACTCCCAATCCCAGTGTCTTCTTGGGGAAACGGGATACAGGAGTTTCCACAGAGATGGTTAGAGCAGGAAGTGACTCCAGTAGGGATGCTGGCGTTCAAATAACCCCACTTTGGCCAACAGATGGGAGAGTGGGAGCCAGGTTTGGGTGGCCACAATGCTTTCCGGACAGCAATGGCATGAACTTGCAAAGTCTCGGCTTAATTCCTGGAGCTCGGAAGTCCACCTCCTTCCTGAGGCTGGTGGTTACTGTGCTAATCAGCTAGGCCGCAGTGGTAATTAGACATGACACAGCCCAGGGAGGCCTGCCAGCCCAGCATCACCACGGGCTGCCCTAGCAGGCTGGTCGGCACCAGGAGCTCCCCAATGGGCTGGGACCACCCTGAGCAGCGAGACCTGCACACAATGGGCTGACTTTGACCCTACTCTTCACTTCCAACTTCAGGGGTCCCAGCCAAGGAGCCCCGTTCTCACCACATCCCAGAGAAAGATGATGAGGCTCAGCCACGCCAACAAGGCCTGTCTGCTGGGCCTGGAGCCGGGTCTGGAACCACCACACAGAGATGATGTTTCAGTCTGACCCACTTTGGCACCTTGGCCTTCTCTCTCCCTGACCTTGGCCTCTGCTCCCTCCCTGGACCTCTTGCAGTACAGCCACACTCAGGACTACTCCAAGGTCAGGCTTGCTCTCTGGAATATTCCCTTGGACCACAGCTGCCATTGGCCCTCCAACCCTTCTCTTCAAACAAAGCTGCTGCTCAGCCCCTGGAGACCAAGCGCACTGGGCCAGGCATCTCCAGGCGTCCCTTTGGGAGCTAGAGACTTAACAAGACCCCGCTGTACCAGGGGCCTGTCCAGAGAGGAGGAGGCACTTCCTGTCCAAGACCACAGAAGCATCTTCCAGAAACTTCCAAAGAGCTGGGGCTGCCTTGCTGCTGCTCCCTTCTTCTGTTTCCTTCATTCTACTTCAGGTGAGGCTTCCAGGTCCCCTCCTGATCCTGCCTTTCTGACCTCAGTCTCCCCAAATCCTCACAGAGCGGGGCTGTGCGTGTTTGATTTTATCTTCTCTTCTCTCTGCCCCACCCCTGCCCTTCTCTTCTCCCTCCTTTTTATTAAAGCAGATGAGTGCACCTGTTATAAGTCTGATGAATTTTCACAAAAGGAACCCAGCTTTGTAACCAGCCCCAAAGTCAGATCCAGAACATGTTGGTATCTCAGCAGACTCTCCTGCCCATTCCCACACTTTTCTCTCTATCTCAAGGACAGCCAGCAAGCTGACTTCTAACACTGAATGAGTTACACTGACTGTGTAGGCTGTGTATTCTTTGGAAACTAGTATCTTGTGTCTTGGCTCAGCAGCGCATTGTGGGGACCACATGTGGCGTGGCTAGACCAGGTGTGATGACCACGCTGCTAGGAGCAGATGTTGGTTGGTTTGGGTTTTGGGGATATTGAGTCATACTGCTGTGGCTATTCTTGTTCATATCTTCCAGTGAATGCTGGACTGCATTTCTGGTGAGTGGGCATGTCCTTTCCATGTCTCAGAAGCACACTAAGTTGGCCATGAAAATGGCTCTGTCATAAGACACTCAGTCCTGCTATTTCTTGCTCACTTTCGCCTCCTCTCTAAACCCTGTCATGGAACTGTCTTCTCCCAATGCCTGCTTGGGACAGAACCTGCAAATGCAGTCATCGCCTCCAGACACAGTGCACCTGTGGTCCATGTTTTATGACTAAGGACACTGAGGCTCAGTCCATCTGACCCCAATGCTTTGGCCCATTGCCTCTCTGAACAGACACCCTGTCCCAGATGAGTGTTAATTCAGGAACACGGGACACAATCAGCATGTGATGGGGACCAAAGGGTAGCTGAGGTGGGTGAAAGGATAGTTCCCAGGGCCCCACTCCTCATATCCACGGGGGGATAGCTCCCAATGTCCAGCGACCCACTCGACATCTATGGGGGTGGAGGTAGCTATCAAAATCATGGCACATACACACAATGGAATATTGCACAATATTCAAGAGCAATGACGAATCTGCAAAATACTTCATGATATGGATAGACCTAGAAGGCATTATACTGAGTGAAATAAGTCAACCACAAAAGGGCAAATATTTGCTCGGTCCCGTGCCATCCTCACCATTGTTTTTATGTTCAAACCTAATGTTGCTGCCATGGTGACTACCCACATCTTGCTAAGGGTGTTCTCTTTTTGGTGAAACTCCACTTTACCAAGAATGATGTTCTCCTCCAAGGATTAGTCCCTCCTGATACTATGTTCTAAGTACAAGAGCAGAAATCTGCTCATCCTGGCTTCTAATGAGCATTCGGGCTGTATTTCTTTCAGCACAACTTTGTTTGTTTTTCTGGCAGTATATGGTACTTGGAATATTCTCCTCCAACACCATAATTCAGAGGCATCAATTAGGCTATGGTCTACCCTATTCATTGTCCAACTTTAACATGCAAGCTGTTGTTAAGTGCCATTGAGTCACTTCTGACTCCTAGTGACTCGGTATAGGGTTTCCAAGGAGCAACTGGTGGGTTTGAATCTCTAACCTTGTGGTTAGCAATCTAGTGCTTATCCAATAGCACAACACCAGGACTCCATGTATAAGAGGCTGTTAGTAAATGCCATGATTAGGGTCTGGCAGACCTAAACCCTCAAAGTGATAACTTTATTCTCGAACATTTTATTTTCTTCTCACGAAGGAGATTTGCATGATGCAGTAGGCCATTTGGGTTCCTAACTGCTGTTTCCATGAGAGTTGATTGTGGATCCAAGCTAAATAAAGTCTTTGAAAACTTAAAAAAAAAAAAAAAAGGACAAAAGGAAAAATACTGTATGTAACCACTACTGTAAAAAGTCAAGAACAGATTTATACAGAAAGAAACATTCTTTGAAGGTTACCAGGGGTGGAGGGAAAGAGAGAGTAAATCACTAACTAGAGAGTAGACATATGTAAGTATTAACTTGAGTGAAGGGAAAAGTGAGGGACAATAAGGGGAGGTCAGCACAAAATGACCAGGGGTGAAGAAAGACACGAGGAGAAGCCAAGAGTTAAAGGCAGCAAAGTGAAGTATTATTACACACACAGTTCTGCAGTGGCAGTACTACCAATTATGGAAGAGGGATACAGAGATAGACAGGCAGCTGAACAGGGCTAGGAAGACAAAACGAGACCTCAGCCACGAACATATGTAGGTTTAACAGAAGATATTTCTACAAATGTGTTTATATATGGCTTCAAATATATCCATGAATATAGAGTAGAGCACACAGGGGAGAAAGTCATGAAAACTTCTTAGCCATAGCAAACATCTTGAAGGAATGAAATGCTAGGCTGGAGGGCTCAGGTTCATAGGCTGGGCTGTGGGAACGGGAGGAGGACACCAAGGTCAATTTGCAGAACACAGTACAAAAAGATAGCACTCTACATTCTACTTTGGTGAGTAGCGAGCAGGGTCTTAAAAACGTTAAGGTTGAACTATTGGTCTCCCCATCCGGAGCAACGAAGAGGGAAGAAAATCAAAGATAATTAGTCTAAAAGACTAATGGCCTACCTGAATCCTAGTCTCCACTACCCTGAGACCAGAAGAATTTCGTGACTCTTGTCTGCCATTGTTTAGAGCTCTGAGAGAGATCACAATAGAAGGTCCTGCATCAAGTGGGAAAAAAATGTGAAACAAAACTGAAAATCATCAAAAACAAAGACCAGGCTCACTGCTCGGATAGAGACTGATAGAAATTCCAAGACTGCGGTTCTTGGTCACGCTTCAGGTCTGGTACAAAATTCACCACCATCAACACCCCCTCTCCCCCCCCCACCATGGGGTTCCTGATGTAGCTCTGTAGGATAAGCACCCGACTGCTAACCGCAAGGTCGGTTGTTCAATGTCACCAGCCAGTCCTTGGAAACCCTATCCAAGGTCGCTTTGAGTCAGAACTGACTCGTTGGCACTTATCTACAACAACCCCCAACGTAGCTCAACTTTTAGATAATGTCTAGATGGCGAACAGTCACACCAGCAAGGTAAACTCCGCACAACAGTCCAGTATATCCGATTACAGGGCAGCATTTGTCTAAGGAAAGGGTTTAGAAGGTAGGCAGGGGTTGGAGAGAAGGATGAATGGAAAAGGGAAACACAAGGAAAAAATGGGGAGAGTCTGAAAGTTGTGGCGTCTGAGATCAACGTTACAAATAATTGTGTAGGAATTGTTGAATGGAAAACCAATTTGTTCTGTAAACATTCGCCCAAATCACAATAAAAAGTTCTCTAGAAAAATAAAAAGATTACAGCCTGAACTGAGAATCAGAGCCAGGGGAAGATTGATTCCAACACATGTAGCTCTCCAAGGAATGCCAGACCCACAGATGTTGAAAGCAGACAAGAGTCATCCTCTTGACCAGACAGAGACAAAGCCTTCGCCTAGAACCTGTGCTCTGAATGCAGACTTCTCATCTCCTAACTGCGAAGGAATCACAGTCCCGGGGTGGCGCTTGTGGCATAATGCGCTGAACCACAGCACACAGGTCGGTTGGCACTGCAAGGTCAGAAGTTCAAATTTACCACGAGCTCCTGAGAAACCCTATGTTGCTGTTGTTGTTAAGCGCCGTCGAGTCGATTCCGACCCACAGTGACCCTGTAGTTATACATCAGAATCAACTCTAAGGCATTTATGAACAACAGTCATCCACTATGTTATGGTTGTTGTTGTTACGTGCAGTGGAGTCGGTTCTGACTCATAGCGACCCTGCACAGCGTTTCCAAGGCTGTTCATCTTTACGGGAGCAGAACGCCTCATCTTTCTTCCGCGGAACAGCTGGTAGTTTCGAACTGCTGACCTTAAAGTTCACAGCCTGATTCGTAACCACTACGCTACCAGAGCCCCTATGTTAAGGAGGCACTAGAAAACTAAGGTACTAGGAAACCCTATGGAGCAATTCTTCTCTGCACTAAAGGGTGTCTTTGAGTTGGAATCACCCCCAACCCCAAACCTCAGGGCAGGTCTCCCATACCCAGGCGGCTGCCCAGAGCACAGGACCCTAGAGGATTGACCGGAAGAGCTCCATGGAGCCTAGCTTCCTTCCCAAGGAGCCCCTCCCCATGGGAGACTTGGCGATATGGAAGTTCTGGGGAACCGGAAGCAATAAAAACAGGGAAGCTACATGGAGGTTGGTGGGGGGAGGGAGAGGTCGAGTGAAAATCTCGTAAAAAACCCCCGGCATTTATTCCCTCCGTAGTTACTTCCATAAATATTTACGGAGGACTGTACTCTTCCTGTTGCAGTGCATGGAGGGGACTCGGAACCAGGCAGAACTGGTTTCACGTCAGTGAATCCTCTGCAGAAGGTGCTAAACCAGAGAGGTTGGGTGGAGTGGGTAGGCTTTTGGGGAACATGGAACAACCAGGGCAGATGCAAGGAACTTGACAGGGGAGACAGGCGTCTGGGGGGAGGGTGTGCAGCCGGGAGCAGAGGGCATTGGGGCAAAGGGGGAGCCCCAGCAGGGATTGGAGCTCTTCCAAGCGTGTTTAGGCAGACAAGGTCATGGCCAGGTTCTTTCTGGGGTGCCCCTGAGGATGGGTTGGAGACAGGACCACCAGGACAGAAGTCCCAGCAAGATACACTAGTGCCTGAGCTGGCCCTGCAGAGAGGCGGAGGGAGGCCACCAGGGATGGGGGTCTTTTTCTGAGCAGGCCTGGGAGACTGTGGGCTTGGGCCGAATGGAGAGGGGAGGGTTGGAAATGGCCCGGATTGCAGCTGAGCAGCTGAGTGGCTGATAATGACACCATTATCCCAGATGCAGTGGGGGGATAATGAGTTCAATTTGGCCGATTTAATCATTTCTTCCCTCATGAATTCAACAAACATTTCTGGATCCATTATGTGCAAAGGGTTGTCTGGGTATCCGGCACACAAAGCTGGACGCCTGGCCCTGCCCTGGGTTGAGCTGCCTTGTAAACACAAATGATAACCCGGGAGATAAGAGTACAGTCTGGAAAAGGATCAGACAAGTTTCAAAGGAAAGATAGGGAAGAAGGGGCCCCACTGGGTGGGCAGAGGTGAACAAGTCAGGGCCGGAAAGGGCAGATCTTGGCCTCAGAGGTCAAGGACCAGCACGTAGACAGCAGCGGACAGAATGCTGGGGAGAGCAAGCAGGAGGGGGTAGGTTTGAGAGTCAGCCTGATGGGTTAGACTCAATCAAAGTAGTAGGGAGCCATAGACTGTTCAAGGGAGAATGCTGTCACCTGGGGTAGATCCTGGGGTAGATGATTGCACTGGGGTTGAGGGTAGGGGTGCATCCCAGGCCAAGATGAGCACAGCAGAGGAGAAGGGGGCATAGGGCCTTGCTGGGGTATGTCAGGGACCAGTGAGTCCACCACCTGGCTGAGAGGGGCCTGATGCCCACTCTTGACCCCTTTTTGCGCCTCCAAGATGTGGGCCCAGTGCAGAAGAGAAGATTGTAGTAGGAAGTCGAGCTCCAGCCTTGAGATGAGGTGTAGGCATCTCCTGAGGAGCCATGTGCCCCCTCCCTCCATGGCTTCTGGAGGCAGAGCCTAGGTAACAGCCTGAAGACCCCTATGGGGTCCCCAAGTGAAACTGCCTCCATGGTTTCAGGTCTAGGAGGACAGGGTGGCCCAAAGCAGGGGGTATATGAAGCCAGGAGCCACCAATTTGAACGTCAAAGCCCCAGGTAGGCCTGGGTTGGGGACCTCCACGTGCGGGGCGGCACAGACTGCTCTGAAATGCGTTTGGAGGGAGTGGAGGTGAGTGGGTTCCCTCGGGGTGGTGGAAGATTAACCATTCAGAGCTGGTCAGGTGCACAGGATGGGGAGTTGTGGGGGGGTTGTTCAGACCTGCTTGCCTTTTGTCCACTGCCTGCGGTTCTCTTCAACTGCATGATGTCATCCTAGACGCATTAAGCTGGAGCAGCCAGAAATTGAATAATTAATTACACTCAGCCTCCATTGCGGTGACTAATTGATCAGGGGCTGCCAGCAGACACCTGGATGGGATTAGCTATGCACAATGAGGGCTGTGGGCAGGTGGCACACCCCCTCAGGACCCCAGCTAACTCGACTTCTGTATTCTTGCTGGTACTGCGTGGCCAGGTGCTGCCCTGGGCTGGAGTGAGAATACATGGGAGGGGCTTGGGGTCTAGGAAGATGCCCTGGCTCAGGCCCTGACCACGGTCATGTTCTCCTCTACACCTGACTGAGACCAAGAGTTCTGCTGCCCTGAACAAGTATGTCATCTCACAGAGCCTCAGTTTCCCTGTCTGACAAGTTGGGAAGGATCCAGACTGTCTGACTGTATTCAGTGTCCAGGGCAGCCCTGTGTGTGAGCTGCCTTTGTCACTGGGATGTTGGTCCTTCCCAGAAGGTCAGCCTTGGTCTGACCTCCTTGCTTAGGCTCACCTGGAGGAAGCTGGCCTCCTAGGGTCTGTGCACCAGCCCGGCAGCTCCTCTCTCCTTCTCTGCAAAGGACAAGGCTTCACTCAAGGTCTTGTGTCGGTGAATGTGTACAAAACAGCATCTATTTGGGGTTTACAGTCTCATGCCCCATACCAGCCACAGCTGACATCCTTGAGCGGGGGTGGTGTGGTGGGGTGGGGGCTCCACAGTTCCAAGAATGGTGCATCCAGCTCCCACAAAGGCTCAGACACACGACTGGGCAGGGGGTGCACTGTGCAATTCAGACTACAGTGTGAATGGTGCAATGCACAACTGTATAGGGCTACACATGGGCCCTGGGTTCACACCATGGGGCTTCCATCGCTGTCTCCTGGTCTTCCTAAATCTGATCATTTCTATATCTGTCCCCCACCCCAACCTCAGTCTCATACCCAGAGCTGTGCCCCAGGGTAGAACTCCACCCAGAAATCCAAGACCCCCAACACCCCACCTTCTGCCTGCCCTGTGGCTCCCCGGATGCCTGCTGATCAGCATGCAGAAACTTCTATATTCCAGGGCCTGCATTTGACTCAAAATATTCTCAAAAGTACAGCCAGAGTGCTCCTTGGAGGCCAGGATGGCCAAACTTCGTCTCTCATACTTCGGACATATTGTCAGGAGGGACCAGTCACTGGAGAAGGATATCATGTTTGGTAAGGTAGAGGGTCAGAGAAAAAGAGGAAGACCCCCAGCGAGATGGATTGGTAGCAGCATCAGTGGACTCAAGCGTGGCAACAGTAGTGAGGTTGGTCCAGGATCGGGCAGTGTTTCGTTCTGCTGTGCAAAGGGTTACTATGAGTTGGTACTGACTCGATGGCACCTAACAACAACAACAACAACTCTCAAGAGGGAGCTCTGGTGTGGTGCTGAAGGATAAGCACTAGACTACAAGATCATAAGCTCAGCAGTTGAAACCCACCAGCTGCTCCTCAGAAACCCTGTACAAGGTTTCTATGAATCGAAACAAACTCAACAGCACTTAACAGTAACACTCTTCAAAGAGGGGTGCCCATTGCTCAACTCATTTCCCTCCAAACTGTCTTTGCTCACTGCCTTCCGCCCCCAGTTGCCCCTGCCTCTGTCCTCGGGTCTCCAAGCCCTGCAGTTAGTTCATCTGGTGGACCCCTTAGCCCTTGTCACATGTGGAGACTCTGCATCCTTGGAAACTATCACTCCTCCTTCAAAGTTCCTCTTTCTGGAATTTGTCTGCCTGCCTCTCCTCCCTGGCCTCCCTGTCTGTGGCCTCTCTTTCTCGTCAGATGACCTGCTGGCATAGTTGACCACAATAGCTCACTTACTCTTTGTTATAACTAAATTCTTCTTCCTCTGAAAAATGAGGCTGTCTGGAGTATGTGTTGGACAGCATCTTTTTTCCCTCCAAAATGGACCAAGCTGAAGAGAGCCTTTAGGTTATGTATGTGTGTAGGTGAATGGCAGTGGAGAGAGGGCAAGAATGTGGGTACAACTGGGGACAGCGATACAGGGAAGAGGGGTCCGGTACACTCTGTTCAGAGTTCCCTGGTGAAGAACTCCTAGGAACTCCTCTACCATTTCCACTGCCTGCCTGGGAGTCTGTGGTACTCCTGAAATCCATTCCCACCCTCCGTATCCAGAACATTCTACAACCCAGAACCCTAATAGGTTGGAGTCAGGCCTTTGCCGAGTCTAATACCAGAAGTGACACAGAATTCACAGCCCTTTCTAGAACCCCAGGTGCCCTGGGGCCACATCGGCACCCCATGGTCTCACACCCCATCCAATCTTGCCTCAGTGCTGCCCGTGGATCTTGCCTATTCACTCCTTCTTTGCTTTTTTTGCCAAAACCCAGAGGTGCCTGGATGTGAATTTCTTAAGCTGGAGGGAGGAAGAGACCAAAAAGTCTTCCTCCAACTATATATCTTTGTCATGGTCTGATGGCCTGTGGAAGGTACAATCCTCTTAAGCACAGACAATGGTATCTATTCTCTTTTGGGGGACCTTCTGAGACCTTCGGGGGCATCTGGCCTTGCAGTCGACTGCTTCCAGAAAGAAGGGAAGGGCTTGGCCAATCTAAACAGACACCATTGTCACAGGACACTGTCCTGCACCAGCCCAGTGGGCAATTGCAACTCGCCAAGCTCCAAGCCCACGCTCAGCGCTGTGAGGGTGTAAGGGAGCCCCAGGCAGTCCCCAGAGGCAGGCTACATGCTGGGGTCATACCTGTCAACATAGATGCTCAGATCCTGGGGATGGGGGGCAGTGACAGACATGAGAACAGAGACATGGCACGTTTTCCAAAGCTGTGGTAAGTAACATGTTGGAGACCTTGATTCATTTACACATTCAAGTGCAGAAGCAAGTCACTCTCCAAAGTAGCCCCTGTCCACTGGGTGCTGCAGCTCCTTCTAAAGATTTTTTAGGCATATACATTTGTTTAACTAAATCTGTACATACTTTCTTTCTTTGAATGCATGGGATCACCCAGCACTCCAGTCCTCTGAAATGCCCTTGCCCTTGGCTACACGCGCCTGTCTCTCCCTGCTTGTTCATACTGCTCGGCTTCACTCTCTCCATCAACAAAGAGGAAACCAGGTTCCTTAACGGAATGGTACCACAGTTCATCCTGCCATTTCCCTAATGATGAACAAAAAGGTTGCCATCCATTTTTCATAATTACCGATAGCGTTGGAAAATGCCCCAACGCACATCCATTTCAGCAGAACTCGACGAAAGGCCATTTGAAATGCGGCTTCTTCTAGAAAGGTTATACAATTCTACAAGTTGATTATGGTGGGTGATTTTGTGAAATCACATTAAAAACAAGTGAGGAGAATGCTTGCCTCAGAAAAAGCATCCACATAATTTGGTAGAGTTTGTTTCAGATTTGGAGGGGAGCAGGGGTGTGCCTCTTCCACAGCCACCTTCAAATATTCTTTGGGGACAGGAGTTGGGCTCCATAATGTAATGACTCCCGGTGGCTGTAGCCCCATCTGCCTAAGAAATGAAAGCATGGAGGGAGAGGGAGCAGCTGAGGACTCTAGACTCACAGAAAGAGAAAGACTGAGTGCTGGCAGCCAGGAGGCAGGCTTACAGAACGTGCCTTTTGGTTGTTTAAATGATTAGATATTCCTGAGTGTTTTTGTGAACATTCCCACCCCCCCCAAAAAAAACACGAAAACAAAAACAAATACTTTTGAATGATGCTGCACAGAGGGGATTATAATCATTGCAAATGAAACAGTGAGTGTAAAACTGATGTTCTCCCATGTAAACTATCACTCAATTCACACTAAAAACTTAAAAACAAAGTCCTGTTTAGCTGCCTGACTTCTCATTTATCAACCCCTTGGCAGAGCTGACTCCACTGCATGGCTTAAGACCCATTTCAATAAGGTAACAGGTCTGAGGCTTTGGGTGGTGGGGCTTCATCAACAGAATCACATTTCAAGAGATAATGCCACTGACGTTTCTGAGAAAAGAGAAAACTTGTCCCCATACATCCTCTGCACTGCTGCTCCATCCCAAGACATCTCCTCCTTCCCAGAGGGGAGGTCTGAGGGGACCCCTTCCACTGCTTTCCAGACCCTTCCTCTTTGGAAAGAATCAGACTGGTTTGTGAGAATCAGACTCAGTGAAGTGGATAAAAAGAAAGCCTGCGCTCCTCTAATTGCCAAGCATTCCCACAGCCCAACCCTCCAGACACATGGCAAAGTGGCATGGTGGGCCTCCACCAAGGTCACCCAGGCAGGGTAACCTTCTCAGCCTCTCTGGCCACCTTGAGAGCACTTTCAAACTAGGGTCTCAGCTTCAAGCAAAGACTGCTGAGGAGCCTTGAACTATTCCTGACAGAAATGAAAAAGCCAGTTACACTTGAGTTAATTCTGACCTTGACTCATAGAGGCCCCTTGTGCGTCAGAGGAGAACAGTACTGGCTTAAGGTTTTCTTTTCCTTTTTGAAAAGAATTCATTTGATTTGATTTTTTGGTGTTGCTGTTGACAATACATCCAGTAGGACATACACCGATTCAGCAATTTCCACATGTACACCCCGGTGGCATGGATAGCATTCTTTAAGCAACGGTTCCCACCCTCCCCCCATGAGTTGTTCCTCCCCTGACCTCTAAGTTCCCTATGTTATCTTTGGAGTTTGCTGTTGTCCATTTGATCCCATATAGATAGTCCTCAAAAGAGCTCAAAGCAGGCATTTCTTACTAGTTCAGCTCAACTGTTTTGTTTAAAGAAGACTTCAGAACATATTTTTGCTTTAAAGTTTAAAGATTATCTCGGGGCCATGGTTTCAGAGATTCACACAGCCCCCAGGGCTCCAGAAAGTCTGGAGTCCATGAGAATTGGGAATTCTGTTCTGTCCTGCATTTCCCCTTTTTCTGAGCAGAATTCTTCTATAGAATCTTTGATAAAACCAGCCTGTAATCTAATAGCAGGCAGGTATCATCCTGGTCTTCTGGTCTCCTGGCAAAGGAGGTAGTTAGCTGTTCATGGAGGCAATTAGCCCCACATTTCATCTCCTCCTCTTAATCGGACTCTCCTTCTTCCTCCATCGCTCTAGGCAAAGAGAGACCAATTGTCGTAAACTGGATGGTCATTTGCAAGCTTTTAAGACTCCAGGCACTGTGTAATGAAGTAAGAGAACAGAAACACTAAACAGGTCATTAGGCCAATTAACTGGGATGGCCCATGAAACCACAACCTGAAACCTCCAAACCAAGAAACAAAATCCATGAGGTGTTTGGTTGTGAATAAAAAAGTCTCAGAAGTGGCTCTTTCTGTTTTTGTTATATGTTTCTCTTTCACACAACATTTGCCAGTTAAAATTTTTTTTTATATAAGTGTACAACTTATTGACATCAATTACAGTAATGGGATTGTAAACCTTCCCCTTAATCAATGTGATTTTTCCACCATGGTAAACTGAAACTCACACTCTTTTGCCCTTCCCTCCTACCCTTCCTAACTGCCAACTGACTTTGACTTCTAGACATTGGCCTTTTCTTGTCTTTTTATCTGAATGAGATCATACACTATTTGGACTTTTCTGATAGACCTATTTCACTAAGAATAATGTCTCCCAGCTCCATCCATCTTGTAACATGTATCAAGAATTCATTTCTTTTTCTGACTGAATAGTATTCCATTGTGTGAGGGTACCACATACATTTTGCTTATCCATTCGTCTGTGGATGACCATTTCATTGTTTCCTCCTTTTGCCTATTGTGAAAACTGCTGCAGTCGACATTGGTATGTCTCTGACTTCTTTCCAGTTCTTTGGGCACATTCCTAGTGGAATTGCTGGGTCATATGGGAGTCTTGGAGTCCTGGTATGGTGCTGTAGGTTAATGCACTGCACTGCAAAGTTGATTTGAGCCGCAAGGTTGGTGGTTCAAGCTCACCAGCCTCTCCTCAGGAACCCTATACAGGGTCATTATGGGTCAGAATTGACTCGACGGCACTTAACAACAGCACGGGGAGTCTTGGTGTGGCACTGTGAGCTAATGTGCTGGACTGCAAAGTCGGTTTCAACTGCAAGGTCAGTTGTTCTAGCTCACCAGCTGCTCCTTAGAAACCCTATACAGGGTCATTATGGACTGGAACGGACTCGACCGCATTTAACAACAACAATGGGTCAATGGCTTTGTTTTTGTAAAGTAGAGAGCTCTAAGGCTTTCTTCCAAGGAGCCTCTAGCTGACCTCCAACCTCCAACCTTTTGATCAGCAGGCTACCTTTTGATTAACTGTCTGTATTAACTAGGTTCTCCAGACAGAAGTCAAAGATCACTTAGACATCTATTTTGCTAGTTCCCGGCATATGGACTTGGACTTACCCAAAGCCTGGAGCAAGACCAATGGTAGGACAGTGGAGGCAGCTCAGACTTGAGCAAGAGTCAATTTTGCATATATGTTGGGTGTTCTGCCTTCCTGCCTAGTGATGTGGGGTTCCTGCTGTTACGTGCCCTTGAGTCGGATCCGACTGACCCTGTATAGGGTTTCCAAGGAGCAGCTGGTGACTTCTCCTACAGTGCCACACTAGGTTGCAATCAGGCAATGCTAAAGGACGGAGAGAGAAAGTTCTAGGACACACTGGCTCTTAGAGTCCCCGATTGATGCAAAGGTTAACATGTTTGGCAATTCACGGAGAGGTTCAAGTTCACTCAGAGGCACCTTGGAAGAAAGACTTCTGAAAACTCAGCCACTGACAACTTTTATGGAGCACAGTTCTGCTCTGACTCACATGGGACCCCATATGTCAGAATTGACTCTACAGGAAACTAGTTTATCTGCCTCCATGCCTGAGGTGGCACAGTAGAGGAAAGTGCTGGACCGCAAGGTCCATTTGAAACACAAAGTCTTGAGTTCAAACTCACCAGCCGCTCCTTGGAAATAATACACAGGGTTGCTATGAGTCAGGACCGACTTTGCGGCACTCAACAAGTCTCTGGTGAAGACTAGATTCCTCGTGCTCCTGGCAGGATCTGGGATCTGGAAAATGACAGTGTGCCTTGATACTGCACCCAGCAGACATGAGGGTGTCAGAGTCACATTCACTACTGAATGAGGGTACATTAATTGACAAAGAAGAAATGTTTTGACTAATTCCGGGCGCTGTTGTCAAGGGGAGGGGTAACATCGCCTTCTCCCGCACTTGAACAGCACCCACTGCCCTGGGCAAGCCCAGTCCAGCCTCAGCATCCAACTTTGTTATGTATTTATTTAAACCCTGCCTCATTCCAGAGAGAATCTAAGGCCTCACCATGAATACTATCTTTGTGTGGCCTTCCAGCGCCAAAGGCAGGGAAACCCAAGCCAGGCACGTCTGGAGGCGGGGCGTCCATATGGCCAGAAGGACCCCAGGCGGCTGTGGGGTTCCCATTTCCTTCTGTCCATCAGGCCACTCAGAGAGAGGGCCTCCCAGCATTGCTGAACTCTGTTGTCTCCTTGAGCCGGCCCCAAACTTCTTTCTGGGACATTCCAGTCCTAGAAGAAGCAGGTCTTGTCAAGCCCCTTTTATGGGAAGATAGAACACATTGGAATTCTCTTTAAAACCCATTTATGAAGTGAATGGCATTTTGGTATCAGCAGTCAGAGGTCATGCTCCTGGGCCTGGCCAGGGGAAAGCAGGGGCTTGGGGGAGATCTGCTTAGGGCTCTGTGTCAGCCTGCCTTGGAGGATGGACAGTACCATGGCCAACTAGCCCAAGGCAGGTCTGTCCACATTGCCTCCTTCCCCTGAAACCCAGGCCCCAAGTGTCCGCTCTCTTGTGCCATGTGGTCCCTGCCTGATTTCAGGGTGTGGAGTTACTTGGTCTAGAACAGCTGTTCCTTTTGATTAAGACCAATCAGGGTGACCCACTGTCCATTTTCCTGGCAGGGGCCTGGAGGCCAGAGGGCACTGTCTGCAGTCCAAGAGCCATGTGGGACTGATGAATTCAGGTACCTCTCTATTAGGGGGTGGGGGAGCATGGCTAGAATTGATGTGTCTCTTAACAATTCTTCGTAATTTTGGTGACAATCTACTAAGTCAAACATCTGCCAGCTCTATTATATTTACACGTACCATTCTGTGACTTTGATGACATTCTTCAAATTGCGACCCATGCTTACTATCCTTTCTCAAGCCATTTTACTGCCATCCACATGAACTTAATGCCCCCTTAGCACAAATTTCCCTTTCTAGCTCTTCAAATTTAAAGGGCAATTTCTATGTTGAGAGCCGTGTGGGGAAACTGAGCCTGGACCCAGGGTGCCCTGGCCACTGGGGACCTCAGTAGGGAGGTGGCGGGTCCTTGAGAGGGCTGCACCCCTGGGAGGCTTCAGCACTTGACTCCCAGATTGAAAGAGGGACTGTAAGGTCAGGAAGGGTGGCCTTCCCTTCCAGCCCTGGCTGCAAACATCCATAAAGACCTGCTGTTCTCAGAGAGAACTTTCTAGGCTTCATAGACTTTCTTCATGAAGAGAAAACTTCCAGAAACCCTTGGACCTGGATGACTGTCCCCCCTATGCCACCCTACCCTCCCTGCTCGCTCCCCCTACAGCTTCTGGTGGGAGAGTTGAGAGGCGGCTGCAATGACTGGACGTTCTGTGGTTCCTGGGGCTGGCCAGTTATTAATAAAATGTCTAATGCACGCAGGTTCAAGGAGGGGAGGCAGTTCTGAAACCAGACTCCAGGCACGTCCACATTCCACCACACCCGCTCCGCCCGCCCCCCGCCTGCTTCTGCACTTGGTTGGGGGACATTTGGGTGGTCCCAACACCTGTTGAAAGTGCTCGCATGCCTGTAACCCAAGCAGGGCCTGAAAATAGCTCAGGATAGAGCACACCGCATTGGCGCTGCCCTTGACCATCTGCTAGCAAGATGCCAGCTCCAATGGAGTCTTTGAGAGGCGGACATTTCTGAACCCAAAAAAGAGGAGCTATGGATTTTAAGATGGGGATAGACCTGGATATGAGGACCGTGGGTATGTTCCTTTCCCTCTAGGCCTATGTGTCCTCTTCTGTGGAGTGGGCGTTGGAGGACTTCTCTGCAGCAGGTGCCCAGAAGTACTAGGAACAATGTCCATTAAGACGCATTCATTGCCATTCATGGCCAGTACATGTTCCCAAGGCCCAGACCCCTGCCCACCAGCACGTCAGCCCAGCCTGACCAGGAAACTAGGACACATGCAGTACTGCTAAACCATTGCACATGGATGGTGTTTGCCCAAAGAGTCATTTCAGGCCAGAGTTAACCTCATCAGGCCTTCCAGAAGCAGGATTGGCTATTTGGCTGGCTCCGGTGACCTAAAGAAGGCCACCACTTGAAAGAAATCTTCCGGAATGATCCACAGGTTATAGGCCATGGGCAGAAGGTCAGAGAATATCCCCAGGCCCTAGACTTCCAGCCATCTGAGTTTTTCCAAGGGCAGGGGATCTCAGACAAAGACCAATCGTCCTTTGACGCCCCGGCCCCCAACCAGAGAATGGGAAAGGGGCTCAGGGTAGGTCCAGGAGTGCTGGCAGGCAAGAGGAACTCGCTAGTGGTCTTGGCCACGTGCTAAATGAGCCCGAATTCCTGATACCCAAAATAGCCGAGGAGATGGGATGTGGCGCCAAGAAGCTCTTGTTCACCATCTCGGCAGCTGGTGGCTCTGGGGCTGGGACTAAGGAACCATTCTTAGCAGTTCCTATGGTCCTGGTGGGGGCACAGCATGTGTTCTGGGTTGAGACAGAGCTGGGTGAAATGGTCAGATCTGATGCTTATTGGCTGTGTAAACTTGAGTTTGTCCTTCCCTCGCTGTGTGCCTCAGTTTCCTCAGCTGTAAAACAAAGATCTAGAGCTTAGCTCTTGTAAGAATCAGGCCCACAGTCTGCAATCGGCAAAGGTCTCTCTCCCTCACTCCCTGGTCTCCAGTCTAAAATGACTCGTGATTCCTGATAGACTAGGCATGTCAGCTGGGAGCATTTCAAACCCAACAGAGGACAAGGACTTGAGATCCCAGGGTGCATCTGGGCACTGTGGAGATCGTGGTCTTCCAGAGGGCATAGAAAGAGTAAGTGATCTCAATGTGACTTTGGGGATCAGACAGAATTTGGAACTCAAAAATCAGCAGAAAGGCGGAAGAAAGAGTGGAAGGAAGGTAGCTAACAGAGAGACGTGAGTCACCTGAGAACTTAAGTGACTTGCCCCAAGCCCATAGTCATGAGTGGCTGAGCAGAAACACAAGGTGCCCCTTATCGGCCTTGGGGAATGGGTGGAATGAGCTCCTGCGATTCCCTAGGACAGGCAGGACATAGTGGACAGGGTGTAAATGTTCTGGTCTATTTTCAGGACTCTGCTGAGAGAGCAGGAATCCAGGCACATGGACCCAGGGGCCAGGACCACCTGTTGGAGCCTTCCCAGCTGAAGGGAGCGAATCAAGGTTGGAATAAGTTAAAGCACCTCTGCGCCTTCCAATTTTAGAACGACACGTTTCAAACTCCAGGGCACAGAGATGAGCTGTCCTTTTATAGGCTCAACATGAGCTTCATAGGCTAGACCCCCCATCCTGGGCGCAGCCAGCATCCCCACATCTATCTTTAATCACCTCAGATGCTATTAATAACTGGTGATTTCATGTTTCTCATAAAACCGAGAAAAAAACAGATAATTCACCCATTTTCTCACTCTGTACAGATTTACTGAAACTGACCAGGAGTTAGGGAACAACATCCAAGATGTCCCTGGATGCCACATGGCCATCAGAGAGTTCAGGGAGTAAAGAAAGATCTTTCGAGCAGTGGAGGAGAAGGTCGTGGCTGGGGACAGAAAGACGTCATTTGGCTCTTCAGTCATCTGTCATCTGGGCAACTTTGGGCCCCTGGCTCCCAATCTGTAGAATGGGGCCAAGAACCCAACCTTACCAGCCTCTTCTGGGGATTAACTGGTCTCTGGGCAACTCTACTGCTTAGGCTCCAGGACTGGTTAGGTCCAAGCATTCACTGTCCTGATTCACTGTCCTCTGTCCTGACTTGGCCTTACAGAGTTGGGGTAGGGGGTTTCAAGCTACATTGTGGTTCAGCAGGAAGAGGAGTCTTTGGGAAAGAAGTCTTCCTGAGGCATCTGTCCCTGCTCTTTCCTTCTCCCAGGGCTGCTCCCAGGACTAGCCTTCCTGACTGGAGATAAAGAGCAGATAATATAAACCTTTAGTGTGTTCTACATCTTTGTTTATCTTCCCACAGTCCCCACCCAGAGAACGGCTGCCTTCCATGGTGTGTCAAAATTCTTTCCGGGGCTGCCTTTGCTGTAGACCATTTCCCAATACTTTTGGCATTGCAACGGCGGCCCTTCCACCTCTCTGGTCATGAATGTCATTGTTACCTGATGGTTTTTTGACAGCTCTGCTGAGATGGGGTGTGTGTGTGTGCTTGTGCACCAATAAAAATACCCCCAGGTAATAGACCCGAGAAGTTTCTTGACCTTCTTCATAGTCAAACAGTAAGAATCCCCCTTATCAGGGCAAATGGAGACCCCAAATCCACTGCCATTGAGTCAATTCTGAGCCACAGTCATGAGAGATTGAGCAAGGTGTTTGGGCATTGGGGAAGTGTGGAGACATCTCAGCATAGTTGCTGCTGGACTTGTGCTTTTGGTTAAGATTGAGTAAAGGGACCAGATTTACACATCCACATGAACTTACCAGAAACAGCAGTCAAAATACATCTGAAGTAGAAGATGCATCTGAGATATCTCTGGAAAATTGGAGACAAGTGAGGTAGGGCCTTCTTACTGCCTTGGGAGAGTTTGCAATCTGTAGCACAGGGAAGGGAAGAACTCTCTGAGTTCAGTAGACAGAGCTGGGAGTCCAAGAAGACCAAGGGAGTTAGAGTACACTGAGTACCAGAGGGGAATGAGCCTCATAGAGAAAACCCAGGAGACCTTCAGCGGACCACTTGAGTGTCCAGCAAATACTGACCAGCAAATACTGACATGTGTGAGAGGAAATTACTTCAGTTCATGGAAAGAACCTTCTGGAAAAATTATGGCTAACAGTGTCTGATGTTCACACAGAGCTGCGAATAGTGTCAGATTCTTCCAACCAACCTGGAAAAACTCTGCTCACAAGACATTGGGTAGAAGTCTCAAAAAAAATTGTGCCTTAGTAATGGGAAATGAATTAAATGCTACTTTGGACATATCTAACAAAGTACTTTAAAAATGTCCCAAAATCAAATTATGCCCAAATAACTGTATCTCAGCACAAAGTTCAAGAATATTATGAAAATACAAATATATCTACCACTCTACAAGGTAAAATTTACCATGTCTTATATGGATTCAAAGTTTAACAGACATTTAAAGAAACACAACTCATAATGAGGAGAAGAATTAATTGATCAAAACAGGCCCAGAATTTACAAAGATGTTAGAATTAGCAGAAAAGGTCATTGACACATTGGTTGTAAATATATCTTGAACATTCAAAAAGTTAAAGAGCGATATGGAAGAAATTTTGTTTTAAATGAACCAAATTGAATTTCTAGATATAAAAATTATACTGCTGAAATTATTGGCAGATTAAATACCACAGATAAAAAAGATTAGTGAACTTGAAGATACAACAAGAGAAACTATTCAAGATGAAATACATCTCTCTCTCTCTCTCTCTCTCTCTCTCTCTCTCTCTCTCT
>NW_006408543.1:8629366-8651438 GCF_000296735.1 Chrysochloris asiatica
ATATATCTTTTTTTTAATTAAAATGCATCAGGAAGTGGTAGGACAATTTCAAGCTTCCTAATAGAGGTAGACTGCTGGTGTGGCACTGTGGATCAGCACTGTACTATGAATCACAAGGTCGGCAGTTCAAACCTACCAGCTGCTCCTGAGAAACCCTATACAGGGTCACTATGAGTAGGAACTGAACTCGATGGCACTTAACAAAAACAACAACAACAATGTTGAGATAATTGAAAGAAAAGGACAGAAAAAATTGTTGATGAAATAATGACCCGAAAATTTCCAGATTTGATGAAAACTGTAAACCCTCTGCTCCTGGAAACTCAATGAACGCCAAGCATAAGAACAATAAAATCATTGCATTATAATCAAATTCCTAGAATCTTAAATTCAGCCAAAATGGGGAAAAACATGCTATTAGTGGAGGGACAAAGATAAGAGTAACTACAGATTTCTTTTTAAAAGCAATGCAAGCAGAAATACAATAGAGAAAGATCTTTCAAATAGTGAAAGAAACCTAAACTGCTCACTTACAAGTTTATTCCAGCAATAAGCAAAGATGAAATGAAGTGTTTTGCAGTCATATAAATGTTGAAAAATCATCATCATCAACAAGTCTGCACTTTAAGAAATATCAAAGAAATATTTTAGGCAGAAGGGAAATGGTATTAGACAGAAAAAAAATCAGTTAAAAAAGAACCACATTGGTAAATATTTGTTTTTTATTATTAACATTTATTAAAAGATAATTAGACATTTAAAGAAAATAATAGCAATGCATTGTTAGGTTTATAATACACATAAAAGTAATCAGTGTGACCATAATAGCACAAAGGTAGAAATCCGAGGCATGCAAATATGCTATAATATGTTCCTGTACTATACAAGAAGTGGCAGATGAGAGCTAATAATCCTACAAAGGAGATAAAGTGGAATAATAAAAAAATGAAGACTGAAGTTGTCAAGGATTTCGTTCTTCTTGGATCAACCATCAACACTCATAGAAGCAGAAGTCAAGAAATCAAATGACGTATTGCATTAGGTAAATCTGCTGCACAAGACCTTTTTAAAGTGTTGAAGAGCAAAGATGTCAGCTTGAGGATTAAGGTGTGCCTGACCCAAGCCATGGTATTTTCAATAACCTCATATTCATGTGAAAGTTATACACTATATAAGGAAGACCGTAGAAGAATTGATGCTTTTGAGTTATGGTGTTGGAGGAGAATATTGAAAGTGCCATGGGCTGCCAAAAGAACAAACAGATCTGTGTTGGAAGAAGTGAAGACAGAGTGCTTCTTGGAAGCCAGGATGGCCAAACTTCATCTCTCATACTTCGGACATATTGTCAAGAGGGACCAGTTTGGAGAAGGATATCATGTTTGGTAAAGTGGAGGGTCAGAGAAGGAGAGGAAGACCCCCGACTAGATGGATTGGGAAAGTGGCAGCATCAATGGGCTCAAGCATGGCAACAATTGTGAGGTTGGCCCAGGACCGGGCAGTGTTCCTTTCTGTTGTGCATAGGATCGCTATGAGTCAGTACTGACTCGATGGCATCTAACAAGAACAATTAAAAAATAGCAATGAGTCCCAAGAATACAGAAAAAAAGGAAGAAGAGAACAAAGAACTGGTGGAACAAATAGTAAGAAGATAGGTTTCAACCTAATTGAATCATCAATCACAATAAATGTAAATGCTAAAAACATCCCAATTAAAGACAAACAAGACCCAGTGTGCCTATAAGAAATATACCTCAATATAGACTAAAAGTTAGAAGCTGGGGGAAATCATAGCATGCTGACATTAATCAAAAGAAAGATGATGATATCAGTATTTTGTCATTGTTGTTAAGTGCCGTTGAGTCAGTTTTGACCCATAGTGACCCTGTATAGAGTTTCCTAGGAGCATCTGAAAGCTTGAACCGCCAACCTTGCGGTTCAAACCGACTTTGTAGCCCAGCATATTAACCTACAGTAGATATGTAAATTTCACAGCAAAGAATATCACCAAGACTAAAAAGATCATTTTACAGTGATAAAGGAGTCATCGATCAAGAGGACATAACAGTTCCAAGTATTTATATTTCTAAAACAGAGCTTCAAAACCCATGAAACAAAGAGACAGAAATGCAAGGAGAAATACTCCGATCTACAATCGGTTGGATATTTTAATGCCCCCTTTTAATGACTGATATAACAAGCAGGCAGAAACTCAAGGATGTAGTAGACTTGAACAACACTGGCAATCACTTTGACACAATTGCCATTCTTAGAACACTCCACCCAAAAGCAACATTCACATAGCTTTCAAGTGGACATAGAACATTTATAAAGATAGGCTACACTCTGGTCCATCAAAACAGTCTCAGAAACTTTAAAAAAGGATACAAGTCAAAGAAAGGATATTTTCTGACCACAGTGGAATTATATCAGAAATCAATAATAGAAAGATATCTGGAAAATGCCCAAATAACTTGGAAACTAAATAACACATTTTTTAAATAGCTCACGAGTCAAAGAAGTATAAAAAAGGAAAGCAGTTAATATTTTGAACTGAATGAAAATAAAAATACAACTTACCAGAATTTGTGGGATGCCTCTTGAGCTATATTAAGAGGGGAATTGATAGCACTAAATATCTTTATTAGAAACTAGACCCCCTTCCCAGATCTTAAATTAAAAATATATATATATAGAAAAAGGACAACAAATTTAACACATAAGTAGATGAAAACAGAACCCAATGAACTATAAAACAGAAAGCTATATGGAAAATCATTCCAACCAAAAATGGATTCTTTGGAAGATTAATTAAATTGATAAGCCCAATTAATTAAATTGATAAGCCAGGCTGATTAGGGTAAAAAAGAGAGAAGACACAAATGACCAATATCAGGAATGTAGGAATATCACTGCTATTGTGTGTGACCCCATTGCTGTGCCATGGTACCAATCCATCTCGTTGGGAATCTCCTTTATTAATAATGATGCCCTTCTTCAGGGACTGGTCCCCTATGATAACATGTTCAATGTATGAAATATGAAGTCTTGCCATGCTAGCTTCTAAGGAGCATTCTGGTTGTACTTCTTCCAACACAATTTTGTTTATTCTTCTGGTAGAATATGGTACCTTGATATTCTTCTCCAATACCGTAATTCAAATACTTCAATTCTTCTATAGTCTTCTTATTCATTGTCCAACTTTTTCATGTATATGAGGCTATTGAAAATACCATGGCTTGGGTCAGGTGCACCTTGGTCCTCAAGTTGACATCTTTGCACTTGTGCAGCATGTTTGCTTAATGCAACGTGTCATTTGATTTTGTGACTGTTTCTTTCATGAGTGTTGATTGTGTATCCAAGCAAAATGAAGTCTTAGACAACTTAAATCTTTTCTTCTTTTATCATGATGTTATTTATCACTCCAGTGGTGAGGATTTTTGTTGTCTTTACATTGAAGTGCAATCCTTATGGAAGGCTGTAATCTTTGATCTTCATCAGCAAGTATTTGCATGGCTTAGCTGGAGAAATAACCTTCCAAGTACTTTGCTTATTTTTAAATTGTGCCATTTTATTTTTGTTGTTGAATTGTAGGAGTTCTGGATATATTTTAGATGTTAAATCTTTATCAGATACAGTATTTGCAAATATTTTCTCCTGTTACTTGGATTGTCTTTTCACTCTCTTGCATATGAACTTACACACACAAATGCTTTTGATTTTAATGAAGCTAAATTCATTGAGTTATTCTTTGGTTGCCTGTACTTTGGTGTTATATATAAGAATCCATCGTAAAACCCACGTTCATGAAGAGTTAGTCCTATGTTTCTTAGTTTTGCTTCTTACATTAAGGTTTAAGTCATTGATCAATTTTGAGCTAATTTTTGTTTATGGCATAAGGTAAGGTTCCAGCTTCATTCTTTTACATGAGGCTGTCTAGTTTCCCCACACCATTTGCTGAAGAGACCATACTTTCTCTATAGAATGTCCTTGATAACCTAGTCACAAACCAGTGGACCATAGATGTGGGGATCTGGGGAAATCTTTTAAATTACATATTCAATGTATCTAATAGACATGACTTTTAGGATACACATAGCATCTTGAGTGAGCTTTCATAGTTGGTTTGGTAAGTTGGTTTCTTATAAAAACTTTTTTCCATGTTATCTAAGTTGTAGAGTCCCTAGGCATACAGCTATTCATAAGATTCCCTTGTTATTCTTTTAATATTTATAGATGGGTAGTGGTATCCTAAAAAAAACAAAACAAAAACAAAACACCATGGTAAAATAGTGGGGTATATCCCAGCCACTCCATGGGAGAAAGAAGAAATTTTAGGCTTCCATAAAGATGTATGCTCTAGGAAACCCTACACAAGGCAAGAAAGAGAAAAAGGAGCAAAATGGATGTCCAAAGAGACTGAAACTAGCTCTCCAGGGTGGTGGTGGTGATTATGTGGTGGTTATGTGCCATGGAGTCGGTTCTGACTCATAGCAGCCCTGTACAGGGTTTTCAAGGCTGCAAATCTTTACAGGAGCAGAAAATCTTTCTCCATGGAACAGCTGGTAGTTTAGAACGACTGACCTTGTGGTTTGTAGTCTGATTCTTAACCACTACACTACCAGAGCTCTCCAGTGTAGAGATGCTAAATCCAATGGGAAAAAATGAGGAAGTAAAACAGATGAACAGACAATTTCAAAGGACTTCTTGAGAAGACAAACTCAAATATTATAATGAAATGTGCAAATATCTGGAATTAGAAAACCAAAAGGGAAGAACACACTCAAACTGTAAGAACCGAGGGGAAAAAAGTCACACTGCGATTTGCAACACTGAAGGATTCTTTGGGGAAAATATTGAATGATGTAGAAAGCATCAAAAGATGATGGAAGGAATGCACAGAGTCACTGTACCAGAAAAAAAAAAAGTCCATGTTCAGTCATTTAAAGACATAGCATACAATCAAGAGCCAATGGTACTGGAGGAAGAAGTCCAAGGTGTACTAAAGGCACTGTCAAAAAACAACAACAACAACAAAGCCCTAGGAATTGATGGAATAAAAACTAAAATCTTACAACACACTGAGGCAGTAATGGAGGCACTCACTCAACTATGCCCAGAAATTTGGAAGACAGCTTACCTGGTCAATTGATTGGAAGAGATCCATATTTGTGCCTGTTCCAAAGAAATCACTGGACAACATCATTAATATCACATGCAAGTAAAATTTTGCTAAAGATAACTCAAAAACATCCGTAACAGTGCATTGACAGGGAAATGCCAGAAATTCAAGAGAGATTCAGACGAAGACATGGAATGAGGGATAGCATTGCTGACCTCAGATGAATCTTGGTTGAAAGCAGAGAATTCCAGAAAGATGTTCACCTGTGCTTTATTGACTATCCAAAAGTTTTTGATCATATAGATCATGACCAACTGTGGTCCACATTGAAGAGAATAAGTATTCCAGAAGACTTAATTGTGCTCATAAGGAACCTGTGCATTGACCAAGAGGCAGGCGTTCAAGCAGAACAAAGGGACACTGTATTGTTTAAAGTCAGAAAAGATGTGTACCGGGTTTGTATTCTTTTACCATAATTGCTCAACCTGTATGCTGAGCAAATAATCTGAGAAGCTAGATTATATGAAGAAGAATGTGGCATCAGGATTGAAGAAAGACTCATTAACAAACTGTGATATGCAGATGGTACAACCTTGCTTTGCTGAAAAAGAAGAGGACTTGAAATACTTTCTGATTAAGATCAAAGACCACAGCTTTCAGTATGGGTTGCACTTCAATGTAAAGAAAACAAAACTCCTCACCACTGGAGCACTAAACAACATCATGATAAATGAAGAAAAGATTGAAGTTGTCAAAGACTTCATTTTGCTTAGATCCACCATCAACCCTCATGAAAAAAAAAAACAACAGTCAAGAAATCAAACGAGGAGTTGCATTTGGCAAATCTGCTACCCAAGACCTGTTCAAAGTGTTCAAGAGCAAAGATGTCAGTTTCAGGACTAAAGTGCACCTAACTCAAGCCACAGTATTTTCAGTAGCCTCATATGCATGTGAAAGGTGACAGTAAATAAGGAAAAGTGTAGAAGAATTGATGATGCATTTGAGTTATGATACTGAAGAAGAATATCCAAGGTACCATGGACTACCAGAAGAACAAATAAATCTGTGTGGGAAGAAATATAACCAGAATGTTCTTTAGAAACTAGGCTGGCCAGACCTCATCTCTCATACTTTGGACATATCATGAGGGAAGAGATTCCCTGAAGAAAGACATCATGATTGGTAAAGTGGAGGGACAGTGAGAAAGGGGGAGATGCCCAATGAGATGGATCGGCCCAGGAGCAGTGACAATGGGCTCAAGTGTAGGAGCAATTGTGAGGATGTCGCAGGACTGGGTGGTGTTTCATTCTGTTGTACATAGGATCGGATCGCTATGGGTCGGCACTGACTTGAAGGCACCTAACAACAACAACAAAGCCATACAAATAATCAATAAGCGCATGAAAAGATCATCAATAGCATTATGGAAATAAAATTAAAATCACAATGAACTGTGTTTGCTTTTGTTAGTTACCATACACAACAGGAGAAATGCAGGTTAATGTAGTGTCAGCCCAGTGATTGGTTGCAGGTCATTCTGCTGCTGCTGGAAGCAAAATGGCGTTGCCGTTGTAGAGAACAGTTTGGCTGCTCCTCAAAAAATGAAATATAGAATTATACTCTGACCCCGCAATTTGCACTCCCAGATCCTACAGATTTGAAAACTATGATTCAAATAGATACTTGTATGTGAATATTCATAGCAATAGTATTCATAACAATCAAAAGTTGGAAGCAATCTAAATGTCCAGTGATGATGAATAAACAAGATGTGTATTACATACACTATTATTCAGTCATAAAAAAGCAATGAAATTCTGATACATGCCACAAGATGGCTGGACCTAAATGAAGTAAGCCAGACATACAAAACAACAGATGTTAGATATTGTATGATTTCACTTACATGGATGATTTGTTGTTGTTGTTGTTAGGTGCCGCTGAGGAGAACTGCTTCATAGGGATTCTTTAGGCTGTAATGTTTATGGGAACAAAGACCAAAACAGTTGTCAGAAGAGACTTTGAAACTTGCTCTTAAATGTAGAATGGCTAAAGTGAATGGAAGAAATGATGCAGTAAAAGAGATGAGCAAAAGATTTCATAGGGCAGTCAGACAAGACAAAGTAAAGTATTATAACGGAGTGCATAAAAGCCTGAGCTAGAAAATCAAAAAGGAAGCACATGCCTGGCATTTCTCAAGATAAAAGAACCAAAGAAAAAATTCAATTTGCAAAATTTCCTAGATTAAAAAACTGCTGTTTTGACGTGGTGTAAATCACAGTGCAGATTTCTACAGGATGGATTAAAGAGATGGAAACTTCCCCTTCAGAAGTGTACAGACCTAGATGGCGGACATGTTGAGAAACAATTGCTTCACATTTTGACATTTTGGTTTTAATAAATGTGTCTGTGATTTGTACTTACAGATCTACCCTCACAAATATAAAGGCAAATATTCATGATGAAAAGGGGTTTATCCCAGGAATGCAGGGTTTATCCCAGGAATGCATGTGAAAGTTATTCAATATAATTCACCATATTAATGTACTAAAAAGAAAAAACATACAAACATGATGAATCAACAGATACAGAAAGCATTTGATCAAATCCAACATTGATTCTTGATGAAAATTCCCACAAACTGGAAATAGAAGGAAACTTCTCAACTGATAAAGAACAGCTACATAAGCCTACAGCTAGTATCATGCTTAAGGATGAAAGACTGGATATTTTCCCTTGAGAACAGTAACAAGATAAGGATATCTGGTCTCACCATTTATATTACCTTTTACTGGAAGTTCTCGTCAGGCCTGCAAGGCGGAGGGTGGGAGGTGGGGGGAAGAGGCTTACAGATTGGACTGGAAGAAACACAACCATTTTTTCTTGCAAATGGCATGATCATATAAACAGGAAATCTAATGATATCAACAACAAAGCTACTAGACCTAAAAGGTGAATTAAGTAAGGTGGCAGGATATAAGATCAATATAAGAAAATCAGTTGCATTTCTGTTTATTAGCACCAAGTGATCAGACACTGAAATACAAAATGTCACTACAATGAAATCAAATTATATAAAATACTTAGGAACAAACATGACAAAAGAGGTGGAAAACCCCGTACTAAAGAAACTACAAAATATTACTGATACAAAGTAAAGAAGATGTAAACAAATGTAGTTCTATCCGTTCCTGATGTAGCACTGTAGGATCAGCAATGGACTGTGAACCACAAAGTCAGCAGTTCAAACTCACCAGTTGCTTCTTGGAAACCTTATCCAGGGTCACTATAACTCTGTGATTATCAAGTACTTGATAATAACAACATATTTTGCTCAAAGGATCCCTGGCGGTGTATTGGATTATGAACTGGGCTGCTAACCACAAGATTCACAGTTTGAATCTACCACTCACCCCGAAGGAGTTAAGATGAGGCTTTCTATTCCTGTTAGGATTTACAACCTCAGGAACCTTATACAGGGTCTCTATGAGTCAGTGGCACACAACCACCACCACCATACTTGGTTTAAGATCAGAAGACTCGATATTGTTAATACATCAGTGATTCCCATATTAATCAATAAGTCAATACAACCACACTCAAAGCCTCAGTAGGGTTTTACAACATAGAAACCTATACGCTCATTCATTCATTCCAAACTGATTGTAAAATTCGTACAGAGATGCAAAGGACCTGGACAAGTCAATGAACCTCTGAAAAAGAAGTAGTAAGTAGTAAGTAGTAAGGTGAATACTTGTGATTTCAAGACTTACACACTAGTAAAGAGTGATCATCATGGAATGCTCAGCCTTCAAGATCAAAAGATCAACGTTTACCTCAGGATGAAGTTGAAAAGGAATCCTGCTGTGGTACTGTAGGATAAACACCGGACTGCTAGCTGCAAGGTTGGTGGCTTAAACCCACCGGCGCTCCTTGGAAACCCTATTCAGGGTCACTTTGAATCAGAACTGACTCAACAACACTTAACAACAACAAAGTTGAGAAGGGATAGAAAAGGAGGAGGGTGGCAGGGTAACAAGAAACATAGGGAGGAAGTAGGACAACTTGTTACATTGAGGGGATTACAATCATTGAGATGAAACAAAGTGTAGGATTTGTTGAATGCAGAACTGATGATCTGTTCTGTAAACCTTCACTCAATTCACAATAAAAAGTTCCAAAAATAAAATAAAAGTTACCATAGTCAGCTTTTGGTATTATAGCAAAGAGAGAAACATTGTAGATCAATGGGAAAGAAAAAAAATGAAGAAATAGACCCATATATATGTACTTCAGATTTTTGACAAAAGGGTGAAGGAAGTTTCGTAAAGAATGGATCCACTTTTAAACAAATGATGTCAAATAGTTGGAACTCCATAGGCAAAAAATTGAAATCTGATCCATTCCACTTACCAAATACAAAATTCACTTCAAAACTCACAAGAGAACCGAATGTAGAACCTAAAACTATAAAGCTTCCAAGCTTCTAAAAGAACACATAGGAGAGATTCTTTGTGATCCTGGTTTAAGTTATGACATCACAAAATTACTTATCAAAATAATTAATAAATTTAGCTTCACTTAAATTAAAAAGCTTTCTTTTCTTTTCATTTTGTCCCCATTTTATTTTTCCCTTCACCCACATTGTTGTGTCTATCCTCTAGTCAGAGCCTTGATGTGATGCTGTAGGCTAAGCACTGGACTACTGACCACAAGGTTGATGGTTCAAAATCACAAGCCGCTCCTTGGGGACCCTATACAGGGTCACTGTGAGTCCAAACTGACTCCGTAACACTTAACAACAGCAACAGTTTGAGTCCTGGTGTAGCACTATAGGATAAGCACTGGACTGATAACCACAAGGTCATTGGTTTAAAAACAACTTAACACTGGTTAATGATTACAAGCATGTCTTCATGTTTGTCGGCTGCCTGAATGTCTTCTTTGGTGAAGTATCTATTCATGTTCTCTGGCCATTTTTAAATTGGATTATTTGTCATTTTCTTGTTGAGGTGTTTTCTACAAATTTTAGAGATTAGTCCCTTGTCTGATATGTTATTGTCAATTTTTCCATCCTGTCTGTGGGTTCACTTTTTACTTTTTTGGTAAAATCTTTTGATGCATGTGTCTCATTTTTAGAAGGTTGGTCCCAGTCATCTAATTTGTCTTCTCTGTTTGTATGTTTTCAGTAATGTTTGATAGTGTATTTGCACCCTGTATCAGGGCATAAATGACACTTTTAAGTGAATGAAAAGATAAGCCACGCATTGGGAGAAAATATTTGCTAAGCATATATTTGAAAAAGATATGAAAACAAACAACTTGATTTAAAAGTTGGGCAAAAGTTTGAAGTTCATACTTCACCAAAGAAGATCCATGCATGGCAAATAATCACACTAAGACCTACTCAATATACTTTTATATCAAGAAAAAGCCACTTAAAACCATGATGTGCTCCCACTACACACCTATTGTTGTTGTTTATTGTTAAGTGCTGTTGAGTTGGTTCCGACTCGTAGCTATCCTGTATAGAGTTTCCAAAGAGTGGCTGGTGGAGTCCGAACCACCAAACTTGTGATTAGCCGTCCAGTGTTCATCCTACAGTGCCACACCAGACTCATTCACCTAATAGAAGGACAAAATTGAGTAGATTGAGTGTTGGTGAGATTATAGAGGAACTGTAATTCTTCTAGACTGCTCAAGGCAATGTCAAATGATACAACCACTTGGGAAAACAATTTGTCTATTTCCTAAAAGTGAAATAGACATCTACCATAGCCATTCCTTTCCTAGGATTGAAAAAAAGTATATGGTCATACAAAGATGTGTACATAAATATCAGAGCAGCTTGATTTGCAACAGTTAGAAACTGGAAATGATACAAATGTCTTCAACAGGTGAGCAGATAAATTTACGGTGCTATATCCATACGATGAAATAAGCAGTAAAAAGGAATGACCTGCCAATACACACAACAATATGGATGAATCTCATAATAATTATACTAACTGAAAGAAACCATCAAAACAAGTACATGTAGGATAAGCACTCCACTATAAGGTTGGTTTGAACCTCAAGGTCAGTGGTTCAAACTTAACCGCAGCTCCTCAGAAACCCTACATAGGGTAGCTATGAGTCAGAACCCACTCGCCAGCACTTAGCAATAACAACAACATAGCATTTAGTGACTGTGGTGGCTCTGTAAGATAAGCAGTGGACTGCAGACTACAACGTTGGCAGTTCAAGTCCACCTGTCGCTCCACAGGAGAAAGATAAGGCTTTTGCTACCGCAAAGATCTACCACCTCTGAAACCCAATACAAAATGGCTATCAGTAGGAACTGACTCCACAGCACTTATTAACAACAACACAGCATTTTATGAAACTCTTAAGAATTTCTAAAACTTCATTAAATTAAAATTAATCTTTAGAGACAGAATGCGGATCAGTGGTTGCCTGCGGAAGAAGGGAAGTAAAGGTGGAAGACAGGAATTATAAAAGGGAATGAGCAGACTAGGGGATATGTTCACTCCAGGCAGACTTCAGACATATTATGAGTTCCATTCTAGACCCCCACCATAAAGGGAATACCACAAAAAGGCACACGGATTTTTTGGTTTCCTGTGGCACTGTAGGCTCAGTACTAGACTGCTAACCACAAGGTCGGTGGTTCAAATCCACCAGCTGCTCCTTGAACACCCTATGCAAGATTGCTATGAGTTGGAAACAACTCCACAGCACTTAACAACAACAACAACAGTGCCTATACAAGTTACGGCCATAGTCTACTATTTACTAAGTTTATTCAGCCTGATGAAAAAATGTGAAATATTTCAAGAAAGACCAATAAATGAGATGTACAGTTATTGATGCGGTTGGGAAAACGGCACCAATAGACTTGCTCCACACAAAGTTCCCACAAACCTTCGATTTGTAAGAAATGCAGTGTCTAATGAGCCCTGATAAAGCGAGGTGTAACTAACATGAGGTATGTCTATATCTTGATTGTAGTGATGGTTTTATGGTTGTTTACAGAAGTTAAAACTTATTACTTGGTACTATGTAAATATGTGCAGTTTATGGTATGCCAAGCACACATACCTCAATAAAATTATTCTTAAAATAGTGCTGTAAAACGTCAACCTCTCTGAAACCACTGGGGTGGAGCTAAAAGGGTCTCCAGGCCACTCGGCATTGATAAGACTTGCAAGTCTTCCATGCCCTCAGTAATTGCACAGTGGAATTAAAAACTCCTAGAAGTTTCTGTGTGTCCTGCCCAGCTTGGAGTATGGATGGAAGGTGAGGGTCCTCAGGGCCATTATCCCAACGGGGCTTTCAGAGTGAGAAGAGAAGTTCTGGTGGGGCCTAGTGGTACCTGTAACAATTTCTGTGAACATCATTTCCAGATTCAAGCTTGCCTGAAAAAGCTCTGTCCCTAGAGACCTTACTAGAGAGGCTGGTTCAGTGAAAAAAGGAAACTTCTAGAGAACCCTGTAGTGTCTCCCGGAGCTCCAGACAAATGAGAAAGCAGAAGTCTCCCCTTTCGTTTATGTGGGCCGGCTACTTTTACTTTTTATTTAAGGACTTCTTTAGTGTTTGCCTTTTCTTACAGACAGGATACATTATATTAGTCAACCACAAATTAAAATTGCACAGCTATGACCTGTTGCCATCAAGCTGACTCGGACACATGTGTATCAGAGTTAGAACTGTGCTCCCTAGGGTTCTCAGTGGTTGATTCTGAGGGCCGGGAAACAGCTCACCAGACCTTTATCCAAGATGCCTCTGGGTGAACTTGAATCCTCAGCCTTGCAGTTAGCAGCTGAGCATATTAACCATTTGCATCAGGGACTTCAATCTAGGGAGGCTTGAATGAGGATGATTCTTCTGATCTGTGGTTGGTGCCCAGCACCATGTCTGACCCATGGGAAACCCCAGCACTGAATGGATGGCACCATCTTTCTGTCCTGGGTGCTCTCAGCCCATGGGACAGCTACGTGGAGAAGGCTTCTCAAGCAGCCCTCTTTCCCCCTGTGGGTACAAAAATGGCTGGGTAAGGGACTTCTCTGGAAGTAGTTTACTGGCTCCCTGACTCATATTCCATCTGAATCTTGTATTTTTAACTGACGGTGTTAATGCTGGACCTAGGGCAGCCTTTGGCCTAGACATGAAATGATAAGGGTGGGGAAGATGTGGGATTGTGGCCCATGCTGCGAGGGCCAAACTCAGTCCAAGAACAGATGATCCAATGAGCAAGTAAGCATGGGCTTACAGGTACTTACTTACTAATCTGTAGTGAACAATTTCACAGTTTTTCACCATATCAAAATTCTGCTTCTAGTTTATGGCTGGTGTCTGTCTGTCTTCCAACCCCACAGCACCTTCCTACAGAATCATAGCCTCTTTTCAAACATACACTTCCTGACAGTGGGAGAAGACCCAATTGACATATAAACATGGGCTATGAAATCCAGGTGCAACTGTTCACTGTATATTAGCAAGTAAGCACAAGTAAACCTGTGCTTACTTAACTTATTGAGTAATCTTCCCCTGGATACGCTAAACTGAAGGTACCCAGTCAGAAGTCCTGCGTGTCCTACAAAGTCCTCTTGGTCTGTGTCCTCAGAACCTATCCTGTACATAGAAAGTCCCCTACAAACATCCCTATTACTTCCTTCTTCTGTTCTCAGGGGATGTTGGGTGAGAGCTGTCTGAGGGACACACACGGCAGGATGTCAGACTGTGGTCCATTGCCCAATACCTGCTGCTCACGCAACCCTGACCCCTGGGGGCTGACTCTGACCCCAGAGAGTTGACCCTGACCTCCGGGAGTTGACCCTGACCCCTGGGGGGGGGCTAACCCTGTCCCCTGGGGGCTGACCCTGACCCCAACATTTGAGAACCAGTGATTTTCAAGTCTCTGTGAAGTGTTGTCTTCTTCCCCCACTCTGAGTCTAAAGTACTTCCTCATCTAGATGATCATGGCTCTGTGGTTTTGGGTCGATTCATAACTAGCTGTTCACTAGGTTCTACCCACAGCCAGCACTAAGGTATCTGTCCAAGGCTGCTCGCCCAACCCTTTCCTGCTCTACTTACTCTCAGACCTTTTTGAGGTATTGCCCTGACCCCTGAACCACTGGAATTTGGGGTTGACAGTGGGACCCTGACAACCAGAAATTCTGGGGTAGGTTTTAGCACATGTCTCCAGAACACCATCCTGTATACTTTACTGCCTCTACCCGAATGTTGAGGTTCTTTGTGATTCTAGCAGGTAGATTCCATTAGTCAATAGTTACTAATGTTTCCCTTGGGAGGCCCAAGAAAGATGTGTACCTGGCTCAGGAGTAAACAGCTTATTGACTCTCTGTGGAAGCTGACCATTAGAGTTTCTTCACCATTTTCCAGCTTCCCAGTAACTATTGCCCCAGTGAAATGCTGGAGGTGTGTGAAGTTGGGTCTGCAGAGGAGATGAGGGAAGTGGTGGTCCAGGCAGGAGCAGGGGCGCATGGAGGCTGAGATGTGAACCACGGAAGAAGGAATGAGATCTCAGGTTTTTCCAGACTTTTCCAGCACCTAAAACCTGACCGTCTTCCTGCAATCTGCTTCTATAAAGATGTTGTTTTGGGGAGTCCTGGTGTAGCGCTGTGGGTTAATGCACCAGACTGCAAAGCCATTTGAACTGCAAAGTCGGCGTTTCAAGCTCACCAGCTGCTCCTCAGAAACCCTATACAGGGTCACTATGGGTCAGACCCGACTAAAAAATGGCAGCCAAGAAAACTCTCTGCAAACGTTCCATTCTATACACGTGAGATCGTCTTGAGTTCGAATCAACCCGAGGGCAACCATTTTGTTTGTTTGTTTGTTTGTTAAAGACCTGGCCAGGGAGACTGGACAAGAGCTGGGAGTCAGATCCCCCACTTGGATCTTTACTCAGCAAGGCAGTTTCCACCTAACACCCTTGCCTTTCTCTCCTCTGAGATTATAAGGAAATTTACAAATATGCTCACAGCACTTTGCTAGGCAAAAGAAAACTCGAAATCTTCCCACTAGAAGGACTCATCAAGGGTGGCGTTTGCAATCCTTCATTTATCAGGGAAAAGACTATAGGGGAGGAAGGCAACAATGAACTTTCATTTGCGGGGAGTAACCACAATACCTTAATTTTGGGGTTCATTCTCTTCTGCTCCCAAAGCTACCCTGGGGAGAAAAGTAACTGACTTTATGGGAGATCTAGGGGTGCTCTGTGTCAGTAGTACCCTGCTTAGTCTTTAGCTCAGGTCAGAGAAAAACCATGTTGGGTTTTGAGGAGCACCCTATAACTGGGTGTCCCCTGACCCTCCATATGTAGATGTGGAAATCTGGGAAGAAGATGCTCTTCCCTCTAAGAGTCCTTCCCATCCCCTCAGAATCTGAAAGGAATCGAGTTGCAGAAACCAAACTGCAAGCAGAGCTCCCCCAGGGAGGGAGCCAGGAGATTAGAATGGGTGAGAAAGTGCATTGTAACTTCACATCACACACTAAGGCGCTCTTTGGTTTTTGTGTGTTTTTTTTTTTCTCTCTCTCTCTCTCTTTTATTTTTTTAATAAGAAACAAGAATTATTCCTGTAGTTGTCTTAAAGGTTAAAATATTATGACAGTTCTTTGATTGGACTATTGGGAAAATTAAATGAGGCAAGACTCTAGGGAATGCCGTTTCAGCTTTCCACAGCTTCCTGCCTGCTGCCACCTGGCTATTCTGACTGGGCCAGCCTCAGGGGGCTGTCTGTTCCCCCCCAGCTTGTTGTCACTCAGCGAATTCTGCCTCTCCAATCCTACAGACAACAGATTCTCTTACCGGCTCTCCAGGGATACCCAACTGCCGTCACGATGGCACCTCTTCAATCTTTGAGCGGAGCTGTGGACACCGAGAACTTGACAAGCTTGTAGGTGCCATTCTCATTAGAATATTCATCATCTCTGGAACTGCCCCCCTCCTGTCCCCAGATCATTTCTCCTGTTGTTGTTGTTAAGAGCTGTCGAGTCCGTTCCGACTCACTCATGACTCATAGCAACCCTGTATAGGGTGTCCGAGGAGCAGCTGGTGGGTTTGAACTACCGACTTTGTGGTTTGCAGTCTAATGTAGATCCTAAAGGGGCTCATATCCCTTAGATGCCTTCACCCCAAATTAGCCCTTGAACTGTTCCCAATTGCCGCCCTCACAGCCTGCCTTCAGGGCCTTGTGTTGCATTGGGGGGAGGGGGACAGTGAGGGTCACCTGGGACTAGACCTTCATGCCTCCCCTGCGGTAGTTAAGTGTTTTCAGAGTTCTGATTTAGGCATCTGTAACTGTTGTTGTTAAGTGTTGTTCTGTCAGTTCCGACTCATAGCGACACTGTGTAGGGTTTTCGAGAAGCAGTTGGTAGTTTGAACCGCCAATCTTGTCATTCAAACTAACCTTGCTGGCCAGTGCTTATCCTGCAAAGCCACAACTAAGTGCATCTCTGGGGACAATGACGCGGACTTAATGGAACAAATGGCTGTAAAGACCTCTGAAATCACAGTAAATTGAAGTTTAGGCAGCAACCACACTCCTGGGACCCCAAAAAGCCCTCTTGAGAGGTGTTGAATGACCTTTGTGCCTCCGTAGGCTCTGGGAGGAAACCCGGAACCAGCTCAATTTCTGGTCAAAGGGGGCAGCTGGCTCCTCCCCTAGTCCCGGGATTGGGATGAAGAAGGCTCAGTGGAAAACCAGCGGAAGTCGTTCACTCCAGGGAAGGTAGTCTTCTTCGGTCTTAAAGCTGGTCTTTAAGAATAATTCTTTTAAGTACGATCTGGAAAAGGACAAAAAAAAAGCAGTCAGCTGCTCTGCCTTAAGGGCATAGTCTTGCTGATTTGTAAATGGATTGGCCTGAGGCTAGAGGGGTGGGGCAGAGGAGGTCTGCTCAGTCACCTAAGAAATCCTGAAGACTGGCAATTTGTAGCTTTGGAGTCTCCTGAAGAAGCCGGCATGACCACCTGGTCCCACGTGGTGCTTCTTATCAATCACATTTACCCTTTGGTCAAATACAGGGAGACCTAAATGCTGGTGGGGCTGTCTATTGGCACTGGGGAGCTGATGAATTGACAGTCCAAGCCCCCATTCAGAAGCCTCAAGTGGTGTGGGAACCTAGGAGAAGCGGTTTCCCTGGCGGGATTGTGATTCACTTAGTACCTGCACCGCGGGATCAGCCACGCATCCCCTGGATCACCAACTCACGGTCTAGCACGAACTGTACCCACCACCCTTCATAGTCTCATGGTCACCGGATCCCCCATTACTAGCTGTGCCCCATTCCCTCTTGCTGCTGTGGGGGGAAAATAAAAAAAATAAAAAATAAATATATATATATATATATATTCCTGTTTCTTGTATTCAGGTAACCTTTCTTGCCTTTTCCTTTATTTCCTGAAGTAAAGACTTTATAATCTCTCTTTTTTTCTTTGATTACTTCCTGAAGTGAGTAAAGGATTTATGATCGCTCTCATTTTCTTTTCCTAAAGTAGGAATGCATGCCTTAAAAATCTGAACTAGCCAACTGGGTAAGGGAAAAGATTGTGCCATCAAAACCCTGGCCAATGGGGTGCGACACAGCTTTGAGACTTGCATCAGGGGTTAAAAACCCGAGTGGACTGCCCACTCGGTGTGCTCCCTGGCCTGAACCTGTATGTACAGCTATACGCATGCACCCTCTTGCAGGAGTAAATTTTGCTTTGCCAAGGTAATTTAGCCTCACCGAGTGTCTTTTACGCGACATTGGGATTCATTTCGAACACTGCTTTCAACCCACGGGGTCCTGTGTACCACAGATTGCCACGTGCACGGCATCTCACTCTCCTCCCTGAACTCAGCATCCTCCTTCAGCAGTGTTCCCATCCCTGCTATGTGGCTGGGTGGATCTCTATGGCATTTGTCCCCAGAGGAGAGCCTGCCGTGAACCCCAAGTGGCGTGAGAGTCAGTGAGGGAGCAACTGGAGGAGTAGAACACCCATTTCGAGGCCCATTTTATTGAAAACAAGTCATGGTCCACAGGAGCACGATCCAAGTACCAGTGTGTGCTTGAGCCAAACCTTGAGGATACTGAAATATCTGGGACAGAGTGAGGTGCAGGGGATCATACTGGCCTCTCTCCAGGTCTGGGGCTAGGTTAACAACTTAACTGGAAAGATTGACTCAGTGACACTCCTAAACCAATGGGGTCCACCCAGTAGTGAACCTCCCGGGGTGAAGTGGAGACGAATATGCATGACAGGTACATTTTGTACCTTAAAGCTGCCCTTTCAGGCTGCCCAGAATTCCTGGGGCACTTTCGTGTCCTACTACTTTGCAAGTGGGTTTTGGCTTCAACCCGATCTCTGGGACTCAAGAAGCACCCCACAAATAAGAACAGACCCATCTTTCTCTTTCTCCCCTGGAATTTCAAAGTTTGCAGGTAGAGAGAAATTACTTGCCTACCAGTGGCCCGCGGTACGCCCGTGGCCCACGGTATGCCCGTGGCCCGCGGTTTGCCCGTGGCCCGTGGTTCGCCCGTGGCCCGCGGTTTGCCCGTGGCCTGTGGTTCGCCGGTGGCCCGCGGTTCGCCCGTGGCCTGGGCCTGGGTGCTGTAATCCTCAGCATACACTGAGTGATACACAGCTCCTCCAGATCTCCCCACTACTGCCAGATTAGGGTTCTCTGCCCAGTCACCATAATTTTCCAGGGTTCATGGGGTTCATGCAAGTCTCTGGCCCATGGAGTGCATGTGGCCTGAGGGGAACGGTCTCGCCAGAATGACTTTCCATGTTGTTGCTAAGTGCTATTGAGTTGGTTGGGACTCACAGTGAGCTTGTATAGGAGAGACTGGTGAGTTTGAACTGTCAGCCTCGTAGTTCAAACTGACTTTGTGGTCAAGTGTTTATCCTACAGAGCTGCACCAGGACTCCTGGGTCTGCTTTGGAGGTTTCCTGCCTAGAGCAAGTGTGCAAGATTTAGTAGCAAATGCACTGCCTTTCCTCATTGACCTTGGCAAATTTCTTTTTTCCTGCTACTTGGGAAGCCTGTTCCTTTAAGAAAAGGAAGGCTTAAAAGGCCACTCAATTCCATACTGTGTTGCAAATACTCGCTGTAGGAAGCCTGGGTAGAGGAAATGGCTAGGGCCTTTGGACCAGGGGTTGCCCACCCTGCTCTTCTTTTCAGTCCTGTGGTCTGAGAGCTAAGTTTTGGAGTCTCTGAGGTTTGGTACTTCTAGCCTCACCCCAAGATTGCTAGACATCCCTTGGGCAAATAGAGTAGAACCTCGCGGCATCCAGGTCCAGGTTGGGCTGCTGGGCAACTTTGAGGCCCAGGCCATTTCTAGGCAACATGAGCTATTAAAAGTGACATTCCCGTGGGTTGGGGTTCGCCAGCGGCCCGGGTCCGTGGCACCGTAGTCCCATGGGATTGGAAGTGTCTCCTCTGTGTTTATGTTGAGCCTCTTGGCTTCTCGCCCTTCTTTGTTGGGGACAGTTCTCTGAACCCCATTTCACAGAGACACTCTTGTTTCTCCAGGATTCATGATTCTGTGAGTCTCCGGGGTCTAAGGTCATGGGTTATCACTGCTTGCCCTCACACACCACTAGGCCATGGCAACGTCCTTGGCAACTGTTTGCTGAAAGCCTGGGGTGGGAGCAGCGGAAGCCTAGGCGTGCTCCTCCCCCACCAAAACTGCTTTCAACAGGAATTGAATCTCAATGCCTGGTGGAGCCTCCCCCAGGGTCTGGGCTGTCCTGAACTGCAGGCGCTAGGACCGGGAAGTCTTTGCCTGTGGGCAAATGGTAAAGAGTTGTGGTGTGGGAAGGGAGAAGGGACGAGCAGCCTCGTCAGACCTTTCCAGGCAGCCTCCAGCCCTCAGCAATGTGTGAACACAGGACTGGGTTGCTAGGGGTCCTGTTACTGCAGGGTTACAACCCCGAGCTGGGTGTCACACTTTTGCAGGCAACTCTGAGCGGTGTGGTCTGCAACTTCAGTCTGACCCAACACACTCATGCATCAACACACACACATGTTGTTACATGCCATCGAGTCAGTACCAAGTCATAGTGACCCTGTGCACAACAGAACGAAACATTGCCTGGTCCTGGGCCAACCTCACAATTGTTGCCATGCTTGAGCCAATTAATACTGCCACTTTGCCAATCTATATTGCTGGTGGTCTTCCTCTTTTTCTCTGACCCTCCACCTTACCAAACATGATATCCTTCTCCAGAAACTGGTCCCTCCTGACAATATGTCCGAAGTATGAGAGACGAAGTTTGGCCATCCTGGCCTCCAAGGAGCACTCTGGCTGCACTTCTTCCAACACAGATCTGTTGGTTCTTTTGGCAGCCCATGGCACTTTCAATATTCTCCTCCAACACCATAACTCAAAAGCATCAATTCTTCTATTGTCTTCCTTAGTTACTGCCCAGCTTTTGCATGCATATGAGGTTATTGAAAATAGCATGGCTTGGGTCAGGCGCACCTTAGTCCTCAAGCTGACATCTTTGCTCATCAACACTTTAAAAAGGTCTTGTGCAGCAGATTTGCCTAATGCAATACATCGTTTGATTTATGGACTGCTGCTTCCATGGTGTTGACTGTGGACCCAAGCAAAATGAAGTCTTTGACAACTTCAATCTTTTCTCCATTTATCATGACGTCATTTATTGACCAATGTGAGGAGTTTTGTTTTCTTCATACTGAGGTGCAACCCCCCTCCCCCACCACCACCACCACACACTGAAGATTGTGCTCCTTGATCTTTATCAGTACTTTAAGTTCTCCAGCAAGCAAAGCTATATCATTTGCATATGACAAGTTGTTAATGAGTCTTCATCTAATCCGAATGCCATGTTCTTTTGACTATAATCCATTTTTCTCTGATTGTTTGCTCAGGGTGCAGATTGAATAAATATGGTGAAAGAACACAACATTGAAGTACAGCTTTCCTGGTTTTAAACCATTCAGTGTGCCCTTATCCTGTTCTAACGACTGTCTTTTGGTCTATGTGCAAGTTCCTTATGAGTACAATTAAGTTGTCTAAAATATCCGTTCTTCTCCATGTTATCCAGATCTTGTTAAAATGCACAAAGTCAAAAGCCTTTGCAAAGTCAATAAACACTAGCAGACATCTTTCTGGTATTCTCTGGTTTCAGTCAAGATCCATCTGACATCAGCAATGCTATCCCCAGTTTTATGTTCTCTTCTGAATCTGGCTTTCATGTAGAAACTGTTACAACAGTTTTTGAATTATTGTCAGCCAATTTTACTTGCATTTGATATTAATGATATTATTTGGTGGTTTCTGCATTTTGTTGATTCACTTCTCTTTGGTATGGACACTAATATGGATCTCTTCCAATCAATTGGCCAGGTAGCTGTCTTCCAAGTTTCTTGGCATAGAAGAGTGAGTGCTTTCAGTGTGGCATTAATTTATTGAAAGGTTTTAATTTACATCTGTCAATTCTTGGAATCTTGTTTTTCCCCACTGCCTTTGAGCAGCTCGGACTTCTTCATCACTACCATCGGTTTGTGATCATATGCTATCTCTTGAAATGGTTGACAATCATTTCTTTTTGGTACAGTGGCTGTGTATTCCTTTTATCTTCTGTTGAGGAATTTAAAAATTTCGCAGAGAATCCTTCAATATTGAAATACAAGATCTGAATTTTTTTTTTTTTTCCAGTTCTTTCAGCTTGATAAATGTTGAACGTGTTCTTCCCTTTGGGTTTTCTAACTCCAGGTCTTTGCACATTTCATTTTAATACTCTAGTTCGTCTTCTGGAGCTGCCCTTTGAGATTTTCTTCTCTTACTTATTTCCTTTTATCTTACAGACACTTTAGCTTCTTTAAGCTTATGAGCAAGTTTCAGAGTATTTTCTGACATCCACTTTTGTCTTTCTGTATTATTTCCTGTCTTTTTAGAGACCTTTTGTTTTCT
>NW_006408543.1:8651999-8705077 GCF_000296735.1 Chrysochloris asiatica
TGTTACAGTTAGTCATGATAATAATGATTCACTATTGAATCTCTGGTAGCGTAGTGGTTACGGATCGGGCTGCGAGCCTTAAGGTCAGCAGTTCGAAACTACCAGCGGGTTCCATGGGAGAACGATGAGGCGGTCTGCTCCCGTAAAGATTTACAGCCTGGGAAACCCTGTGTAGGGTCGCTATGAGTCAGAACCGACTCCACGGCACATAACAACAACAACAAATTGAATCATAAGACTCTTATGCCCATATCCTTTCACGAAACCAGTCGCATGACATTCTTGATGTCATCCCACAACTCCTCTGATCTTTGGTCATTAGTGTCTAACGTATCAAATATGTTCTTGAGATGGTCTCTAAATTCAGGTGGGACATATTCAAGTCATATTTTTCTATTGTTAATCTTTCTTAACTTTATTCAGCTTCAGCCTAAACTTGCATATTGAGCAATTGAGGGTCTGTTCCACAGTTGGCTCTGGTCTTAGTTTGGCTAATGATATTGAGCTTCCCAAGCATATCTTCTCACAGATGTAGTCAATTTGACTCTTGTATATTCCATCTTGTGAGTTCCATGTGTACAGCTGCCTTTTATGTTGCTTTAAAAAAGGTATTTGCAATGAATAAGTCATTGGTATCACAAAATTCTATCATGCTAGCATCATTTCTATCACCAAGATCATATTTAACAGTTACTGATCCTTCCTCCTTGTTTCTAACTTTCACGTTCCAGTCACCAATAATTACTAATGCATCTTGATTGCATATTTGGTCAATTTCAGACGGAAGAAGTTGGTAGAATTCTTCAGTTTTATCATCATTGGCTTTAGTGGTTGCTGCATACATTTGAATTATAGTAATATTAACCAGTCTTCATTGTAGGTCTATGGATAGTATCCTATCACAGACAGTGTTATACTTCAAGATAGATCTTTAAATCTTCTTTTGGATGGTGAGTATGACGCCATTCCTCTTCTTGTTGATATCCCTGGCATAGTAAAGCTTACATTGTCAGATTGAATATGCGCAGTTCCAGTCAATTTCAGCTCACTAATGCCTTGAATATCGATCTTTATGCATTTCATTTCATTTTTGACAACTTCCAATTTTCCTAGATTCATACTTGATGCATTTCACGTTCTGATTATCAATGGGTGTTTGCAGCTGTTTATTTTCATTTTGAGTTGTGTCCTACTAGCAAATGAAAGTCTCAAAGGCTTTGCTCCATTCATATCATTATGGTCAACTCTACTTTGAGAAGGCAGCTCTTCCCCAGTTGTGTGGTTTTTTTTTTTGGACCAGACCTGTATGAACTACAACCCTAGTAGCAATCCTTTTTTTTTTTTTTTTCTTAAATGATTTATTGTGCATTATGTGATAGTATACATGGGAGAACATTAGTTTTACATTCTTTCTATCGTATATCATCTCATTGCCATGGTTACAATCCCCTCCATGCAATCCTTCCCCCATGCCCCCCAGGTCTTCAGCACACAGTCGCTCTCCCTCTCTGGGTCTAGACCCAGTTGTGTTTTGAGTGTTTTTTGACCTGAGGACCTTATCTTCCAGCACTATATCTAACAATGTTTGGGTGATATTCATAATTTTCAATGTCAGAAATGGTTCAACTTTACTTCTTTCTAGTCTGTCTTTATCTGGACACTCTGCTGAAAACTTTCCACCAAGGGTTACCCTGAAGGTATTTAAAATACTGGTACTATAGCTTCCAGCATCACAGCAACATGTAAGCCACCACAGTATGACAGATGGACAGACAATTATACACATGTACACACAAAAACTCCGGTAGTGTAGTGGTTACGAATCGGGCTGCGAACCACAAGGTCAGCAGTTCAAAACTATCAGCCGCTCCATGGGAGAAAGATGAGGCTTTCTGTTCCCGTAAAGATCTACAGCCTCAGAAACCCTGTACAGGGTCGCTATGGGTCGGAACCGACTCGACAGCACTCAACAACAGCAACACCACACAAAAACAGATACACACACATATATACAAAAAGATACATATAATATACATTGCTGTTTTTGTTAAGTGCCGTGGAGTCAGTTCTGACTCATAGTGACTGTGCATAGGGTTTCCAAGAAGTGGCAGGTGAGTTTGAACTACTGGCCTTGTGGACCTTGCACCCCAGTGATTTATCCCACAGCAGCACACAAAGACACATACAAACATATACATACACTCATACACAGAAACCATAATATATGTACACATATGTGCATACAAAGATTCACTTACCTATACATATCCATATATAGATACACATATGTACACAGTTACATTGTTGTTGTTGTTAAGTGCCTTCAAGTCAGTTCCGACCCATAGCAACCCTGTATAGGGTTTCCAAGGAGCAGCTGTTGAGCTTGAACCACAGACCTTGTTGTTCAAACTGACTTTGCAGCCCATTAACCTGCAGTGCCACACCAGGACACTGATACATACACATATATGAAATTGCACACACACAGAGATATACAGAGTCACACACATACTGAGATACATACATAGATAGGCAAACATATACAGATACATATCGATATATACACAAATACATGCACAGATGCACACATACACAGATGTATACACACATAGAATTACACACATACACAGAAACACAGTCACACATTTACACATATGTAGACACATACACACATGTACACACATGCAAACAGATATGTACACAACACATATACACATGCATATCTGTACATCTGTACATACATATACACATAACACTTACAAAGGTATACTCACACACATACAACCTATATATAGATTGTTGTTGTTGTTATGTGCCATGGAGTCAGTTCCGACTCATAGCGACCCTATACAGGGTTTCCAAGGCTGTTAATCCTTATGGGAGCAGAACGCCTCATCTTTCTCCCGCGGAGCAGCTGGTAGTTTCAAACTGCTGACCTTGCGGTTCACAGCCCGATTCGTAACCACTGCGCTACCATATATAGATAGACAGATTAATACACTTAGACAGATATATATATGCATTCACACACACTGAAACAAACATACACAGATGCACACACACACATACAAGAAGCACATGCACACACATACATGTTTAGATAAACATGCGTACACATGTGCATACACACAAGAGAAACACATACACAGACGCATGCATATACATACATAGATACACACATACACAGATACAGACACATATATGGTTAAATACACTTAGAGAAACATACATACACACATGCATAAACATAGCAGAAGCACATACACATAACAGAAACACACATACACAGATACATACATATACAGAGATAAACACACAGAGAAACATACACATCCATATACACAGAGGTGTACACACATATATAAATGGATACATTTACATATACACATAAACACACGCATACTCATATTCACACAGATACCCACATTACATATATACAAAGACAAATATATATACATACAAAGATACACTCACTTGTACATGCACAGATAAATACACAAAGACAGAAATATACATATACACAGAAAGACTAACAAATACACACAGCCACAGATACACACAAAGCTACATTCACACACACACACACACACACAGATACACATACGTACATAAAGATATATTTGCACAAATACATATACACAGAAACAAAAACATGCACGAATGCACATGCATACAGATCCACATTTACAGAGATATGTTCACATGCACAGATATGCACACATATATATATAACCTGTACACACATATGGATATACATAAGCAGATCCACACAGGTGTAGACACATGCACAGACACATGTGTAAGTATGCATTTATGCACACAAACATACATATACATGCATATATATCAACATACACAGATACAGGTACACATGCACACAGATACTTACACAGATATATGCACATATAGATACATGTTCGTAGATCCACACACAAGCAGATATGTACATACATAGATATGCACAGACATAAATATGTTCATATATACAGATATGCATACAGCAAACACATAAAAACATACACATATAAGTACAAGCACATACAGTTACATACCAGAGGCTTCAAAAATTTCATGTAAAATTGAATTAAAAGATAATAGAATTCTCCATGAACTTTTAAACCTCTCCTCCTCCACACGGACAAATACACAATGCACTGAAAAGCACACACACAAATACCCATACAGATATGCACACAGATATACACATACATACATATACACCTACATGGATACCTTCATGATCACAGGCATACACATACCTAGATACATATGCACACATACACAGATGCATACACACACAGATCCTCATACACACACATAAACAGACATAAACACACACACATATACACACATGAGGATAAGTAAAAAAGTACTGCCTAAAAAATCATAGACACTTGTATTAAATAAAAAATCGAAATGTAAAACTATTGTTTCATGATGCTTTTGTCTCTCTAACCCTTCCTCAAAGAATTCCGCACTCGTCCATTTATATCACATCAAAACGGCAGCTTGGGCATCACTGAGGGACTCAAATTGTTTTCCTTTTATATGTTCTTTGAGTTTGGGAAGCAAAAGAATGTCTGAAGGGATAAGACTTTAAGATTTTCTTAAAACTTCTTCCTAATAAGCCCCCATGATTGTCCCTTGTCCTTCAAGGAAATCTGTCAAGATTACCCCTTTGGAATTCTAAACCAAAAAGCAGTCCACATAACCTTCTGAGGTGACCTCTCTGCCTTGAATTGAACTACCCTGGCAGATCCCCTCAGAAGCCATTGTTTTGATTGGACCTTTTGTTTTGAAGGCACCCTAAGGAGACTTAAGACAAGTGTATTCTTGAGAGAACTTGTCTGCAGTCAGCCATGGATCACAGACACCTGCTTAAACTCATTTTGTTTGTAATAAACCCATGTGTGTATGAACTGGGGTCCCAGTAGCCACACTTCTTTTACTTATCCTTGTACAGCCACATGTGTGCATTTGTACATACATGCACACATACAAATACACACTGGTCTACCCCACTGAAGAAGCAGGGTCATCCTAGACTGAAGTTGTGGGGACTTGAACCTGTGCTATTTTGAGGAGAAGTGTTTCTGACGTCTTTGTTCCCCAGCACTAGGTAGACCCTGGGCCCTGCTTTTATAGAAGAGAGGACCAGGTTGATGGAGGTTGGAGACATGGTTGAAGGGGAACTTCAAAACCAATGGGGGGACTCTGTGCCCCCTGAGTCACGTCCCTTTGGAGGCTTCTGCCATGGCCCTGGGTTCTGCTCCAGCCTGCCCACCTCTCAGCTCTTTGTGAACTCTTGTCCATGGCAGAAACCAAGGCAGGAGAGTGTCCTAGAGCCCCCGAGGTGCCCTTTTCCTTTTGACGTTCGACTGTTGGCACCTGTCCTATACCAGTGATAACAGACGAAATGACCCTGGACCAGGGGCACCACTCAGCTCCCCAGACCCTGCTACCGATTCATCTTGGCCTAACATCTCTGCAGGGTCCCTCAGTCAGCAGAGGGCCCAGTCCGAACTGGGTGGGGGGAGTTTGGGCCCGCCACTGGGACCTTCTGTGACTCTTGTAAATTCAGAGAGTGGAAGCTGCACTGGGCAGGAAGAGCAATGCTGTGGCTCGACCTCCAAAATCATAGTAACTTTCAGAGAAGACCTGATGAGTTTCTGGGGTCCCCCTGTGAGAGGTGTTGGAGGATGCTCCAGGCTTTCCCTAGGTCCCAGGAGGCAGCCATCAACAGGCTCAGCGGCCCTCTTCCTAGCCTGGGGCAGGGTGGTAATGGATCAGCTGTGAAATGAATGGACAAGACCACCCTGACTTCAATCTTTAGTGGGAGGGGTCAGAGGGTCTGCTTGGCTCTTAGATGACTCTATTCCTTTAAGAAGGGGAAGAATTCTTCAGGGCTTGCAGAACTACAAGATAAACAGAATTCAAGGCTTCCGTGCCTGCTCGGGCCAGTTTGTAAACAACTTTTTCAGCTGTGGGGGAAGGGTGATGCTGAGGCCCTGCCCAGTCCCCTTTTTTTGTGCAGCCCTTCTCAACAGTGGGAATGGGATCTGGGGTCTCCAGTATCAGAGGAAGCTTGGTGACTCAGCTCCCATCCCATGGGTACCCAGTTAGGGGACTTTTGAATATACAAATGTATACCTGGGCTGCTGGTGGCTCTGAAAACAGATTGTGTGCCCCAGGTTCTGAATGGTCAACTCCTAAGTCTGCCGGTCTGGGAGAAGTAAGTTCATTGGCCAGCAAAGCATGCTGTGGTTTGTGGGGTTCCGCTGACTTGTGCTTGCTGGCCCTGGTCCCCAGGATTTGCTGTCCATGCACCACCCTGTGCCCCAGGTACCTCGCTGCCCTCTCTGTGTGGTGATGCTAAGTGCGCACGGTCCCGGCGTGCTTGGGCCCTGCTCCATGGTCAAGAGAACCCAGTCCTGTCAGATTTCCCAGCATCCCTGCAGATACTTCACACAGCAACCCCAGTGTCAGACCCCCGCCTCCCCAGGATTTGCTGGAGCCAGGGAGGGGACTGCTACTGGCTTTGTGCCCATGTGAGGAGATCAAAGTCTCAGCTGCTCTGTGAAAAGTCAGTTTGAGCTGTACCAGGGATTAAGAGGGTACAGATAGGTCCGTTTCCCAGCTACATCTGGGAGGGGCTGATGATGGGCCTCACCACATGTGTGTGGTGGTGGGCAGGATCGGGGGGGACCTCCAGAGTGGACCCTCCAACTTCCTTGGAGGTTCTCTGCCCTTTTGTGTGTTGTCTGTCCTCCCTGGCGGATAAGGAGGCAGGAGACCCCAAGGACAGGAGAAATACCTCCTGGTGGGAGGGCTCTTTGGAAAGTGGCTGGGACCAACTTCAAGGCTCCCAAAGGTTTACTAGCACACGTTGGCTGTAAGAAAGGTCTGAAGACCTTGAGCTTTAGGAGAACACTCGGGCACAATGCCTCAATCCCTTCATCTGAAGAAAGGCCAGAAAAGAGCTAACTTGCTGACCAGCCCAGCAAATGGTCCTGTCTGACACCTACTCTGGCTCCCAAGGTTCTACCCTCCAATCCCTGAATTTCAGCTCCCCATCGATTGTTGCAGTGATTGTCTTCCGGGTGACTTGCTTGAAGTGAGGGTGTAGAGGGTGAAGTAGAGGGTGATGTGGGGGGCCAATGGGTTGGATTCCATACCCCCAGACTCATTGAAGGAATTCAACCAGAGCCCAAAGTCTGCTCGCTAGCACAGACTGTGTTTGGATGCCTGGTAGGACCTTATGTACAGGGTCTGCGGATGGGATTAGCCAGAGCTGCAGCCAGGGGTAAATAAATAAACATTGCTACAAAATCATAGAAACCTTGATTAAACAAAAATATCAAAATGCAAAGCTATACCAAGAGGAAGGAGTCTTGGTGTGGCATTGTGGGATAAAGTACTGGATCTCAAGGTTGATTTGAACCACAAGGTTGGTAGTTCAAGCTCACCAGTCGCTCCTTGGGAACCCTATAGATGGTCACTATGGGCACTAACAATAAAAAACCACATCAAGAGCAAAGGTGAATGGATCCAAGTCATGGCATTTTCAATGACCTCATATACATGTGAAGACTGTAAAAGAATTGATACATTTGAGTCGTGGGACTGGAAAAGAATATTAAAAGTGCCATAGACCACCAGAAGAACAAACATATCTGTGTTACAGAATTATAGCCAGAATGCTCCTTAGAAGCCAGGATGGCCAGACTTCATCTCTCATACATCTCTCATATTATTAGGAGGGCCCAGTTCCTGGAGAAGGACATCATGCTTGGTAAACTGGAAGGTCAGCAAAAAAGAGGAAGCCCCCTGACCAGACAAGATGGACTGGCACAGTGGCAGCAGCAAGGGGTCAAATGTAGCAAGAATTGTGAGGGGGGCCCAGGACCAGACAGTGTTTCCTTCTGTTGTGCACAAGGTCACTATGAGTCGGAACCAACTCTATGGCACCTACCAACAACAAAAGCAGCTTGGGGATCTTTCTGAGGGGAAGTGGTGCACAGGATAATGGAGCTCCAAGAGGGAAGAGGAGCCCCAAAGAAGACTCTTCACAGCTGGACTTCAGACAAGAGGATGGGAGGTGTTGGTCACTGGCAGGGAGGCACTGCCTATCACCAGCCTATAGTCCCTGCATGGGAACTTCCAGTATTTAGGGTTACAGAGCTGGAAACATTGCCTTCAGAAGTGTATAGATCTAGGCCTTGAGAACCAATAGCTTCACACTTGGATATTTGTGTTTCATAAAGGTTTGGATTCCTGGTGAGGTGGGTTTGAACCACAGGTCGGTGGTTCAGACTCATCAGCTGCTCCTCTGAAACCTTATACAGGGTCGCTATGGATTGGAACCTACTGGATGGATGGCATTTAACAACAACAGCAAGGATTTTGTACCAATATTTCTCGACTTACATTTCCGGGAAGAGGGTACAAAGAGACAATGTAGACCGTGTCTTTGAGGTGGCCTTCTTGGACCCTAAGTCAGGGTCTTAATTCCTGGAATATATACTTGGAGTCCTGGTGGGGCACGGTGGGCTAAAGCACTGGACCATAAGGTTGGTTTGAACCACAAGATCAGTGGTTCAAATTCACCAGCTGCTCCTTGGAATATCACTATGAGTCAGAACTAAACTCCACGGCACTTAGTAACAGTAAATACCTGGGTTACTCGGCAATGGCTGCTCATTTTCTTCTCTCCACTTCCGGTCTCACTCTTGCCTAATGTCCTTCCCAGCCTGAATGGAGAGGGCAGCTCCTAGGAGCTCACAAGAGGTCCCTGGCCACTTATCAGGGGGTGTCATAGTTCCAGGACCATTAAGTTTTCTTCAATTAGGGCCTTGCTAGGAGCCGTGGAAACCAGGCGGAAGTCTGGGCCTGGGTCTGTGAAGGCTGATGAGGGCCCCATGTGACGCCTCAGAGCTGGGGGCTGGGCTGTACACTGAAGTCTTTCAGGAGCAGCTCCGGCTAGGCCTCCAGACAGTTTTGCTTGGATGTCTGGGGTGTCCACGTGGCCATACCTTTAATGCCCTGCGATGTCTGTACCCTGAGTCAGCCAGAAAGTAACTTACAGCAGAAAACAGGACTCACTTCTGCTCCAGGGAGGCCCCTCAGTGTAAACAGTGAGCTGTTCTGGGCAGTGTACACAAGGCCAGACTGTCGGGAAAGGCCGTATGCCCAGAATTCCTGAGACTCCCAGCCCGCCTGGCGCTGCCAGCTTTCTGTGGGCTCCCAGACCCCCACTCCCCTTGTGCGTCTGGTTAAGTGACGGTTTGCCACTGCTTGGCTTGCAGGGTTGGGGTCCGTCACTGGTGGCCAACCTGCATGCAGGCAGAGGTGGACAAGGTGGGGTGTGGCTTACAGTAGGTATGTGTCCCTGAGTAAAGCAGGGGGCATGTCTAGCTTCTTCTTCCCAGCATCGCAAAACAGTGCCAGTCACAATATCTGGATGCTTCTAGATGGGAATAAATGGATTCCTGAATAAAACTCTCTGGAAGTCCACATTTAATGTCAAGGACAGACCTCAGCAGGTGTATTTGGGGGGCACTTCTGAACCCACCCAGATCCTGAGGAGGGGATGAGTTGTGGAAATCCATTCAGCAACTGGCTCTGAGAAAGCCCCATCCAGCCCAGAGCGCCTACAACCCCTTTTCATGGTCTTCCTCTGTCTGGAGAAGAAGCCATAAAGGGAAGTTTTCATATTCGTGCAGAGGAGAAAATAGAGGCTTGTGGGCACTGCAGTGGGTCTGAGAGATCCCATCCTTCCCCGCCTTTGCTGGTGACCCTCCTCCCCTTCAGATTGCAAAAGCGGCTATGGGCAGGGGGCCTCAGGGACCTCGGCACCGGCCTTGGAAAGGCGCTTTTGTTTGCTTTTTTTTATCATCAAATGCGCGCGAGGGCAGCTCCGTTTACCTAAAGGCAGGCGCCTATCTGCTCATCCTTTCTGCAAACACCTAAAGGGTATGTTGAACATTTGCACCGGGGCCGGGAGGGCCAGCGTTTGCACAGACTAAGCCCAGAGACCTGGTAGATGGGGGCGCAGCACCAAGCCTGCATGATATGTGGAGTTCTGATCACTGCACAGTGACCTTTGTGGTGGTCTAAGGTTACACAGGGGTCTGAAATGGGCAAGCCGCTGTGGCTGGCGTGGTGGGAGCCCGCTTACCAGTTCTGTAGTTGTTCACACCAGACCTGACCACTCCTGGTACACGACATCCCTAAGGAGAGTTACTGCAGGGCCTGCCCTTCTTGGGGCAGTGTGGACCGTCCACACCTCAGTTACTGAGTACCTACAGAACATTTCACACCTGTGGCCTTATTGAACCCCCATTTCACAGATGAGGAAATTGAGGCACAGAGACCTCCCCCAAAGTCAATCTGCCAGTAAGTGGGAGTCTCAGAACTCAAACCAGCCAGTCTGATCTCAGCGTCTGTGTTCTCAGCCATATCATGTCCCAGTCTCCCTTGACAAAAGTTTGTTGTCAGGCTCTAGCAGACCCTGGTCCTACCAGGTCTCACAGAACAGCAGGGAAGGGGGGAGGGGGCAGGCCAAGCCTTCTGGGAATGTTTTTTTATCTGGAAGATCTGTTTTCTACTGAGCTCGCAGAAGGAAGAGTCTGCACCAGGCACTTCTCTTGCAGCAGTGGGGGAGGGAGAGCATGGGGCCAGGGGCTGCACTAGAGGGGGCAGGCCAGTCCACACAGAACCCGGGAGGAAGAAGGAGGCTCCTTTCTCCCTGATTGTCTGAGCGCTGGCAGAACCCATCCCAAAACTGCTGGGTGGAACAGACAAGCTCTTGGAGGCACTTTGGGGAGGGCCCCACAGACAAGGGAAAGAAAAGCAAAATTTAGGGTTCCCAGGTCTTTTCTAGTGATGTAGCTGGTTAGAGTGAATTCATTGTTTTTTGAATTACAAGATAAATTTATGCTTCTTATAAATTCAATGGAAACCTGGCGTGGTGCTGTGGGATAATGCACTGGACCACAGGGTCGATTTGTACTGCAAGGTTGGTGGTGCAAAGTCACCAGCTGCTCCTCAGAAACCCTATACAGTGTCTTTATGAGTCCGAATCGACTGGAAGGCACTTAAATGACAACAGAAATTAAATGCAAATCTTATTGGCAATAGGAAGATATCTTTCATCCATGCTTTTTATGTAGCCCCCAAAATTGGCAGTTCAGATGTACCCAGTGGCTTTGCAGGAGAAAGATCGGGAGATCTGCTTACCTAAATATCAACCTAGGAAACCCTGCTTGGGGTTGCTATGGGTAGAACGGTTGTTGGGTGCGTTCAGCTGAAAAGGAGGAGGCATTTTATCCCCATTTTGCAGATAACGGAAAGGAAATGAAGGTCAGTAGGCCTAACAATGACTCCGGGTCCACACAGGTAGTAAGCAGACACAAACCCAGAAGTCTAACCTCAGAACTCAAACCTTTGACCACCCGCCAGACCTGACTATGAGTTTACCCTCAAGTAGTAAAGAGAATGTCAGCAGCCCACGTTGGCAATAGTATGATAATGGAGCTGCAGCCTCCTTGAATTGTGTGTGTTGTTAGTCACCAGTTCTAGGTATAGAATGGGCCCCTACTTTGTCATGCTCTGTGCCAACTTGAGGTGGCAGGAGATGCCATTCCCATGAAAAGAGAAGACATTCTCCATTCCCTCCCAAATGTTCATTGTCTGTCACTTTCTGATGAACCCTTGGATCGTTCTAAGGCACAAGTCATATGAGCCAGGGTGCTTCTGACTTTTGGGTGAACGCCTAGGGGCTGGGGAGTCCCTATTTTGATGTTCATGATCTGGACGTCAACAAGGTGGCGGTCAGTGAGGGACAAAGTTTTACCCCCCGGTAGCCTGCCCACAGTCTTCCTGTGCATGGGGTACTAATTACAGGGAAACCCTGGGTTTCTTGACCCTCCGCTAGCCAGCTGCTGGGCACTGGTTGCACATTGAGCCCCAGTGTCACCAGATTTGGCACTGGGAGGCCAACGATGGGCTTCAGAATAAGCCAGACCTTGAATGTTCCAATTAACAGCATGTTCACTGTTGGACTCCTTCCCTTTGACATTAAGAAGGTAGATCCTGGCTTCAGCGCTCACTAAAATGTAGCACAAGTGTCTTTTCTTGGAGCCTCTTGGGTGGGGTGGTAGATTTTCAACTGTCAGCAATCTTTTCTTTCTTTCTTTTTTTTTTCTTTTTTCTTAAAAGCCAACTTTCCAGTCCTGTTCTACCTGGAATACATTTTCTCCTCTCTGGGCCCCTCCCCAGGCCTCCTTCCACAGCTCTCTGTCAACAGGGCGAAAACCACCCCCTCCCTAGCCGCCGGCAGTTGAATGAAGCACTTCTTTGCTCCACCGAAGGAAATATTTCCATGGGGTTGTGCCAAGAGAACCCCTCACTTGGATCCGGGGCTGGCCCACACCCAAAGCCATGGGGGACGGGACAAGGGGTGGTGGTGGGGCCACGTGGCCACCTTCTTATAGCGTCAAGATGCGACTCCTACAATTCATCCCATGATGGCCTGCTTCAGGCCCCCCATTCCTGCTCGGCCTTATCTATCTATAAGTGGATTTCCACAGGCTTCTCCTATAGGAATGAAACCATTGAAGTTCAATTTAATTTTTCCCCTCTGACCAGTTTGGAATTTGTTCGCCTCTGTGACAGGTTCCAGATTGCGCTTCCAGATGCCTGGCATGGCTGTACGGTTTCTACAAGGACCCTAGAACCCATCTCACAGGGACAAATGCTTCTGTCCTCCTGGGCAGGGGTCCTGAGTCTCTTGATTTTTATTCACGTTATTAGAAAACGATACACGTTTGAGGTCCCAAAAGAAGAGGTCTGTCCTGTATGACTTGAAATTTCTTTTTAATACAAATGCTAGAGATTATACATAATCAGTAGAGAATGTTCATAAAAGTAGAAAGAAAGACAAAAAAAATCACAGAGAATAGATTCACGTAGAACAATTCATGCCACCATTTTGGTGAACTGCCTTCCAGCTGGCTGGATAATGCACTAGACCATAAGGTTGGTTTGAACCACAAGGTTGACAGTTCAAACTCACCAGTCCCTCCTCAGAAACCTTATAAACAGGGTCCTATGAGTTGAAACTGACTTGATAGCACTCACCACCAACAAAGAGTCACGAAAAGTATTCCTTAAACACACCGACCACCCTATCTCCTCCATGGTATCTTCAAAAAGTGTGTGGTGAAGTGGAATGAAAAGACCACGGGGTTTCGCCATGAACTTTTTGAAGCTCTCTTGTACCCCCAGAGTCAGATGAGGAAAAGGGCCACTGATAATTGTTGCACTTGTACTGTTGGGTGGCAATTGGCAGTGGCGATGGCTGACCATTTAGCTAATTCACCCACTTACCTGCACCACCTTAAAGTCCAGTAGTCAATGGAGAAGGCAGGTTAATCTGCTTTCCTTCTGCAAAAGGAAGAGCCTTCCTTCTGAATGCATCTATGATTTAGCCAAGTCATCTGTGTAAGGGCCAAGGCTGCACTTGGAACTCTGGTTTCAGGGAGGACAAAACGCGCTCCAGTATTGGGATAGAAGTCCAGAAGCACGTAAATTATGGTGATGGCTCCACTTCTAGTCCCTGGAGTTCAGCATGGCAGGGACCCCAAGTCATCCAGTTTGTAGGGAATATGAATTGTGATTGGCTAATTGACCAGAGATTAAAGGGAACTCCTAATGGAAGTCCTTATAGATGCCTAACTATTTAGACTCTTGTGGCCCAGTTTTCAGCCAAGCAGTAAAGAGATAGGCATATGGGGTCGGGGGCACAGCAACATTAGTAAGGTATAGGACCAAGTTGAGAAAGGATGGAAGATGGGTGGGATGAAAGTAAGAATCACAGGAGGAAGTGGGATAACTTGTTACATGGAGGGCTTTGCAAGTCATCGAGATGAAACAAAGTGTATGATTTGTTGAAAACAAAACTGATGAACTTGTCTGTAAACCTTCACTCAATTCACAATAAAAAGTTGAAAAAGAAGACATTAGACTTCATTTTGGAAGCAAAAATGAGTTGCCGAAGGACACATTAGTACAGGAGAAACCTTAGGTGTGCATTCTAAAAGAAGAGCCCACAATTCCAGAACCCCAGAAGATGAGGCGGTGGCTTGATTACTTGTCTTCCCAAATCTTTGACTCTGATATCCACTCTAATGGCAAGGCCATGCCCCCTGCCCCCACAGCAGACTCATGGCAAAGCCCCCATAGGTTTGGCTGTTTCTGTGGCTTTGACTGAGGTGCTTGGGGGATCCGGGAGGAAGGTGAGGGACTTGTGAATTTGGGGGATTTGAATTGTGAGAGGCTGCATACACAGCATCAGACACGGGCGGTATTGGCTATCAATGTGTCCCCCCTGGGGAAATGCAGAAGAAGGCCCCAAAGATCTCCGAGAGGCACTAACATTTCAGGACCACCTGGAAGACTGAGAAGGCTTAGAAAGGGCAGGCACCTGGGATATGCCGGTTTGTAAAGGGCATCAGTATGGCTTTTGAGAAGGGTATGCGTTTCCCCTTGCCTGGGCGGTGGATATAGGAGGAGCTTGTCTCCATTCCTTGGCCGAATCTTAGGACCTTTGTACATTTCCTTGCCCACAAGTATGTACATGTGGGTAGGAGGCTGCTCACATGGCTTTTGAGGACTCCTGAGTATGAATTTTTTTAAAAAAGAAGAAAAATGTGTGCTTTGAATTATATCGATGTAAAAAAACACAAGCTAAGCCATGCGTCTGGTACCTGGCCATCTTCCAGACCTCTTCAGAGGGTTAGGTTTCGGCATGCACAGAGGGAAATCGCTCTGTTTTTCAAACCTGGATTTCTCTGTCTCTTTTCCCCTATAGATAGGAATCTGAGCCTCCCAATGTCCTCTCTGAGCAAGGAATGCATGCACGGCATGGCTGCTCAGCAGTTTGGATCCAAATGTGACCGACCATAGGTTTAGCTCCTTGAAGGATTTCTTCCATCACTTTGGACCAATAAATATTTAACAAGTTGGGTTCTGAGCTCCAGGAAAGCCAACAAAAACACTAAAACATATGGATATTTTTCCTTATTGTGGTTAAGCCATGCACAGAGGTGATGTCCTTGGTCATGTCTGTCCCCCACCCCTCCCTCCCCAGCCTTTCCCCCTATCTTTTTCTCTCTTTCTTTTAGGAAGGCAGAAGGGTAAACAAGTTACCATGGAGTTCTGTTTAAAATAAAATACAATGGAAAGAAATGCAGCATGATGAAGTAACCACATGGGCTGCAGGATACACCTGATACTAATTACTGTCATGCAGAATGTTCTGGAAGACATTTGACTCGCCTGATGTATACATTCAAATCAAGCAAAGCAGGACTGGAAGGCTCCTTGGGGACCATCTTGTCCAACGCTTTTCTCGTCCAGATGAGGAAATAGGGGCCCAGAGAGGGAAGGGCTTGGACTTTAGCCTTCCAGCTAGGAGGGAGCAGAGCTGGGATTCAAACCCCCGGCACATTTGTAGGAAACGCCTAAATTCCCAGGGTCTTTTACCTTGGCCTGTCACTAAGGCCTTGAGAAAGAGGGGAGGGGTTTACTGCTAAGGTCTGAAAAGCTGGGTTGGGCGCCAGGGAGCCCCAGAAAAAAAGCAAAGTGGCTAACTTTTCGCCGGAGGCCCAGTTTCCTCAAGCAAGCCAGCCAGGCCTTGAGAAGAGTGGCGCCAAAGGGCCTCTGAGCTTTCTCCTTGCAGGGCCTCTCAGGGGCCCCTATCCAAGGCCTGGGGGCTCCCTTGGAACAGAAACTCTTGTGCTTTTGGGGCTGTGCAGCTGAAGCCTGGAGGCACCGCCTCCACCAGCCCCCAGGACCCCGAGTGCGTAAAAACTGATACTCCTAACTTCCACGCAAGTCTCCCACGCATGGAGGGGCTACTAAGCAGGAGCCCCGCATGACAATGCGTCCCCTCACTTCTGCCCCCGAGAGGCTAGCAACCAGGCCTGCCGACGTTTGATTGGCCGCGGAGGCCTGACGACAGGGGCTCCTTGCTTTGGATTGGTCTCGGCCAGCCCCGGTTGTTCCCTAGCTATTAATACTACTGCGGTTAATAAATGTTCTGTTGACCCGGCTGCTCTGAGCCATACTTTTTTGAGGCTTTCTTGACGTCTGTGGTGGTGTGGGCCCATGTGCCCCTCGTGTCCTGCTTCCGGGGGGCTCTAATGTCTGGGTTTCCAGACTGTAAATGGGGTGTGTATGTCTTCTTGCTCCTTGGGTTAGTTTACACGTGAAGTGAGCACCCCCCAATGCCCGTTTTATTGCAGCCCCTTAGAGCGGTGACTTTCCACCTATATGGTATCTCATAGAGATCAGGGTCGCTGGTCAGGGGCGTTGGCCTTACTAAGAGCCCTTCTCCCTCCTTCCGAACTCCAGAATGTCCCCTCTAGTTGATGGGCACTTGGCGTGTGCAGAGCAGGGGGGCCCCACCCCCCTTTCTGGAAGACGTGCGGATAGCTGTTCTAACCTGATATCCCGCCGGCCCCATGCCTTACCCGTTTAGGACACATAGCTCATTCTCACCCTTTTTCTGTCAGCAGGCACTCTATCCTTGCCCTCCCGACTGCCACCCACCTGTCACCCTAAGATAGATTCTTGGTTCCTTTCAGCAGCATTTTGACCTTTGCGAGAGAACATTTGATTGACGGCCCTGCCCGCTTTCGCCACTCAGTGCCGGGCAAAACTGCCCGAGGGTCCACCTGTTAAGGATAAACTCTCATGTGCCAAGTCCCTGAGCACGAGGCCGGGCAGCAACATGTGTCCCTGTCTGTCTCTCCAGGGCCATGGAGGGAAGCGGCGCGGGGGGGGGGGGGGGGCTTATTCAAAGTGTGCATGTAGGAAATCACTCCAATTTTAGGGGTACCCCAGGCATATCCATATGCGACACAGAAATGTCTCAAAAGTACTTTCCTTGGAGGGACACGGCTCCCAATTTGTCTAGATTATTATTCCAACTCCCGGTTAGGGGTGTCCCTGTGTTAACGTGGGAAAAGGATAAGGCAGGATTCTGGGTACACAGGTTGTAAGCCGTAGAGACAGGGACTCAAAGCCAGGTTTCCTGACTTGGAGATGCTGCGTGGGGTCTCCCGTGTTGAAAACAACCAATCAGAAATGGGTGGGTGGGCTAGAAGGGGGTGACAGGCGCCGGAATCCCCCGGGGAACCGGTTATTTCGCCTTGGGTAGTTTAATTTCCAAGCAGTTAGCCGAAGCACCGTTTTCTTTCCCCGAGCCCATCTTTGCCATAGATGCTCGGAGGTGGCCAGGTGCCTGGCTTGGTGCTGCTGGCCTCCCAGCGTTACCTTGCGCCGGCCTAAGGAAAATCACCCCTAGCCGCCTATGGCCAGCAGATCATGGACACCCACCCTTCTGCCCATCGAACAGGGCTCATGTAGGGTAGAAGCACCAGCGATCAGAGGGTGTTGGTCATGGCGGCGAACGGCACTGCGGCAGAAATTTTTCCTGCCTTCTTTGCTGCAATCTGGGTGCGGCTTGAGCAATTTGTCATAGAATCTGGGGGGCTCATTTTTCCAGCCAATCATTTTTAGAGAAATGAGCGCATTGCAGCAGAATGCGCTGACGTCAGAGACCACCCCTTCTGCGCCTTTATATAAACCCCACCCAGCCAGCCCCTGGCGCAGACGGCGGAGAGCTGGATAGAGCGCGCCTTGGCTCGCTTGCCGGGGCTGCAACTCTTCGGGAACGCCGGGGCGCCCACGCGAGAACCCTCATCTGGTGAGTGGTTGGCCATCCTTGCTTGAAAGGATGTGCAAAACGAAAACGACACCCCCTTCTGGGCTGGGCTCTGTCCTCCTGGACACGCCGGAAAGACAGCCGCCAGGACCTTCTGAAGGCGGCCACCTCGCCTGGTCCCTGAGCACCAGCTGCGAAATCCTGTTAGGAAGGAAAGATTCCACGCACATTTTTTTCTGGGGGGAAATCAGGGCCCTTTCTTATTCAGTCCTTGAAGAAAGTAGACTGGGTGATATGGCCTTAAATTAAGGGGATCCCAAGAATCGGTTTCAACCCGACTTGGAATCCAGTGTACCGTAGTCGCTGAGGTCCAAAAAATCAGATTTTCTGTATTGCAAACTGCCTTCAGAGTCACGTTAATAGATATGGCGGCAGATGCATTCGGACTAACCTGTGAATTAGGGGAGGGGAGGGGGGAATCCCGAAAGGGGCTGTTGGGCATATTTCCCCCGCTAGTTTGAGGCCAGGTTCTTGGTGGACAGTGGGCGTGAGGGATCTTGGTTCCTGTCTGCGGGACTCGGAATCCAAGGTTTAAGCTTCAGTGCAGAGCAGAGAGTCGAAATGTAGAGTAAATTTTCTAACCTGGGTCCTCTGTGGTTTCCCCTTGATGCCCAGCTTCAATAGTGGGGAGATATGGCGCCCAAATGCAATCCAGCCCCTAATAGTATCAATTCCGTAGTTTGGGGAGACCAGGGAGAGGGTCAAAGAATTAAGAGTTCGGGCACAAAGGATTAGGGGGAGTGTTGGGGTGTAAATAAGGCCGTTTCTTTGGGTCTGAGAGAGACTACTCTGAAGGGAAGATAAATGCTGAAAAAGGGGGCTTTTGGGGAGGTGTCTGGGCGCTGGGAATTGGGGGCCGTGGATCTTTTCATCTTGGCGTGTGATGGTCACTGGAAAAATTTTGACACGTTGCAGACATTTGACTGCGTCTTTTGCTATTTCCTTTGTCCCTGTCAAGCCCCCCCCCCATGCCGCCCCCTCCCCACTCTGGGACGGCGGATTTGGGGGGAGCGTGAGGGGTTGCTACGTGGCAGGTTTCTGAAAGATTTTTCTGTTGGCCACTAGAGGGCGCTGGTGGCACTGCGGAATTTTGGGGGGCGGGGTGGGGAGGGAGGTGGCCTTTGTTCTCCTGCTGGAGGGGGCCTGCGCGGGATTACTAGTGGATTCTGGATTCATTTCCCGAAGGGGGAAAGTGTGTTAAGATCCCGGGTTGGCCGGGGAACAGGCTCTTGGGTTTGCTCTGTATTCGGAGATGTCGTGAGTTGGCCCTGGTTTTGTGACTTGGGGTGTCGAGGCCCCCAAATAGTTGTTTCAGTCGGTTTTGGTTTCTGGGGTCTTAGGAAGGTATGACTCATTGCAGTTAGATGAAGTGACCGTAAAAAGGATAATGAAGCGTTCTGTACACAGTCTTGAAATTCTTGTGGGGGGCGAAGTTGGGAGGGGAGGTCTGCGGAGGGTTGGATGACGGGGGACTGAAGGGGAGGGTAGAGTGGAGTGGGCTTCAGAATTTTTTGGCGTCCTTGTATATATGATTTTCTAGCGATAACGCATTTTATCCCATGTGTCCCGATCTCGCAGAAATGAGTGAAAGCTGTATATTGATAAGTGGGCCTTCTTATTTTTAATGAATTTAAGTTTTAATTGCATGTATGGAAGGTCTAAGTGGACTCGAACTCTGGGAAGACCCTTCGGGCGAGTGTAGCCTTGATCTCTTGTCTTTGGTGTGGGGTGTCTCCTGCCGTTGGGGGGGGGCATACGATGCTATATCTGGGTGTGTGAGGGGTCTGCCTGAGGTCTACAGGTGGACTAGGGTTGGTGATGGTGGTTGTGACGTTTGGGAGACATAGCGGCCGTTTGCTATGGGCTGTAGTGGGCTGTGCTCCCCCCTCCCTCCATGTCTGAAACCTGTTGGGTGCTGCCCCCCCCCTTCTGCAGCTGTGCCTCTGGCAGCGGCGGGCCTGGAGTTGGGCGGGGGGCGTTGGTGCGGGCGCGCCGCAGGTGGCTGTGAATTCGGGTACAAGGCGCAGGACGCGCGCTCCCTAGCGGTTAGTTACTGTAAATGGTTGCAAATGGTTCCCGCCTGCTAAGCAGAACTTTGAGTTGCGCATGCGCACTTGGCCTAACACTTGTGACTTGTCAATCAATTTGTCTTTACCCCCTCCCACTTCTCTCCCCTTGCCCCCTCCCATTTGTCCTCTCTTCTCCTCCCATTTCTCCTCCCATTTTCCCCTCCTCGTTTCCCCTCCCCTTCCTTTCTCCCCTCCTTCTTTCTCTCACCCCTCCCACTCTGTGAATGCCCCCCTCCTCTCTTTGACTACCCATCGCCCTGCCCACCTTGTCTGACTGCCCCTCCCTCTCCCTCTGTCCCACCTCCCTGTCTTTCTTGACTGCCCCTCCCTCTCTCCTCCTCCTCTATCTCTGTCCCCCCTTCCCTCCCTCTCCCTCCCTCTCTCTTCTCCCCCTCCCTCTCTCTTCTCCCCGCCCTCCCTCTCTCTGACTCCCCCCTCCCTCTCTTTGCTGTTCCTGTGCTGGCCATTAGATGTCATTAAGATGGTTTCTAATCTGACCCCCCTCCCATGCCATAGGGTCTCTTCCAGGATGACATCACCTGCTCACCTCCCTGGCTCCAGTGACCACATCTCGGATGCCAAGCTGCTGCCCAGGTACTTGCTGGTCAACCTCCACTGATGGTACCTCAGCCCCACCTCATGACGTTTCAGACACAACATGGTGGGTGGATCCCCTAGCCTTCCACCCCCCCCCCACCTGGAGACCTATTAACAATGAAAAAAATTATTTTAAGTTTGTTGTTGTTAATTGCTGTGAAATGACCCTGCCTTTTGGAGGAGTGGCTGGTGGGTTTGAACTGTTAACCTTGTGGTTACCAGTCCAGTGTGGATCTTACAGTGCCACACCAGAAAGATAATTGTTTCTTTACTAAAATAATTAGCAACAAAAAAGTATTTCTAATTGTAGCTGATGTTAATTGTCCTTAATGAATTTAAATGAATAATGAGGACCTAGACTTGACTTCTCATCTGTGATTCAGTTACAGTGGAGCAGATCCCAGGATGCCACCAGCTCACAGGACCAGCCATGGCAGGACCCCCGAACCAGGACAGTGAGGGTGAAGAGGACCAGAGCTCACCAGCCTGCCACCCTTCTTGACCAAAGCTTAAACCAACGCCCTAGTGAGGGGGCATTGGTCATTACCCCCTGACCTCTGCTCCACCGCGATGCTTGAATGTTTTCCTGTGTCTTTGCTTGCTTTACCGTGCCAGCAAACTGGAGTGTTTCCCTCCTCAAGGGGGTGTCAGCCTTTGTCCACTGACCCTGACCATGTCCTGAATGGAAGGATCCCTTTGGGAACTTCTCAGGAGGGGGACCTGGGCCAATAGCTTGACCAGCATCTTGCTGGTGATTCCAGGGCCCTGATGGGCTTCTGGAATGAGCATGAGTCCCGATGCCGTGCTGCTGAACTTCCCAAGGGCGAGCCCTGCCTCTTCCGAGTCCTCCTGCCCTACTGTGGGCGATGGAGGGGAAGAGGAGCCACCTCCTGGAGCTGTTGTGAGAATTAAATGATACAGGCGGGGTGGGTACAGAGGAAGCCAGCAGGTGCTTGTCCTAGAGGTCTGACAAGTCAGCTTGTTCCTGCCCACTCACATGTCTAATTCATTCTCCAGCAGCGTCGCAGACAGCCCCCGGCCACACCTGGCACCAGGTAGGGGCTCCACCAAGAAGGTGAGGCGCTGACGTGAGTCACTTCCTCCAGAGGCAGTCTGCCTGTCACAAATTCGGCACTGATTGGCACACACCTCACAGGGCCCGTTTTACCCCCTTTTACCATAAGGAAGCTGAAGTTGGAGCGATGGAAGCACTTTGTCACATTGCTGGCAAGAGGGGTTCGGTTGGACCCTAGGTGCCACTGTAGCTGCCCCCACCCCCACCCCGGGGAGTTTCATGGAGAAGGCTTTCATTGCAAGTCACACATTTGACAATGGGATAGCCTGTTTGAAATCCTAGCTGCCCAGGGTGGTCTTGGGGGTCTGGGTGGCCCCGATGCTGGTAGCATGGTGCTGGCTTCAGGAACTCTTAATAGCGATGTGACCTTAAACAAGTTGCTTAACTTCTCTGGATTTCAGTTTCTTTTGTGGTCTAAGTGGGGATTAAAACAACAACAATAATACAAACAAAAAACCCCAAACCAACCAACCAACCCAAAAAATACACACGATTATCTACCCTACAGGATGCTTTTGAAGACCAAATCATACAACTGTTCCGAAAGTGCTTTGTAAATTATGATAGAAATTGCTAGATACTTAACAGCCTGAGGCTTTTGTCCTGTAGTGTCCTCTTGTCCAGCCCTATCCTCCCTTCCTGCAAGAATAGCAGCAAGTACCTATTCGTTGTTAAGTGTGTGCCCAATAAACTCCAGAATAAATACAAATGGAATGAATTTGGCAAAACCTCTCTCGGTGTGCCGACAATCTGTGTGGCGCACCAGGCTAGGAGTGTGCCCCAGAGATGAAGAAAACAGTCTTCTTGGAAGCTAATTGGGGTCCTCATTTGACCAGTACTTTTCTTTCCTTCCCCTTTTAAGCCACAACCAGTTTTGTCCGGATTAGACAAAAACAACTGCAGCCAGCTTTAGAGCAGGCAGCTTGTTGGAGACAATAGCTCCTGGGCATCTGAAAGGAGTTGATTGGATTATGTGGCAAATTCAGGTGGAGGGATGGCTTGGAAGGTGACAAATGAAGTGGGCGGAGACCTCCTTTGAGTTAATCCAGGTTATTAGAAGGGGACCTTTTGTCTCCCCTGAGCCTGGCAGGAGGTTTTTACCACGAGATTTTGAGGTCCTTAATGTTTGGGACAAATCGTTTATGGCCAGTGCAATTCCCAGTCCCAGCGAGAGTCCAAGTGGGCTGAAAAACGGAATGTTCTGTGAGTGAGTCCTAGTCATCAGAACCAACACACATGTCAACCTGGGCAGTTGGTACCACCAGTTCATTTGATCCTCACAACGCCCTATCCTGGCTCAGACCGGTCTGCCATATCCCTGGGAAACTGAGGCCATCGAGGGCTCTTCCGATTGGGTTCCCATCATGCATTTGCACCCCATTGCCTCTTTTAAGTTTTAAGGAAGAGGTATACCCTGCGCCGGTCTCTCCCATCTCAGATCTGAAGTGATGTCTTCTGAATTTTGATCTTTGTTCTTTTCTCCAGCTCTGTGCAGCCTCGAGCCTCCCCTGGTCTCTGTCCATGGCACCTTCTCGCCACTACCGACTCTTCTCTTTCCTTTCACAGCCCAGCTTCTCGAAAGGCCTGTCTACACTTGCTGTCTTCACTTCCTCACCTCCAATCTCTTGCTCAACCCACTGCTCTTCACATCTCTCCTCCGCCTAATGGCCCTCACCAAGGTAATGCTTTTTCTGTCATTTACCACGTTTCCAGCTCACGGACACATGGACATAACACAGGTTCAGCTTTTTCCATGACTTTTCGGAGCCGGTTCACTTCTGTTCTGTTCCACCACACCCAGTTTTGTGGAACTCGTATGCCCAGGTTGGCCGACTTCTGGAACCTGACCTTGCTGCATGAAGCATTCTAGAGGTGGACTGACCTGGGTTCGAGTTCTGGCTTAACCACCTAGTACCGGGGTAGGTGAAGCTTTCCTAGACCTTTCTCGGCATCACAAAATAGAGTTAGTAACCTTTCCTGGACAGGTCAGGTGGGCTATGCTACAGGTATCATCTGGCACTATTTGAAGAGTTAAGAGGATGGAAATATCCAGTCACAAACACATGGCCAAGGTGGGTTTTCCTACATGGGGTTCTCATGAGAAAAGACAAAGGGGAGGTGGGGAGAGGGAAATGAGGGAAAGATAATGAGGAAATTGGGGGAAAAATACTGAAGGCAAAAAGAAGAAGAAAAGAGGACTGAAAATATGTGAAAATCGATCCCCCCCAAATGCATCCAGCAAAATGATTTTCTCTCCTGTCAGGTTGAGCTAAAAGAAATTAAACAGGAAGAAGGCTTTTGTGTTGGTTAAGCCAAAGGAGAAATCCCAGGAAGCTTTCAAAGTGAAGGGCCATGTTTTGGGTTTTCAACCCACCCTCAACGTTTTTCTTTTTAGCTCCTGCATCCTAGTTAACCCCCCCTCCCCCCCGTGGCCTCCTTGGTTGGTGATTAAGTCCCGGAAGGTACCCAGTATTCAATGAATGAATGGTCAACCGAACAGGCCTCTTTCCCTCCTCGCAGCTGGGTTTTTTCAGTTTTCTTCCACTGTCTGCCTCATTCCCTTAATGAACACAGGGCTAATCTTGGGCCTTGTCGAAGGAAGAGGCTGCAGACAGTAATTAGGTAGCTGCTGGATTCCAGTATTCATCTCATAAGGAGCTGCCTTTGTCTGCGAAGGAAAAATACACTGGTTATTCTAATGAGGTAATCTAGTGTCCACAGGGCAGGGGCCACACACGGTCTTAAGACATAGGGCACATTCTGGGCCAGAGTTGACCGTTTCTTTGCTTCTCTTGTAAGTTTTTGCCTCTGCCTCCCGTGGCCCTGGGCAGTTCCTTTGAGTTGAAGGCACCTTTGGGAAGCAGGTTGTAGATGCGTTATTCCCCCTGGATGCCCCAGAGCAGAGGAAAAGGGAATGTTTCCAAGTCCTCTGGGCACCCATCAGAGCATTATTTAAAATCTGAAGATTAGCAAGTGGTTGAACAAGGCCAAAGTTGTTGGGAGGAATCCACCCTAGAAGTGTAATCGCTTCCCCCAGGTGAATACACTTTCTATGTAGATCACTTTTGGGGAGGTAGGAGATGAGGGTTTGGTTCTCTATACACCTCATGGGTAGACAGCACCCATCTGACTGGTGCTGTGATGCTGAACATGATTCAGTGGAACTTCCAGACTGAAACGAGGAAGAAAGGCCTGGTGATCTGCTTTGAAAAACCAGCCTGTGAAATCAACAACGTGTAGAAATTGAAACTCCGAGAGGGCAAGATATTTCAGCTGGAGATGAAAGCTTCACACTTAAACCACCTAGTACCCCTCCCATTTTGTGCCCCTTCACTTCCCTCACTCTTGCCCCTGTTCCTTTAGTGTAGGAAGTCCAAAGTCTGAAACTTGCTCAGAAACTTGAGGAGGAGGTTGGTCTTAGACCAGAGTGTTGGCTATTTCTCACCCCAGGGCAGATCAGTGGAAGACAATAAAGGGAGCAGTTGGATCAAGAAAACAAACTTTATTAGTTGAAAACTTGCTGGGACTTCTAACCCTTAGAATGTTGGTGGAGGATTCTCTAGTCTCATGAGTTAACCCTGGGTGCCCTTTCAAGTTACAGAGACAACAGAGGATTGTTCAGTTGGGTGGATTACCTCCTGCAGTGAAGTTCTTTTAAAGCTGGCATGGGAACCTTTTTTTTTCTACCAAAATTTATTACATCATTCATGGGCCATACAAAATTAACCAATTTAAAAATTAGCCTGCTGTAGGATAACACGCGACCTGAAGGTCAGTTTTACCCACCATATGGTGGTGGTTATGTGCCATAGTCGGTTCTGACTCATAGCGACCCAGTACAGGGTTTCCAAGGCTGTAAATCTTTACGGGAGCAGAAAGCCTCATCTTTGTCCTGTGGAACAGCTGGTAGTTTCGAGCTGCTAACCCTGCGGTTCACAGCCCAATTCGTGACCACTCCCATATAGATGGCTCAAACTCCCAGCTACCACTCAAACCCTATGTAGGGTCCCTGTGGGTTGGTGAGTTGGAGCAGACTCCATGGGACTTAATATATTTGGTCAAACATTTAATGAACTAACCCCACTCTTGGGGTGGTGTTGTGGGATCAGCACTAGATTGTGAACCACAAGGTCAGCAGTTCAAACCTCACTAGCTGTCCCTCAGAGACCCTATTCAGGGTCACTATGAATCGGAACCAATTGTTTTTTTCCGGAACCAATTGATGGTGGATCCAATGACTTCCCAACCCTGTTTTAAAGTGTAGGTATATGAAAATTAGGGGGTGACATGCCCACACCTGAGGGTAGCAGACATCCTAAATCCAAGTCCTCTCTTGCTCTGGAGACAGTGGGCAATAAAAGATTTGTGTATTTATTTCACTGGTAAAATCCACTCTCCACATTAAACTTGGAGTCCTGGTGTGGCGCCATAGGACAAGCACTCGACCTCAAGGTCAGTTTGAACCGCAAGGTCGGTGGTTCAAACTCAACCAGCCGCTCCTCAGAAACCCTATACAGGGTCGTTATGAGTCAGAACCGATTCAACAGCACTTAAAAATCCTCATTGAACTTTTAATAATGAAAAAGCCAGGCCCCACAACCACTGTGATTACAGTGGACATCTGAGACTGGGAGAACCTTGAGGTTCTCCCAGGATTCGTGACACTTCCCAGAATGCCTTTGGTATGGTGGATGCTCTTCAAGGTGTTTTCGGTTCTAGCCAGACCCTCCACCTGCGTTTTCTGCAAACCAGTCTTGCATCGTAGAGACCACCAGGAGAGGGGTCCCAGCTAACGGCTTCCTTGGTTGTAGGGTAGCCCGGCCTCAGAGACCTCCTGGGTGTGGTCACCCTGCTGGGCATGCTTCTCAGTTGCTGTGTGCCCCCTGTGACTCCTGTACCCCTCACTTCTAGCAGGGTTTGGTTGCTGTGGAGGAAATGGGGACACAGGGCTTAAAGATAGAACATTTTGTTATGTGCCGTGGAGTCGGTTCCGACGTAGAGGTCAGGAAATCTGGCATACCCTGTTTAATTTATACCCTCTGCCTTTCTGCTTCAGCACCTCCCAACTTCCCTTCTTTCTCCCATTTCTTCTATTTCCTCATCTCCCTGTCTGCCTTGGCTCTCGCTCTCTGTCTCCCTGTCCTTTCTCCCCATCCCTCTCCTGTCTCTTTCCTGTTCACTCCAGTCTTTCTCTCCCTCCTCCTCCCATTCCTGGTTTTCTGACCTGGCTGGGAACCTCCTGGGGTGCCCTAGGCCATCCCCATCCCTCCTCAGGTGTCCCAGCATCAGGTCTGGCACAAAAAGGGGCTCACGAGAGTATGTGGGACGTCTGTGTGGACGGGCGAGTCAATGAGAAGGCCGGGCACCAGCAGTTATAGGGGCAGAGGGCAGAGGTGGGCTTAGCGTTAGAGGTGGGTGAGGGCGGGCAGGGCTGCGCTGGCCGAGCCCTCTGTTCACTCGCTGGTTCATCCCGTCGTCCAACAGTGGATCCTCGGTGAGCAAGCCCAGGGGTCAGTCGCTGGCTGGGCACCACCACGCTAGTATGCCCCGATGGTTTCTGAGTCCCCTGGGACAGGCAAGGGGGTTGCTCCTGCTGGAGATGCCCTTTGTGGGCTTAGGGCTCCAGAGTGCAGGTGCAAGGGGGCCCCAAAAGGTCACCTAGTCTCCTGCCTTTGGCCAGTTGGTTATGTTGGTCACTGACCTTCAGTTCCAGCCCTTGGGCTTTGCTTCCAGAGTTGGCTGCCCCCCTCCCTTTTAGCTGATGGCTGTGCTGGACCGTCTGCCGGCAGTGTGTCCAGGTCAGAAGTGGGAGCACAGACCGAAATTGGGCCACACAGGTCTCCCTCTTGAGGTGGGTCCGTGACCCGGACCTGTCCCCCGTCCATCCAATTGGCCTGCTCCTCCCCCAGAGCCTAAATGCAGCACCCATTGGCCCTCAGTTCTGGGGCCTGTGGCCAGCGTCAAACACTGCTGGCTGGGAACCTCCAGGGAGCGGCCGGGACTCCTCTCTGCCTGCCTGCTGTTCTGAGCCGCCTAGGGGCTCCTCCCCCTGGCTCACTACTGCCCAGGTGGCCAGGTGTGCACCCACCTGGTTCTCCAGTCTCCAAGACCCCTACAATGCTCCTTTTCTACGTCCCCTGCCAAGCAGCCCATCCCATGGTTGCCTGTTCTACCTGTTGCCACGCACACCTCTGACCTGACATCCCAAATGGGCACTTCCAACTTTCCCATGGCCCCCCAGTAACCCTATCCCAAGTCCCTGCTGGTCTGCTACTGACCTGGTTCTCCAGGGTCACCGATTACAGAAGACCCTCCTCCCCCACTCCCTCCTGCCCCTATATCCCTGAGCGTCTTGCACTGGGACCTTGCTGACTTCTTACACGCTGGTTTTGTCCTTGGGGCTACTTGCTTCTCTCACCTCTTGTCCTTCTTGTCACACTCACTCACCCCTGAACACCTACCACAGGTGAGATTTTAGTCTGTCGTGTGTGTGTGTGTGTGTGTGTGTGTGTCTCCTCTGGTGTTGGCCTTTCAGTGTTTCTCAGTCTTGGATTTTCCTTTAGGTCGGCCTTGTCCTGAGCACATGGACTAGGACCCGGCTGGAAAGCCTAAAGAACAAGATGGAAGAGACCAAAGTGCTCCCAAGACCACCGCCCTGACCTCCTCTTCTGCAGACCACCCGGAACCCAGAATTCAGCACCACAGTACTTAACCCTGCCTGCTCAGGGTGAGTGCCTTGTTTTCTGCGACTCCGTGATTTCTTTGGGGTTGGCTCATATCTTTCTTTAAGAATGCAACACAAAATCTAGGGTGAGGGCATTCTGCAATGGGGGGTGGGGTTCTTCTACAGCTACACCAGAGGGCTGGGGGCCAGAAACTACCTGGAGCACAGACCCTGGCTGACAGCCTGCAGAGGGCCAGGTAAGTGAGGGATGTCCAGTTCTAACTGTACCTACAAGTACCTCAGTGTGTGTCAGAGTAATGCTGTGCACCATAGGGTTTCAAGGGCATTTCTTCCAGGGTTCCTCTAGGTTGAACCTCCAACCTTTTGGCTAGCAACCTGGTTCATTACTGACTTGACACCACCCAGAGATTCCAGACACACAGTAGTTCTTCAACAAAAGCCATGCTGAGCAGGCTAGCAGTGGTAACCCATGATGCACTTGGCTTGTCCAGCCCAGCCATGGGCCAGTCCAGTACCCATGTAGACTCTCGGATTCTCGCACTTGAAGCTTTGATAATGTCCTTTAATCAAATAGCAGTGTTTGAGTGAACGTTCTGCTGGTCTCTTTTTCCTTACCCCGGAGATTGCTGATTAAAATAAAATCAGTAAGGATTGAGAAGCAGAAAGCAAAGGACTGAGTGCCATCTGGGAAGTGGTATTTGTTTATTGTTTCTCGCGTCCACAGGACTATCAAGGGCTGGGGGAGGCTCTTTTGAGGTGCCCAGTTATGCTTGAGGACTCAGTGGGTCGAGTTGGAGTGCTCAGGGGATGTGGACCATGTGCCCGTTGGGTATGGGGGCATGGGAACTGGGGCACCTGTGACCGCCCCAGGGGAGGTGTGAAGACAGATTGAGGAGATTCAGCCGGGGGTGTTTTCTCTCTGCTTTGGGGAGCTGGGCCAGTGTCAGGGTGGAGCTAAGTGAAGGGATGGGTTCAGTAGCATGTAGGGCCCCAGGGAGAGGTGAGGTGGACTCAATTCTGTTGACATCTTCAGGGCCTCACTTGGAGCCTTTGAGAGAGGGAGCTTGGTGGGTGGAGCCATTGCTCTGTACCGACCTCCCCCCTCCCCCGTGCACCCACTCCTGGGCTCAGGTACTCCAGGAGACCCCACTTTGATGATGTTCTTCATCAACAGGACCTTCCGAGCTAGCCCACATGTAACCCACTCCTCTACCTAGAAATTACAATGAGATGGGGAGGCGATTTTTCAACCCGATCCGCACACAGGAGGGTAGGGAGCGAGGTGTCCACCAGACCAGCGGCTGCGCTTCCTCTGTGGATTTTGCCCTCTCTGGAGAGCCACAGGCTGCTGGGAGGTGGGGAGTGTATGCCCAGGGTCGGTTCCAGGGAGGAAGCTCTGCCGGGAAGGCTCTGCCCTGTGACATTTACTCCAAAGCTGGCATTTGCTGAGCCACCTGCAAACACAGCGATGCGGAGAAGGGGCTGTGCCGGGGGCTTTGCACAGGCTGGAGGAGGCTTGGCTCAGGGAGGGCTCAGCGCTTCTGAGAAAGCATCTGTGTTGTTGGCTTGAGCTTCCCATCTATCCTTAGGGACTTCTCAGGAGCACCTTTGAAGTGGGAGGGGCCAGGGGACCCTTCTCCCATGGAACCAGCTGCACTTGTCCATTCCCACTCGTGGTGACCCTGTGAGTGTCAGAACTGAGCACGATGGGGTTTTCAGGAGGTAGATTGCCAGGCCTTTCTTCTGTGCTATCTATCTCTGGGTGGTCTTGAACCGTCAACCTTCCAGTTAGCAGTTGAGTTCTTTAACTGTTTGCCCCTTCCAGTGAGTCCCTCTCCCTGCACATTCTCCCTCCCTTTGCCAGCCTCCTTGGGCCCCTTGGCAGTTTGGGGTTGGAATGGTTTTAGACAGGTGTAGTTTAAGGACACTCAGGAATGGTTAAGTCTCAGGCAAACATGCATTTTGGGTTTCTAGGTGGGACATGAATCAAAACATGTCAGTTCCTCAATGAAAGGCATTAAAACATAACATATTCAATTAGCACCAAAGATCACCATCCCAGAAGGGGAGGAAACTCACAATTAGGTGTGGAAAGCAGGGATCATTTTTGTGACATTCATGGCAGGCCTTTCTGACTATTTCAGTGACTTTTGGTTTTGCGAAGACTTCAGAGGCTATTTTATTTTGGATGAGAGGTTTAGAGATGATCTCAAGCTCATAGTTGCAGGGGTTTATGCACCTTCCATGGCACCAGAAAGTCTGAGTGTGAGAATTTTCAATTCTGTGCTGTATTCCTTCCTTTTGGGTCAGAATTCTTCTATAGAATCTTGGATTCAGATAAGAAAAGTTCAGTTTTGTTGGCTCTGCCATGCCAGTCTCTTGAACTGGGTGTGGTGAGGTGAGACCCTGACCCATCAGGCAGTGAGACTGAGAAGACCCAGTCATCCAGTGGGAAGGGGTGTCTCTTTGTCCATTGGTCATCATGCAAAGGCCATTCCCTGGGGGCCGTGTTGAGCTGGATGGAAGAAATAGCACTTTTGCTCTCTGTGCTCTCCCGCCTACAACCTGTCTGAGGGGGCTGCGTGTGGCCCCCAGAGCCCCAGACCTCATGCTTTCTGAGTGTGAATCAAGCCCTAACTGTATTTCTAAGCTCATTTCTCCAAATAATGTCAGAACCTGGCATGACTTCAGTTATCGCGGGTTACATATGTTTCTTATTTATTCATTTACATGAAGTTACTGAAATGTGTTTTTTATGAGCAATCTGACTTCCAGAAAAAAATGAAAAAAAAAATTAAAAAAAAATTCCTCCCTGTCTTTAATGAGTTTGCTGATGAATTTTTCCCTGAAAAGAAATAAGGTGGCTTTGCATAGAAGTGGGTGTGGAAGGAGATACGTTAAGGTCCCAAAGGGCTGAAAGGGCCCCAGCCACTGTGAAAACTGTGTCTGCATTGCTGGGAGAACTGCTTTTCTTTGGGAGACTGGAGTTGAACCAGTTGTGAGTAGGTTTCAGAACTAGTTCCTTTCACCTCGAGGTGCAGTTTTGACCTTTTGAGTTTTGTCCTCTCTCCCAAAGGAGGCTGGTCTCCCATCCCTGGGTGGAACACATGGAAAGTTCTGGAACACAGTTACTGGCTTCTCAAATGAGGCCATCTCAAGCCTGCGGTTCCAGTTTGAAAGGGAGAGATGAGTTTGGGGTGAAGGTCTCCCATTGTGATGCCTGACCCCCCACCTGTGTGGCCCCTAGTAGTTTTTTGAGGTCAGATGAAGGTCACTGAACATCACTCTTTAGGAAGAAGTGAGGGAAGGGATGATGCAGAAGCTCCTCTGCTTGCCATGGACCAAGCCTGTGTTCCAGAGTCAGGAAGGTATAGCTGGAGGAGTTATGGGGAGCTGGTACTTCGTTGGGTCTCACAAAAACCTCCCCTTTGCTGGCCCAGGCTCCAGCCCAGTCTAGTATCCAGGAGACCTTTCCCAGCGTGCCTGCTCCAGGCCCTCTCTTGGCAGTGCCCCCAAGTCCAGTTTGCTCCAGCAAATGTGAATGCCACCTTTTCTTTGTGCCCAGGCTCCCGAGACTTCTTTGGAGCACTCAGGGGCCCAAAGCCAGACTCCATGTCCGGATTTTCAGTTCTGTGTGACGTCTTGGGGTCCACTGCATGGAGAAGTCGCCAGACATCGGCACCAGCCTTTTCAGGTCTTTTACCTTCATCTGTAGAGACTCATGGGACAGACAGGTGCTGGGGCATTGAGGCCAGCTCAAGGGAGGATGTGTGTGAGAGAGAAATTAATTAGGGAGAAAGGATGGTGGAGGATGTAGGCATGATTCTCCTAATTGCTCTCCAGTTTCTTTGGGCTTAAAAAAAATCCCAATGAAGAGTTCTTAACTCTCCTACCCCAAGAGTGGGGAGAAAGGAAGTCTGCCTCCCATCTCTTACTTAGCTTCTCTTTGCACACTGAATAGGGTCTTTGGCAGGGGCTTAAGGAGGAGACTCTTAGCCTGGGAGCTCCCAGGCCTGTTTGAGATGGAAACAAAGGCAGAGACAGAAAGGAATGTGGGGAGTCCCCCACAGAGCACAGCCACCTGGGGATAATTGGGGGAGCAGCAGACAGATGGGACCTCCCAGGTCCTGTGAACGTGCATTTTCAATGGAAGGCGGCTTTTCTTTGGATGAGAAGGAGGAGACCTCAACTACCTTCCCCTGAAATGGAGTGTGTGTGTGTTCCCTCGGGGGCCCATGTGGGGGGAGTGCCGGGGGCTCAGACATAATGACCTGCTTCTCCCGCTTGACCCCAAGGATGGCCACGCTCAGGGCTGGCTTTCTGCCGGGAGGAGACACTGGGCTGCTGGGACCGTCATAAACAAACCCCGATCAAGTCGGGATGATGCCCTGAGCAATAGCCGGACAGACAGACAAAACAGATTTCCAGACGGATAGTTAGAGCTGGAAAACAGTCAGGGTGGCCAGCAGTTGAGCGCACATCTGGGTTGCTCCCTGTGCCTTTCTAGCATCTTCTCTGGGTTGTCCTGTGAGTGGAGGTGCAGATATTTCCACCAGATTAAGGAAGTGGGTGAGGGTCAGAACTCCGAGGGCTGGGACTTGGCCTTGGTGAGGGGAGAGTTAGCAGTTGAGGACTGATGAGGGTGGGGTGGGGTGGTGGTGGGGAGCTGTAGCTGCCCTAGGGACCCCGCACACTCCAGAGTAGCCCGGGAGTAAGCCTGTGCTCTGGGGAAATGAAGCCCCAGGACCTAGTCTTGACCTGTGTCTTGGTTTGTTCTCTCTGGGTTCTGGACCTCAGTTTCCCCATGTGTAACGAGGCAGTAACATGTCAGCTCTAGCCACAAGCAGTAAGGGAAGCCAGGGCTGCAAAGACCAGACCCCTGAACCAGAGGAGGAGACAATGACCCCCAAGGGCCCTTGGGACTTGTTCTGGACTTCCGGGGGACCGGAGAGGGAGGGGGTTTTCAGTGGGTTCTCTTGACATAGCGTCAGGCAGCAGCTCTGGGTGGGCGTCTGCAGACTAGGCTCAGCCTCAAACATGAATGTGACCTGGACCCCTGTCTCCAACCCTCAGGGTCTCAGTTTCCCCATCTGTGAAATGGGCATTGTAGAACCAGAGGCATCTGGGGGACCCTTGCCAGTCTATGCTCTTGCCAGATGCCTTGTGGCCATCTGTGGCTGGTGTGTGGTTAGCTGGCTCTTCAGAACTGTGCTTCTCTTGATGTCTGGTACCCCATTTCAGAGATGAGGAAACCAGAGGCCAAAGAGGATCAGGATCTTGACTTGACCAAAGACACATGACAAGTTGGTGACAGGCTCTGGGCGTGAAGTTTATGGCCGGCTGGCACAGGCAGAGCATCCTGGCCATTTGCTGGGCCCTTATCTTTCACTTTTTGAGGACAGGAAGCCGAGTGTAGGTGGGTGCTGGAAGCCTGAAGCCCCCAGGGGCGGTCTAGGACTGTGGAGCAGGACTTGCATTGTGATGTATCCTTTTGACTAGGGCCAGATAATCCTAGCCGCTGTAGTGTGGGTCTAGTTCAGCACTTGTAGGTGTGGACAGAGTTCATGCTCCCATCATTCCTCTTATGTCCCAGGCCACCCTCTCCGGGCACCACGTTTGCTCAGCCACCAACTTTTTGAAAAAAAAACATCAAGGGACAACTTTTGGGAATACAAACAGTTCCCCGGTTGTCCAGTCCTGCAAACCTACCAGTCCCTGCCTGCTTCCTCGTGCATAACTCCCCTATCCCTCAGTGAGGCCCATCCCCATGGTGGGCTGGATCTTTTGTTTTGTGACCTTGGTTGCTACAGTACCTGTGAGCTGAAATGAGAAATCGAAAAATTGCCAGCTTCAATTAGACCAGCCGGCTGCCTTTCCCCGGGCTGCCTCAGCCACTCTACCCATTAACGGTAAACATACCAAATAGGTCCTAATTCCCTCTAATTGCCCACTCCTGAAGCAAAGAGGTGGAATTCCAGGAAGACGAATATGTAAACATCCCCCGTAACCCGCTCACTAAAATTAGAGGGCCGGTGGGGGCCAGTGAGGGAAGGGGGGATGGACTGATTTCAAAAGATGTCCCAATTACTTCTCCCATTTTCATAAATGGCCCCTAATGGCCAGGGCCCCGGCCTTCACAAAGGTACGGGAAATTAGCTCTGCAAAGAGCTTGCATTTGGAGGGGAAATCGTGGGAGGGTGGTCTTGGCTCAACAGGTAGGAAACATACGATCTTAGGTAAGGCTTATTACAGATAAGTATAAACTATAGGCTCTATTTCCAGAAATAGGACGTGGGCATAAAAGTCGTGTTTTGACCTCTTGCTCAGTTCTAAACATCCGTAAGTTATTTGTACTTAGGACATGCCTTCCGAGTAATGTCCTGCTGGATTTCAGAAAAGGTAACTTTTGCAGTTTTGAGGCGTGGGGCTTTGTGTGTTCTCATGCCAGGAAGCCAAACGGGGTGTCTTGGGTAGCGTCGCCCCATGTATCCTCTGTAGTCTGCGCTCTTGGACACGAGGGGAGGCACCTGGGGCTTGTCAGGAAGACTGTGTGTCTGTCTCCTTCAGCTCCACATGTTGTAGCGCGCTGGTTCTAGCCTCACCATCCCTGGTACCATTCCACCACATCTAGCAGATGGCATGTTAGCGAGCCTGTCGAGGGTCTTGGCATAGTGTGGGTTAAAGAAAGTCAAAGGCTCTGACGGCTCCTGAGATTTCTGCAGCAGAAACATGGAACAAACCCCGATTTCTCGGCATCTCTTACAAAGCAAGGGGGCACGGTGGCTCTGTAGGATAAACACTGTACTGCAAACCGTAAGGTTGGTGGTTCAAGCCCACCAGCTGTTACGAGGGAGAAAGATGAGGCTTTCTGCTCCCCCAGAGATTGACAGCCTTTGAAACCCTATCCAGGGTTGGCTATGAGTCAGAATTGACTCGACAGCACTTAACAATAAATGACATTATAAAGCAAAACTGAACAAAACCAACATCATCAAGTACTGCCGGCCCCTCTCCCTACCTCAGGCGGCCCTGGTACCCTTGTTCCTGCTGTGTGTCCAGTCTGCAGTCCTCTTAGCAACTTAGGCCCAGGGGGCAGGGGTGGTGGTGCAGATGAGGTTCCATCCCTGCCACTTGGAGAGAATGACCTTGTGGTAACCAGCACAGTTCAGGGTCTGCCCCTTAATTGACCACTTGGGGTTCGGGCTGTGTTCAGGGGAGTTTGGAGGCATTTGCTGTGAGCCCAGGAGGAGCAGCCTGGGAAAGCAGGGGCCAGGGTCGCAGGGATACCTGTTGGCTTGAGTTACGTCAGGTGTATGCTGGGGAGACCTCCCTTTCCTTGGGGTCCTGGCGGGACAGCAGCCTTTGGGAGGAACGTGTATTCAGTGCCCTTAGAAGACTCTGAAGCTGGTTGTGCCACCTGCCCCCATGGCACCCCTACAGTGCCCCCATCCCTCCCATCCCCACCTTCTCCTCTGGGTTGACCCCATTGGCCTCCCTGGCTCAGGCCCTCACCCACAATCCAGCCAGTCCTCAGTGGGGAGGCTTGAAAGCCCTCCCTTCCCCAAGCCTTGTCTCCCCCATCACTTGTCTGATGGTGCTTTTCACCCCTCAACTGCAAATCACCTTGGGAGCCATGTCCATGTACCTTCGTGAGAATCTACCTCAAAGATTTCACAGATCAACTCCCTTTTGAAAAAAATGGACAATTTAACTGGCATGCTTGCAATCAGAGGTTGGTGTGCCTGGCTGTGATTTCTAATGGTGCCCATTGAGGCTGCCCTGCATGTGATGATTTCAGGAGTAACATCTGCCCCTGCACCCCTGAAGACATAATGCATACCAACCTGGGTTGTCATGCTTCTAGAAAACTGCTCATTGAGGCCCTGAGACCCTTAGCTGGCCCACAGCCCTGGCCCTCCCGTCTGCCACCCACTTGTCTGGCTTTCCTGGTTCCCCACACTATGGTACCATGTTGGTTTAGCGGGCACCACGTTGGGCTAGCTAGCTAACTTGGGCTTGGCCGTGCCTTCACACCCTTTCACATGGGAGTCTAGTCAACGTTTTAGGGTCTTACTTGCTCCTTTCTGATACAGCTGTCTGTACCTTTGGGTCCACACACAGTACGGAGCATGGAACCCTGGGGCATCTGTATTTGGCTGTTCAGTGGATAGGGGGCTTGGTGGGTGGGTGAGAACACGAGCACACAGACTTGGAAAGAGAAGTGCTTGGGTCCACCAAAGCTGCATTTCCTGAGATAAGAAGAAGCCCTGTTTCAGGTCCCTCCTTTCCTGGATAACTGTCCCTGCTGTCCACTGTTATCCGCCCCTTGCTGACCTGGGTGAAGTTCTAGGTCAGTGACCCAAAGCTTTCTTGTTCCAGCTGAAGCCATCACCCTGGACTCCACCATGGGATCGGACCTCTGGACCGTCCACCCCAGCACCCTCCAGCTTGAAATCGTAAGTTGCCCAAGTGTGGGGGTGTCGTGTCTCTGTGGCCTTGCTCTCTGAGGGTGAGGGAATGCCCCCAGAACACACATTGAGGCACACTATCCTGGGACTAGTGAGCCCTGGCCGATGGTCTGCTCGTGGGGAGGCTGGGCCCACACAGCCAAGCCAAGTCCGGCCGCTGATGGGGTGGGGGTAGGCGGAGGTGGGGGGCCTCGCGTTCTTAGACATCTCTGTGGCAGAGAATTCTATAGGCCACTTCAAGTGCTGCCCCCAAAGTGCATTTCTTCTTTTTCACTCACTCTAAATGAATGGCTCTTTCATTACTGAGTCTCCCTTTGGCTCTTGTGCTACAGGCCAGGCTAGGATGGAGGTGCCCTTGTGAGCTGGGGGGCCTTCAAGGGCCAAGGAGAGAACGCGGGCCAAGGGACCAGCCTCTCACATGAGCGCCGAGCTCCAATGACCTCCGCTCACCCCCTTGAAATGTCTGGAAAACATAATGGGCAGATTTTTTGTCTTCAAAGTTTCCGGCTAAACCTCTTCAAGTTCTTTATTGTTTGGGACTGAGACACTCAGCAATGGTAATGGGTAACTCCTTTTGTATTTGCCTTGAAAGGCCAAAATATTTTTATATTGCTGCAGACAAAGCCATGTACTTAAACTGAGCTCTGTGTCCTTCAATTCCCACCGGGGCGACCGTGTACAATGTGTGTGTCTCTATGTATTCGAGGGTCTTGAAACAGGTTTCTCATGGGGATGGCTATTCATGGGGGAGCCCACGAGGGGTGGGGGTGGGGGACAGTGGGAAGTGCCTGCCTTGCCAAGAGGCCTGGGGAATCTGGGTCCCAGAATCAACTCGGCCCCTGGTTTGCCCAGAACGTGAGCCCCAGGATGGCATGGCTGATGTTGTGTTGAATTGCCTCTGCTCTGCATCAGGACTGTGGACTGCGCATTCCGTGGTGGCTAACTGACAAACTTAGCTCTTGTGAATGTTCTGTTTCTCTGTGTGGGTTTCACTGATGTCTATTACACTGCCAAAGTAAGTGAAAGGGTGAATGAATGAATGAAAGGAGGAAGGGATCAATACACAAACAGTCAAAAGTGAGCGAGTCAGACAGAGAGGTATTACAAACACACCATGATGAGACTGTAGAATGAACGAAAGACTCTGACTAATCTGAGTGGATCTAGCAGGAGGCCTTAAATAGATCCAACAAGCTCTCAAATCAACAAAAGATAGAAAATAAAAACCAGGTCATATGAACCTATAGCTGGCCGTTATGGGTGCAGGCATATGTATAATACTGAGGTTTGCCGGTAAAACTCCTGATAAATGAATGAGTGAGATGTGGACATTCAGAAACCAAGGGTGAGGAGGAGTTGATGAGGACCTTCAAAATTAAAAAAAAAACAACAACACAAGAAAGTGAGAACAAGTGATTGAAAACAAGGAAAAGGAAAAAGAAAACAAAGAAAGAAACAAATAAGGGATGAGTAGAGATATCAGGAAGGATCTCTGGTAGCGTAGTGGTTGGTTACAAGTCGGGTTGCTAATCTCACAGTCAACAGTTTGAAGCTACCAAGCAGTTTTGCAGGAGAAAGATGAGGCTTTCTGCTCCTGTAAAGATTTACAGCCTTGGAAACCCTATGCAGGATCACTATGAGTCGGAACCGACTCTATGACTCACCACCACCAGATGTGTGAGGGATGGCCATGTCCGATTGTTATACTCCAAGCAGTAAGATTCACCCAACTAGATGCTCCTGGAATAAGAAAAGCAATAGAATACTAGCTCAGGGAGTGAACAAGGGCCCAGTGGATCAAAGATGAGGGTGTGCTTTAACCAAAGTTTAGCTCTCAGCACATCAAGTCTCCACATAAATGAATGAATACCAAAATAAAAGAAAGATAGTCCTGAAGAAGGGAAGGCTGTGCAGGTGGATAGATGAATGAGAGGTGGGCTAGGGGAGACTGTGGCAGGGAGGGGTTCCTAGTTATCCAGCTCCAAGAGCTGAGGTCTCTTAGAAGAAAGGCTACAAAAGAGAAAGAAAGGAGAGAAAGTATGGAAATTCACATCAAAGAATATGGAAGAAAAATGAACAAGTACAGAGATAAATTCATGAGTGAATAAGTCAATACAGTGACTGAAAGGTCATGTTGGGGGGTAGTGGTAAAGGCCATCATGAACCAAGGGTGTGGCCCACCCAACTACAACTATCACATTGCGCTCATTAAAATAATAAATATGTAAAGCAGGCAAAGAAATGAGGAAGGGATGTCCACTAGAGGGGCTGGATCGAGGAGCTGAGGCCCCACAGACCCTGCAGATGATGAGTCTCTTGGAAGGTTGGGATTAATACTGGCTGGACACTTGAGCTTCATGGGGAAGTGAGAAGAGAGTGAAAATGTCTCAAAGGTACAAAAAGTGAAAATGAGGGAGAATGTGCAAGATGAAGCCTGAAGGATGTAAGAAGAGAGCTGTGAGCTTTGAAAAGGTCCCCCCACTAAGCATATGGGGATGTGGATCGGCACACCAGAGACAGTGGGGCTAGGAATGAGACTGAGGGGACCATCACAAAGCACAGGTCCTAATTGGTCAAATTCTGAGCACCGAGTTCCAGGAAAAGAGAAATAAGTACCAGATAAAGAAAAAGGGCAGGCAGGAATGAATGAGGGGAAGGAGGGAGGAATTAATGAGTGAATGAGACATGAACTGAGGGTGGATGTTTACCAATGGCGGTAGATTCATCTAGAGTGAAAAGAATGCCAAAGAAAGAGAGAATGTGAAAAATGGAAAGAAATCAGCAGTTAAAAGAGAGGAAATATAGTGTATGAACAAACAGATAAATAAGTACCTATGTAAAATAGAACCAGACGAGGAATCAGGGGGAGGGTGCCATGAACCACTCACAAGGATTGATTGATCTGTTTGTGCTCTTGAAGATGCACAAACCACCATCTAGTCAAAAAACCTGGTGTGGTGCTGTAGGATAGGCACTGGACCATAAAGTTAGTTTGAACCTTAAGATCAGCAGTTCAAACTCATCAGTGGCTCCTTGGAAACCCTATTCAGAGTTGCTATGAGTGGGAACTGACTAGGTGGTACTTAACAACAACAAATATCAAGAAGCAGTTCATTCATACATAGCACACATGTGTGAGGGAGATCAAGGCGAATACGCATTAGCTACCAGTTAGGATCTGTCCATTGAGGGCCATATGCAGTAGATAGCAGAAAGACGGAGCATGATGGCTCCATACGATAAGCATACTACAAGGTCTGAGGTTTGAGCCCACCATTCGCTCCACAGGAGAAAGATGAGGTTATCGGCTCCTGCACAAAGATTGAAACGTCTCAGAAATCCTGTGCAGGGTTGCTGTGAGTTGGAACTGACTCCACAGCACTTAATGATAACAATATAGAGAGAAAGACTGATAGATGTGTGAATGAATGAATGAATGAATGAATGAGGAAAAACATTGGCCCCTGAGAAGAGCTTTGCTGAGCAAGTTTGGGCCTTAGATCTTGAAAAGGATGAAAGACTAAAAGAAAGAGTATGAAAGAAAGAGTGATGGAAAGAAATAATGAAGATTGGGGGCAACAAAGAAAGAGGAAAATAGAAAAATAAAATGGGTAGTAAATAAGTATGTTGTAAGCTAGGACTGAGTCCCAGTGTGACTCTGGAAGATAAGCACTGAACCACGACGTTGGTGGTTCAAACTCACCAGCTGCTCCTTGGAACCGCCCACACAAGATCACTTGTGAGTCAGTGCTGACTCCACAGCACCTAACAACAGCAAAAAAGATAGGACTGTGTTGCTATAGGCCACCCCGATTTCATTCAAAGCTGTGATTCTGACATTTACAAACAATTGTAATAATAACACTAAAAAGACTGAACGAAAGACCAAATTGCCCAATTTCATAAAAATGCAGGACAAGGAAACAAAGCATCAGAGAAGGAAAGATGTAGGCCAGGACATGAAAATCGTCCCTATGAGGAAGCGTGTTCATTGGTTAAATCCTTAAATATAATCTGTACACTTTATTTATGAGGTGTAATAAACAAAGTCTTGGTGTGGTCCCATGGGATCAGCACTGGACCTCAAGGTCAGTGGTTCAAAGTCACCAGTTGCTCCTCAGAAACCCTCCACAGTGTTGCTAAGAGTCGGAACCGACTCGATAGCACTTAACAAGGCGTAATAAATACCAAAAGTTGAGGTTCACCAATAAAAGAACAAATGCTTAAAAAGAAAGAGAGTAAGAAAGGACAAATGAGTGGTGAAGTATGAATGAGAAATGAGGATTTTAATTAGTTCTACACTAGAGGCTTATAAGCAGAAAAGGATTCAAAACAGAGAGAAAAGAGAAGATTATGACAACATGTATCCAGGCAATAAAAATATGCTTAATGAATAAATAAATAAATGCATACATAAAGGTATGAGAGAGGGAAACCTCTGCCTGAACAACAACAAAAAAAAGAGAGAAGGCATCATGAATTAAGAATTTTGACTACAACTGAGCTCCTGAGATGATTAAACAAATAGCCAGAACCCGGAATTAAGGAACCAAAAAGGGGTCCCATATGGACCAGGCTTGAGAAGGCTCCGTGAGCTGGATTGCAGTCAGTCCAATTCAGTGCACCTGAGGCCCGTAAAGGATAGACTCCATAGTGCAAGAAAAGGATGGCAGAGAGCCTGAATGGATGCACGCATGGCTGAATTTGAAATGGAAATGCATGGAACAGCTAAGAGAGCTTTGCCCCTGGATTCTCATGTTTCCCATTCTGGGAAGCCAGGGTCTGTTAGAGGGCAGAAATCCAGGAAAGGGTCCAAAAGGGGAAAGAAAGGGTTAAGGAAAGACAAAACTAATGAAAGAGCAAAGAAAAGCAAAGCACCGGAAAAGGTAACCCAGTTCGCAGGTGTACCGTAAGTACTGTAAGAGAGAAGGTTGGTTCTTTTAGGATCCCCAGTGAGGTCTGCCATGAATCCTTAAGATTGATGAGATCATCCATCCAGGGGGAGGGAAAATGGAGAGAATTGTGCACAGTTAGCTAAAATGAAAAAGAAAGAAAAGGTAACAACCACCATCAAAATGATAAATGAGTATTTAAGAGAGGTTGTCTAAACAGGGATTAGCATTAGTTTGCCTACATACTCTTTAGATAGGTAAATACATTATACCTGTCAGAGAGTAAATGAAAAAGAGCGAAACTCACCTGGCTCAAAGACCAGGCTGCCTCTAGCACCATTGCCATAAAAAATAGGTGCACGAAGGCCCATAAATCAGAAATACCTACCTAAATGCAAGTGACTTAAGTCAGGGAAAGATCTAATGGCAATGTAAACACATGGACCACTGACACTTGTTTTGCATATTGGGTTTAGACTAATACAGTTACATGCACACAAGATGGATGAGTAAAAGAATACCCCAGAAGAGAGAGACCGGTTGAGTGAGTGAGTGAGTGAGTGAGTGAGAGAGTAAATGAATAGATGAATGAGAAGTCGAGTCCCATGGACTAAGGATGAGGTGTTCCCATGTGGGACTCTGGTACATCATTCTGTGTCTCTGAGCTTGTAAGAATGAGACAAAATGTGAGAAAGAATGACAGGAAGGCAGAAAGACTGAATTTGGAATGAAAGGAATGAGGAATAAAAATAATGTATGAATAAATAAATAGGACTCAAGGGTTGTGACTCATTTCAAGCGATGCTACAGATGTTCCTAAAAGACATCAAATCCAAACGAATGAATGAAAAGGGTGAAAGGAAGAAAGGAAAAGAGGGAGGCAAAACATCCCACGTTCCAGGCAGCGAATGAAGCGATTCCCAAGGAGGGAGGCAGTTGGCATGTGGCGTGGCTTGTTAGTTGCAGTATTCCTGGCAGGGAAGAGCTGGCTGACAAGGACTTGATCTGGTGTGCCATTGCAGTTCCTGGCTGTGTGGGCCATTTCACGTCATCTCTCACCCTCAGTTTCCCCATCTGCAAACCCAGAATGGCATCTGCTCCCTGCTTGGATTGGTTATGGGGGTAAATGTTCTCATCCCCGTTGGCCATGTCCTACCTGTAGCCCTAGACAGGAGGGACGGGCTCAGGCCGGGTCCTGCAGAAGGTCGCATGAACATGGAGTGTTAAGCCCTTTGGGCATCATGGCCCCTCCCTGGCCCAGGGTCACCTGTGAACTCCCTATGAGGGAGCTTTGCCCACCAGGGGGCAGCAGAGGGCAAGGGAGCAGGGGCACTGGCGGAGCGGGTGATGATGCCCTTTCATGGGAAAGACAGTGGCCAGGAGTGTTGGCACAGGGCGACCCAATACAGGAACCCAGTGGAGGCTCTGGGTGCCCAGAGGCTGACCACCAGAAACCTTGTTCTTGCAACTTTCTGACATGAGTCCCTGGCCATCTTGCAGCCTGGCCCCCCATCTCAGCCCACCCTGCTTTGCAGAAATGGTCCTGGGGCCTGGCCCCTGAACATGCCTTCCCCAGAGCCAGTTTCAAGGCCTCTCACGTCTCCCGGACTGTTTGACAATGTTTTCTGTACTTTGGCGGAAATCTGCTTTTGTATTGTGTGTTGGAGTTCAGTTCAAGTCTTGTCTGACTTGTCCTCTCAGGGGGCTCAGCGGTCTGTCTGAGTCTCCTTTCTCTGTGATTGGGATAGGATTTGTGCAGTTGTGTGTTGTGTACCTGTGTTTGTCAGTAAAAACCCAGAACTAAATTCCCTTCCCATGTCTCTATTCCTATTTGGAGACATAAAAACAACAACAAATTGGATTGTTACTTAAATGCCCTGAACATGGAAGAGCACGACTTAGCTGGAAGCCAGGAGATAATGGCAGTGAGCACATGGAGACCAGGGGAGTCGGGAAAAGGATTGTGGGCATGGGACTGATTGGGGGGGGGCAGAGTAGCGGGGTTTAGGTGCAGGGTGGGGGCTCTCTGCCAGGCAGGTAACCCCTAAGGTGGAGGAGGATGTGGGGGTGGGGCACGGGAGTCAGAGTGGTGGGCAGTCAGAGGTCTGGGAACGGTTCCCATACTTCTTGCACGGGCATTGGAGGGACGGCGGCAGCAGCATTTCCGAAGATGGAGAACACGGAAGCCAAACCACCCCTGCGCCTCCAGCACCAAGTGTCCGGGCCCCCGTGAGCAGGGCCACATGGGCCCGAATTCGGTGCTGGGGCCCCAGGGCTCCGCTCTCCTCCTGTTTGGGAACCCAGAGGCCTTGGGCTCTGCCTGGCCAGCCTGAGGCCTGGGGGTACTAACACAAGGTCCCTGAAGACTCTCACTAACAAGTCCAGTGTCATATGGGGATGAAGGAGGGGGGCGGAAGGGGCTCAGGCCAGGAGGAGACTGGGAGGGTCTTTTCTAGGACAGAAGGTGGAGATTTAGATTGATGGACAGAAGGTGATCACTGGGAGAATCTTCGGACAACAGCCGTGGGTCCTGAAAGAGTAGAAGTGGAAGGCCAATGGGAGAAACCCAGCAGCTCTGGAAGATAGGGTGTTTTTCTAAGGGTCTTCAGTTCTGGGGTTTTGATGGTAGTGAAGCTAGCTGGTGGGTGGGGACCATTCCTGCCGGCACTCCTCACCTGGTCTGTCTGTGCCCACCTCCACAAGATCCATGGTGGCTCTCGTGCTTTCCCTGATCATGGTCTCTCGGGAGTGTTCCCTGCTCCCTGTCTTCTCTTGAATTTTGAAAAAGTAAGAACACATGTTGTGTCTTGACTTTTGACATTTACAGGAGCACCTCACACAACACATCCTTAATTCTTGTCCTGGTGACTTTGGGGTCCACAGCTCTCCTCACTTCTCTGTGTCTCCCAGCTCCCTCCTAGGGAAGCTTGGCTTCAGGGCCACCCTTCCAGAGGATGGGCCTTGGGACAAATGGGCCAAGGGTCCCTGGGTTGCTAACATGTCAATGATGTGATGACATATCACCTGGAGAAGGAGGGATGCAACCACAGTTCTCTGTCTCCCAGTATGCCTCTCATCTTGTCTTTTCTCCCTCAAATTCATGTCTATGGGTGTACTTTTTTCTTTTAACGAGCATTCCTTTCTTTGTAACCCAACTGCCATTATCCACCCCATCCATTTTGTGCATTCTATCTTTTCCATCTCACCTTGGCATTTTTCTCTGTTCTGTGGTCTTCCTCATCTCCCTGTGCCTTGGTTTTCATTGAATGGCTTGCAAAACTATTCTGTTGTTGTTTTGCATAAATCATCTTCCTTTTTTATTTTTGACATTATAATTGATGCTAAAACTAATGGCTTAGCACACCCACTTTTTTTTTTTTTTCATGCTTACAGTGATTTCCTGACATTAAGAACCTATAATTGCTTCATGACATGTCAGTTTCTCCTGCTAGACTGTGAGCCCCTTAAGGGCAAGGAGCTTGTTGAGTTGAACCTTGTATTTTCAATGTCTGACAGGTTCTAGGCTGTAAATGAATGTTCCTTGGGTGAGTGGATGGAGGGAGAGATGAAAGCATGAGTGAGTGGGTAAGGTGTTGGCTGCTGAGTGAAAGGCTGGAAGGATGGGATGAAAGAAAGGTGGATGAAGGAGTGAATGGGATAGTGAACAAGCAAATGGAATTCTTAGGGGTGAACTTCTTGTTTGAAAGCCCAGTGTATTTTGTTTGAATATTGACTAATTTCAGGTGTATTAAGATCCATTAGTGTATCTCTGTTAAAAAATGCATTTCAGCTGTTAACTTGCATTGATTACTAACAGAGTTGACCATTTTCACACATGTTTGTTAATGGATTGTATTTTATTTTCTGTGAACTCTTTGTCCTAGTCCATGGGGTCATGGTTTTGCTCAAGGATAGAATTTAGTACCAACCTTGGGATGTAGTAAACCCTTAATCTTTGGAGGCATTCAAAGAGTGGGTGAGGCAGTAACTCCTTGAGAGTATTTTAAAGGGGATTTAGGAAGTGGGTATGTATGGCTGGCTGAGATAGCCTTTCACATCTGTTTGACTTAACCATTTTGCTTCTTCCTAGGAAGTGGGTCTTGAGGATCAGGACACCTTCTGTTTTGTCCATTATTTATAAACCCTTTGTGAATTTTGTGTGGGACAGGAATATCTCTTGGCAGACTTCCTACCAGCCCATCTCTGACCCCCATTGTATCTTGAGGAAACTAGTCCCCTTAGACCACCATTTTCCCACCTCTAAAGATTTACAGCCTCGGAAACCCTGTACAGGGTCGCTATGAGTCGGAACCGACTCCACAGCACATTACAACAACAACAACGAAGGCATATGATAGCCATCACCACTACCACCCTGGGAGTTGGGGAGGTGTCCTCCTGGCTGGCCCTTTGCCCTTGCAGTGTTGTGTGATCTGTGAACCAATGTCCCCAAGCCCCAGTTCTGATGGATCACCTTACTGCTGACCATTTGGGTCTAATTAATGAATGGAATCTTTTGGATTAGGACTGATGGAGAAACCTTTAGTTTTTCTTCGATTGGACTAATTAAAGAATTCAGTGATCCCAGGAGCCAAGCCGACTCCACGCCCCACCCTAAAATTTACCAGAGCTCAAACACAGGTGTCAGCCACAGCTATTGGGAAGGGGACATTACCTGGGGCCAGTCCCAGAGTGGGCTAGCCCCTGCTTTCCAGAACACTATCCTGTCTGGGCAGAGAGCACCTTCCTCCCCCTGACCCCTCTACTATAGCACTGAATCCTGGTTGCTTGAATCACATGTTCATCTGCAACATTGACGCTTGGGAAGCCAATGATTATTTTGACATAAATTTAATCCATCCATCCATTTGTGCACTTGGCAAACATTTCTTGACCTGGTGTTTCTCGCTTCTCCCTTTTGGTGAAAGCAAATCTTTTTGTTCTGGGTGGGCTGTTCAGCGCCATGGGCTGTGGTCACCAAGTGAACGTCCTCATTTCCAGCTTCGTCCTCTGGAGTCACTGCTCTGAGCATTTCCCAGCTGGAACTCACCTGCCTCCCTTCCTCAAAGCTTTCTCCTCTCCTACAGCGTTTTCCTGCATCCCACACTGCAGCCGTGCTCCAGGGTGAGGGTCTGAAGGTGGCCGGTCAGGACTGGACCCTCTCATCTTCCCCAGGCCTCACCCTGCCTGGCGCATGGTCCCTGCCATGAGCTCCGCTTTCTGCTTTTCAGCTGCTTCCACCAGATAGCACTGGTTGCGTGCAACTCATTCATTCTTTCCTTCCTTCCTTCACTCATGATCAACAGACATTGTTAGAAAATTAGCTAGTGCTATAGTAGAGCCGGAGCCCAGAACTTACTTATCCCTCCTTTGTTTTGTGTGTCAGGAACACAGCAAATACTATCTTGTTGAGTTCAGTTCTGTTGAAAGTATGATTGCCCTCTCCAGTTTGCTTCTTTCCCAAACTTGGTTGATTAGTAATCAGCAAACTGTTCCCTGGGTGCTCAGAAATCAGAGCCCAGATCCTCAAGAGGCCCCAAGGAGAGCAGGGCGAGTGGGGGGGAGTCAGAGATGAACGGCTGATTCTGGAAGGAGCACAGACCTTCGAGTCATTAGAACTCCCTTATTGTTCACTGAGGTCATTTTAGGGCTATTCCTGTCCCCTCTGAGCATATTTCGTGCTCTGCTCAGTTGATGAGGAAATGGGGGGGTTGGTGAGGGAAATGATTGCTCGTGTGGGTGACAGGGCACTTGTCCTGTGCCAAACTCTTCAGGGAGCCATCTGTTACTAGACCCAACAACCCAGGCCCATGGGAGCTTTGCAAACCCCGGATGTAGCCTGAGCATCCCAGGTTAGTGTCCTGGGCGGAGCTGTCATTCTTAAGTGGGAATTAGAATTCCCAGGTGGGAGAGGCAGTGTAGCAGCAAAGCCAGGCCCCTTGAACTGGACAAACGTGAGAGCCTTGTACTTACTGTGAGAGCTTTCGTCTGTTTTTTTTTTCTTTTAGGCAGGGTTATGTGGAAGGGGGAGACCGTGCACCCGCACGGCTGTTTTAAGGACACATGATGTATCCATGATTTTGAACTGTGCTTCCTAAAGGGTGGTGTGCGTGCCCCAGGGGGTGTGACAGGGCTCTGGGTGCCCAGGCCAGTTTAGTGGGAAGCGATCTTTCTCAACAAGTAGGAGTATATTGTGGAATGCTCAATTTGTAGGGCATTTTTTTTTAAAGGACATGAGTTATTTTGGAAGGGACAGTCATGCTGGGGGCAGGAGATTCTCTGGGGAATGCCCTTGGACCCCCCTGGGGTACGTACTCTGTAACCGTTGTAAATGTTTGGCAGCGCCTCCTGAGGGTGGGGTTGCACCTAGCACTGTCTGGCCTGTGGGCAGCACTTTTGCACGGCCTTGATCACCCCCTCCCTAGAACATTTGGCTTCAGCATCAGAGGTGCTCCATGCCCCCTCCCCAACACTCTCCCATAACAATATGTGGGTATCAAATGGCATTAGCTTTGGTGCCTAACTCAGTAACTGGACAGTGGTAGGGACTCACCTTCCATTTTTATTGGATGGTTGGATTGTTTGGATGGATGGATGGATGATAAAATTGAAACAATGCTAGCGGCGATGTTTGTAACCTTCACTAAGAGATTTTTTTTCCCCCTCAAAATTAACCTGTTAACAATTGTGTATTGTATTCTATGCATTCTGTATGAAATGTGTGCTGTTAAACCAGAATTTGTATTTCTTGGGCGTCCTGCAGTGGACCCTTAGCTGAATTGTGTTAGAGAGAGAGAGAGAGCACAGGCTTTGGACACCAGGTAGACTAACTGAATTGCCCGACATTGGAGCTTCTACGGCACCTCTCTGACCCTGAGTCTTTTTTGCTCTAAAACATGGGTTGCCTGAAAGCCTACCTCACAGGGTTGTTGTGAGGACCAAGGGCTGGGAACACGGCAGTGGTGCAGTGGGTTCTAACTGGAGGGTGGGGGTGGGGTGGTCTCGAGTGTACCTTTTTGCTAGTTGTAAATGAATAAAATGCCACCTTTGACCTTATTCTAAGATTGTGTTTCTAGCAGTCAATGGGCCATAGAGGATGCTGACAGAGTGCTTGGAGAGAGAGGCTCAGGGCATATATTTGTTTGATTCCAGTGATATCTTCTTCATTGTGCATGCGCTCGCTTCATGAGTTTTACCTGTTTGGAGGGACCCCCGGACCCTTTTTTGTGCAAGTTAGGGAAGAAGTGTAGGGGAGACAGAGGCAGACTGTAACTCCTCCTCCACCCCTTAGCAGAAAGGCCAGCCCCAGCTTCCTTTTTATTCTTTCCCTCCTTAAAAGGTAAAACAATTAGCCTTTATTTAGCATTGGTTGAGGGTCTGACACCAAGCTCCTTGGGGCTTAAATGCCTTGTATTTTTTACTTTAGCTTGGGGTGTGGATGAAGGGCTTGAGGCCAATTGTGACAGATGAGTAAGTTGAGGATTCCTGGTGTGGCGTTGTGTTGTAGGATCAGCCTGGACTGTACACCACAAGGTCAGCAGTTCAAACCCACCAGCTGCTCCTTGGAACCCCTATGCAGAGTGGCTATGAGTTGGAACCGACTCCACAGCACTTAACAATAACAAGTTGAGCCTCAGCGGCAGGAGGGAAGGGTCTTGAGCTCTCCCTGGCGTGTGCCTGCCCACATTTTGCAGTAGATATACCTCCATAGAAGGCTCTGGGCAGAGGGGTGCAGGGGTCAATAAGGGAGGTTGGTTCAAAGCTCAGTTAGGTATTGGGAACATTCTGCAAAATATTGTCTGACTAAGTCTCAGGAGGCATTTTGGGTTGGGGCGTATTCTTGTCACTCCTTACTGGACCCCAAATTCCTCTCCATGCCCTTGTCTTGTGTACATGGGGGAGCAGTATTCTGCTCAGATACCCCGGATTACTCCCACAGTGGCTCAGCCAGGTTGTAGCAGCAGGTAGGGGTTGAGTTAGGTACCCATTCGTCTTCCAAGCTCTCTCTCCTTCACACAAACCTTTCCATCCTCAGTGGCTATGCTCTTGCTACATGTGCTCCTTCTTGCACTGCCTGGGATTTTACTGGGGTGCCTCTTGTCTAGGACGCTACCTCAGGGCCTGGCTCTCCCAAGCCCATGGGCTTTGCTGAAGGGATTTACAATGTAGCCTACAGGGTCAGCTCCCTCTTTCTTCCCAGCCATTGAGAACACACCAGAAGCAGAGAGGGACCAAACAGGGACCCTCTTCCTAGGGGGCATTGTGAGGCTTCAGTGTTTCAGTGTTTGTCTCCTGGGAGATACCAGGGTTGTAACTTTCAGGTGGGTGCCTCCTATGTTCATGCTCATGTCCCTTTGGGGGTGCAGGGCTGGGGTCCTGAGGACAGATGAGAAAGCAGGGATCCGTGAAGTCAAAGATTGAGCTGTCTTTGAACCACTTCCCAGCCCCGCTTCCTGCACTGTTGTTGTTAAGTGAATTTGAGGCAAGCTGTAACTCATAGCACCGCTATACTTGTAGGTGTGTGATACGTGTTCACCCACTGGGTAGAGCAGGCTTTGAAATGGAAGGCGGGGGCGGGGGGGGGGTTGTGAAACCACTGCACCTTTCTCTTTAAGGGGAAAAGGACATGTTTCTCGGCAAAGACACTTCAGGGGGGCCCCTGGGGGACTCTCACTTGGGAAGTCTCTGGGCATTTATACCCAGAAGACAGTTTCCACTGGGACCACTGGCCTTGCTGGTGATGTCCCTCAGGTAATTGCTCATAAAGTGAGAGTTTGGTAACTATAGGGTCACACTGGCCTGACCACGCCTGCTCTGTGACTGGCTGGAGGCCCCCAGAAGCCCCCTTCCTGAAGGAGAAGCACTTGGCCTGTAAAGCTTTTGCCACCTGCCACTGGTGACAATCTTTAGTGACTTGTTGGGTCTGGGTGTAGTTTAGGGCAGGGAGCAAACAGGGGGAGGAGTGCTCAGTGACCTCAAACCTTGATTTCTCCTTCGATCACATTCTTGCTCGTGGAAGAATAGACCCCAGGTCAGGGGGCTTCGAGAGTCTTGCTGAGTTGGTTCTAGACTTGGTGTGTTTGTTTGGCATCCCAAGCCTCTTTTGCCTACCCGTAGTGCCTGAGTCTCACAGGATAGTCGTGATAAATGGGAGCTAGGCTCGCTCACCTGGACACCAGTGCTTGACATGTGAACCTCAAGGTCTGGGTTGGAACCCCTGTCTTGCTGTGTGGCCCTGGGTGTGTTTGCACACCTGTAACCTGGAGATAGTCACACCTGCCTGGTATGGTTGCTGTGGGTTTCAGTGAGATTCATTCTGTGACAACACATGCTTTGTTGACTCTCATCCCATGCCTCCCCGGTGGCCCTGCCGGAGACCCAGGGTCAAGAGAACCTTGCGTTCACTAGACTCGTGATTGGCCAGGGTGAATGAAGGGCACTGAGGAGAGCTCCTGGGCAGCTCTGGGAGACAGAGGTGGAGGGAGAGGTTTGCTTTTTCAATCCAGAAACACAGTGTGGAGGTGAGGTGGAGAAGGTGGAGGGAGAAGTGGGAGACTTAGGGTCAAGTGTAAGAAAATGCAGCAGAAGAGATATTTGTTAGAAAAGCCGAAGTCTAATGGGATAGGCAGGAGAGCTGGGGATCCTGTTTTAGAAAAGCTGAAAGTTCTAGAAAGTTCTAAATTAGTAAGGTGAGATAAAGCAGAGGTGACCAGGCTACAACAGGGGTGCCAGGACAAGAGTTTTGTTTCTGGAAGTCTGCAGATGGGTGGAGGAAGCTGGGGTGGGATGTCTGATGTTGAGGTGAGTTCGGGAGGGGCGTGCAGGAGCTGACGACTTGGTGCTTCCCCCTCCCCACACTGGCTACTCAGGAGCCCTGGGCTCCTCAGCGGAAAGGACCCCCCCTCCTTCCCCTTTCCTGGTCCTGCCTGTCTGCGTGTGAACTCTTGTCCACTGTGAGGCCGGGAGCAGGTGACCTTCATCTGTGAGTGTCTCTCTCAGCCTCCACAGCCATGGACGGGCTGGGCCAAAGACTCTCAGCTCCGGATATGAGACCACCCCTGCGAGGAGGGGCGGGCCCTCCCCCTCCCTGGCCTCTCCTCGACACATGCACCTGACTGATGGACTGAGCTAAGCTGACAGGCGGCAGGGTCAGATGGATGAGCACCCTTGACCCCTGCTCCCTCACTAACCCTGAGACCTTGTGGGAACTGTTGACCCTTCAGGGTCTGCGCCTGTGAATGACCTGGACACCTACCTCACAGGGTTGTTGTGAGGAATGCTGTAATGAAGCCAGAGGTGCCCAGCCTGGCTTGGCATGGGGCATGCTCTCAATAAATGTGTTTCTTGTCTTAACCAAAGCGGTGATGGGTATGGCTACTAATATGAGGAGAGTGAGTGTTGGATGTTCTATCTCCCTGGTGTGTCCCTCGCCTAGGGTGGTGGCTTAGGTCATAGGGAAGGTCAGCGGGATGTGTCAATGGGGGAACCAGCTCAAAACCAAAGAAGCTACCTGTACCCTCCCCATCAGGCAGACATGAGTTCAGGAAGTTTTAGGCTTGGTGCCTGGTCTTCGTCCTATGATCTTGAGCTCTAGCTTCTCCCCAGAAAGCAGGAGGTGGAGTATGTCTGGAGTAGAGTGGGCATCCAGGGCTCCTGTCTGGCTAAGATCCTGGGTTAACCCTCCTTCAGCCACCTATTTGCTGAGCAATTCTTTAAGGTGTTTGGGTGGGCCCAGAGATAATGCTTTGGGTCCACCCCCTGCCTGCAGGCAGTGATCTCACACCCATGTGATGGTGCTAGTGTCCATGTGACCAGATAGAGGATGGTCAGGCTGTTGGTAAGCAGCATCTGACTGGGGGTTATGGGGAGCAAGGGGGGTTCTGTGAACTAGGGTCTAGATGGATGGAGTCCTCGAGGCTATGCAAGTAGCTCTGCTGGAACATCTGAGATGGTCACGTCCTCAGCAGGGAAGGACTGACTACCGCCACCACCTCTTCCTCCTCGGCCTCCTTCCTCTTTTCGCCCTCTTCCTCCTCCTCTCAGGGAGGTGCTTCAAGAGAACTGTAGGGCGAGTTCAGCTGTGAATTCGCTGGGCTCAGCGTCAACTCCTTTGCTGAGAGGAAAGAAAGCCACAGCCTTCAGCAGATCCCGGCCACAATGCAGCCAAGAAGACCTGAACTCAACCCCTGCTCGAGGTGGAGATGCCCATGATGCTGTGGATGGCCCAGGTGGAGTGAAATGAGAAGACGGCATCATGAACGAACCCCACCGAGATGAGCCCAGACTCTGCCAAGAGGGAGATGAGAGCCCAAGAAGGTCCTGCCGTTGTATGAAGAGCAGCTCTTGGCATCCAGGCTGAGGGTTTCCTTGATGTTCGAGAGTTAAAACCTCAGCTTCAGGCTCCACTGAAACTCAAGTATCCAGAATGAGGGCCTCCCTTGATGTTCCAGGCCCAAACCTCATCTCCAGTCCCCGATGAAGCTCAAGTGTCCAGAATGAGG
>NW_006408543.1:8705238-8711676 GCF_000296735.1 Chrysochloris asiatica
CCTCCCTTGATGTTCCAGGCCCAAACCTCATCTTCAGTCTCCGATGAAGCTCAAGAGTCCAGATAAGGGTCTCTTGATGTTCCGGAGTTAGAACTTCAACTCCAGCCTCGTGCAGCTCAAGACTACTGATTAAACCTTCCTTTATGTACCAGAGCTGGGACATTAGCATCAGCATTCAGTGACACTCAAGAGGGTCCCCATGATGTTCCAGAATCAAGACTTCAACCATGTTCTCTGATGAAGCTCAAATGTCAACATGAATGTTTCTGCTCGTTGTTCCAGAGCTGGGACTTCAGCCGATGCTCAGATGATGGCCAAGTGTCCAAAGTAAGGGTCAGGCTTGATGTTCCAGGGCCCAAACAGACTTCAGCGCCAGCTTCTGATGAAGGTCCGTTGTCCAGATGAGGGTCCTCTTGATAATCCAGAGCCAGGACTGTAGACCTGGCGATTGACAAAGCTCACATATCCATCATGAGGGTTCCCTCTTGATGTTCCAGAGCTAGGACTGCAACTTCAACCTCTGACAAAACTCAAGAGGCCAGACTGAAGATAGCCTCTTTGTAGTCTTAAGTTGGGACTTCAGTGTCAGCATCTGATGGCACTCAAGTGTTTAAAGTGAGGTTCAGCTTTGATGTTCCAGAATCTAAACCTCAACTCCTGCCTCTGATGAAGCTCAGTTGTCCAGATGAGAGTCCCCTTGATGATCCAGAGACAGAACTGCATACCTGATTGCTGACAAAATATACACATCCATGAGGATGCCCTCTTGATGTTCTAGAGCCAGAGTTTCAGCTTTAGCCTCTGACAAAGGTTGAGGGTTCAGAATGAGGATTCCCCTTTATAGTCGAAGCTTGGGACTTCAGCGTCAGCATCTGATGATGTTCAGATGTCCGAAGTGAGGTTCAGTCTTGATGTTCTAGAGCCAAAACTTCATCTCCAGCCTTTCAAGAATCCAATTATCCAGATGAGAGTCCCCTTGATGACCTAGAGTCAAGACTTCCAGAATGAGGGTCCCCACTTCATGTTTTAAAGCCTGGACTTCATCTCCAGCCTCCCATGGAAGCTCAAGAGTCCAAAATGGGGGTCCAGCCTCCTCATCATGTTTTAGATCTCGGACTGTAGCTTTGGAAGCCGATGATGCTCAGGTGTCCAAAATGAGGCTCAGAGTTTATGTTCTAAAGCTAACACCTCAGTTCCAGCCTCTGATGAAATGCAGTTGTCCTGTTGAGGATCCTTTTATGTTCTAGAGCCAGCACTTCAGCCCCAGCCTTTGATGAAGCTTGAGTCCAGAATGAGAGTTCAACTCTTCTGTTTTAGAGCCCTGACTTCAGCATCAGATGAAACTCAAGTGTCTAGAATGAGGCCTCTTTGATGTTCCGTAGTTGAGATCTTTGCTGTAGCCTCTGTTGAAGCACAGCCATCCTGAACCAATGAGAAAACATCAGGACTGTGGACTTGAGCAGAGCTGGGTGTGGCCGAGGTACTTGAGACAGGAGATGGGGCAGAGACTTATTTCCAGAGTCTGAGCATCAGTCCCAGCCTTCGATGAAACTCAAGAGTCCAGAATAAGGATTCAGCTCTTCATGTTCTAGAGCCATAACTTCACCTCCAGCAACAACAGTTGAAGCTGTTGTTTCATAGCTGAGATCTTTGTTCTAGCTTCAGATGAAGCTCAGCCGTCTAGAACCAATGAGAAAGCATCAGGACCGTGGACTTGGGCAGACCTGGGTGTGGCTGAGGTACTTGAGACTGGAGATGGGGTGGAGACTCTACTTTCCTCTGTGTATCCTGCAGCTTTCCTCACTAGCAAAACTGGAGGTAATCATTTGAACCCTACATGAAAGATGAGTGCCAAGGGACACTTGAGAGGAGGAAGGGCATGTGGCCGTAGGAAAGACCTACTTGGAAAGTATAAAGTCACAGTGACTCATTGTTCGATGCTTTTTAGTTGTGCTGGACTCATGGCTGGCCACAGACCAGTCTTGACCCCTGGGACTGCCAAGTTGGCCAGACCCTGGAATGTAACCCAAGCCTATTTCAGCGGCTTAACTCCTCTCAAGCGGAAGGTGCTAAACGCCCACTCGCCAGCCCAGCATGGAGTCACGACTGGTCAGATCTGCTTGCAACCTTCTAGCAATGGACATTCATTGAGGTTGGGACCAAGATGGGGCCAGACCATAGAATGGGTCAGAGACAGTAAACAGCAACAGAGGTCCCCAAGTCCACAAGGACATGGACATGAACTTTTCTAGTGAAGCTGTATTTTGGGTGCAAGCCCTGCCCTGTGGACCTTGACAGTCCCCTTGTACGCTTGTCCTTTGGGCACTTGACTGACACCAGACTGTTCACTGAGCTGAAAAAGAGACGACAATGAAGGGAATAAGGCCAAGAATGTTGACGTGCACAGAAACGACCAGAACGTCATAGTTAGATGCGTTGCATGGGGAGATGTAATAGAAGCAATGGTCAATGGAAACTCCAGGAAGTGGAAATACTGAGGACCTGCTGTCTCTCTAGATGGGGGGATTCTAAGAGCCTGGTGTTATCAGTTCGACTTTCTGGACCCAGACATGATATTACAACTCAGAGAATGACTTGTTGTATGCAGTTGAAATCTGAGGAAGGGGAACAGCTAGCAAGAATTCTTGAAGAACTCATGTCCTAAAGAGGCCAGCATCCTTTTGGTGCTATTTCCTGGAAATTCATTAGACTTTGGAGCTATGCACACAGACGTTTCTTTTATGAGGAACTGAAGCTTCGAGACCTGAGCTGGAATGAAGGGGATTGACTGCCCCCTTCCACCACCCTCATAGGACCAAGTTATTTTAGGAGATTTTCAGGAATAGACAATTATTAGGAGCCCTCACTGTTGATTTCCCAGAAGTCCCCACAACACATTCTGAAGCCAAATGCAAAATGGGTGAGCTGGGCCTGAAGAGAATGTGACATCGATTCCAATAAAATGGCCAGCCGTAGGGATCTGGACTTGAAAAGTAGGACTTCCATCGGAACCAGGAAGGGCAGGATGAGTCCTCTAGATCATCAGGTAGAGATTTCAGGAGATCAGAGATGACTTTATATCACTTCTCAGGAGGGTCAGCTTGAGCCTCAACAGATGTTTCCAAAAGAACTAAGCATTTGCTAGAACTCAGGGAAATTGTCCCAAACCACAGTTTCAGGTGGCCAGTTAGTTAAGGTCTCAGCATTGAGGGCTCCCCTTAGTCATGGCTACTGGTCTCTCTGTCAGCTTGCCAATTTTACAGATGAAGACATAGGTTGAATGAGGCTGGCTACTAAATGTCTTTTAGATCAGATTCTCTCTTGAGGCCACATGTTAGCCTCTGCACTGATTCCCCTGAGATACTGAGGTGCCCAGAAGAGCTATGGAGTGTTTGCAATCACCTACCTATAGAGCAGGGGTAGGAAGGCTCATTTCCAGGCTCCCCACCATTGGAGAATCAGGCCAGGGTGGACGAGGATGCTCTGAGCCCTATGGGATTCCAAGAGCTAGGCCCAGTCACGGTTCTGTCTGCTGCTTTCTCTCAGGGTCTCAGTTTCCCTAGCACAGGCTTAGCTCTTTCCTGCCCAGAGTTCCATTCTCTGGTGTGAACTCACTCAACCTCCAAGGCTCTCAGGATGCAGGGTCAGGCAGTGGGCTCTCAGTGATGAACAAATCTAAGAACGGCGGCCAGTGGGCCTGAGCTGAAGAGGTGGTTGATTCTAGGGGAGAGAAAAATCACAGCCTTCTACCCCCTCAGGAGGGACTGAGGGGCCCCAAATTCATGAACCTTTTCAGCTCGGCTCTTAGCAGAGTCAGAGAAGGGGATGGCCTAGACTGCAATTTTCTACAATGACTGTAATTTTCCCCTCTTATCCTCCCTGGTGGCTGCCATTTCCAAGCCGGACGCCCGAGTGGAGAAGGGCAGACCCGCCCCACAGTGCTCCTTCAAGCACCCCTTAAACAGGGCTGTGCTCACATGTGAGGCAGGTGGCCATGTGCCTTAATCACGTGCTCCCCTTACTAGTCGGGAGACACCTTGGTCTCTACCCATCTCCTTGCCCCACAGCGCTGAGGGCAGAACATTTTATTTGACTGAAATGGAAATCCGACCCAGGTAGTGAGGGCCTCCGGGGAAATTGGGCAGGAACGCAGCAAAAGCTATCCCTCTGAGTGGAGGCTAGACCTTGCAGATAGGTGGGGCAGTGGAGGGGGCCCCAGGTGGGTGATGGAGCGGGCATGGACAGTGGAAAGCAGGACAGGTAACCCAGAGTTGGCCCAAGTTGAAGCCAGGTGCTGTGTGGTTAATCAGCAATGGACAAGGACCTTCCCTCTCATTTATTAGGCAAATTTCCTGTCTGTGAGGCTCTCAGACAACCTGCTGCTCCCTAGCTGTTTCTCGGGGCAGCAATCCCTCCATCCCAAATGGCCCTGGTGGGTTGAGTCCTACATGTCACCCTCATTCAGCTCAAGAGATCTTCATGATGCTCCTGGCCAGGTGCTCTGCTGGGGGTGGGCGCCTTGGGATGACCCTGCAGTTGGGTGGAGCACAGCAAGGCAGCTCCATTTTATAGGTTGGGGGGCTCCAAAGGGTGACCTGGGGCAGGCTCTCCACAGAGTACTAACTGCTGGGTTTGGGGTGGGGGCGGGAGCTGGCTGGGTGTTTGGAACTTTAATCTCTATACCTGCACTTTACAAAGCACTTTATTTGTCCGCATGGTGTTTGGTGGCTGGTGGTGGATGTGTGCCTATGCAGCGTGATACCAGTGGATTGGTCTTTAGTTAGCACCTCCCATTCCAGAACCTGGTGCTGGAAGGGGCTCAGTCGTCCACAGTAGGTTGGGATTCATCCTCCTGGGGACAGTTGAGGCCTTTCCTAGGGTGCCATGACTGGAGGAAGGGGTGAGAGATGAGAACCCTTTCTTCCCCAGTCCCCCTCTCATCTTGGGCTGGAGCAGGGAGCTCAGAGTCTCTTGAGGAATAACGTCAGGCCCTCAGACGTCATTGCCCATACTGAGACCTGCATCCCTTCACTTAATGATGGGCTGTGATCCCCTGAAGTTAAGCCCCTACCTAGCCCACCCCATCTGTGGGCTCCCAGCTCTGCAGGGTCTTTCTGGTGGTGCTCAGGGTTCCCTCCTGTAGCCTGGGAACCCGGAGGAGAGTTGCACCCCAACCCTGACTCAGTGCTCAATGCCCCACCCCAGACAGGCCCCCACGTAGCCTGGGTGAGGTTCAGGTGTGTGTGCTGGCTTCGGTCTCAGGGTGGGCTCCTCTTGTGTGTACCTGTGCGTGCCCGGAAATGTGGCGTGTGTACATGCATGTTCTGGTCTGTGCGTGTGCATGCATGCATGCATGCATGCCCGTGAGAGAGACATGAAGGAGAGAGATGGACGGGAGAGACAGATGCCCTGAATGTGGATCCCACGTCCCTTCTCCCAACCCTTGCCCAACCCTTCTCTCCTACCAACTGGGCTGTGTGCCCAGAAGAAAGACCCAGCCCCACTTTCACCCCTCCCCAGCTTCCCAACTCTGCTCAATGGGCTTCTGCCAGAATCCTGGGCCCTGGAGTGGAGCCCCCCCCCCCCCCAAATCCTTAGCCCCTTGTCTGGTGTTCTGACCAGCCCCTCTACCCAATCCCAGCTCCCAGCCCCCAGCTCCCCATGGTCCTCCCAGTAGGCAGCCACTTTCAGGACAGAGACACAAGAATGGGGGTGTGGTGTCCTGTGCCCAGCCTCCCTGGCACTCTCTGGTTCATCTTCGGTGACCTCAGGACTGAAGGGGACCTCCAGACCCACCAGGCCTGCAACACAGCCTCGGACCCTGACTCAGGACTTCCAGGTCAGTTCCTGCTATGGCCATGTCCCTTCTTTATTTCATCCAGGTGACCGACACACTTGTGTTAGATTCAGAACCAGGGATAAGTGGTTTGTCTTCCTGATGCATAGTAGCACGTGCCCTGGAGGGGAAGAGTGACAAAGATGCCCTCAGACTTTTTACTGAAGAAAATCTGTTTGGCCAATTGGCTTGGCAGCGAGCTTGACAGTGAAGGTTTCTCACAGATTGGATGAGCGAAATCTGTCCTTCTGCAATCTCTCTATAGTTTTATCTCTATCTCTTTATCTGCATCTTTCCATCCATCTGATGCATTTATCTGTCTCTTTCTAGCACATGTGCTGTTTTCTAGCTCTAGCTCTCTACCTTGATTTCTTTCTTTTTATCAGTCTGTCTATCTATCTGTCTGTCTGTCTGTCTATCAATCAGTTTATCGGTCAGTCTATCTATCATCAGCTATTAGCTATCTACCAGCTATCTATCAATCTATTAGTCTATCTACCTGTCTATCTGTCTGTCTATCTACCAGTCTAATCTATCAGTCTATCTGTCGTCTGTCTTACTTGTCTGTCTATTGTCTGTATCTATCTATCTATCTATCTATC
>NW_006408543.1:8712236-8759232 GCF_000296735.1 Chrysochloris asiatica
TATCTATCTATCTGTGTATCAGTCTGTCTGTCTTTCTATATCTACCAGTTTATCTATCTATCTATCTATCTATCTATCTATCTATCTATCTATCTATCCACCTGCCCACCAGTTTATCTATCTATCTATCTATCTATCTATCTATCTATCTATCTATCTATCTATCTATCTATCTATCTATCTATCATCTCTCTCTCTCTCTCTCTCTACCTACCTACCTACTTATCTGTGTATCAGTCTGTCTATCTACCAGTTTATCTATCTATCTACCTATCTGTCTGTCTATCTACCAGTCTAATCTACCTGTCAGTCTATCTGTCTGTCTATTGTCTGTCTATCTATCTATCTATCTATCTATCTATCTATCTATCTATCTATCTATCTATCTACCTACTTACCTATCTGTGTATCAGTCTGTCTATCTATCTATCTACCAGTTTATCTATCTCCATCCATCCACCCACCAGTTTACCTATCTTATCTGTCCATCTATCTATCCACCAGTCTATATACCAGTCTATATATCTATCTATCTACCTGTCTATCATCAGCTATTAGTTATCTGTCTATCTATGTATGTATCTATCTATGTATGTATCTATGTATCAACTATCATGTCTCTATTTCATATCTATCTGTTCATCATTCATCTGTTTATCCATTCACCTATGTAAATCACATATATGGCATAAGATAAGCTATAGGTTAAGGAGCTCTGGTAGCATAGTTGGTTACAAGTTTGGTTGCTAACCTCAATCAAGGTCAGCAGCTGGAAACTATCAGTGGAGTAGGATGAGGCTTTCTGCTCCCGTAAAGATTTACAGCCTCGGAAATGCTATGTAGTGTCATTATGAGTTGGAACTGACTCCATGGCACATACTCACCATCACCTTGCTAGAACTTAAGCATGGTGTGAAAACATTGGGTTGCTAATTTAAAATGGTCTTGGGGCAGAGACGTGGAGAGATGCTTATTATTAAAAAATTCTCATCTGGGGTAGGCAGTAAAACTCTCGGCCCGGGCATCCACTGCTGGTCTCAAAGGTTCTGGGGCTCTGTGCTTATTCTCTGGGTCATTTGATTGATGTTCTCTGCATGCAGGTGGGGATGGGGTGGGGTTTTGGGCAGGGTATAATAGTGTCTGTAGAGGCACCAGCTTCTTCCCTTACTTGACCTTCAGCCTAGAAGGTGTCCAGGCTCAGCTTAGGATCCCTGGATGCGTCTTTCTGCCCACCCCTCACTCTCAGGAGGGTTCATCTCACACCCACCTGTCCCCATGGGCTGGGTCATGTCTGTCACCATGGGTTCCATCACCTTCAGCTCTCCTCTCCTTCACCTGGTCACTGTCACCTGCCACCACAGTGTCCAGGGGCTGGCCTGTCAGTCCGTCCGTCACCATGGGCTCCATCACCTCGGGCACAGCATCTCATCCTGTCACTCCGGACCTGGCCTCCCTGCCGCATCGCCCGCCTCCATCACCCGCCTCCCCTCCATCACGCCTCGGGTCTCACTCTGGCCTACAGGGCCTTGTACACTGTAGGCTTTCATTCATTGTCGCACATTTGGTGAAGGCCTACTGTGTGCCAGGTCCTCTGCCGGGCATCAAGTAGGGGATGCGCACCCCTGGAGACACACTCACCGAGGACACAGTCCATCCTGGGCTGGGGCTGGGGGGCTGAGGGCGTAGGGAGGGGCATGACTGCTTGCTGGGAGGAGGGGGTGGGATCTGCCTTCACAGGAGCCTGGGTAGGGAGGTTGGCTGTGTCCTTGTTGGACACCACTCTGTGGGTGCCCCTCCCAGATTGCTCATGGGGTCCTTGCTCCCAAGCTCCTGTCAGGTAGAGACTTGGGCCGGGCATTGCAGACCCTGTACATGCCAAACACATGTCCTCAAGCCAAGAAGGGAGATCACAAGTCCAAGGATTGCCCTGTGCCTTTCCCAAAAGAACTACGTGAAGAGTTTTGCTGCAGATAGAAGTTACGCCCACCGTCCCAGCACCCACCAGCTAGGGAGAAAAGAGGCACTTGGTAGACTAGATTCCATAGGTTCTTTAAGGAGCATGGGGAGAGACTGTTAACTCACCCTTAGAGTAGATGGGGGTCAGGGGGTATCCCATGGAAAGCCAGGTTCCAGGAGCTGTATGATTTCATGAAAGCTGATAGAAATGAACTACAACCCAGTCAAAGTCTTTACCTGGGGTCAGGGTGACAGTCGCCTGGGTCTTTTCCTACTTGCAGTGCGTCCGCAAGTCTATGGGGAGACCAAGAGCAGTGGCAGGGTGGTTTCCAGGATAACTTTGCTTGTCTCTTCTTAGTGCTCAGCCCTTGAGCGGTTTCCAGACAGAGAGAACCCCCAGGAGACCCCCCAGGAGGAGAGGTGCAGCTGCTCTGGAGCAGGTGAGAGCAGGACCCAGTCTGTGATGATGTGCTTGCATCCTGGGGCAATGCTAAGCAAACGGTGGGCACTGTAGCTCATTTCTGTAAAGCACAATTGATACTGGTATCATTTTAAAATTCTGAGCTCCGTCCTTGCTAAATGTGCCTTCATTCTCTAAAATAGAAGAGGTGATTGTTTCGTGTTGGTCCTTTGACCTTGTTTGGTTGACAATGTAGATACGTTGTCAGCATCCACGGTGAGCATCTGAGTTGTTGGTGCCCACAGAGACTCTGGGTATCCCAAGGGGGGAACAGCATTGGGTTTGCTTTACCATGGTCCATTCAGAAACTGGATGGACTCAACACTTGGGGCAGGTTGACCCTCTTCTTGAGAGGTGGTTCCAGGTATGTAGACTTAAGATTAGACCCTTGGTGGATCAAGCCCTGTCACTTTCAGGAAAATTACGTTGTCCATTTTGATTGGCTGAGCCTTGGTAGTGTAGTGGGTTGGGTCCACCAGCTAATCCTTGGGATTAGATGATGTTTTCTGATCCTCTAAAGATTTACTGCCTTGGAAACTCTACCAGGTGGCACTTCCTCAGCATTTCTACTACAGTTTTAAGAGGTGGCTCTGGGTCTCCTCCTGGGATGTTTGCAAGGTGAAAGGCCATTTGTAGGCTCCTGAATCCACTTAGCCCCACCCCAGTCCCCACCCCAATTCCAGTTCTCCTTGAGGCTCTCACGGAATCTGTGTTTCTAGGTCATTACTTCAGCAGATTCTTTGGATCACAATGGGGTTGGGGGTGGGTGGAGAGTGTAGGTATGGCTGGATGGATGGGCGGGGAAACCAAGAAGGTGAGGAAGAGGAAGCACAGGAATAGAGGAACTGCACCCTGCACACCCCCCGTTCCTGCTGGGCTTTCATGGGGCACCTACTACGGTCCAGTCACACTGATCTGAAAACCAGGTAGAGGACACTGCTTATAACCTCTGTGGACATGTGAAAGGGCGTGGCTTCACAGGAAGTCGGAAGTGGAGGATGGAGGGGGCGGGGCTGAACCTCCCGTCCATTCAGAGCTCTTTTTTTTGAATCCCATCCTCCATGATTGGTCCGTCTCCAAAGACACAGACGGTTCCTGGAGGAGCCAGGAGACAAGGATAGGTTCGGCAGATGCGCGGCCGTGAGCTACCTGGGCTGGCTCTCCCTTGCTGTTGCTGCTCTAACCACTAGCAGGCGTCCCATCCGCTGTCCTGGGCGTTTTCCCCTGCGCTTTCAGGAGGAGGGTCTCGGCCCATAGTCAGTAGGTGGGGGGTGAGAACGGCTTCATACAGGAGTTGATGCACAGTTACCCAGCTCCTACATGGTGCCTTTTTTCATCCCCTTCAACCACACGCAGCCCCCGAACCCTCCTCTGCACCCTGGCTGCCTGGGGTGGGTCCTGGAGCTGCCCCCACCCTGCCTGCTCTGCCTGGCATTCTCTGGGATTTCTCTACCTTCCTTCCCCACCTCTCAGGTCCCTGGAGGGGAGGGCCTGGGGATGGGGCATCTTAGAAACCCTCTCGTTGGCCAAGCTGCCCCTAACCCCCCTGTGGGCAGGTTCCTGGGCAGAGCACATGACCAACTTCTGACTCCCAGAATGGAGGTGGTGTGATGAAGAGGGCAGCCCGGTAGTAAGGTGTGCTTCTCCGAGGGCAGAGGCTGAAGACAGAGGATCCTTCCTGTGCCCGTGGGAGGAGGGTCTCCTCGAGGGGCCTTGGTCTCTACCCAGGACTCTTCATGACCAGGAAGCCAAGGCCCCTCTCAGGTGGTCTCTCACTCTCGACAGACACATCCTCCTATCACCCCCAGCCTCAGCTTTCCCGACTGGCCTCTGTTAGTTAGCCTGAAGTTGCCACAGGCGCCTCTTCCTGCCCCTTGGACCAGCCTTGCCCAAACGAGATAGCCTAAAGTACCATGCTTGGCAGTCCCTGTGCCACTGGGCTCCCGGAGCCATTACATTAACCCACTAACCAGTCCTGGAAGCCAGCCCAGGTGCACGTGGGGGGTGGGCAGAGCTGGAAGGTGTCCATGCTCTGAAACATGGAACCCTCAGGCTCAGGTAGGATCTTGGCATCCCCTTCCCTTGCTCCCTCCTCTCTGTCCCTCTCGTGGTTCCCTCCTCTCATCCATTCTGCCCCTTACCACCCACTGCCGGTCTCCACTTCTTTTTACCTGTCACCTCCGTGGTCATCAGAAGAAGGTCAGGAAGAGGTCACCTCTGGTGGGACCAGAATGCCCCTGACCTAGCAGTAGGGCCCTGAGGTGGGGGGGGGGGGGGAGGTAGAATCACACATAGATATAAGTAAGGTTGGGGAGAGTCTGAGCAAAAATACTGGTGGGGAGTAGAGTTGGGTTCTGTGTGTGCTTTGCTGTGTGGGATGGGGGGGGGTTTGGAACATCACGTGTGACCGAGAAGACGAGGTCCCATCATGGAAGGACTGTGTCCTACTAGGGTGACCTTCATCCAACCTGTACCTGGGCCAGACCATTTTGTCTGAAACTTTGATGTAAACATATGTCTGTAGAAGATGATGTGCGTTGCACATCTCTGTTTGAGATCATGGCTACGTCATAATGTAACTGACAGGTGCAGTTTGGCAAGCAACCCTGTTTGAACTGGGAAATCACTCAGGGAAGTCTCTTGTCATGCTGTCTCCTGGTCACCAAGACTGGGCCCTTGGCTTTCCCCTCCTCCTCCCTTCCTCCTCTGCCTCTCCCCACCTCTTCTGTTCCTCCCTTGCCTCTCTTCTGTTTACTCTCTTCCTCTTCTGCATCCTACCTTCCTTCTCTTCCCTGCTTCCTTTGTTACAACCTTTCCTCCCTCTCCTGCCTCTCTCCTTCTTCCCTTGTCTCCTGCCTCTGCCTTGCCTCTCCTTCCTCTCTCCTGATCGTCTAATTTCATCTGATCTCCAAGGGAAGACGTACGTATCAAGGGGTGGACAGTGTCAGACACACAGAGATCAGGGAATCTCCACCTTCAGCAGGAGTGAGGGCTTGGCTAGGGCGGCACCTGAGAGACTCTGCCTGGGGGTTGGCTCACTTAGACAAACACCTTGTGGAAAGCGGTCTGTACTTGGCCCTGACCGTTGTCCCGGCTCCCCTGTGGGGAAGCAGTCTGCTGTCTAGGCCTTCGTACTTGGGCTGCTCTTGCTTTTCTAGGGCTGCTTCTGTTGGCCTTTGGCCTGCTTCAACCCAGCTTCCAGGGAGGCCCAGTTCTGGCAACCACCATGAGGTGCTGCTTGGAATTCTGGTGGCAGCATATTGGGACCCTCTCTCCGTTCTGGAAGAGCCTGAAGAAAGGTCAGGAGGAGATCACTTCTGGTGGGCTTTGGGTGGGACCAACGTGCTCCTGGCCAGAAGCAGGGTCCTGGGGGAGGTAGAGTCAGGTGTGGACAAGGGCTCTGCTCTGGCTATTTGGCTTTCTCGCCTTTGGGAGTGGGCTGGGGGCTGCCTGGTGGACACTGGTAGGAACTCATACACAGGTCTTTGTCAGGGGCGCCGGATCCCGGAGCGGGGACGGCTGGATCTGAACCAGAGTGGTAAGTGGATATACTGTCTGGGTGCTCCAGAACATGCCTGGGTCCCACGTGGTACGGACCGGCCTCTCTGAAAGCCTGCAGAATGGGGAGCAGAGCAGGCCTGGGTCCCACGTGGCAATGGACTGGCCTCTCTGGAAGCCTGTGGGAGGGGGAGCTGGGTGTACTCCCATCTGATTATAGGATGGCTTGACCTGAGCGCATGTAGGTGCAGGGTAGGCAAGTGACTGTCTTGAGTTCTCAGTGACTGGAACTTAATTCATCTTGTGGTTTCACCTTAACACTTGTCTTTTATTTCAGGAGACTCACAGGTTTGTTTTGTGTGCGTTTTCACTTTTTCTGGGATGGTGGAGGTGTAACCCAAGGATTTAGCTCTGTCTGGGGCCTGGAGTCTCAGGGGTTTGCTTCTTCCACCTGTAGAATATACATATGTGAGTGCGCGTATGTGTATGCATGAGTGTGCTGTATGTATGTGCGATGTACATGTATATATGCAAGTGTGCATGTGAGTGTGGTGTATATTTGAGTGTGTGGTGTATATATGTGTGTATGTGTATGAACACGTGTACTTGTGATATATGAGTGTGTGTGTGGGCATGGTGTATATGTGAGTGTGTGGTGTATGTGTATGTGTGAGCATGTATAAATATGAGAGTGTGTGTGCCGTGTGAGCATGGTACATATGAATAGGTGTGTACATATGTGTATATGTGAGTGTGGTATATATAGTGAGGGTGTCTATGTGAAAATGTGTATGTGTGAGGATGAGCATATGCATCATGTCTGAATGTGGTGTATATGAGTATGTGGGAGTGTGTGCAGGTGAACGTGTGTATGTGTGTGAATATGAGCGTGTATGTGTTACGTGTGGTGTATATGAGCAGGAGTGTGCATGAGTGAGTTTGTGTGAGTTTGTTGTATATGTATTTGTGTGAGCCTGTTATGTGTATGTGTGTGAATACGAGAGTGTATTATTGTGTTTGTGTGGTGTACATGAATATGTGAGTGTTTCTATGTGTGAGTGTGTGTGTGCTGTATGTATGTGTAGATATATGCGGGAGTGTGAATGTGAAAAACGTATGAGTGTACCTGTGAGCATATATGTACGTATCATGCGCGTGTGAGTATATGTTATTGTGTTGTGTGTGTAAGGGTATATGTAACATTGTGTTGTGTGTGTGGGAGTATATGTTATTGTGTTGTGTGTGTGAGGGTATATGTAACATTGTGTTGTGTGTGTGAGAGTAGATGTACCATTGTTGTGCATATGTTAGTGTATGTATCGTGTGTGTTAGTGTGACTGTATATGTATGAGAATGATTGTATATACGTGAAAACATGTATGCATGAGCTTGTGTGAGTACATGTGAATATGCTAGTGAACGTATGATGTGAGTGTGTTCACCATGGACGAAGGTGCGCACCTTCGTGTGGGTCCTGACCTGGTTTCAGGAAGTCCTCTTGTTGCTCCTGCCCTGTGAGTTGACCCTGAGCTGCAGGCTAGCCATCCACCCTCATTTGCATGGGGGACCCTTCTAGGATGAGCAGCCTGCCATCATGGATGTGGCCCCCTCCCATCATCCTGTGCCCCCACCTTTTTATGAGTTCACTCAAAGGGCTTTGGGGACTCGAAGAATGCCATTTGGCATTGGAAGTTGGCTTTAGTAAAAAAGGCCCTTGAAGATTGTAGCTTGCTGTCCTTGACACCCCCTCCTTTGGCCCCACTGAATAGATGGGAAAACAGGCCCCAGGTCACTTGGCACCCCAGGGTTGGGGCTTGGGAGCAAGTCATTGTGCCTTGAGTGTAGGGCCTGCAGTGATGGGGTAGTTAGGGGATGAGGAGTCCTTGACCTTGGAGATACAGGGGCTGTGTTGGGGCAGCACCCTAGGATACGCAGATGGCTCCGGGAGCTACTGTTTCGGTGACTGTTTGGGAGTGTACATTGCTGAGGTGCAGATGGAGTGGTTCAGGGTGAGAGGCCAGAGGCCAGTGGGGGGACAGTCCTGGCTCTGTACCCTAGCTTGCTCTGAGGCTACCAGTCTGTGACCCGTCTTCTCCAAGTCTTGCTTCCCCCTGTTGGTCTAAATAAGTGACAGATCTTCAGGGATGGAACACTTGGGTCTGAGTGACAGAGATGGGCAAACAATCTTGGGTGGCTTGTGTCCATTAAGTGCCATTGGTAGGTAGGGCTGCCGGGCCCCTGACCTTGAACCTCAGGATCCTGACCATGATCTTTGGGGGCTGCTGTCAGGGGTAGATGGTTTAGAATCCAGACAGAAGAAGGCACCTAGGGCATAGGGCTGTCCGTGGTGGGACACAGCTGAGCTCCCAGTGCTTGGTGGGTGGAGGCTCTGGGTGGGGACCCCGTCTGTGCTATGTGAACCAGGTACATGTTGAAGTGTGTGGAGTGGTCCAGGAACCCTGGACCTGGGGAGAACTCAGGAGTCAGTGAGGGAAATGGCGGTCCAAGGCCATGGTGGGAGGGCTGTGCTGTGAGGGAGGGGCTAGTTAGCCCCTATCCTTTGAACCCAGAGACCTGACGTCATCTTAGAGTGCCTGGTCAAGCATCAGACCTGATGATTAATATGTAGGGTCCAACTAAGATCCGAGGTCCTGCTGAGAGTGGGGTGGTCCACATCACTTCTGCTCTGCCTCATTGCAGAGCTCTCCCTCCCCCAGTTCAGGTGGCCTTCCCTGGAGGTGGGGTTGAGAAACAGGCCCTGGGCCGGGCTTCTGAGTGTACTTCTGAGTGTGTGCGCGTAGGATGTTCTTGTGCAGCTCGGTGGTCTGTGTGAGTGGAGAGTGAAGGCAATAAGCCCCTATGTTCTTCAGGGGAAGCCCCTCCCCAAGACCTCACTCCCTGAGGCCCTGGGTGACATTCCTCTGAAATGGAGGCTGCGGACTTCTCCCTGGGTCTTGTGGGACATTTGCTTCCGACCAGGCCTCCTTGGCACCCATGTCCTCTGAGTTGGAAGTGGAGACCCACCTGCCTTTTACCCATGAGAACATCCCCCAGGCAAAGTGGGGCTGCGGGTCACTGGATGTCTTCCTCTAGGCCCTCAGGAAGGACTGATCCCTGTGTTTTACCTCCTTGTCTTCCCCACGTGCTTCTGGGGAGATGGATATTAGAGGTCAGCATCCGTGGAGGTAGAACATCCCTAAGGTAGAGGGGGCACTCCTAGTCGTATCTCTGGGGTGACAGGTGACCACTTTGTGAACAGTCTTCCAATTGTCTGCTAGTTCTAAGAAGTTTTGGAGTCTTGGTGTGGCGTTGTGTGTTAATACACAGGACTGCAAAGTCTGTTTGAACCTCAAGGTTGGCGGTTCTTGCTACCTGCTGCTCCTAGGAAACCCTATACAGGGTCACTGTGGGTTGGAACTGACTCTAAGGCACTTGCCAACGATAACAACAAGTAAGAAGTTTCAGTTTAGTGGAGCCCAACACTGGCTTCTGAGAGCCAAGCCCTTCCTACCCCAGCCCAAGGGCTCCCGTCACCCCACTCCTCCTCAACACCACCTTTGCAGAACAAACCAGAAAAGATGCATATCCTTTTGTTTTTCTTTATTTAAGGGGAGGGGTGTATAAGCGAAAAGGGGTGAGAAAGCGAAGAGAGGAAAAGGATTCTCCTTCCCTGGAAAAGAGCAGCTGTCTGGTCAGGACATGTCAGCCACTCTCAGTCAGCTGTCGCTGACATGTCACCGGAGTCTCTCATAGCCCCCTCCCCTTGATCCCAGGGCCTGGGCCCCGGGGCCTCTCCATGTTGTGGGGGGGAGAGCAAGCCCCCTCAAGGGCAGTCACCCCATTCAGTGTCCTTTGGCCTCTGGGTCCCCAGTGTGTCCGGTAAGTGACATGTCCACTGGTACGTCGGGACCGTCTTGGCACGGCAGCACCCAGGTGAGCTTTCTGGTCATCTTTCTCAGTCTAAGAGTCTAGAGCAGGGTCAGAGCTGAACCAGATGGTGGGAGGGCGGCTTGCTTCGCAGGGTGGGCTGGGGCGGGAGACACGGCACACCACGAGACTTGGGTGGCGGGCGGGGGGAGTCGGGAGCCCAGGGGAGCCAAGGACTGGTTAACCAGGACCAGGAGCACCGATGATGGAGGTAGAAGAAGTCAGCGGAGCACCCAAGGTCAGCATCCCAGGATGTCACAGAGGGGACAGCACCTCTGGCCCCTGCTTGCTTGGCTTCCGTCTGTTGTGCCTGCTTCTTCACCTGGCCTGGGGTCATGGGCTCATCCTCTGTTCACCTGTGCTTTCTCCTCTCATTGTTCACACTCCCAGTTGTGGGCCTGGGACCTGGAGAATTAAGACGGTGGGATTGTGTGCAGCCCTGAGACTAGCTCTGGGTTTCTGATGGTCCATGGTCCATAGGTTTTGATGATATTGCTGGTGGGTGATGAATTGCCCTTCACGAGTGGGGTCCCCTGGGGCCAGGAGTGGCAGGGAGGGGACTCTGGGTCAGCGTTAAGCAGGCGGAGGCACTAGGAGGTGTGGAGGAGACACTGGATGTGTGGGGGCGGAGGAGGCACCTCTGGAGAGCAGGTGTTCTCAGACCTGGTCTCTGTCCTCATGGCTGTTGGGTGGTTCTTCTAGGTTGTCCCCATCCCTCGGTGGGCTGGCCCGCACAGTGCTGGGGGCAGCCTGGGCTCGCGCCATTCTCAGAAAGCGAATCAGGAGCCTGGCCACTAGTCCCCGGGTGAGCAGGGCTGGCCGCCGTTCGGTGGCTCGTGTGTCGCGCAGAAAAGCGAGGACAGCGGGGTGGGCCTGACTGTGTCGTGGCGTGGGGAGGGCCACAGTGGCGGCAGTGGCCATGACGGCGTCCCTCGGCTGGGCCTCTTGCACAGCGTTCTCCTGATCGTCCTGCGGGCTGTCTTGCAGGCCGTCATGCAGGCCACCTTGACGGTAACGTTGCAGGTCGCCCTGCTGGGCTTCTCGCAAGATGACATTCTCATCATCAACGATGTGCAATTCCAGGGAGCGTTGCTCACGTGGAGCCGGGTGCCTTTCATCTCCGGGGGTGACGCTGACACCGAAGAACTCACACAGCAGCAGCCAGAAGTTGGGGGTCAGCTGCAGGCCTTGGTGGGCCTGGGGGAGCAGGGCGTTGCGCTGCCAGTGGCCAGGGCCCAGAAAGAGTTGAGGCCGCTCTCTGACTGGGAGAGTGTTGGCGACCACAAGAGGTGGCGTCCGGATGAGGAGCTCGGCGATGGCGTTGGCCATGCCACGGTTGGTGATCAGGGACGAGTCCAGGATGAGGCACAGTGGGCGCCCGGGTCCGGGCTGAGCCACTAGTGGGTTTGGCGCGGTCATCTGCAGGAGGCGTGGCCTCAACTTCAGCATCAGGAGAATGGTGGCTAGGGCTAGGTTGCTCTTCCAGAGCAGAAGGCTCCGTAAGAAGTGCAGAACGACCGCCCTCACCTGGACAGCACCAAACTGGAGGAGGAAGGTGTTGACTATTTGGTCTATTGGCAGCAGAGCCACTCGTGTCTGCTGGGAATCCTGCTCACCTGGGTGCTGGGCGTCACCGTTCTCCCCTTCTTGACTGAATGCCGATGCCAGGTCACCCTGAGAGTCTCTCCTGAATAGCAACAGGTGCTGAGAGAAGGTTTCGGGGTGGAAGGCACCGGGGCGGTGGCCCCTGTGGGGCAGCCGCACCCGGTGGCCATCTTGGGTTGGCCATTCCATGACGTCAAAGTTGAAGTGAGAAAAGAAGAAGACCCAATGCCCGGGGAGAAGTACGGTGAGCCTGTCATTATTCAGAGAGGCTAGATCCTCTGTGTTGAGAAGGATCATGATGGGCTCCTCGGTGTTCTCCAGGTAGCGACACCACACCGTGAAGGCAGCCCGTATGGGGAGGATCCTCATCTCCAGCTGAGAGTAGTCGTCTTCGATAGGGGAAATGTTGCGCGAGTAGAAAGCACAGTAGACCTTCTTGCCGGTCTGTTCATCCACTTGGATCAGGGCGGCGTGCAGGGACGTCTTGGTAACGCCGGTCTCCAAGAAGAAGGGGTTCTGGGGTTTGGGATGGTGCAGAAGGGGCGCCTTCCGGAAAGCCCTCTTCAGACACTCGAAGGCTTCTTGCTCCTCATCACCCCAGTAGAAGCCCCGGTGGTAGAGCAGCTGTCGCAGGAGGGGCTCAATGATGATGATGAAGCGCTCCACAAAGTGTCGGTAGGGGAAGATGAATTCGATCAGGTGTCGCAGGGACTTTTTGGAGCCAGGGATGGGGTACCCTGTCACGGTGGTGACAAGACTCTTGTTGAGCTTCACTCCTTTGGGAGTGATGACAAATCCTAGGAATTCGATGGTATTTCGGTGGAACTGGCTCTTTTCCAGGGAGCAGTAGATGTTGTGCCGCCGGAAGCGGACCAAGACTTGGCGGACATGGTGAGGATGTTCCTCTTGGCTCATTGAGTAGATCACGACGTCCTGCCCATAGGTGATCACAAAGTAACCTAGCATGCCCTTGAGGATGCAGTGAATGACACTCTGGGGTACAACAGGGTCTGAGGAGATCTCAAAAGGCTGGTAGCTGTCCATCTCTTGATACTCCAACCCAAATGCTGCTCTCCATACATCTTCTGCTTGGTGTATTCTCATGCTTTCCTCCACAATGGTCCCCCGCAGCTCCAGTTTTGTGAACCATGTAGCTCCATGTAACTGGTCAAACAGTTCTGGAATCATCTGTATGTAGTCTTGTCTGTTGGTCAGCATGTCTTGTGGGTCCCAGTATTCATCGTGCAGCCTGGCTCTGTCTTGCATCCCAGTACTCGCAGGTTCCCACGACGCCGTGGAGGGACATTCGTAAAAGATCTCATCGTGATCACTGTCTCCAGCCTGCTGAAGCTCAGAGGGCTCTGATTCAGAAAGATCATCGGATCCGTCTGAGCTTGGCTGGTCGGAAGTCTCATCATCTGCTTCTTTCGGGTTAAACACGTCGGCCAGGTCGGAGTATGGGGGCGGCAGTCCGGGGAGCAGGCTCAGGCCTTGTCTTTCCAGCGCGATGCATGGCGGGGGCGGGCGGAAGCAGTTCTGCAGGCAGTAGGGAGAGTGGAAGGTGCAGCGGCCTTTGATCCAGTCCACATCCGGGCTGTGTGTTCGGAGCCAGTTGACGCCTAAGATCACAGAGAAGATGGGCGAAGGAATGATGTCAAATTCGATATACTCGTGGTGGTTCTGGTGAATGCACACCAGGGGTTCGGTGTAGAGCCAGACGGGCTCATCGCCAACCAGTGAGCCGTCCGCAGTTTGGACTTGCTGGGGGTACGTTTTCTCGTAGAGCTCGACATAGTGCTCTTGGGCAAACCGCTCATCCATGAAGTTGGAGCCTGCTCCCGAGTCGACCAGGGCCTGGACTGCAACACTGTGGTAAGGACTCACTCTCACCATGAGCAGGAGGAAGATATGGGCCCTCTCGATGGCCGGATGGACCTCATTGGGCAACCAGCTGTTCACCATCCACTTCTCTGGAGAAGGTGAGTCGATCCAGGTCAGGTTGCGTGGGCGGGCCTCTGGGGGCAGCCTGAGCAGAGCTCTTCTCTCTGCTAGCTTCTCTTCTATTTGCAGGACGAGCACAATCAGACTCTCCAGAGATTCCGGCTGCGGAACTCGGAACAGATAGTGCCTGATGTCTTCATTGAGCCCTTGGCACAGGTGGGCCTGAAGGACTTCATCTGGCCAGCCCAGGATGGGCACCAGACTCTGGAACTCAGCGATGTAGGCTGCGGCAGGACGATTCTTCTGCTTGATGCTGAACATAGCCTCTTCAGCCATTTTCAGCGCCTGCCGGTACTCAAACACATTCGACATGGCCGCCAGGAAGCCTGGGAAATTGTTGATCATAGGACTTTCATTCTGCAGGAGACCCTTGGCCCACTCCAAGGCCAAGCCGGAGAGGTGAGTGATGACGTACCCAATGCGCAGTCGGTCATTGTAGAAGAGTCTTGGGTAGTTCTGTAGGATCAGCTGGCAGAGCACAATGAACTCGCGGTATTCTCTGCGATCACCAGTGAAGGGTAGCGGGAGGGGCAGCTGACCATCATGAAGCCCATTCAACAAGATCTTTTCTGCCACCCTTTGATGTTCTCTGAGGTCTTGCATCTGGTAGTACAGAGAGGTGATGGAACGCACTGCCGCCCGCAACTCTTCCTCAGACCATCTCTGACCTTCTTCTTCCTCCTCCTGCTCCTCATCGCTCCATTCAGACAGGTCAGTGTCGCTGTCTTCCTCGTCATCGTCTCCACATGGTTTGACTGACGGTTCTCCCATCCGACCAGCGGCTTCGTGACGTGGACCCCCCATGGCCTGGCGTGAACCATTGCATGACTCCTCCATGTCTTGGAGTAGGTCATTGGGTGGATCCTCTATTTCCTGATGTGGGCCACTGGATGGCTCCTCCATGTCTTGGAGTAGATCAGTGGGCAGCTCTTCTACTTCCTGGGCGGAGCTACGGGGTGGCTCCTTTCTTTCCTGAGCTGAACCACTAGTTGGCTCCTTCATTAACTGCGCTTGGCTGCCAGATGTCTCCACGGTGGTGTTTGATGAGCCCTCGGAGGACTCCATTTGTTTTGATGATGGATTCTTACGCTCCATCATCGTCTCAAATGAGTCTTCAGAGGGTTCTATCATTTCTTCGGATGGAAAAGAGTAGATTCTGAAGACTGGTAAGGTGTTGGTGTGTCCCCGTCAGCGACTGGGACCACGGAGATCAGAACCTGGGGGTGGGGAGGGCAGGGTGGGAAATAAAGGCAGTAGTTTAGAGTCTCAACAAGGTCTTCAGGGTCTTGTTCGCAAACGTGAGTTCAACTGATCAGAACAGAGAGAAATCGGGTTCGATCGAGGCAGCCTCCTCCACGGGGCCCTTGTGAGAGTCTGTAAAAAGCTGCCAGTCCATGCTCTGGCTCCTGGGCTTTCTCTGCTTGGCCTGCCTGTTTTCCCTGGGGATGTGAGAAATTCACAGCCTATAAATTCTGTGGCATGGTCGCCTGGGCAGACAGGCAGCTGGCAGAGTGTGCCAGTGGCTTCATTTCACACTGACCCACGTGCCTCATGAGTCCTCCTTCTCTTTTTGGACACCTGAAAGCCACAGAGATCACATCTGAATGCAACCCAGAGCCTCCCCTGGCAGCCTGGCATCTGGAGCCAGCCCCATCTCTGTGTTTGTGGAGGCAGGGATCTCCCCCAGAGACGTGATAAAGTACCACTTGGCCTTCTTCCTGCCAGTTGGTTCATCGACCCAAAATAGCTCTTACTTCCTTTCTTGAACTCACAGTAGTAATGTAAGGAGAGAGGCCCAGATTCAGGCGTTTTCTTTTTTCCTTGTTAGAAAGCGCCTGCTGTATGCCGTGTAAGTATCACTTGAGTCTAACTCAGAATTTCTGCTCAATTCTTGGATCCCCTCCTAATGCTCTGAGCAGCTGAGCAGATTTTCCAGCATCCTTCCCACCCCTTCATCTCCGCTCTCCCAGGTCTAAGGGCCTGCAGGGTCTTCAAACACTTGGTTTCTAGCCTACACATGTCTCCATGTTTGTATGTTTTTTTCCTGTCTTTTCTCCAACCTTCCTTAAAAGGTGGGTCTGGGCTCCTCATTTTTGAGCAAAGACCCTTTTCTCTCTGTCACTGATTAGTCGTCCCCCCTCTCTTCCCTCCCCCCTCCCCCACATAGAGGTGTATTGAGCAGAATAGGGTTGGAATCTTGTGTTGGGAGGAGGGAGAGCATGAGATGTATTTGAAATGTGATTATCGGGAAAGGGTTTGATGATGAAGGTACTGAGTGATTTGAGACCTCAGTTTGGGGAGAGGTCTTAGCTGGACTTCCTTACACATTTTTTCTTTTCTTTGGGGGCAGTAGGAAATTGAGTTCTAACTATTAACAAGATTAACTGCATTGTTACTGTTATTTATACATTCAACACCTTTCATTAACCTACCATTCATTCGTTCTTTTAGCCGCCAAGCTGATCTCTGAAAAAAATACAAAACCAAAAAAAACAAAAAAAAACAAAGGCAACCCCCAAAACCATGCATTCCTTTTTGTAAAACTCTTCATTGGCTAAAATCCAAACTCTCCAGCCAGAAACACAATTCTGATCTGTTGTTTCTCAAAATTAAGCACACCCTTGTTATTACTATGACATTTCCATTTGATAAGGATTAAAACCTTTTCTCTGTTTATTTACTGTCTGCAATGTTCAATCCAAACATTTTAGCATAAAGAAATTTGACCTGTGGAACTGACCTGAAACTGGTCTCTGGTTAAAATTGAAAGACTTTATTTATCATAATTGTGAATCCTGATCACATCACTCCTCAGTGTAATAATACATTTTTATTTGTTTATTTATTTTATAGCGTGCTGAATAAGTCTGGTAAAACTCATCATCCCAGCGACATGTACATTAGCATATTACTTATATTAACTCATTTCCTTTCCACGAAAGTCCTAGATGTGTAACGTTAATATTATATTGTAAAATCCGACGCTGTAGGATAAACACTGGACTGTTAACCACAAGGTTGGAGGTTCAAACCCACCAGCCATTCACAGGGTCTCTATGAGTCAGAACTGATGCGACGGCACTTAACAACAACAACAATATAAAGTCTTAATCTCTTAGTGGTGCCTGGTGTGGTGCAGTCAGATAAACTCTGGTCTGCTAACAGTTCGGTGGTTCAAGCTCACCAGTCACACCTCGGAAAAACCCTTGACAGTGTAGCTATGAGTAGAACCGACTCAGTGACACTTACCAACAAAAACAACACATGTGTTAACAACAACAACAACAACAACAACACATGTCTTAACAACAACAACAACAACAACACATGTCTTAAATTTGATCAAGCATTTCATCTGCTGGCTCATCTAGTGGAAGTAAGAATCGCAAGTAAGGTCTGTCACTTTAAAAATCTTTTAATGGCTAAAATTTAAACTCCCTAGCTTGATGATTTAAAAATTAGGTTATTCGCCTTCAAATAGAGTTTAAACTAATTAACATATTTACAAATCTGATACGTAACTCTATATCTTTCAACTTTCTGGTCTTACATCTGAAATCTAATATCTTTGGTTACCAAAACCTTGGTCCTGTAACTCCTAAAATGAAAGCCAAGCTTTTAACAAGATGCATAAAAGTTATCCCCTGATGTCTCGATTGAAAACAGAATTGAAGTTTCTTTCATTGCCTATTATATGAAGTTCCAACCACAGAGCATAAAATAAACATTTTTACCTGGTTATTTTCTTGCAGACTGATCGATATAAAACCAAAAATATCCCTAGGTAACTTCTTAAACTCTTCATTGGCTTAAATCCAAATTTCTTCACTTGATATAAAAAAAAAATTCGATCATGTCATTCCTTAAAATAAAGGTCACAGTTCCTTGCAAGATACGTGAATTTGATCTTGTAACTTCTGCTTAACAGCCGTGCATGATCTCTTAATGACCTGTGGGATCCGGTCCAAGCTCCTCAGCATAGAATACCTATCTTGCTATATAATTTCTCTGCGGAGTGTTTTATCACACACAAAAAATTTTACTACGTCACAGTTTTCAGATCCCTTAATGGCTAGAACCCAAATTCCTTAGCATGGCATAAAAATGCCATCCTGTCATTCCTCAAAAGAATGTCCAAACTTCTTAGCATGTTATGCAAATTCAGTCATAGAACTGCTCGGCAGGCGGAAGACCTGCCCTGTCTCCATGCATCCTGCAATAAAAGATCAAACTGTTTCACGTAAAGTACCGAGGGAATCTTGGTCCCAAGGGACTTGTGGATGCTTATATTTGTCTCCTTCATCAAATCCAGACTTCTTAGCAAAAATAGATTTCACCATCTAAATCTTCTGTAGACAAAACTCCTTAAAACCCTTTATTGGCTAAGATCCATCGACTCCTTTCCATGAGAGTTCAAACATCAGATCGTGCCCTTCCTGTTCTTCAGTGCCTTGAGTTCTCAAGTCAAATCACAGCTTTGTGGCATGCTATAAACATTTCATCATATGATTTTCACCGTGAAAACCCACTCTTTGATCTATGCAAAAATGCTTGCATTTGCTCAACGTTTTCAAATTTTCCTCATTGTCTGTGTCCTAAAGTTCCAACTGGTTAACATGAAACACAACATTTTACCAAGTAATTAATTTTCTAAGTTATAAAAAATAACCCTATGTCTCACTCTGCTATCCCTTTAAGCCAGCCCTTCATTGGCTTAAATCCAACTGTGTTAGTATGATCTAAAAATTTGATCGTGGTCGCCCTTAAAATAAAAGTGACACCTCGCAGCACAACATATAAAATTTCATCTTATAACATAACTATAACTCCCCTCTTAAGATCTAACAATGTTTCTTAATTGCCTTTGAAGTAAAAGTCCAAATTCCTTAGCATAAACCGTGAATTTGATTTTGCAATCTCTCTACATACTCTTGAATTAGACACATGCAAAAAAAAAAGAAAGAAAGAAATCGCACACAGAATGTATCTCAACATGTCACTCCCTTAAAACTTTTTATTGGCTAAAATCAAATTCCTGGACATGTGCAAAATCTCATCATATCAGAACCGCAAAATAGATTGTACTTTTCTTTGCATATTTGCAATGTTGGTCATGTAGTTCCTCTGATTAAAATCTTTCAACTTTGATGTGTTCAACATCCTTCAAATCCTCTTGGCATGTTCAGACTTTGGCACTTCCTCAACATATAAAATGGTTTAGCATGCTACTTAACATTGTGGCTGTTACCCTTCCATTTACAATTTTCCAATTTTTCTTCAGCGCCTATAACCTAACGTCCAAAACGATTAGCCTTAAAATACCATGTTATTTTTTTTACCATATTATTTTCTTATCTCCCACAGGCAAACAATCTTATCACCACGATTCTTAAAACCCCATTGGCGAGTATCCAAACTCCTTAGTATGATATAAAAGTTTGATTCTGTTACTCCTCAAAATAAAGACCAGATTTCTCCTCCTCAAACCCCAAATCTATTTACGAAACTCAACATCTTTTAAAGGTATTTTTATCACGAACACCAAAAAAAATCTCAACCTCTTAACATAGCACCCGAAGGTAATCATGATCTTCTTGGCTTAAAACCTTTCAGCTTTCACACCCGCCACATAAAATCCAAATACCATGAAATGAAAACTGGACCGAGTAGTTCTGATATGGAAAATCTCCATTTTGCTCACCTATTTCTGAAGACTTGAAGCCTTCAGTTCCTTTGCATGAAACTCAACTTTTTAAATACTGTCTCCATTTCTTAGTGTCAATTTCTTGGCCCTCTTAACTTTATAAAGACTGCATGTCTCACTCCCATCTCCAAATCCCATCTTGGTTGTGTCATTTCCATGTCTCTTAAGCTAGTCTGTCTGCCTACATTTCATGAATTCACTCAGCGTCATGTCCTGATTCTTTTTCTGGGCCAGGCACTGTATTAGACTCGCTCCCCAATGCTAAGAGTTGGAGACAACCGTCCATGCAGATCATCGAGGGGAGGCATGAGCACCGTGTCTGCCCATACCAGAAGTGCTAGGCTTGAGGTGAGCACAAGGGATTTGGGGTAAAGAGGGAGGGGGTCTCTCTCCTCTACCTTGTAACCGTCTCCTGGGAATGCCAGACCTCAATATTGGAGCATTCATTGCCCACGCTAGATCCTGCCTTCTCCTGGTACTTGCTTCATACCTTGGACCTCTCACTTTCCATTTAGGGCTTCCTGACTGGCCTCCACTTGCCCACCTGCCCATGCCCCGCACAGGAGCTGCCTCAGCCTCCCCTCCAGCTTCTCTAGGAATCATGCTCTCAGCCCCGAGACTGAAGGTCCACCCAAGTTGACTTCTTGAATCCCCCATGACAGTTTCGTTAAGGAGTAGTTATGGATTTGGAAATTCTCACCTTTCAAAAAAAGTCAGGCTTTTGTGCACCTGGCTTGGGGTCTGAATTGCTCTTGGGGCCTTGGAGTTGAACCCAATTCCCCACCACTCAGAGACAGACACCCCAACCTCACCACCACCGTGTCCAGAGCCTCGGTCTGGCCAGCTCTCTGCTTGCCTCGGAGCAAGTGGCCCATGAGGTCAGGGCTGCCACCGTGTGTCTATGAAGGGTCGGGCGTGGAGGGGGGGCCGGGGGGGGGGCAAATCCCTCAGCGAATACCTCGCTCCCTGCCTGTACAGTAAAGGAAATCTGATTTTAAAAATAGCGCTTGGGAGAGGAGATGAGAAGATATTTACGAGCAGAGTTGCATTTGGGCTGGGGGGGGTGGGGGTTTGCAGGAATTAGGGGAGAGGTGAGGGCACAGAGAGGCTCCCAAGTCTAGGAGGGAGGTGAAGGCTAAGTGAAAGTGTGGGTTCTCTGTAGAGTTCTCCTCACAGCCCCCTGCTTCCCGCCAGGAGAGGTGTCAGGGATAACCCTGCAGGAAGACCCCTGCCCATCTCGGACTCATAGGCCTTGTAGAGCCACATGCGTTTGAGGGACAGCCGTACCCAACCTTTGGTCATAGAAGTGGAGAGAACTTGAGGTCGAGGTTTTCCCCATTGACACTGCCGCATACTCTGGTCTTGCTGAGGGTGTGAATGTGTGTGTGTGTGTGTGGGGGGGGCACAAAACAGGGTAAACCTGGCCTTGCCAGGAGACTGGGAGGGGTGCAAGTGATATTGGACTTTGTAGTGAGTGTCAAGGTCTAGATGAGACTTTGGCAGCCTAAAGTTTGGGATCTCTTGGTTTTCCTGGTGTAGGCAAGGCAGGCTTATCATTCAGCAGGCTAGCTGGGCATAGGAAGGGATGAAAGGGTCCTTGGAGATAATCTTCCTGAGGACCCGTGAAGAGATTTGATGGGTGTCTGGGAACCCCAATGGGCTGCTCCCCAACCCAAGCACAACTTGGAGCAGCTGCTATTGAGGGACTTTCTTTTGTGATCTGGGACCCTTCCTCAGCTACTCAACCTCCTGATTTTGTTGTTAAGGATGAGTCGGGCCTAAAAGTTAGGACTTTTTCATGCTGGTGTAGAGAAGCCTAGTCTCAGTTCCTCCTGTTCCTTTTCCTGGTGACCTGGACCGAGGTCTTAGAATGTCAGACTCCCATGGGCCTTGGACATCATGGTGTAGTGGAGTGAGAAACTGAGACCTGAACTCATAGTGAGGTGGAGTTGTACCCCAGGGCTCCTGCTCTCATTCCAAACCAGCTAGCTTCTCTCTGGGCCAGGTAGAGTAGGGGTCCTCCCTTGCACGCAGTAGGGCTTAGACAGGGTCCTCAGTTCCTCAGTTTTCTCAACGGTTATATTGAGTAGGGGAGTCCAGGTGTGGCTCTGGAGGATCAGTACTGGATTGCTAACTGTAAGGTCAGTGGTTCAAACTCACCATCCGTTCCTCTGAAACCCTACATACAATTTCGCTATGATTCAGAATTGACTTAACGGCACTTAGCAATGACAACAAAGAGCCCCAGGGAGATGTGTTCCTGCCTGACTCCTGTGGCTGGTCCTTGCCCCCCCCCCCCCCCACCTTGACTGGAAGCTCCAGGGGGCAGCTGGGATGACTTTGCCCAGAATAACCAGGAAGGGACAGGGCATGGGTCACCAATGTTCCTGTTCTTCTCTGGGCTGCCCAAAGCTGGCCAACCAATCAGCGGCTTCCTCACGCTGCCCTTTCCTTACAAGGCGAGCAGGCGGGGAGGGAAGCCTTGTGCTAGCTCCTGGGTCTACACCTGCCTGACTATCCCTGTGACCGTGCCCGGGCCCTCAGTTTCCCCATGTCTGCAATGAGAGTTTGGAGAGTGGCATTCCCTCTTGGTTCCTGTAGTCCTTTGAGGAGGAGTGATAGGGGAGGGGGCCAACCACTCCTTTAAATTGGTGCCCTGCTGTTGCAACATTCAAACCAAACTACCGATGTCTCAGCCTAGACCATGTGGTTTCTTCTATCAGTTGTCTTTATTTCATATGTGTGAGGGGTGGCTCCTGAGGTCAGGGTTGCCACTGTATGTCTATGAAGGGTTGGGCATGCGGGGTGCACTGGGGGGATCGGTGAGGGGTCTTTTGTTCATGTCAGGTGGGCTTCCTACTTCTGCACATGCTCAGCATGCTGTTAAGAAGAGCCCCAGAGGCTGTGGGCCTAGAAAGATGTTTATTTTTGACATGGGACGGAGGACTGGTAGCTCTAAGAGCTGAGGGGTGGGAGACAGAGGGTCTGAGACGTGTAAATGTCAGGTGCTTTTTTCACCAAGACTTCCCTAATAAAGACTTCTAGATTCTCCACTGCCACCATGGTGCTCAGAATTTAGATCGTGTTGAATTTTAACTTTACTTTGAACCTCTTCAGCCACTCCAGGATGGGACGATGTTGTGCTTGGCACCTTTCACTAGCGGTGGGAACAGCACTGGACCCAGACCTTGACCATCCCTTTCTATAAACTCTCCGGTGGCTGACACTCATGAGGGGAGGGGTGAGTATAGAAGGTCAGATGGTGCTGGACAGGTAATTAGAATTTCGTGATTTAAATGGGCGTTTCTTAAGTGCCGCACACGATCCTGACCCTTGACCCACCCCTGCATTTGCTCCTTAGGAAGGGTGTAAGTACCCACCCCACCGAGGGAAACTGAGGTTCAGTCATGTCAGCCCTTGGCCCAAGGCCCTTGGGAAGGAAGACAGAGAGGCACAGTTCCAGTCCAGCTTTGATGGACGGAGTGGGCAGGAGCAGGTGCCCGGGTGGGGTGGGCAGTTGACATTTGGGGACCCTGAGAGGCCCTCATTCCTTGGCAGTCATATGGTTACCACGAGGCCTGGCTGGGGGCCCTCTATGTCTGTCTCCATCTCCCCAAAAAGCTCTTGCTGTCATTCCCAACTCATTTGACTCCTCTGGCTGCCGGTGGAGGGACAAGACAGCTGGTCTAGGACCTGCTAATTTTAGCTGCTCAAGTCTTTGCCCCGAGGCCTAGAGCTGCTCCGGGTGGCCCACTTTCTCCTGGCAGACACATTTAACCTTCAACCTTTGAGTGCTGACCCGCACCTGCTGATTGTCCATGTCCCCTCTACCCAGAAACCCTAGGACCCACACCCCACGTCTTACCTTGGCTGACAGTGGCCAGTTGACTCTTGCTGTCCCAACTCAGAGCTTCTCTCTGAAAAGTCATTAGATGAGCTTATTTCTTTCCGGAAAGGGTCATCTTGCCTTACTAGGTGACTAGGCCATTTGTCCTGTCCCCTCACTGTGCTCACAGCCTCTGACTCTACTCCTTTTACCCAAATGTGGCCTCTTTTTCTACGGTGCTGCCTTGGGCTCCTTGGTTATGCGTTGGGCTGCTAACCTCAAGGTCAGCAGTTCAAAACTACCAGCCGTTCTGTGGGAGAAAGATGAGGCTTTCTGCTTCTGTAAAGATTTACAGCCTCAGAAATTCTATGCAGGGTCGCTATGAGTCAGAACTTAACTCCACAGGACACCATTGCCACCACGTTGTGATTTGGATGAAAGTTTACAGGGCAAATTTGTCTTCTGTTCAACAATTCATCTACATTTTGTTACGTGGCACTGGCTGTTGTCAGTCCCCTCTAAGTAATGTGTGTGACATCTGGAGGGTGTATGTACGAGGGGACTTCACTAAGTTTGTGGGAAAGTGCCACTGTTTCTTAATTCCATGAACGTTTGGAATTCCCCCCATGTGGGTAGCGTGTGTATAATCGTGTGTGCATGAATGTGTGGCATGTAGGGCACAAGTCTGTGGGGTTTGTGGCTTGCATAAATGTGCTGTGCGTGTGTGTGGTCTGCACACACATGTGCATGTGTGTGAGCATGTGTGGTATGTACATAGGGTCTCTGTGTTGTATGTGTACGTGTGTAATGTGGATATGTATGTTCTTGTTGGGTGGGTGTGTCTGCCAGTGTGTATATGTGTGTGGTGCATGTGTGTGTATGTGCGGTGTATATGTGCAGTATGTGTATGTATATAATGTGGATATGCATGTTCTTGTTGGGTGTGTGTGTCTGCCAGTGTGTATATGTGTGTGGTGCATGTGTGTGCATGTGCCGTGTGTACGTGGGGTTTATATGTGCAGTATGTGTACGTATATAATGTTGGATATGCATGTTCTTATTGGGTGTGTGTGTCTGCCAGTGTGTATATGTGTGTGGTGCATGTGTGGTGCATGTGTGTGCATGTGCCATGTGTATGTGGGGTTTATATGTGCAGGATGTGTATGTATATAATGTTGGATATGCATGTTCTTGTTGGGTGAGTGCTTCTGCTAGCATGTATGGTTCATGTGTGTGCACGTGTGTTCACAGGTACAGGTAGCATGTAGAAACCCCAGTTTTTCTAGTGAGTCTCCCCCATCCACAGTTCTATATCTCTCATCTCTGGCTTCACTTGACCCCTGCGCTGCATGTCTGTCCCTGCTTCCTGAGGCCTGGGCAGGGTCTGAGAGGGGAGCACTCTCTGGCTGACTCCCCTTTCTCACCCTGACCACTGTCTGCAGTGACCGCCCTGGCTTTGTCCTGTGGCCCTTGCTTCTACTCGGTCTCCTCCTCTCCTGTGCACAGTTGGGCTGGTGACTTGAGTGAGGCCCAAGGACAAGGCCTGGGTGGCCATGTGGCCCTGGCCAGGACACCAGTGAGCAGTGTCTTCTCCCCCTCCCAGGCCGAGTACCTGCAGAGTTCTGGGGAGTGAGCTGTTCTGTGTGTTCTGTGAGTCTATACTTGAGCCTCTCTTACTCCCTCCAGGTTTCCCCTTCTTGCTCACATGAGACAAAGGTCTGGCTCCTGAGCCACAGGAGTGGCTGTAGCTAGAAATGAAGCCACCTGGCTGGAAGGTTGGGACCTAGGTACATTAGGGTGTACAACCTTAATGTTGTTAAGTGCCATCGCGTCGGTTCTGACTATAGTAACCTTGCGTAGGCTTTCTGAAGCTATGTGTCTTTATGGGAGCGGAAAACCTCATCTTTCTCTCTTGTGGAGTGACTGCTGGATTCAAACTGCTGACCTCCTGGTTGACAATATAATGTATAACCCACTCCACCGGCAGGGCTCCATTAGGAATCTCAGTATCATTAAAAGAATCCTCTCTGTCATACGTAACGAAACCAAAAAATAGCACAAAACAAAACCCCGAAACCCACGCCATCCAGTTGATTCTGACTGATAGAGACCCTGTATAGGGTTTCTGACACTGTAAATCACTGTAAATCACAAACAGCCCCATCGGTCTCTGGAGGAACGGCTGGTGGGTTTGAACTGCCGACCTTGTGGTTAGCAGCCCAACTCTTAACCCACTGTGCCACCATGGGCCCCTAGGAGGATCAAATCCAGTCCAAAATCAAAGTCTCTGTTATCAAAGCATACATACCCTGCATGAGAAGGGCAGATGGCCAAGGGGCCTCTGCTCAAAAGAAAGAAAGTGGGGAGAGGTGGCTAGGCTGAGTTTTGGGGATTCATGGTCATTTGGTATCTCTGCAGACATCTGAGTGTGGTCATTTCGTTGCTGGTCACTCAGCTGTTTGCCTTGGTGGACTGTGGCTGCTAAAGAGGGTCTAGGCAGCAGAGGGGTTGTGATATTTAGGGTGCCTTGAGGAGAGGGAGTTCTGACAGGGAGTTGGGGTGCAATGCCGGGAGCAGTGGGAGAGTCCACCGGCTGTCTAGTCCATTTAGCCTCTTCAGTTCTGCACTAGAACTGTGGTGGCTACTGTCTTTCAGGCTGTCAGGGGACACAGCAGGTTCCTAGGGAGCCGGCTGAGTTCTGGTACACACGAGCTGCTGCCCTCTGAGACTCGGGGTCCCCTTACCCACTCCCCCTGGGTGTCCTCATTCTAGTTAGCTAATCCCCAAGAACTTGGGATAGGGCACTCGTTTTCGGGGCCTCTTACCGACCAAAACAGAGAGCTGCTCCCACTGCCAAAGGTGCATTGCAGACTCAGCCTGCGGCTGGGTGGGGGCTAGGGGCCGGTGGGTGGGGAAATCTCAGCCGGCAGGCACACACCTGCTGGTAGGATGTCACTGCCTGGCCACCTCTGAGACTCTGGCCTTCAGCTTCAGAGCACAGGCAATTAAATTAAAAAAAAACATCGAATGCTCTTGGGGTTAAAACAAATTCTCCCCACTCCTCCCCCTTGTGTCAACAGAATTGCTTTAAGCATCTGTACCCACCCCCAGTCTATCCCCCCCAAAGGTCTCTGTCACTTGTTTTGGTAAAAATAAAATAAAAATAGAGAGAAAACTAAAACCCAAATCAAGCCCACACGCAAAATGTTTATTTGCATTTTACAAGAGGATGCATTGATCATTAATACACCCTCATTATTAAAAATCAAACATTGCCTTTACAGCTAAAGCTATCCTTGAGTGTCCCCCGCCCCCTCTCAGATCCCTCCCCTAAGTTAACCCCCTGTTGCCAGTTGAGTGTACATTCAGATGTATTTCTTTGCATTCGCTTAGGTCTGCAAATAAATGGGTTTCATTGCTTTTAGTTGCTGTTACGTGCCCCCCATGACAGCTTGTCTGTCTGCACCGAAGACTATTCTTGGAGAGAATGAGCGTTGACAGCAGTCTTCGAATTCCGTAAAACATACATGCCAGGGTGTATTTTATCATAGGGGGCAGCTCCCCATGTTCTGAGCTTGGGGTGGGGATGGCTCTATGAGGCAGATGCAAGTCATTGCCTTGGTCTGGGTTTGGGTGGTAGACTCTCCCGTGTTGATTGCATTAGTGCAAATTAATCTATGAATGTATAAGTTAGCAGATAAACAGAGGGACATTCCTGGACCAGTGTCGAGGAAGTGTTTATGAACAAAGAATCTGCAGTTACTCAGTATTGCTCCAAATAAGGGTGCCCATTGAAAGACAATGGGGGTTCGCTGTGGCCTTTACTTAAAGAGCTGTGGAATATTCCAGGGTATTTACACACCATCCCCTATTGTTGCGAACATCAGCTGTGGGCTGGATAGGGAGGAGATGTGTGCAGAAAATGCCTTGGTGTTCCATACCCTGGTAATGAGGTTGTGTCCTGGGCTCCCCTTGCTCTTTCTATTACTTTAATAAATAAGTACAGATGAATACATTCTTTGTAGTCACTATATTCAAGATGTATTTGAAAGACAAAATTCAAAAGTTTTGAATTCAACAGTAATGTCAAGGGCAATGGTGAGGTTGGAATTCGTGTGGTCTGTCCAGCCAGCGGCACCCACTACAGATGGTCTAAGCCACTCCCTGCCTCCCCTTCTTGCTAACAACACTGCAGTCTGCTTTCCTGCAAATCTATAAAACACACCTGAGATGATGCCTTAAAGCTTAACTTCTTAGAGATGGGGGAGCTGAATTCAACAGTTGGCAAGAGTTTGTTTTAACCGAGGGATTGTTCCAAATGCCATTTTGGCTTTGTCATTGCCCTGCTGCAAATCCTACAAGTTCCCGGAGTTCCCGGGACATAGTCCAAAAACACCTAAGCCTGGCTTGTAAGACCCAGCAGGGTCTGGCAGGGAGTCTTCTAGCTTTAGATCCCCTTCTTTCTCACCTGGTATACTGCAACCACTGGGGGCTTCCAGCCTCCTCCTGAGCCTTCAGACCAGCTCTGGTAGTACCTACTATGGTAATCCGGAAACTGTAGGCCTCCTCCTCTGGGCCCTCAACACCTCACACCCAAATCCACCAGAGCATCCATCCACTTATAGAATTGAGAGGCCTCAGGGATTCTAACACCCTACCTCAAGAAGACCTTGTACGTTTTTTCTAGAATTCACCAACCTCACCACTTTTCCTTTGTCCCTTTCCAGTAGCCCCGGGTCCCTCTGACCACAGCTGGCCCTCAGTCTCACCTGGATCTGACTTCTCATAGCTGAAAACCACATCCATTTGTTCTTTGGCTGTTGGGCAGGTAAGTCATCAGAGTGTCACAGAATAAAAAAAACATGTGGAGAACAGGCCCACACCCCCAACACCCCTGGTCTCTCTAGTCCCCGCCCCCGCCGTTGGCTGGCCACCTTGTGCAGGGCCCCCAATCCAGGGTTGTGAGTCTCACATTCTGTGGGGTTTGCAGGGCATAGTTATGGTGGGAAATGATGGCTTTTGTCTTGTTTAGTTGGTGGACGTGGTCCTAGAACACAGAAGGGAAGATGCCTGGGTTGTGTTCTAAGTTGGCGTGATGGGGACAGGGTGGGCTGAGTGTGGGATATGTTGTTGGTGGGGTTACGGAAAGTGTGGTTAAAAGGCTGTAATGTCTAGAGATAATTGAATTCTGAATATGTTGTGTGTGTGTGTGTGGTGGGGATGGGGAGGTAGGGAAGGATAAGCGTCACTAGATATGTTCCGAGGTTAGGTCCCCTTTTTGTTCCTGGGGGCCAGTAAGAGGCTTAGAGCAGTGTCCCTAAGTGCACACAGCAGACGTGCTGTGTGTCCTATCCAAACCCCTAAGCATTTCTGTGCCTCCCATATCCTGATGTTAAAATCAAGAGAACAAACGAGGAAAACCCGAAGTGCTGTGTCCCACCCACAGGCCCAATGAGATAACCAGAAGGGAAGCTGACCACCAAACACAGCAGCCGGCACAAAGTCCTTCGCAAAGCCTCCCCCCCACATGCCTGTTCCCTGCCCCCCCATCCCCTCTGGCCAACACACGATCCAGTTTGTTTTCTGAACAGACTTAAACAATAAGGCAGAGGCTTGACAATAAACACTGAGGCTCTGCCCACTCCTCGCACCCCAGACTCCCCAAAGGGACTCCCCAAAATAGCTGGGGGCGGGGGGGGGGAGCAATGCAGAGGTGCTGTTTTTTATAAATTTTTTTTCCTGAAAGGTTTGGTGATAGTGCGTTTTGTGTTTTAGAAATACATGGGAAAAGTCAGCTCTTAAAGCAGGGTTTTTAGGTTCCTGTTTTCTGAAAGATCTTGGTGAAGGGGTGGTGCATGCAGAAGGAACATGACCAAAATCCCTAGAGGTTAATCATTCCTGGGCAAACTTGTGAGAAAAACCTGACTTCTCCATTTCACAGGAAGGCCCCTAGGCCAGGGGGTCCTCAAGGAGCTCCTGTGTGTTTGGGGGACCTTACCTGGGTTAGTGGGGTGTGTGTGTGTGTGTGTGTATGACTTGTGTGTGCTCTCTGACAAAACAATGCACTTCCTGGGTTTTGAACACAGGCTTTCTCTCCTGAGCTCTCCACTGGTGGATGCTTGCTGGGGACACTTTGGGCCTCAGTGACATTTGTTTGTGACTTTTAGTAGAACTGGCCATGTCTTTGTAGACAGGTTAATGCAGCGCTCCACGTTGAAACTGGATTTCCTATCTCCCATAGTTAGATACCATGCAGCCAAGTTCTGTTTGCGTCTGGAGCAAGCGGGGCTGTCAGTGGGAGGGGGAGTGTACCCCTTCCTTAGTAGGAGCTCTCAAGAGCCATTGTGGAGGGTGTGCTGGTCTAGCTCTATGACCTCTGACCCTGGTGTGGGATTGGGGTTTGGTGACTTGACAAGCTCTGTTTAGTCCTTTTTTGCACCAATATCTGCATGCCCCTTCCCGAGACACACAGAAACCTTGGCTTTACAAAGTTTCCCATGGGGCTGTCTTCTAGTTCTGTGCCCCTCATTGCCCCCTCCCATCATTAGACACACACATGTAAACATCATTTTATCAAATATTTTCAAATGGATCATTTCAGATCAGGCTTTTAATAGATTAAAACCACAGTAACTTCAAAAAACATTTTTTAAAAACTAACACTTCCCCAAAGCAAGCCTTTTCTTCCACATAGGGCTGCCAGGGCAGTCTGTCTGTCTGGGGTGTCCTGACAGAAGCCAGCCGGTGGTGCCTTTCACCTGCAACACGATGCTGCCCCCCCATGGTGGGCCCGAGCAGCTGTCAGGACCCTGAGGCTGACAGCTCTCAATGGGGTTGTCAGGAGGGGGGCAGTCCCGTGGTAGAGGCTGGGCTCTGTCTTCCTTGGTCATTTTGCCCTGGCTGAGATCTGCCCACCCGGTGGGGCTGCATTCTTGCCAGCCCCACTATCTCACGACTTGTCTCGCCCCAGCCTGGCCTGCTCTGAGCATGATGGTACACACACAACCACACACACACAGGGTGCCCGCCCTGGGAACAAAGGCAAGAAAACCCCTTTAGAAAGTACAGAATGGAGCCTCTTCTAGTGCGGGTCCCTATAAAGCCCAGGCCCCCGGAGATCCTGGGAACAGAGTCCCGTGAATGGGCCCCCCGAGAGCCAGTGCTGACTCCAGTACGGACTCATTCATCAGTATGCGGGGTTCCTCAGCTGTCGCCGGGCAAGGGGGCTTTCAGAATCCCCTCGCGTCCAAGTCACGGCCCAGGGCTGGCCAGTCCATGGCCGAAGCCCAGTCTCCAGAAAGGGGCCGTGCTTTTCCCATGACCAGAGAGGCCTTTCGCCTGGCCTCAGTCCCCTCTTCTCTCCCCCAGGCAGGACGGGCCCCTGACAGTGCCAACCTGCAGAACAGCTTTTCGGGGGGCCTGGGAGCGGGGAGGGCACTTGGCCACTCCAGGTGACCTGGCCCTGGATGTGTGGAGTTGGCTGTAGCCCCCAGTGCCCCCCCCTCCTCCGGCCCAGCACTCACCCCCATCCTTGGCTTCTGTCTCCCTCACTGCCTCTTGGTGACAGATGCTGCACACACAGCCGATGCCTTGCAGTCAGCCCTGGGCATGGTATGTGGAAAGCCCGAGAGCCCGTAGGCTGACCCTTGTGTCCCTGTGTGGCCCACGGAGATGAGGACTGCAGAAAGCCCCTCCAAGGCCTAGCCCAGCACCCGCAGCATGCCCCAGCAAAGTGCCGGCCTGCCTCTCTGTCTGCTCGGATACCTCCTGTGACAGGGAGCTCCCTCTCTCCCTGAGTAACCCGCTCAGGGCTCCGAGCACATGGAGCTTGCTTGTACCCACCCTCCCTCTGCCTGTTGCATCTGCCTCGCGGCGGCTCGCAGCAGCCCTCAAGCCCCCTTCTGCCCTCACATCTTTGCAGACAGCCCACTTAGTCTTAGCTCTCTTTTCCGCACTGAAGAGCCAAGCCCCATCAGCTGTGGGATCGGGCTTAGGGGGCCAGTGGCAACCCCTCTGCACCTGTCCCGGGCTTGTGGATGGGTAGAACCCTTGGCCCTGCGCTTCTGCAGATAGCCCACGGGAGGGCGCGGGTCTCCCCTCCCGGGTCCAGTAGCTCTCAGCCAAGCCCTCTCTCAGCTTTTTTTATGGCCCCTCTGCCAGTTGCCAGGAAGAACTCGCTCTATACAAAGCCCCCTGCCTTCTCAGCAGCAGCAGCCGACCAACCGACTGGCCCTGGGCAGCCTATAGCAGGCGCCTGGCGGGGTGGGGACTCCGGGGACCGACCTGAGAGCCACCAGCTAGGGCTGGACTTGCCGCTCCCTAGCTGCTGGACCCCACGGCGGTTCCTCTTCACAGAACCTGGTTTTCCTCCGTGAAGAGGAGTTAAGCAGGGTACCCCCATCTTCTCGGCTGGCTGGGAGATGAACTGGGCACCCGGTGAACACTTCATCAATATGTGTGTAGTTGTGACAGGGCTGAAGGGATGTGTGGAGGATGTATGTAACAAGTGGGCACGGGAGAAGAGTCTGGCCTTGGCAAAACACAAATGGACCCTGCCCTGGACGAGTCTCTTCACACATTCAGGCAGCCAGGCAGCCCTGGGGCCTGCCGGTGAGACCACAGTGCAAGAAAGGGCACCACATCTGCATTTAATATCCCCAGCCTTTGCAATGTCTCTTCCTACAAAAGCCAGCTTCCCCAAGGAAAGGGGTCCAGTCAGGCACCTCATACATGGAAGGGTCCAACCATCCACTCATCTAGTTCTACAAACCGCCGCAGTGTACCTACCTTGTCCGGCCCGGACCTGAGCTCTGGCTGGCAGTGAAGAGATGGCAGTCTGCTTCCGGTCTTGAAGCTCAGCCTGGTGAAGGAAAGAGATTGATGAGAACAGTCACCATCAAGTAGGCGAAGCTGGGGCAGGCAGGACAGGGGAGACTTACGGAGTCCCGTCCCAGGGTCAGGTCCTGAGCTGGGCTCTCTGCCTAGGACTCCCCCTGGCAGGAACCCTGAGTGGAAGCCTCAGGATCCCCATTTGATTGATGGAGAAACTGAGGCCCCACAAGGTGAAGGGCTGGACTTACCGTCTCTCAGCTGGTACGAGCTGGGCAGGCTACAACCCCAGTGTTGGTGAGGCTTTGCTCACCACACCCCGATGCTCCAGTCTGCTCAGCGATGGCTGTGCCGAGTGCTGGGGGGGTGTGGGTGGGCAGGGGATGGATTGATCAGTTATAAGCACCTCCCAGTGGTGCTGGAGATCCCAGCTCCTCTGTGGCCCAATCCGTTTGAAGGGCAGATTCAAAATTAGGTGGTAGCACCTATGGGCAGAGGCTTATGGAAATAGGATTATTAACCTGAGGTAAGGAAGGCTCTGCCTGTCTGCACGCAGATTGCAGACGTGGATGGAGGGGGCTGGGGCTTGTTTGCGTGGACAGTGAGGAAGAGAAGGGGGGGCACATGCTGGTCCCCCATTGGGCTTCCTGAGGGAGGAACCAGACTCCCAGAGGCTGGATGGGCATGGAGTTGAGAGAGATCAGACAGTACCATCTTCAGGGCAGCCCCTGGCCCCAGGGAGAACACCCCCAACCTGGAGCCCACTCATTGTAGGCTCCCCAGCCCACACTCTTGTCGTGAACCAGGGAGTCTGAACCCCTTGCACCTCAGTTTCCCCATCTGTGAAATGTGGGTAGAATCCAGGAGTCGTCTCCACTCTGCCCCTGACCATCTTTAGACCTATAGGATGACTGAGCACCTGGGTGCTGTCTTGCCGTGCCAACAGGAGGCCCCAGGTTCTGAGGGGAGGGCAGGATGGGGTGGAGGGCATGGGAACAGTGCCCCCACCCAGAGAGCTACCCCTGGGGCTGGGTATCAGCAGGAGTTGGGGCTACTTGAGATTTGTGCCAAATCACGATGCAGTGGAACCAGACTGTCTTAGCCTTCAGCCGGGAGCCAAGAGTCTGTGGCGCCCCCAAGTGCCACAAGGGGGCTGCCTGGGCCATGTTTTGGGCTTGTAAAGTGAGGAGTGGGAGGCATCAGCAGAGACCTGCGCTTTCTCTGGCGACTTGAATCACAAGCCTCCAGGGCTTGCTGCCCGGGCCCTGCACAGGGCTGGTGGGTAGGAGGGTGGCTTGTTGTCCCGGGGTGTGCTCGGCACTGCACTGCAGCACACTGCTGCATACATAGGGCCCAGACTGCTGGCCTGCTGCTTTCCAAAGTAGGGGACAAAATGGGGAGGGAGTGTGTCCAGTAGGCGCCTAGGGAGTCCCAAGGCTGCCTGGGGGAGGGGGGCTACATAGGAGAGGCTGAGGATAGGGGAGTCCAGGGAGACACCTGTGAGTCAGATTCCAAATGGAATGAGGGACAGAGAAGAGGGGAAGGCTGGAGGCAGGGAGGGATGGTGGTGGTCGGGGGCAGAGGCACACAGTTTTATGGCAATAGTACCAACTACCCAAAAGAGATCCAGAGGAAAGGCACTGTTGAAAGCCAAGAGCCAGGCGGCTCACTCCTCCCTGGGGAGGCTGAGCACCCACTGTGGGGACTTCCTTCAGAGTCTGTCTAATGGGAGACAACATCCCAGTGACTAAAGTGCTTCCAGCTCCCGGGGAGGGACTCCTGGTCAGCTCTGCCTTCCAGAAGGGAGGTGTCCTTAGAGCTAGGACAGTAAGGTTAGGTAGGGATGAGAGGGAACTTATAGTGGGTCTGTGAGGGACTACAGTGATTGGGGGCATGAGGGGATCTGTGTGGGGCACAAGAGGACCCGTGGAGTAGCAATAGGGTCACTAAGAGGGTCTAAGGGGGACAATGGGAGCTGTGGGGGAGTAGGAAAGTAGGGGGGGAATGGAGGGACTTATGGGTAGCCAAGAGGGTGTAGGGAGACACCAGAACACCTGTGGGTGAGATAGGACCTGTAAGGGGAACAGGAAGGTCTGGGAGACCCAAGGTGGTATGAGTTAATTAAGAGGGCCTGGGGGAGTTGGTGAGCATGTGTTTTGTGTACTGTACTCTTGTATGCCTTCTGTTCAATCCCCCCAACTCAGAGTTACTTAATAATATCTCCTGACATATCTGGACTATCTCTGGCCCTTGTCTACTCTGGAGTATTCATCTTTTGTGACTCAGCCCCATAAAACCCCCCAAGATTTAGCTCCACCCATCCTGTTGCTTCTCCCTCTCCACCCACCCACCCCCAGGACCCTTACCTCCCTCGCTTTATTTTCACTTACAGTTTAACAACTTTCTACTCCGGGAAATCGCAAAACAGCTACAAATAATAAGAGCAAATTGTTAAGAACAGCCTCACATTGCTACCGACCAGACCCAGTGCCCACCACACCCTGCACCCCTCCAGCCCCACCCCACCAGACACCACACCCTCCTCTTCCCTGAGACGTTTTTTCTGCGTTTATCTCTAAAAACCTCAGGATCCTGTTTTTTTCCCCCCACCCAAGGAAAGGACCACAACACCATCACAGCGAAAAAAATTAACAGCATTTCCTTAACGTCATCCAGCGTCGCCTCGGCATTCCAACGTTCCCGATGGACTCATACATTTTACAGGTGGCTTATGCAGATGGGTGTCCAAACAGTTTCCTGTGCTTTCAAAGGGTCCTGGGACTGAGCAAGGTAAGCGCTGCTACCCAACCACCGGCTGCAACATCGGCTTCAATCTTAAGTGAGAAACCCACCTTTGCAAACCTCGGTCTGGGGTCATTGGGGCAGACTTCAGGTTTCTCCTAGGGTTATGTAGAGAGTTAGGGACCATGCATGTATAGTCCCCAGCCCCTGATCCGTAGATGCTACAATGTGTCTTTTTACCGGAAACCTGCAAAGAGGACTTGGGCTGGGGTAAGCACTGCAGAGCTGGCAGTCGGCCATAAAGCAAAGGCTCCTGGCAGCCCAGATCCCTTGAGTGATGAAGACAGTACGTGCGTAGCATCGCAACCAAGGCAGCCTGCAGACGGGGTGGGGGAGGAAGGCTGGGTCCCCTGGGACCTACCCCAGCTGCCACCCACCACTGCCACCCAGAACCCCTAGTGAGTACCCTCTTCTTGAGTCCTGAAGGACCTACTGCCCCAGGTGGCCAGACCTGCAAAGTGAATGCACACGGCTGAAACCATGCCGATCATTTCTGCAAGGCACTGTCCACTGGGTGTAGCAGATACAGTGATCTCTCCTATGAACACGTCTGAAGCAGGACACAAGACCACTACCTGACTGCACCCCACGCCAGGTACCTGCATGGCCACTCTGCCCTTAGATCCTCACCCCGTCAAGTCTGAGCCAGAAGAGGACTTGGATGCATTATGACCTGCCCTGCATCCCAGAAGGTTCGATTCCTCTGGGAACAGGAGAGCTGGAAGGTTGCTTGATTGGACAGACTGACACCTGTCTGCCATCAGACACCTGCAAGCGGTTGCATCAGTGTTCTTTAGGGGGACAGCTGGTCTGGAGGCATGCAGGGAGACCGGTGGGGGAGTGAGAGGTCAGTGCAGAGAGGTTTCCTGAGAAGTGTTTGGTGATGAAACTCTTGCCTTTGACCTTCCTGAGTGTATTACCTGACTCAGGTGGCTCTGGTCAGCAGGTGGACTGCCAACACCCAGATGCCAGTCCCAGCTTGGTTTCCCACAGCATTGAGGGTCTGCAAGGCAGCCTCTGCAGTGGCCCCCATGGGTGTTGAAGCCCCAGCCACGTTCCTGGCCCTTGACTAGCCCATTGGTGTAATGTTGAAACCAAACACCAAATCATCAGCGCCATGTCAGTTCCACCTCCTAGTGACCCCCTAGTGTTGACAAGGCTGTAAATCTTTTCAAAAGTTTGCTGTCACATCTTTCTCCTGTGGAGCGGCTCATGGGCTCGAATTGCTGACCCTTTTAGTTGGCGGCCCAGCGCTTTAACCACGGTGCCACCAGGGTTCATTGGCCTAATGTTTTCTCCTTTATATTACACAGCCATCTTTAATGGCTACAAGTCCCACCTTCAAGGATGCGAAAAGGGTGGTAGGGCTTAGGAATGGTATGTGGTTTTCCCCAAACCATAAAGAGCGACTTCCTGGTGTGATGCTGTAGGTTAATGCGCTGGACTGCAGAGCCGGTTGGAACCACAAGGTTGGCGGTTCAAGTTCACGAGCCGCTCCTTGGAAAACCCTAAAAAGGGTTACTATGGGTTGGAACCGACTCGATGGCACTTAACAGCAACAACAACAACCTAAAGAGAGAACTCAGGATTTGAACTCAGGACTGCACTCCTTCCCAAACCATACCTCTCCTCTTTCTGTTTCCCTGTAGCTGCTGTACACCTTGAGGTTCTCCCTCTTAGTCTGTGGGTGAGCAGACTTCTCATCCACATGGTTGTTGTTGTTGTTGTTATATGTGCCGTGGAGTCGGTTCTGACTCATAGCAACCCTGTACAGAGTTTCCATAGGCTGTAAATCTTTACGGGAGCAGAAAGCCTCATCTTTCTCCTGCAGAACAGCTGGTAGTTTCAAACTGCTGACCTTGTGGTTTGCAGCCCGATTCGTAACCGCTACACTCCCAGAGCGCCTTTCTCATCCACGTGGCTCTAGTTTATTTCTCAAGGAACATATTTACTGTTGTCGTTAGGCGCTCGGAAACCCTGCGGAGCATCTCTACTCTGTCCTCTGGAGTCGCTGTGACTTGAAATCAACTCGGTGACAATGGGCTTGGGTTTGGATGCTACCTTATTATTGGGTACTTGAAGATGAAATTAATCACACATGTAAAGTACTTGGGATGGGGCTTCTCCCATGGTGAGCACACTCAATAAATATCCTGTTATCAAAACGATCATTTTTGTAACTGTTCTCATTGAGTTACCACGAAATGTCTGATTGGTAAGAACCATTAGCGACACTTCACAGATCCAGGGGACAGGTTCTCAGAGAGGCGTGCCGGCGGCTTTTGGAAGCGGGGAGAAATGAGACACATACACATTGACGATCAGGAGCTTCTAGTTCTAGCTGTAAAGACACGAGTGGACTTTGGACAGGTGCTATCTCAGGGGTGACACTACTTGTCTGAAGGGGTGTCTGTGGGCATGGGGAGTTGCAGAGAGGTTAGGTGGGATAGGGGCTGCGAAGGGACTGAGGTGTTGAAGAGCAGGGTGGACAAGTCAGAAGGTCTTGACTAGAAGCAGTGAGTAGGGTTCCTGAATGCCCAGAGAAGAGTCTCACCAAATGTCTTTCTTGATCTATTTGTGGGGAGAAAACAGCCACATGAGACGTGTTCTGTTGCTGGCTCTGCTCTGGGTGGCCAGTCAGTGTGGTACTGAGTGTCCCAGCATGAGGAGCCGGTGACCTCGTGTTCTTCCTAAGACAGATAGTTTATAACATGAGCCTGGGCAGCATGTGGCTATGTGGTTGGGAGATCTTGGGGTGGCTTAGCATGTTGGTGGGCTATGCTGTGCTTCCGGTGTTCATGGCCCCAGACAGATCACTTATTCACCAAGATTGGTTGGCACGTCCTGGGACTACTTGGTGGGTGGGGGTGGAGAGAATCAGACCTTGCCTCCTCCCACACACGCACATGTGTTCACACGCACACTCCTTGACTGATAGCAGGGTATCGGAGAGCCAACACAGGAGCAAATATGGGGCCTCTGGGGGTGAAAAAAGGCATCTGGGGGTGAAATTGCTTAGACACTCAACTGTTCACCAAAAGGCTGGAGGGTGGAGTCCACCTAGAGTTACCTGGTGAGCTACTAACAGAAAATCAGCCATTGAAAACCTTGTGGAGCGCAGTCCTCACGAGTTAGACTTGGCTCAGTGGCAGCCGACTGTTTTGTTTTTCTTTTTTCGTCAGATGACCCGTATCTGCCTTCTTAGCTCTCTGATCACTTGTCAATCACTTAGCCTCTGCGACTCAGTTTCCTCATCTGTAAAATGGGAATCATGATGTCCTTGCTCCATGATCACTTTCCCAGTGAGATATTTACTTTGCCGGTGACCACCCCTCTCTCTTTGCCGCATTCCTGCTCTCACATAGGTCCTGTGCTGTGTTTCATTATTTTAGTGTTGTCTGTTCCTGTCTGCGGACAAGGAGGCAGCCCTCTGAGGAAGGGGACTTTGTTTATTGTGCCTACTGCTGTATCTCAAGCCCCTAGATCAGTGCCTGCTACAAATCACACATTCAACACGTCTTTTTTTTGGGGGGGGGGGTGGTGGGAGAAAGATGTTGAATGGTGTCCACCCTAGAGGGCTGTTAATACAGACAAAGCAAGGCAGCCCATGTGGAGGTTGCCTCTGGCACACATTTTGTAAATATTGGCTAATTATGATGATTATGTCTAATTTGTGGGCATGTTGTGAGGATAAAGTGAGATAATGTATGCTGAGGCATGCTGGAGACACTATGTGCTGCTTACAGGAGGTACAGTGTTAATGATCCCTTGCTGTTGAGCGGGAACTTGTTCTTAAACTTAATGCTTTTCATCTTCACACCACCCGGTTGCCCGAGACATGGAGCAACTTCAGGGACCCCGATGTCCAGTCTGGTCATCTTCCCAAGGGGACTTTCAAAAAATCCCCCAAGAGTGTGGTGTATACTCTATTATAAGGAGTTCTGGTAGTGATTACGAATCGGGCTGCTAACCTCAGGGTCAGCAGTTCGAAGCTACCAGCTGTTCCATGGGAGAAGGAGGAGGCTTTCTGCTCCTGTAAAGATTTACAGCCTCGGAACCCCTGTACAGGGTCACTATGAGTTGGAACCGACTCCACAGCACATAACAACAACAACGTGGACGAGAAGTCAGCTCACCACTGCCACCATACTCTATTATGGAGTCTTGGTGTGGCGTTACAAGATAAGCACTGGACTGTTAACCACAAGGTTGGCAGTTCAAACCCAGCTGGGAACCGTATACAGGGTTGTTATGAGTCAGAACTGACTCAGTGGCATTTAACAACACACAATATACTCTATCACACATTTTAAGAAGTGTTGACTCCGTGGTTTGAGTCCCACTCAGTGTATCCATGCACAGCCACTGCCTTCCATCAGTGGAGGCTTACATGCTACTACGATGCCGACCAGGTTTTAGTGGACCATCTATACCAAGAGTCTAGGAAGAAAGGCCTGGTAATCTACTGCCAAAGATCAGCCCATAGAAACTCTATGCATCCCAACATCAGACATGAAAGTGTTTCATTTTCAGGAGTTGGGGGTCCAACCCAATGGCAGCTAACACCCATTATGCCTTAGACACACACACACACACACACACACACACACACACACACACAGTATATAGAATGATGGTTCAGGTCCCCAAGGCTATCTGAGACCAACCTGGGGTTGGAGAGTTGACAGGCAATGCATTGGTGGTCTGGATATCTGTCGAGGCTGATTTGGATTCTGGGAAACAATCTGGACACCAAGGGTCTCCAGGCAAAGACCCCAGTGCCCAAGAGTAGCCCCATTTAATGAACTGATTTCAGTTCCCAGCATTCCTTAGTCGAGCTTTGATTTTCCAGGTCACTCATCTGTGATTTGACATCGTGACCAGGAAAGAGCAGATCTCCACAATTTCCTTTAAGGAGGCCTGTCCTTCCCCAAACCCTCGACTTTGGCCTACGCAGGGAGAGACTTGGTTTCTTGAATCGGATTGGGGGCTGTCTGCTCTGAGGGGTGGGCATTGGGGCACTGGTAGCGAGTTGTATGAGGACAGGGTCTAATTCGGTGGCTGTGAGTCCCTACTGGGGTGGACTGGTCTGTCCATCTGTCTAGCACTGCAGCATGAGTGTGGTGACTGAGTGAGCCAAGGATTTGAGTGAGGGGCCCAGAGAAGACTGCCTTTGCATAGCTCCTGATACCGTTCCTACCTGGCAGAAGGGCACACAGGCACAGAGAGGTTTGTGTAGTTTCTTAAAGTTGCTCAGCTTGGGAGAGTTGAGGCTGGATTTGGAGGCAGGCCTTGCAGCTCGAACCATTACCCATACTGCTCTTTGCATGGGACGCAGACTTACTGAGTCCAAGGGGCTGTGTGTGCCCTTTCCCCTTGGGGCAGGCGAGTTTCCCAGGGCTGCACTAAGAAAGTCCCTAGTCCACGGGAGAAAGATTTGCCCCTTAAAGACGGACAAAGGGCGGTTCTATTTGGTCCTATAGGGTCACTTGGAGCATGAATCCTCAATTCAATGGCAGTGGCTTTGGTTTTGGTTTGGACCTGTTTGGAAGGATCCTTGTTAGTGAAGCAGATTAAGCATTGGACTGCTAACCAGAAGGTGGGCAATTTGATTCTATCATCTGCCCCATGGGAGAAAACTGAATTCCAATGCCTCCAAAAAGATTTGCAGCCTGGGTTGTGAGGAGACTGTACCTGGACAAAGGATTATGGTGAACTCCAGTTGCCTACACTGAGACTGACAAACAACAGACTTGGGCTAGTGTCTGCCTTGTCATGGAGCCTTGTGGTCCATAGAATGAATGACCTGACTGGGGTTACCTCTTTGCAATAGAAGACTCTTGTCGATGGGAGTGTTCTCGAAGTAATTAAAGATACATTCATGCACACGATTGAAGAGGGCTGACCTGTGATCAGTGATAGAATGTACTTTGAAATAAGGATCATGAGTAATCCAGTGCTTTCTAACTGTGACTGTTAAAACACCACCACCAGTAGCAGCAAATTCAAGATTCTTTGGGCCATATATAGGAAGCATACCAATAGCAAATCAATAGAATAATCATTGGTCTTGGGTTGGGCGGTTGTTTCAAGTGTATTTGTTGCATGTTGTTTTTAAGTGCTGTTGGGTCAGGTCCAACTCATAGCCATCTTGTATAGGGTTTCCGAGGAGTGGCTGGTGAGTTTGAACCACCAACCTTGTGGTTCAAACTAACCTTGAAGTCAAATGCTTACCCTACAGCGCCACACCAGTATGGATTGGTTAAAATTGAATTAGATTAGAAAACAATCAAATGGAAACAATGAAAAAGGGTCAACAAAGTTACATATTTTTATAACTAAGGATTAAGATGAATCCATTTATAAAAAAGAAAAATGAGTAAACAAAGCTTTCATGGTGTTTTTAATTGCTGTCCAGTGGCTCTGACTCATAGACCTACTCGAGGCTGTAGATCTTTGCTGGAGCAGAAAGTCTCATCTTTCTGCTTCGAGACGGCCGGTGGGCTCGAACTGCCGATCTTATGGTTCGTAGTTCATTGCTTATCTTACAGAGCCACCGTGCTTCCCTTTATCTGTGGATAAAGATGCATTTGAACAGATATAAGTAGTAATCAATATTTTTGTTCTGGGTCAGTTCTAGGTTCGTCTGTATTAAAAATGTATAAACAATAAAATAGACAAGTAGGAAATGATGATGAGTTTTTATCTGAATCAAAGATGATTACCACCATATCTCTGGATGTCTGAGTGAATAGAAAGCTCTGGTCTGGCCCATTTGTGAATAGAAAGCTCTGGTCTGGCCCATACGGACATAGAAGAAGTTTATAGTGATGATTCTTGTTTGGGATTTGGATGGTAAATCCATGAATGTTCCTGGTAGTAATGCCAATTAATAAATGAAGAAGTACTCGCGATGGGAGCTATGTGTGGGTCAGTGGAGACACAGTGTCATGAGCCAAAGATTATTATGATTAATGCAGTGCTGCTCATCTGCCAGCCGTTCAAAATATTTCAGTTGTTTCATCCTATTAAATATTTGCTTGTGTTCCCCAGAATGGAGGCCCTAGAGGGACCTAATGGCACTCTACTGATGACAGTGTTGGCGGTGGAAAACCAGCCATGGACCAACCAGTGTAAGTAATGATCCATGTTGCCTTGAGGTTGGGTGGCTAGTTGATGTATATTTGCTGTATTAAGTTTGAGTGAACACATAAATAAAAGCAAACATAACAAAGCAGGGGCCAAGGGCAAGACTCGATGATGAACTTCGAGTGCTTAATTCCAATGAGTATAAATGTTACTGAATTAAAAATATAACTAGGGTAATTTCTGTGTGGGAAACTGACCTAGAGACAGAAAGATGTCATTGACTCTTTTCTTGTTCTTGGGTTTGATGGTAGCTTCATGTGTGTTTATAGATTTATTCAGACTAAACGGATGCATTTCATACATAAATCAAAGTGGACCAAGCATGGATTAATGAAGACAGTAATGTGTCATGACCCAAGATGAATGAATAAAACAGTGCTACATATTTGAGGGACACTCAGAAAGTCCATGTAATTTTATTTAGTTCATAGCTTTTTACTGTTAATTCAAGATCCCTGGTGGTGCACTGACTAAACATTGGGTTGCTGATGCAAAGGTTGGTGGTTTGTACCCACCAGCCGCTCTGTGGGAGGAGGGTGTGGCAGTCTGCTTCTAGAAAGATTTACAGCCTAGGAAACCCTATGGGGGCAGGTCAACTCATTAGCTGGAAATCAACTCGACAGCAGTGAGTTTGTGTGTGTGTGTGTTACTAAAGCATTATGGCTTATGCCTTATTGCTTAAGATTTGACAGCTAACTCAGTAAGAGTTATGCATACCAAGTTATCAGTCATTTTTTATTGCTTGGTAAAATGGTCAATTCATGAGAGTCATTCTGTTAAAATACATTCTTATTAAAAATACTACTTTGTTGTATTTTTGGTGAAAGTTTACACAGTAAATGAGGCTCCCATTTGACAATTTCTACACAGATTGTTCAGTGACATTAGTTATGTTTCCCATAATGCATTAACATTCTCTTTAACTGTTCTGGCTTTTCTGTTCCCAGCATTTTTGTTTCCCTGCTTCTTGTCTTCTCATCTTTGATTTAGAATAATTGTTTACCTTTTGGTCTCACCCAGACTTCTCTTGTTTTAAATCGAACACCTTAATCATTGTTAATGGCCTTTGTTTTGTGTGCCAATCTGTTATTTCATTAAAAGGTGTCTTCACAGTGTAGTTTTGATTCAAGGCTTAAAGAATCAAGTCAGTAGTCTCTGGAAGGCCTCAACTCTCAACCAGTACAATTAGTCTAGAATTTTTAAAAGAATATGAGCTCTGCTCTGTGTTTTCCTCCCCTTCTGTCAGGACCTGTCAGAATGGTCAGTGGCTGTGACCAGGCGCCATCTTGGTTTTCTGGTGTCAGTGAAGATGTGTAGGCTGTTAGTTCTGTAGACTGGTTTCTTCTCAGACTTTCGTCGCTTTCTTTCTCTTAAGTTCCTACTGTGTATTGAGACTGATCCTTGTCTCTTAGATGGCTGCTTGCATGCTTGTAAGCTGCTACTCACCTCACTAGGAAGTCCAACATGAATTTACTGTGCTACTTGACCAAGTTGTCCCATGAAACCTGAAAACTACTCTTGCAAGATGTTTGGTTATGTCTGAGAAGTATCTGTAACGATGCCCCGTATCAGTATATATGAACACACACACACACTTCCATATGTGCACACACATACAAATACTTTGATCTGCGTACACATATGTACTCACTTGTACCTACCCGCACATATGTATACTTACCTGCATGCATATATGCCTACATCCGTAACCATACACTCATATTTTGGTAGTTTTTGCCAAAGCACATATGCTGTATTCTTTAGCACAAACCTCCTTTTATCCTGTATGCTTCTTAGTGGCAGAGAATGCTTTGGTCAAGTGTTGATTCAGATGTTCACATTGTGCGCTGCTTTTGCATCACCAAAAAGAACACACGTGATGCCCCCTCTCCCCACCCATCTCTGATAAGCCACCAGTGAACATTGTTTTCTGATTCTGATCTAAGCTTGTCTTTGTACTTATGTGATTGGCTTATTCCACTTAGCATTCAGTCTGCCAGGTCCATCTCTGTTAGAATGTGTTCTGCGGGCTCATCGGTGCTCTTTATAATTGAGTAGAATTCCATTGTATGTATGATCAGATTTAGCTTGTTCAGGTCACTTAGGCTGTTTCCTTTTGGTTTTTTTTCCTTTGGTATTGTGCATAATAAGGAGCTCCGGTAGAGTAGGGGTTACTAATCAGGCTGTGAACTGCAAGGTCAGCAGTTTGAAACTACCAGCTGTTCCGTGGGAGAAAGATGAGGCTTTCTGCTCCTGTAAAGATTTACAGCCTCGGAAACCCTGTACAGGGTCGCTATGAGTCAGAACCGACTCCACGGCACACAGCAACAACAACAACATTGTGCATAATGCTACAGTGAGCATAGGTGTGTTTGTTCACGTCACTTCTACTCGTTTTCTAGAGTGAATACCCAGGAGTAGGATACTGAACCTAAGTTAATTCTATTTCTAGTTTTTTGACAAAGTGCCATACCATTTCTCATAGTGGTTGCATCATTGAATAATCCCACCAGAATAAAGGGTCCAATCTGCCAACGTCCTTATCAACATTTGTTGTTTCCTGTTTTATTTTTCTGAAATTTAAAAAATAAAATTCCTGGAAGAAAACTAGTTTTTATCATTGTTATTTTAGCCAGAAATGGCATCTCCTTGTAGTTTTGATTTGCATCTCTAATGGATAATCATCATGGACATATTGGTATACATTCCTTGGCCACTTGAATGTTTGCCCTTCCTCCATTTTTAAATTTGGTTGTTGGTCTTTTTGTTGTTGTTGTCATTGATGTTTTTATGTATTTAGATTAAACCCTTATCAGATATGTCATTTTCAGAGTTTCCCCCCCAGTCTGTAGTTTATTTTTCTTGTGATAGCCATTTCATGAGCATAAGTGTTTATTTTTTATCAAGCCCAATTAACCTATTTTGTGTTTTGATACTTGTGAATTTGTAGTTTGTTAGTCAATTTAAAAACATGAATTAGCATACCATAGTTTTCTTCCTTTTCTTTGTTTTTAGATTTAGGGTCTTTGATGCATTTGTGTTTGTTGTGAGGTATAAAATCCTGCTTCATTTTTCTCCAACTGGATACCTAGTTTTAACTTCACTATTTATTAAAGAGATTGTATCTTCTCCATTGGATTTGGTCACTGGTCAAAAATCAGTTGTCCATAAGTGGATGGATTTATTTCTGGCTTTGATATTCAAGTCTACTGGTCTGTGTGTCTATTTCTAAACCACTACCAGTCTGTTTTTATTATAATAATTAATGTTTTTATCTTGGGGATGTGAGGCCTCCTACTTTCTTCTTCTTTGATAGTGCTCTGACTATTCTGAGCTTTTCCCCTTTCCATATAAAGTTAGTCATTAGTGTTTCCATTTCAGTAAAGAATGGTGTTGGAATTTGTATCAGGATTATTCTATATCTGTAGGTCATTTTAAGAAGTATTGGCATTTTCAACATATAAGTATTCCAATCCATGAATATGGAATACCTTTCCATTTACATATGTCTCTTTTTCTCTCTTGTAACAGTTTTTTTTTTAGTTTTCATTGTATGAATCTTTATGTCTCTAATTAGGTTAATTCCCACATTATCTTTTAGGGGCTATTGTCAATGGCATTGATTTCCTTTTCTCAATTCTACTTGTTGATGGTGTAAAGGAACACGACTGATTTTTTGTGTTGACCTTGTATACTGTTATGTTCTTCTGTTAGATTCAGCAGTTTTCTTGTGGACTCTTTAGCGTTTTCTGTGTATAGATATATGTCATCTGTGAATGGAGACAGTTTTGCTTCTTCCTTTTCCAGTTTGGACACATTTTATTTCTTTTTCTTACCTTATTTCTCTGTTGAGATTTCCAGTACACTATTGAATAGGAACAGTGGACACTCTGGTCTAATTCCACTTCTCAAGGGGAAGGCTCTCAGTCTTTCTCCACTGAGAATAAATAATGTTGTCTGTTGGTTTTGCAGGTTGTTGTATTGTTGTTAGGCACCATCGAGTCGCTTCTGACTCATGTTGATATTGTTGATAAGTGTCGTTGAGTCTGTTCTGACGTATAGTGATCCTGTATAAGGTTTCCAATGAGCAGCTGGTGGGTTTGAACTACTGACTTGGTGTTTCCCTGAACCTACAGCACCACACCAGCAGTTCTTTTGACTCATAGTGAACCTTTATTATATTGAGAAATCTCCCTTCTATTTCAGTTCTGCTGAGAGTTTTTTTTTATTGTGAATTGAGTGAAGGCTAACAGACAAGCTCATTAGCTTTACTTTCAACCAATCATACATTTTGTTTCATCTAAATAATTACAATCCCCTTCCTGCCACAACAGTGATCCTGCTTCCTCTCTGTGGTTTCCCTTTTACACAAATTTATTTTTTACAAATCAACAAAGCGTAAATATTTGATGTATACATACCAAACAAAAATATTTATTCATTTAAATGTTTTAAGGGCACATTTTGCAAGCCAACCTCCTGCCCACAGGCACACAGCCTTTCTCAGTCCATAGGCTTAGTGTGCACAGCTGCTCTGTCTCTCCAGGCCATCTCCTCTGCTGCTGTCTCTGCTGTCGCATCTTTTCCAGGTAGATCTCATGCTTCATTTACATTCTTCCTTCTGAATAGTCCTGGGGCCCTCTGTTCCTGAACTGAAAGATTGACTACTCTCCCCCTTTTTAGTTACGCATCTTCTACAATTACAGTTGTGATAATTGCAATGAATCCTGCTAAAAATTACTCACAATTGAATCATAAAATTCTATCACCATCATCCCCATCCCCTTTCTCTAGATTCATCTGGAAAAGAGGAAAACTATTCAGTGGGGACCCTACCTTATCCCCCTCAATCTGAAACTAAGCACAGTGATGAAAGTTTGTAAGCCAGCCACTTCATGCCTTTATAGCCCACCTTTAAAATATTAGTTTTTTTAAGTTTTTATTGTGATTTGAGTGAAAGTTTACTGGGAATATCATCAGTTTTACATTTAACAAATCTTATGTTTTGTTTCATTACAATGCTTATAATCCCTTCCATATACCATCAGTTAACAGTATTTCTCTCTATTCAGTTTAGCTCTTTTTTTTTTTTTTTTTAAATCCTCAGGCATATAATAATAATTTAAACCACCAAAGAGCACATTCTGCCTCCTGGCCACCAGCTCTCAGTTCCTCTCTTTCCATGAATCTAGAGTCCTCAGCTGTTCCCTCTCTCCATGTCCCCATCTCTGCCTCCATC
>NW_006408543.1:8759954-8903914 GCF_000296735.1 Chrysochloris asiatica
CAAGTCTCCAGCCACACCATCTCTTGACGTCATCTTCTCTGTCTCCATCTCAGGCCTCACTGCTTCTCTGGGTAGGATCCCACTCTCCACTTTTCTCCATTGATGGTCCTAGGGTCCTCCGCTCCTAGACTGAAAACTTAATCACTCCCTTCCTTGCTACAAAGTGTCCACCTTTAGATTTCCAACCCTCACAATCAGTCCTGATAACAATCATTCACTATTGCATCACAAGAGACCCATCTGTAGTTCGTTTCATCAGCCCTTCCTGGACAGGCTGGACACTATTCACTGGAGACTCTACCTTCCTCCACGCCCTTTGGATCTAGGTTCCCTCTTGAAAGCTTGTAAGCCAGTCACTTCTTAACCTTTGTATCCCTCCCCCCATTTTGGGTAGCCAATGACCAAGTTGTACATCCCTGTCTACCCTTTGTATGTAGTGGGTGGGAATAGTTCTTGCAGCAGGGATTTGTTTCCTCTTTTGAGCTACTGCATTTATGGGTGTAGGCCATGTTTATCGAATTGTATCAGATGACGCTTTTTTCCTCTTCTTTCTTCTTTGGGTTGAGCTCTGTTTATCCAGTCATTGAAGCCAGGTCAAGTGGGCATCATCTGCAAGTGTGGGTGTTCTTGCGTCTGTCCGCCCTCTTTTTATTGGCTGGCCGCCCGCTCTCCATTCTAGTCCTCTGTGGCTGTGTCATTGACTCTGTGCCCATGAGTCCCCAGGTCTTGCCTCATAGCCCACCATTTTTGCTGAGAGTTTTTATCAGGCAAAGGTGTTGGATGCATTTTCTGTATCAATTTAGATGACCAAGTGGGTCATTTCCTTTTTCATTTGTTTATGTAGGTAATTACATTGATTTATTTTATAATGTTGAACCAACCTCGCATTCCTGTTTTGAATCCAGGTTGATCATGGTACATGACTTCTCTGTTATGTTGTTGAATTCTGTTAACTAGAATGTTGTTTAAAATTTTGCAGATATATTCAGGAAGGATATTGATCTATAATTTTCTTTTTCTGTGATACCTTTGCTTGGCTTTCATATAAAAATAATGGCTGGCTTCATAGTAAGAGAGAGAGTAGTCTTCTTCCTTTGTGCTTGAGTTTGAGTAGAATTGGTGTCAGCTCTTCTCTGAATGTTTGGTAAAATTGTCCTGTGAAGTTATTTGGCCCTGGGTTCCTATTCAATAGAAGTTTTTGATGACATCTCCAGTGTTGTCTTTTGTTATGGATCTATTTGTCCATTTCATCTAGGTTTTCAAATTTGGGGCTTACTTTTTCATAATATTTAATTACGACCCTCTCCTTATCTCAGTTGGAGCTTTTATTATATTTCCAGCTTCATTTCTTATTTTGGTTAGTTGCCTCCTCTCTTTTTTCTTTTGTCAACCTGCCTAGTGAGTTATTTTATGTATCCACTCCAAGAACCAACTTTTGGCTTTGTGAATTTTTTCTATTGCTTCAACATTTTCTTTTTTGGGGGATTACTTTTGCTCTGATCTTTATTATTTCTTGTGTGTGTGTGTGTGTGTGTGTGTGTGTGTGTGTGTGTGTTTGGCTTCTTTTGCTTTTCCTTTTCTACTTGTTCAAGTTGCCAGTTTAAGTTATTGGTTTTAGATCATTCTTTTTTTTTTTTTTAAACTTAGGCTATGAATTTTCCTCACAACACTGCTTTTGCTGTGCCCTATTGTGGTTTCATTTTCGTTTGATTCTAAGTAGTTTTTTATTTCACTTTTGATTTATTCTATGACCCAATAGTTTTTTGTTTGTTTGTGTTTAGTAATGTGCTATTTAGTTTCCATGTAATTATTATTACTTTTCCTTATTCTTCCTCTTGTTGATTTCTAGCTTCATGTCATCATGGTCAGAGGTGATGCTTTGTATGATTTCAGTCTTAAATTTGTTGAGATTTCTTGGGTTTTATGTAAGTCCTCAGTGTTCTTACTGGTCTTCCTTTTAGAGATTCTGTCTTGAATTGAAAGAGGTGTGTTGAAATCCACAACTGTTATTGTGGCATTACCTGTTTCTCCTTTCATCTTCGTCGGTATTTGTTTTATATGTTTTAGAGCACTCATGTTAGCTGTGTGTGGATTTATAACTGTTATGGTTTCTTGACTGACTGGCCCTTTTTATTATGTTATCCTGTAATAGATTTTGATGCAAAGTCTATTTGATGTGATATTAGTATGACCACCTTGCTCTTTTTTGGGTTACTGGTTGCAGGAAATATTTTTTCTCTTTTTTTATTTTCAGTCTGTTGTGTCCTTATGTCTAAGGTGTTCTTCTTATAGGCAGCAGAAGAATAATACATCATTTTTAAAAACTTTTTTTTTTTTTTTAATTTAAATCTACTATGTCACTCTGCCTTTTGCAAGTGGAGTTTAAACCATTTACATTTAAGGTTACTTTTGAAAATGAAGTATCTACTTCATTCGTTTTGCTTATTGATTTTTGAATGTCATATATCTTCTATGAATTTGTATTCTCATTTTTTTCTGTGGTTTGTATTTAGCTGCTTTTGTGTGATGAACCTTTTTGGGTTCTTCTTTCTTGTCTTATGTATAATTTTTTGAAAAATATGGATTGTTGTTGTTAAGTTCTACCAACTTGGTTCTGGCTCATAGTGACCCTGTATAGGGTGTCCAAGGTGTGGCTGGTGAGTTTGAACCACCAATCTTGTGATTCACATGAACCTTGCGGTCTAGTGCTTCATCCCAAAGTGCCACATCGGGGCTCAAAAAAAGAAAAAAAGGCCAAGTATAGAACAATTAGAACTTAGAACAATGAGTCATAAACTCATAAGATTGGTTAATTGTAGTGAAGTGTGAGAGCCATTAGAAATTATCCAGTGTGTATTTTTTAAAATAGTGGTTGCTTTCGGTGGTACCAAATAGCATACCAAATTTTACTTAATCATGCAATAGTTACTAGTATTCTGACTTTTACTTGGGTTTATAAGGTGTGTAGAAAAAATGTAATTCATAGTCAATGGTATTAATCTTTAGCTCAAGAGTTACCTATTTAATGAAGAATGAATAAATAAGTAAATGAATGAATGAACAAATAAATGAATAAACCCATAAACGGCCAAATATGGACCAATAATCATTTTGTTGTTAGGTGCTGTCAAGTTGGTTACAACATATGACTACTGAGCATTTGAAATGTGACCAATAGGCATGAGCAACAGATTTGAAATTTTATTTAAATTTTATTAACTTAAAATTAAGTAGTTATATGTCGCTAGTAGGTATTCTTTTATTATTAGACAGTTGGATGGGAGTCTGTGCATATTAAGTATGAACAAATAAATGAATGTGTAAATAAAAGAGGACCAGTTATATACCAGTGATGAAGAATACACCATGAAACAAACACTAGGATTAATTCAGTGTCGAAGAATGGAGATTCACTGAATAAAAATTTTTGGTTCATTAAAAAGAAGACAATTGACTATTTGGTATTACTTTGAATGTGCATCCATAGTTTGTGTATAAACATATTTCTAATGTTTAATAGCTATGTATCTTGGGGCAAGAGAACCAAAACTTTATTGTAATTGGGTTGAATAATGGATTCATGAAAATTCGTTACACTCCAAAATAAACTTTAGAAAATGAATACTAAGAATGACCTTATGACCAAAGTTTGTGATTGGTTCAGGTCCTCACAATTGTGGTCCAAGAGCTCCAATAATAGATTTCTTCTTTCCATTTGTTGGTGAGGAACATATAGACAGATGTAGCTTGGTTTGGTAAGGTGGAGGGTCAGAGAAAAAGAGGAAAACCCCCAGAGAGATAGATTGGCAAAGTGGTAGCATCAGTGGGCTCAAGTGTGGCAACAATTGTGAGGTTGGCCCAGAACTGGACAGTGTTTCATTCTGTTGTGCATAGGGTCGCTGTGAGTCGGTGCCGACTTGATGGCACCTAACAACAACAACAACAACTAATTGTTACATAAACCCGGGCAACCATGGACCAATGGTGAGTCTGTGTCATAACTGGTTATTTAGTTAGAGCCATTTCTGCACAACTGAAGCCCATCATGTTAAAGCCTTTGTTTCTCCATTTGTGGGTTAGGATTACAAAGATGATCTTTCTTTCTCTGGTCTTCACACACCTAGTTACTGTCTTTCTTGTGATCCATGGTGCTCTAGTGATGATGTCATTGAAAATATTACTTTAAAAAGTCATGAAATAAATGCCTCCTTCTCCCATAGAGATCTATGACTATTGTACTATTGTACTTTCAGACTGTGAGCTGGGTTCAGATCTTCCCAATATCTTCTCATTTGTGGTTCCTGCATTCGTTTCTTCACATGTCTTAAGAAAAAATGCCTCGGCTCATTCCACTTTGGATAGGTTGCATACAGACAGAAACATGTAGTAGCTATTTAAATTTTAGTTTCCTGATCCCTTGTTGTTTTAAGTGCTGTCAAGGTGGTTCAGACTCTTAGCAGCCCTGTACTGGGTTTCTGAGGAGCAGCTGGTGGATTTGAACTGTAGACCTTGTGGTTCGCAGTCCAGTGCTGATCCTACAGCACTGCACTTGGTGACAGTTTGGCCACTAGTAATTTTCTTAAGCAAATGAAGAGAATAAATGAATCCTTGAATGTATAAGTAAAGGAATGAATGGGGGGGATTGACTTATTGACTGACAGACTGAGTCGATAGAAGCAGACCTGAATAGAACCAAGCAGAAAGTATTGATGAACCATGTACCACGAAACAGGATTTGAAGTTTAATTTGATTCTGGGCATGCAAGGCCAATTAAAATAGAAGATTTCAGCTGTCATCTACAGAGAAACATTTAGACAGATGTCTATAGCAATTATAGTTCTTATTTTAGGTGATAAATGTTTAGCAATTGAATTAATAGTTATTCGATTAGTATGAATTCATTAAGTACATAAAATAATACTGTACTTGTTGTTAAGTACCATTGAATCAGTTCTGACTCATGGCGACCTTGTATAGGATTTCTGAGGAGCAGCTGGTGGGTTTGAACAGCTGATCTTGTTCTGATCGTACAGCTTCATACCAGAAGTCCACATAAATAAGGAGTGCCATTTATTGGCCAATATGGTTTTTTTTTTGGGCAATAGGATGAGAAAGAGGGTCAAACATAGAAAGAACAGTTTTGAGAATGTGGCACAAGACAGGTTATGATAAATCCAGAATTCCACAATTTAATACTCATTTACGAAGTTTAACTCTAGAATTTGTCAGCGTTTGTCACACGTGCTTTCTGCTTTACAGAATGAATGAGCTGTAGTTGATGAGACATTCTGTAATAGTGAAGGGCTCATCTGCTTCCTTCTTGAGTAAGGAGCCTGGAGTCAGTGACAGTCAGAGTTCTTAGTTTGATGGCTTGCGCGTGGTTGTTGATAGTATTTTTAAAAGAAGTCAAGTGCTTTATGCATAATGATATCTTAGAAAGCCCTGGATGGACCTATGACAAGAATGTAGTATGGACCTGTAATTGTTGTTAAGTGTCGTGTGGACCTAGGATCACATGACTCCAATTCAGCCCATCTCAATTCGAATAGAAACAGATAGAGGGTATTCTGTTTAAGTTGTTAGTGTTTTAATATTCCATATCAGTTTTATACCACTGTGGATTTTAGTGTTCTTCCTTTGATAAGGATCTATGCTATTAAGTTGTTGAAAGACTAGCTCTGTAAGACAATGGAAAGACATGAAATGAGTTCTCATGTGGAAAAAAGTTGTGAGTTCCTAATAGCTCTTTGTGTCATTTTAGAATTAGAGACAAATTTTAAAAAAAGAGGGCCAAGGACAGACTGATGATTAGTATGAGACCCCAATGAAGCAAAGATGTTTGATTGATTCATATTTCCACACTTCGGGAAATTAGCACATAGATATGTGTTCATCAATATAGTGGTGGCTCTGTAGGATAAGCACTTGACTGCAAGATCAGTTTGACCCACAAACTGGTTCAAACTCACTAGACGTTCTTCAGAAACCCTATACAGGGTTGCTATGCGTCAAAATCAACTCGATGGTCCTTAACAAGCCACAGGTGGATACTGATGCGGAGCACTTGGAATGTGACTGATGTGAATCTAGAAGTGATCCACACAAAGAAAGAAATGTGTCCGTGAGTCCTGACAAAGACAGTAAGCATGCACAGCTGGAGTTCTAAGACTCAATAAAGGAAAGAGAGGAAACTGCACGTGCAGTATTCCATTGTTATTGTTGTAAAGTGCCATTCTGGCTCATAGCAACCCTATATGACATTTCCAAGGAGCAGCTGGTAAGCTTCAACTGCCGATCTTGTGGTTCAAGCCAACTTTGCAGTCTAGTGCTTTAACCCACAGCACCACAACAGGACTCCAGTATTCCATTAATAAGCAATTCATATCTCTTGTCTGTTGAAATGATAGTATTTTGAAACGCCGAGGTAAGTAAAGTATTGTAATTTACCTTTTTTTTTTTTTTTGATAAACCAATGACAGGGATATTTCCTCTTCTGTAGTCAGTGGTATTAATTGTATTATTATGATGCAATCAATGAGTAAATCATTGAAAACCGCAGGGTTAAATTAACCCATTTTCAATCACGTAAAAGAGTACATAAATTACTATCTTAACATGTAAGAGGGTCAATACTGGAGCATCTGGCATGAAACACAGATTTCGGTGAATCCAATGGTGAAACAAGTGGGGTACATTCAAAAAACAAGGAGGAGGGCGCTTCATTCATTTCTAAGTTGTTAAAGGTCTCAGTTTGCTTTGCACCACGGTTGAGTTATTTATTCTGCCACTGATTGAAGGGTTAGGTTTCTAACCTGTTGAGAGAAGAAAAGATAAGAAGAGCTGGAAGATACTGTTAGTGAAGTAAAACAAAAGACTCTCGGATGTTCTCTGTCATGTAATTAAAGCTTCAACGAATTAAAGAAAGTCAAGGGTAGGCCAGAGATGATTGTTGAATTACATGCAAGATGCTGATTGGTACATGCAACATTAAAAGACACTGTAGAATGCGATCTAGGCTGTTGGGAAAAATTAGCCTAAGTAGTAATTCATAGAGCTCATCCTTGATTTCTTGTGATTTGTGGGTAGTGATTATATAATTGGTTGTTGTTGTTGTTGTTGTTAAGTGCCGTCGAGTCGGTTCCGACCCATAGCGACCCTGTACAGGGTTTCCGAGGGTGTAAATCTTTACAGGAGTAGAAAGCCTCATCTTTCTCCCGCGGAGCGGCTGGTAGTTTCAAACCACTGACCTTAAGGTTCACAGCTCGATTCGTAACCACTACGCTACCAGAGAAACATGTGTACAAATCAATATAAAAAAAAGAGAAGTTTCAAGTAGGGACCAATGATGAGTGCCCTGGGGTGTCTGACTTAGGATTTTGATTAAATCTTATAACTCTGAGGTCCATTATAAAATAAACCCAATTAATTGCCTTGGTGAGGCATGAGTTTATAGCTGAAGTTGGAAATACAGGCATCTTGTTTTTGGCTTTTTTTTTTACACTTTAGCTATCTTATTATAATTAGTGTATTAATGCATGAATAAGAAAAGATGTATGAATAAATGCAGGCAAAGAGCTTGAGATGTACCAGTTATGAAAGTATGAAATGAAAAGTAAATTATTAAAATATTTTGAAGAACTGAGTTCACCTTGAATTTTTATTGTAGCTCAGGGCTGTTAACATATTGGTCAGTTTTATATGGGTATTTGTATATAAGAATCAGTGTTGCCCTTGGGTTGGTGGGTGTAAATTGTATTACGAGAACAATGTTACATAATAAATAATTGATCACAGAGCTACCTAATTAAACAAGGACCACTCATGGTCAATGCTAAGAACAGGTTATATGACTGAGTTGTTAATCAATTTTGTTTAATGATTTTCATTTAGAAAATTAATAAAAACAAAAACATCTATTTGTTAATGTTATTTAGGGCACTTGCCCATGGTATAAAGGTTCATGAATGTTGATGGTGTTAATATATGCGCACGAAGGAAGAAACTCATATTGATGATTTAAAAGTAGCCAACTGTACCAATGATGGTCATGCGTCATTAAAGGAAGTGAACAAGTACGCCTGCTCTTCCCTAGTGATGGCCACACAAATAGAACATGGCTGGTACCTCAGTCCATTTTAGGTGAGGAACACAGAGATTGTTGCTTGTAATAGTACTTTAGGCTAACATTGTAAAAAATGAAAATATGAAGACAATAGACAAATGCATGAATCAATTCATAAAGCAGGGACAAACATGGATCATTGGTGAGAATGGGTTTGGAAATAAGAGTTTAAATTTATTGAATTCTGATTACATTTTTCCAGTTCCATAAGAGAAACAAAATTTAGGCTCTTAACCATGCCAATGCCTGGTGTGACACTATAGGAAAACCACTGGACAGCTAACCATAAGGTCGGCAGTTCAAACCCATCAACCTAAACTGGGTTGCTATGAGTTGAAACTGACTCAGTAACACTTAGCAACAACAACTACGTAGGTAGGGCTTAATAGGCGGTATTTGAAACTATAAATAAGAAATAAGTTCTACGTAAGAAAACGACATCATTTTGGTTCTTCTGCTAGGTGGTAGATTTCACAGTTGTCATTCAATTACACAAATTAATAGCTAAAAGTCACTAAATTAAAAAGAGGACCAATAATGGGAGCCTGATTAAAATGGAGACTTAGAATAGATTTAATATGGCAGACCTAAGGTCCCTTTGCATCCATTTGTTTTAACATCTACCTTTTACTCCACAGAGTCAGTGCACCATATCTGACCTGTTCATTATCCAATGAGGAAGATGTCAACAGTCATCCCTGGTTAAGGAACAAAGGGGACTAATGTAAGTAACAGGGTTTGTGTTCTTCATTTGGTAGAGTTTACTTATGGAACCATTTCGAGGGAATAGCATGCATGGACCAATGCTAAGATTAAGATCAATCCATTTTAGCACAACTGGGGTCCATTCAAAACAGAGTGGGAGGACATCACATTCATTTTCATAGCTGCCTAGTATTCTGTATTATTTTTGTACCACAGTGAAACAAACTGTCTCAATTGATAAAGTTCTAGGTTGTTAAATCCTTGAGAGGGAAGCCTTTAAGAACATGGAAGGGATTGCCAATGCCCCACTGGTAGGGGAAAATAGGAGCTTCATGAGTTTTCATTGTACCTTCCTAAATAGCAAGATGAGCAAGCAGAGAGCAGTGAGCCACCTGAGGTGGTTGTTGTTGTTAAGTACCATGGAGTCAGTTCCGACCCATAGCGACCCTGCACAGGGTTTCTGAGGCTGTAAATCTTTACAGGAGCAAAAAGCCTCATCTTTCTCCCGCGGAACAGCTGGTAGTTTCGAACTGCCAACCTTGAGGTTAGCAGCCCGATTCGTAACCACTACGCGACCTGAGGTTGGCCAACTATAAAAGTTATGGATTGATCCATAGCATAGGTGCAGTAATAGTCATAAATCTTGCTGTCTGCATTCATGATTTGTGGATGTTCATTGAATTATACTTTATGCTTCCAAGCATAAATCCCATTAGGAGGATATGAATGAAGAAGAAGAAAAGGGTCATGTCTTGACCAATGATGAGTATTCTGGGGTGTCTGAATCAGTGATTTTGATTAAACCCTTTAACTCTGAGGCCCGTTCTAAGAAGAGATCTAATTTCTTCTACAGTAGATGGCCTTAAAGCAGAGGTGGAAATATTCAGAGTCTTTTTTCTTGGGCTTGTGTGTTCCTTGGATATGATTTTTGTTTTTTAATTAGAATGAAGCAATGCATAAATAAAGAAAGAAATGGAGGAATGAGTGAAGGCAAGGAAAGTCACTCATTGTTAAATTATGAAACGAGGGTTATTATTGTTAATGGGTTTCTGAAGCACTGAGGTTTAGTAAAGTAAATAGATCAAGATCTTTACCCCCTTTCACCAGGGAGTAAATAGGCAGAGGTGTGCAAGATTAAATGATGTCGTTATGAATCGATGGTGGATTGTTAATTGTTTATTTTATTAAGAGAAGGGCAAAATGTTTGCGCAAATAATTAGCTAAATAACTAATTTGAAAAAGAGTGATCATGAATTGCAAGCATTCTCATTATGAGACTGTGTCACATGACAAGAGCTGTGATTAATATAATCTACTCTGGGCAATGAGCATATGATCAAATGTTAATATTATTCAGGGTTTTGGTCCATTGAATTATAATTATCATAATGAAATATTATAATTATATATTGTTCTAAGTGAATGAATATCTTCATATCTTAGTTAAAATGTAACAAATTAAACTCTAATGAAGAGACTTGTTATAAAGTGAGAATAATGATTATCCTGTTTTATACAAGTATAATATCCATATTTTAGAACTTCTAGACCTTTCTTTCTTTGGCTAATGTTCACATAGATAGTTGTACATAGTATGTTTGGTTCTGGATTGTGTCCAGTTTACCTTTTCTTTATATTATAAACAACTGGTAAAATTATTCAATTAGTAATGAGCGAATGAATGAAAATATAAAAGAGAGTCAAACATGGGCCACTGTTAAGAATATTCTTTGAAACAAGCATTTAAATGTATCCAAGCTACAGAAGAAAGATCCATCCAAATGATGATGTAGACTTTATTCCCAAACAGTCATAAAATATTTTTAATAGTTATATTTCTTATTTGTGGGCTAGGGTGGTTCCATTATGTTGCTTAAAGTTAAAATTCAATAATTGAGCCAGTAAAAAGCAGTGACATTCTTGGGCCATTGAAATTCAGCAAGTTGGATGTCTTCATTTGCTCTTAGTTCTTATCTTCATTCAAGTTTTATGTCTGTTCTAGAACTGCATTAATAAACCTTACAAATACCTCACTTTATGATTTTTCATTATTTTTTTAAAACCTGACTTTCATCTCGGAATTAACACACCATTGGTTGACTTAATATCAAATGATGAAGGTCTTGGCTGATACTTCTCTGTGTTTAAGGAGCGTAAATATTGATGTAACATTCAAAGTTTATGTTCTTGGTTAGGGGTATTTGTTGATGAGTTTACATTGAAATATTTCAGAGTAATAGCTACATACAAACACCAAATAGGTATATACACTTTTAACATTAAACAATGCTGTACCTTACCAATGATGGGAATATACTATGAACCTAGGAAAATGATATTAATTTATTTCCACACAACTGGTGACTCCCCACCACATTTAGTTTACCCTAAATTAAGATGACTGACAGTGTCTTCCCATGTGCTCCCTCCCTCTCAGTGAGATCTTTTGAAGGAAGAAATGTTGACATCAACAGACCTTCCATCTTTCTGGGTTTTTTTTGTGGTGGAGAGTCATCAGTTGTGTGGAAATAAATAGGTATCATGGAGTCCTGGTGTGGCGCTGTGGGTTAATGCATCCGACTGCAAAGCCGTTTGAACTATAAGGTTGGCAGTTCAAGCTCACCAGCTGCTCCTCGGAAACCCTATACAGGGTCGCTGTGGGTCGGAACCGAGTTGATGGCACTTAACAACAACAACAAATGGTATCATGTTTGCTCCTTGTAACATCTTTAAGGTATGTAGCTATGTACAGCTTAAAGAAGGACGAGCCAATCGTGAGTAAGGAGTTGATATGAAGAAGGCATGTTGATTGATTCATATATGCTACACTGACAGCCATTGCAAAAACAGCTACTGTATCAGCACTATGTGAAATGGGCATATTCATGAACCTTATTTTTGTGATTTTTTTATTCAAGTGTGTTGATTATATTATAGGATCAGTCAAAGAATCAGTTCAAGAAAGGGAATAAAGACTGATGGAAAAGAAGGGCTAAGTCTTAGCCAATGATGATTCCTAGGGTGGGAGCTGGGTCTGATCCCCAAACTGTAATTAATCCTTATCTGGAGGTCTGAGGTTTGTAACAAAAAGAGAAAAGGTAAACTCTTTGCCAAAAGAACTCATGAATGGATAAGAAGCCACACAGGGATAAATTATGAAATTAGACAATAAAACAAAAGATTATTTTCCATGCATATTTGAAAGATTAAATTCCATAAAATAAATTGATCAAAGCCCTTTTCCATAGGCTAACCTAGACAGATGGATCTAAGGGGTCATGTTCTTGCTTTGATGGTTTAGTTGGTTGCTTTAATTAGAAAAGGATAACTATTTGCTTAAATACTTGCCTATTATATTGTAAAAAATATTATTTTGTTAGATTTTCAGAGAAAGTTTACACAGCAAATAGTTATTGTCATTAGGTACCATTGAGTCAGCTCCAACTATTAGAGACCGTATTCACAACAGAATGAAACACTGCCCAGTCCTGTGTCATTCTCACAAGTGTTGTTATATTTGAGCCCATTGGTGCAGACAGGGTCTCTGTGAGTTGGAACCAACTCAACAGCACTTAATAACACCACCACCACCAACGTTAAACGTGGTTCTTATTCTCATGTTGACAGTCCATTTCAATGGGTGTCATCCTCTTTTTTACTGACCCTCTACTGTGCTAGGCATGATGTCCATTCCAGAAAGTTTGGACTGAAGAATTTGAATTCTGTTTCTCATTTTTCATCTGTTCTATCAGGATCCATCTATTATGGTCCTGGTCACAAGGGTCATTGTGGGTAGCTGGGCACCACCTAGTTCTTAACGGTCTCAGGGTAGATGAGGCATTGGTTCATAGAGATTGTACTGTTCCTTCTCTGAGTCTTTGCTTTCCTTCTTAGTCTTTTTCTCTGGATGAAGAGTTTTGATAGTTGAGTCTTAGGTGGCCATGTACCAGCTTTTAACACATACTTACTAAAATGGGATGTAGAACATAAATGGGATGTAGAACATATTTATGCCAGTTGTCTGAGTTGTCTCGTGAGGAGACTAGGACTTCAAACCTAGAAAACCAATCATGTGAAGTGTCCGATTATGCCTAAGAAGTTCCTTAATGACGCCCCCTATTAAGGAGCTCTGGTAGCGTAGTGGTTACGAATCGGACTGCGAACCTTAAGGTCAGCGGTTCGAAACTACCAGCTGCTCCACGGGAGAAAGATGAGGCTTTATACTCCCGTAAAGATTTACACCCTCGGAAACCCTGTACAGGGTCGCTATGGGTCGGAACCAACTCCACGGCCCTTAACAACAACAATGTACTTTATCATATACATATTTTGGCATGCATATACCACATATGTATAAACATGTAATGGATGCATATATATATTAACACACATATATACATCTGTATACATATACGAGTCCTGGTGTGACATTGTAGGATAAGCTCTGGATGGCTAACCACAAGGTTGGTTCCTCAGAACCTTACACAGGATTGTTATGGGTGGAACTGGCTTGATGGCACAGCAACATATAGAGGTGAATACCTGCATACATCTCACTCACTACCATACACGCACACCCCCAAAACCAAACCTGCTACCATTGAGTCTAGTATGACTCTTAGCGACCCTATGTAGGATTTGTTGTTGTTGTTGTTAAGTGCCGTTGAGTAGGTTTTGACTCAGTGACTCTGTATAGGATTTCTGAGGAGCAACTGGTGTGCTTGATACCATTTATCTTGGTTAAGCTGTGAGCTCTTGAGTGACTTTGGTTGGTACCAATCCCATCACCAAGAAAAACAATGTCATCTGTCTAGAGTGTGATTTTCCCCTCTTGTTTTCATCCTAAGTAGCCAGGAGTGAACATGAGTCTGTGCTTGTTTACCCCTTCTTGTTTCCTTACAGAAGTGAGGTCATATGATATTCATCCTTTTGTGATTGACGTATTTCACCCAACATAATGCCCTCCAGATTATAAGTTGTTTTAAGAATGAACCATTATTGTTTATGGCTGTATGGTATTTCACTGTATGTATGTAACACATTTTGTTTGTGCATTCACCTCTTGATGGGCACTTTGGTGGTTTTCATCTGTTTGCTCTTGTGAATATGCTGCTGTGAAGGTGGGTGTGCAAATGGCTGTTTCTGTCACTTCTGTTATGTCTCTTGGGTGTATCTAGGAGTGGGATTGCTGAATCATAAGGGTGTTGTTGTTGTTGTGAAGTGCCATTGAGTTAGTTTCCACTCAGCGGCTCTGCATAGGGTTTCCAAGGAGCTGCTGGCTGGTGGGTTTGCACCACCAACTTTGCGGTTCAGTGCATTATCTTACAGCGCCACATGAGGTATCCTATTATCTATTTTTGGAGAATGGGCCATCCCATTTTCCATATTATATTCCCACCAGTAGCAGATAAGGATGTAGCCTTCCCACATCCTTGCCTCCATTTGTTTGGTTTGAATTAGTGTTATTTTCATAGGGGTCAGGTGATACCTTGTTTTGATTTGCATCTCTCTATGCAGGACAATTGCACTGGACTGCAAGGTGGGTTTGAACTGCAAAGTTGGCAGTTCAAACTCATCAGCCACTCCTCAGAAACCCTTTACAGGGTCTCTGTGAGTTGGAACCGACTCGACAGCACTTAATAACACCAACAAGACACATAATTATGTTAAATGTGGTTCTTATTCTCATGTTGACAGTCATTATATTATGTAAACACAGAAATGAAATAAGATACAGTCAAAAGGAGTGTCATCCTTAGAGAATGAGAAGACTATCAGATGACTGAATTTGATTACTAATGAAGACCTTGGCACGACTAACTTAAAAAAATCATTAAAAATATCTAACTGTAGGTCATTTCTTTCTTTTGAAAGTCTCTATTTGACCTCAATAAATGAACATGCTACTCCTGATTTGTTGTTGTGAAGTGCCATCGAGTCAATTCTGACTCATAGTGACCCTGTGTAGGGTTTCCAAGGAGCAACTGGACGGTTGGAACAGCCGACCTTGTGGTTCACAGTGCAGTGCTGACCCACAGTGCCACTGATCTTGGCACTCTGACCTCTGTGGGTAAGAAGAGAAACAATAACATAACAGAGTTGATCATCTTGATTTGGGAGGTTGGTTTTGGGGTGTTGCCTGGGCAATTTCAAAGGGGTCAATGGATATGTTCAGATATAAAACCAAAGAACTTGAGGCATGAACCAGTGATGGAAATGAACTCCGAATGGAGTTTATAATGAATCAAATTCACTCCTACAAAAAATAAAATAAGAACCAATGCAGTCATTTCATCATATTCTGTGTTAATGTAGTTCATTGAAATATCTCCCCCCTCCCCATTGATCAAGACCTAGACAGCTCATTTCTTGAGGGAGGAGCACCTAGGTTTGTGGACAGTATTGTCAGTGATGTAGTTGTGGAGTAATTTGTACCATCTTCAAATGGAAAAGGGTCAAGCATGAACCAATGACTAACTTAAAACCGGGTAATTCGTATGCACAACCTTGAGGTCCACCATCAAAAGTGACACCTGACTCATTTGCTCTGTGGAAAATGGGTGTATAGATGGCTATTAGTAATATTCAAGCATATTATTCTTATTTTCTATTTCAGGTGTGAGAATTGATTGTATTTTTTTAGTGAAGCAATGAGTAAAGATACGTTGTTGTTAGGCGCTATTGAGTTGGCTCTGACTTACAGAGATCCTATGCAGAATAGTACAAAATGCTGCCAGGTCGTGCACCATCCTTACAGTCTTTGCTATATGAACCCATTGTTGCTATGCAACCACTGCCCATTTCACTGAGCATCTTTCTTCCTCTTTTTCACTGAACCGCTATCAAGCATGATGTCCTTTCTGGTACCTCCTGGCAACCTGTACAAGGTAAGTGAGTCAAAATTTCTCACTCTCACTTCTAAGAGTAGTCTGGCTGTATTTTTTTTCCAAAACCTATTTGTTTGTTCTGCTGGCAGTCCTTAAAGTATTCCGTATTCTTTGCCTACAGCATAATCTGAAGTTACTAACTTATACGCATATGAAGCTGTTGAAAATGCCACACTTGGGTCAGGTGCACCTTAGTCCTCAAAGTGACTTCTTTGCTTTTTAACACTTTTTCTAGGTCTTTTGTTGCAGAATTAGTTACAGCTGGCACTGTAAAATAAGTATGGGTTTGCTCACCACGAAGTTGGCAATTCAAACCCACCACATGAAGAATATGTGTCTGGAGACAAGGATAATAATTAGTCCAATTTTACGGATAAAGCGATTTAAAAAAATCCTAGATTAGTTTCGTTTTAGGCAAATTGCATATTAACAATTATATGAAATCATAGTTTAATTCCGGATTATAGTTATGCAATGTTTTTTTTTAGGCAATAGATTATCTCAAATTATTATTTGATTAATTAAATAAAAGAAAAAGCATCAATGAATCAATAAACATATAAATTAGGGTAAATTTTGGACCATTTCTTCATGACACCATCTCAGCAATGCACAAATACCGTCCATTAAAGAAGATTAATGAGGCTGGGAACTAGGTGGTTAGGGAATACGTGGATGATGGCTTGTGTTGGGTGGTAGATTCAACAGCGTTCATTACATTATTAAAAATTAAACAGTAAATAAGTAAATATATAAAAGTAATGCTTTTCTTGCTTTTTTAATGAGAATGTGATAGGAACCAAGGCTTATGATTCATCTAGTACCTGAAAACTCAAGTCCATTAAAGAAAGCTTAAATCTATGTTTTCTCCCTTTGTTATCAAAAATGTATTTTATTTCAATGAATGAAAACAATAGCTGATTTAATTATTAAATGGTAATAAAAATGTTGATCTTCCCCTCTGAGCAAGGCTTAAAGACTGTTATCAATAACAATCAAAATCCATGTCCTTGGTTTGGGTGGTTTGTTCATCAGTAAATGATGTCGAAGGAAAACTTGACCAAACACTAAGTAGAATCAAAGGATGCCTTGTGAGGGACCAATGCTGGAAATGAGCCAAAGTTTACAATGAATCCAATTCAGTGCAACTGATGTCCATTAAAAATGATGGAGCGCTCTTCATCAACACCAGTGTCGATTTACATATTCCGTCAATGATAAATATTCAGGCTATCATCGGTTCCTTAAGGGGGTGGCACCTGATAAGGGAGAAGAAGAACCAATGTCCTCGTTTTGTGATGCACTGTGGTCGCTGGTATATTTGGTATCTATGGCTGAGTGACAAGCTCCTCTGCAACTTGGTGTCTTAAAATAACATTTTGGAGTAGGAATACCGTGAAAACTCACTGAGCACTTTGACTGGGAATCTCTCATGAGGTTGTAGTCAAGATACCAGGTGGAGTTTTAGTCGTCTGAACGTTTTCCCTGAGTTGCAGAATTTAGACCCATGGTTCACTCACATCTGGAAGGTTGGAGCTGGTTGTTAGCAGGAAACCGCAGCTCCTTCCTACATGGACCTCTTTTCAGAGCGTCTTGAAGGGTGGCAGTTGACTTCCTACAGGAAACTTACTCCTAGACAGAGGTGGCGGGAAACTGCAATGTCTTTATCATCACTTGCACACTATTCCATTGGTATTACAGGCCAGCCCTGGTGTATATCAGTGTGTATGTCATAGGGACTGTACACAGCTATGACGTATCAGGAGCCACAGCTCATGATGACTTACCTTAGAAGCTGGCCACCATCTTTAAAATATGGACAAATGAAAGAAAGGCAAGTGTGGACAAACTATGATTGTGGGACTGATATGAAGCAAGGAAGTTGATTAATCTCTGTATGCAATGCAGACATGTAGTGCAAAAAAGTTGTCATAGTCTCTTGTTGTTGTTGTTAAGTACCGTGGAGTTGGTTCCAACTCACAGCGACCCTGTACAGGGTTTCTGAGGCTGCAAATCTTTACGGGAGCAGAAAGCCTCATCTTTCTCCCACGTCGTTTCGAACTGCTGATCCTCTGGCTAGCAGTCCCATTCGTAACCACTGTTCTACCAGAATTCTTTAGGTCTGTACAAATTAACCTGTAGAGCTCAGTAATATTCAAAAATCTTGTTCTTAAGATTTCAAATTCACTTTATTATTATTAATGAATCAATGAGTGAATCAGTAAATAAGCAAGAGTCTGAAACTTGGACCAATGATGAATATCCTGGGATATCTTAATAAATGGTTTAGATGGTCTTTGATCTTCATCAGTAAGTATTTTAAATCCTTTTCACTCTCAGCAAGCAAGACTGTATCATCTGCATATCGACTCTGTATAGTGTTTCCAAGGCTGTAAATCCTATGGCAGCAGAAAACCTCATCTTTCTCTCACGGAGTGACTGGTGGATTTGAACCTAGGACCTTGCGGCTAACAGTGCACCATGTACAACCCACTACACTACCAGAGCTGACATGGGGATGATATGCAGCTGGATATGCATGTTCATTGGTAGGGTAGTAATGGCTGCTTATTGGAATCAGGAAGGTGTGATCTGCTTACTTAGGTCTGAGAGTAACGAGTTTAGTTTGTGATGGTAATTGGAGTGAATGAATGAAGCCAGTTATAGCTCATGCAGTTATTCTAAAGACGGTAAAGCAGGCTTTCTCAGCCTTGACACCTTGGCTATGGTGACTGCCCTGTGCATTGAAGAGTGTTTAGCCGGTCCACTGGTCTCTGTTCACTTACTGCCTGTAGCAGCCTCTTTCTCGAAGTTGTGACAACCAAAAATATCTCCCAACTCTGACAGATTTCCTCTGGGGGGCGACATTGCCCCTGGGTGAAAATGAGCCAATGAAAAATATGTGGTTTTAAAAAAAGAGAATTATATAAGTTTTTCTACCTTACAGATAGTCAGATAAAGAAACAAAAGCAAACACAAAACTCTAGATTCTTCAGACTTCAGGCCAGATTTGTGTGTACAGTTGGCATTTAATTGTTTCACAGTTTGGGGTTTCTGATGGGTATGACAAATTGTGTTTTCTCTGGAAGATTAAATAGATGCTAAGATTATTCCATGAGCACATAAAAAAATGAATAAATAAAAGAAATAAGCAAATAACAAGGAAACCTGGTGGTTCAGTGGTTTGAATGCAGCAGCTGCTCCATAGGACATTTACACGTGACATTTACACACGACATTTACAGTCCCAGAAGCCCTGTGGAGCAGTTCTGCACTGTGCTATGGGATCACTATGACTCAGAACCCACTTTGCAGTAGTGGGTGATTTGAAATTCACAAAGTAGGGTGTATTATGGACTGTGTTGTTGTTGTTGTTAAGTTCCGTGGACTTGATTCCGACTCATTAGTGACCCTGCACAAGGTTTCCGAGGCTGTAAATCTTTACGGGAGCAGAACGCCTCATCTTTTTTCCCGCGGAACGGCTGGTAGTTTCGAACTGCTGACCTTACGGTTGGCAGTCTGACTCCTAACCACTACGCTACCAGATCTCCTTATTACAGACTATAGTTGAAAATATTCCACAACTATTTAAATTAATATAATTAAGTACTTACAGTGCAAGTTCAGGAGTCCTGGTATGGCGCTGTGGGTTAATGCGCTAGATTGCAAGATCGGTTTGAACCGCAAGGTCGATGGTTCAAGCTCACCAGCCTCTCCTTGGAAACCCTATACAGAGTCATTGGGTTGGAACCAACTTGACAGTGCTTATTAACACCAAGTTGAGGAGTATGGTGGCTTCATAGCATAAGCACTCGACTGTGAAGGTTGGCAGTTAGAGCCAACCAGCTGCTTCTTGGGAGAACAATCAGACTTTCTGCTTTCACAGATATTTAAAGCTTTGGAAACCCTATACAGAGTCACTATGAGTCAGAACCGACTCAAAGGCACTTACAAACAACAGTAACAACTATTGTTAGGGGAAACAAATGTTCTAGATTTGTACCATTTGAGTAAAGAGTAATGATTATAGTTTTACTTTTGAGCTAGATTTTTTGGTATGTTTTATTGCGAATTATGTGATCGTTTACATGGGAGAACATTAGTTTTACATTCATCCTATTGTATATCGTTTCATTGCCATGGTTACAATCCCCTCCATTCATCATCAACCAAGCACCGGGTATTGCAACACTGCAAGCCTGTCCCCGGTCATCAGCACACAGCCCCTGTCCCTCTCTGGGTGTAAAGTCCCCAGCCACTCCATCTCTCCACGTCATCATCTCTGCCTCCATCTCAGGCATTACTGCTTCTCTGGGTAGGGTCCTGCTCTCCACTCTTCTCCCTTCATGGTTCCAGGGACCTCTGCTCCTAGACTGCAAAGTTAATCACTCCTTTCCTTGCTGCATTTCCGACCCTCACAATCAGTCCTGATAACAATTATTCACTACTGTATCACAAGAGACCTATCCGCATTTCCTTTCATCAGCCCCGCCTAGACAGATTGGCTACTTCTCAGTGGAGATGCTACCTTCCTTGGCGTCCTCTGCTGAGGTAGATATTATTGATTCTGACCCCTGTCTACTCCATGTGCTCAGAGGGTTGTTTTTTTTTTTATGAGGATGTGGCCTTGTGAAAGCAGATTGCCAGGCAGGTGGTTTCCAACTGCCAACCTATGAACTACAATTGCGGTGCTTAGTGGCTTGTGCTATGCAGCGACTCCATGTTTATGTTTGACAAGTCAATACATAATACACTGCTTCTCCCATGTAAACCCACATAATTCACAATAAAAACTTAAAAATCCTAAGGCCACCGACTAACGTGTGCGTGGACCTGGTGCAGGCCTACACATGTCCTTGAGATTTTAAATGTGCTGTTGTTGGGCAGCATCAGGTCGGTTCCAGTTCATAGTGACCCTGACCCCCCTGTAACAGAGTGGAGTTGCCTCGTAAGGTTTTCCAGGATGTCGTTTTTATGGGACCAGATCTACAGGGTTTTTCTCTCAAGGAACAGCTAAGGGGGTTCTAACCACCAAGCCTTTGGGTCACTGTTCTGTAAACAGTGGTGTCACTGGGGAATATCGTGGGTCCTGGCCACACAGTTAGAACTTTCAGAGGCGGTGACACCAAAATGGCCATCTATAAAATTTTTGCACAGTGTTTCAGAAAACATTTCTTATTTTTTAAAGAAATAATCTTGGAATGAGTTATAATAACAAAAGACACTTTTGAGAACCCCAGTTTGCATGTGTCAATAGCCCCACAAGACTCAAACTTTATAGACTCTGGTCAGAGCTGTCATTATTACTTAACACAACGTGATGCTTCCAATCATGCGGATTTGTCTGCGTGCACTGTGAACACTCACTATTGTTTTCATTGCTGCAGGTGTGTCATAGTTGCTGATTTTGTCAAATTTCCTGAAGTTTCAGCTACAGTATTGTGGTAAGTAGTACTGTGTTTGCAATCTTTATTGATAACTGTTTTGAGGATGAAGTAGCAAGTAAAGGAAAAATAAATGGGAGAAACATTTAGAGAGGTTTCCTCTCAGTTGCTCATAAGGTTGTACCTACTAAGGTTGTAATTCAATGTGGAAGATTTTACAAATCAGTTTTGGTGCTTAGTATTCATACAATCTAAGCAATGCTACAATTAAACCATTTACAACTGTATTTATCACATATGATTCTATGATGAAAATTGATAATAAACTTTACTAAGGACTCTTTAGGGTCCGGTACAAGAAAAAGTACATGAGTTCCTCATTCGGTGCGACCAGCCCGTGTAATGTCACTGTGTGTAGACTGTTACATACAGTGAGAGCGCCATGCCTGATTTAAGTATTCTCTAATACCGCAGATCTTGGTTGTTACGTCTGTGAGTGAAATTCACCTAAGTAGCAGTCAAAGTTTTATGTTCTTGATTTGGATAGTTGTATATGGGTTTCATTATTTCAGAGAGGTCTGTCGGTGCATATTTAAATCAAATCTTAAATACACCATGCATTGACCAATGATTGGACTGTATTTTGAACAACAACAAGGTTAGATTATTTCGTTCCACACAACAGAAAAGAATGGAGGTAATTTCAGTCTCTCCCAGAGCTAATTGCTATTCCTTTTTCATTTTTATGCCAGAGTTCATGTAAATATCCTCAGGCATGTAGGTGAGAAAGTCTCTGAGGAGAGCACTCTGGAAACATAAGGTACTGTCAGTACTCCTGTTAAAGGTAAGACGGCGAGTTCGTGGTCATTTGTTGGCACTTATTTAAAATATAAATACATTGAATGAAGAGAGGCCAGTATGGATCAGTGAGGAGTGTTGCTTTACTTAGAAGGAAGGAGGTTGATGACTCCAGGTGTCGGGCATTGAGGTTCATTTTGGAAAGAGACACAGTGTGTACGCTGTGTTGATCTTCTCAACTTTAAGGCTCTTGTTGAGATTTGGGGATTGCTGTGTGCTAATTTTACTATTTGACGATTGCTAATGCATCAATAAATGAATCATTAATCAAAGGGCAAATGAATTGTGAAGAGAAAGTGTGCCAATCTGATACCAATCATGGATAGCCTATGCTCTCTGAATCAATAATTTAGATCAAACCTCATCATTCTGAAACCCATTGAAAAGCCAGACTAGCCTATTATCTCTACGGGAAATGAGTTTGGAAAGAGTCAGGCCTTGTTCTTGGTCTTTTGAGGTTCTTAACTCTAGATTATATCTTTATAAGTAAATCTATACATGAATAAAGGAACGAAATGCGTTTATTTGAGTGAATGAAGACAAGGAGCATCATTCTTGAACCGATTATGAGAGTATTTATTGATGTAAGGGGCAGGAGAAATGTAATTTGGAAGCGTTTAATTCCCGTAAAATAAATAGACCATGGTTCTCAGACTGTTGGTGGTGAGTAGCTGGCTGTTTTGTGTCTTTGGAAAAGGGAAAACACTTACACAAATAGGAAATTGATTGGCTATATATCTAACCTAGTGAGGAACAATTATGGATGAATGTTGACAATGCGTCATCATAAAAAGAGTTAGGATGATCCGGGTTGTGTTCACTAAATTTTATTAACAACCAATAAATGATCAATTATCTCTGTGGCTAACAAGTATATAGACAGAGGCTAGTAATACTCTGGGCTTATTTCTATTCTAGTGCCTTTGCATTCACAGATAATGATATTATTGAAGGAATGAATGAAATCCTATCTCAAGCAGTTATTTAAAAAAAGACAAAGTGCAGATCAATGAGTGTCTTTTGAGCTAATGATTATGAATTATTTTGGTTTTCACCATTGATGTTCATGTTGGTAGCCGCTGCCTAGCTGATTCATAGAGAGAAAAGACACTTAGGCTCCTGACAATATTGCTAAGGTGTGTGGAGCTGACTACATGTGAGTGTTTCATTTCTGGATTACCGGCTGCTTTTCTGTTTGTTGTATATTTACTATCAATGAGGAACATATGGTCAGGCCATTCCATAAGTAATTAAATCAATAAATGGATGAATAAATGAACACAAAAAGTAACCTCAGTCTTTGGTCATCATTGAGAGGGTGCCATGAAACAAGGATCAAAATGTGCACCGTTGTATTAAAATTATTAAAGTCTAAAGATATTTATAATAGGCAGTGCTTTAATTGTGTGTTTACTTTAAATAAGTAAACGGATATTAAATAAGCAAACAAAGAAAAGAGTGCCATTCGTAGGCAATGATGGGGACATAATCATAAACTAGGGTTAGTGGTTAAACTGAGCCCTCTTGAATAGCCTACTAAAACTTATCAAAATCTCTACTGCTTCATTATATTTTAGCATTTTATGTTCTTGATAGGTTGAGCTTTGCAGAACTAGTTTACATACTTGCTAATCACCCAGGACTTTGGTAATCATTTGTGACTAAGGAGAATAGAAAGTAAAGTAAGTAAATATCAAAGAATATATGAAACGGGATCATGGTGTAACTTAATGGTCTCTTGGACCATGGTGAGAATGTGTTTTGAAAGATGGATTTAAATTTACCTGATGTGTCACGTGGGTTAATGCCCTGGACTACAAGGTCAGTTTGAACCTCAAGGTCAGCAGTTCAAACTCACCAGCTGTTCCTCGAAAACCCTATGCAGGGTCGCTGTGAGTCAGAACCGACTCGATGGCACTTAACGACAACAACAATTCTGGTGAAGGCCCAATATAAGGCAGTCTTTGAGATCCATGAATAGGTTGATTGTATTTATATAGGTAGATATTTGTAATAGTCATAGATCTTAGTCTTGTTTTGGGTGGTGGATTCAACAGTGGTTATTATATTTATTAAAAGTGGAAACGATGTTCTGGAGAAATTGAAGTTAAGATTCCATTCTTGGGCCAAAGTTTGCTATTATCTAGTTCCACATAACTGAGACCCATTAGCAGTGATCTCGAGCTAGGCTAAATCTGCTGGTTCTCCCACAGGATGATGACTAGACACCAGCTCTACACAGTATCTAAGAATGGAAATCTTGACAGTTGACTTGGTGAATAAAGAACATAGATAATAATGTCAGTAAGATCTAACATTCATTCATGCCCTTGGATGGATGTTTTGTTCATTGGTGGACGGTGAAGTACTTCCAAGACATAAATACCTATAGACATAAAGGAAATAAAACATGCTAATATAGATCAGTGAAAGGAATTTGGTATGATCCAAAAATTATGTTTAGGTTGGTGCAATCGAAGTGATTTAAGAAAGGAGTAAATATTTTATTCATCTCCAGAATTATCTAATATTACATTTTATTTTTCAGTGCAAATGATTTTATCATTCCCTCATAGTGGTAGCGTCCCAAACGTTAGGTGTCTCTGGATAATCGTAAGACTTTGGAAGACTTTGTTCATATCTCAGAGATGATGCAGGATGATGGCTTCATAACTTTTCATTGAGTCATCTTTCAAACCTGGGCAGTGGAAGGCCTCGTACTGAATGTGCATTTGGCGTACACATGGATATTAATTGATCCACATATGTTCTCTGAGGGCTATTGCAAAAGGAGATTTAGTCTGTTAGCTCTGTCATGAAAGGTTCTTGCTCCTGTAACTCAGTAATTGCATTGTTTATTCATGGATCAATGAATAAAAAATAGTGAAGATTTAAAGGAATAAAATATGCCCAGCATAAGTCAGTAATGAGTATCATGCAATATTTGAGGCATGAATTTTGATGAAACCCATCTGTAATTCTGTAACAACAAAATACCTAGATAATTTCTCTGAGAGACATTCCCCTACAGCACCTTGTCCTTGAGCTTTAATGGTTCTTGGGGATCGATTGCCTTATTTTTATTATGAAATCAGCCCATAAACAAAGACGCTATCAATGAATGAAGAGCAAGAGGATAAGTCATGCACCTGTGAATAAGGTATGACTGAAACATGAGTTATTAAAACCTATCTGAGACTTTGACTCCCAGTAGATTAACAGCCAAGGGCCTTTCCACTCTGGTAAGAATATGGCTTTTTGAATATGAGTCAGTGTTTTTTTGTCTCGTTAATGATGGGTTGTTCATGCATAATTTTATTAAGGAAATAGAAACACATTAAGTATATAATGTGTTTATATAATTATATAATATATATAATTAAATACGTAATGTCCGTTAAATAACCACTTAATTGAGGGCCAAGCACAGATCAGTGAAGAGAATGGTTCTTATGCCAACATTTATAATCCACTTTCCCTTTCTGATTTTTCTTAAAACAGTAAAAAATGAAGTCAGTCCTCGATACCTGCGGCAAAAGACATGCTGACAGATAGTTAAGTGTTCTTGTCTAGCGTATAAGATTTTAGACATTGATTGTTTTATAAGAGGATAGAATGCATAATTTTATCTCAATTGAACTTCTATAATCAGCAAACTATGTACCTATTAGGAGCTTGTGTTACGATCTGAGGATATTGATTCATCTTGCTTACCCCAACAGATGATTTTAAGGAAGGTTTGAGGCTTCTTCTGCTTGGTGAAAGGTATACCTAGACATTTGTGAATCATTGTATTTCAGCCCTGGGTTATTAGTTGGTATTTGTTTAACCATATTGACATTTCTTTACAAAAATGAGGACTATTCTTTGAGTAATAAGTCAATAAGTAAATCCATAAATCCATAAAGAGTGTGCTGTGAGACACCGATGAAATATATTCAACTCTGTAGAAATAAACCCCAATGAAAAGATGATTTTTCCTTTCCTTACATGGCTAACAGGGAATGTCAGATTTCTCTAATTGTTATCGTTGCTATTTTGTGCCGGGTGAAATCAAAGGCATTCATATAGTGAAATAGTCAAATTCAAGTGAATAAATAAAAAATGTGGCATTTTAGGGAAATCATGGAAATATGACATGAAGAAGGATTTCTGATTAGTCTTCCTAACAAAGATAAATATTAAAAAACTACCTCTTAACATTATTTTTAAAGACAAATTTATTGTGGCATATATGAGGGGCCTTCAAAAAGTTCATGAAGAAATTCCATTACCTATTAGTGCGTTTTTCCACAAACGTTTTTAAGCTCCCTCATGTATATGTGTGTATATTGTTAAGTGTCATCAAATTAGTTCCAACTCATAGTGACCCTGCATAGGATTTCCAAGGAGCAACTGGTGGGTTTGAATTGCTGACCTTGTGGCTGGCAGTGCAGTACTGATTCTACAACACCACACTAGGAGTCTCTCTATATACACAACGTAATACATACATAGCATATATGTATGTATTATGCCAACATATATACATACATATTTGTATGGAAACATAACATCTATATCATAAAATTTGCCATTGTGACCATTGTAAGTGTATAATTAAGTGACATTAATTTTATTTGCCGTAGTATGCAACCATCACCACTATTTCCAAAATGTTTTCATTGTCCCAAACAGAACCTCAGTAAAAATTAAGAAATAACTCTCCATTCTCCTTTCCCTCCAGTCCCTGATAAGCACTGATCTACTTTGGTTCTTAAGGAGCTCTGGTAGCATAGTGGTTACAAATTTGGCTGCTAACCTCAAGGCCAGCAGTTAAAAACTACCAGCTGTTCTGTGTGAGAAAGATGGGGGTTTCTGCGCCTCTAAACTGACTCCAAGGTACCACCCATTCCCACCCCCTCTTTGGTCTGCATGCATTTGTTTATTATAGATGTTTCATATAAGTGGGGTCACACAATATTTATCCTCTCATGATGGATTGATTTCACTCAGCATAATGTTTTCAGGGTTAATTCAGAACTTCATATATATGCATGGCTTAGTTTCTGTCTTTGTATATGTATATCAGATTTTGTTTACCCATTCACTTGTTGATAGACACCTATTTTGAAGAATACTACAGTTAATATTGGTGTAGAGGTATCTGTTTGAGTCTCTGTTTTCATGTCTCTTGGGTATTTCCTCAGGAGTGGAATTTCTGGGTCATCTGGTGACTCTGTTTACCTTTTATTCCTTTTTGAGGGACAACCAAACTGTTTTCCACAGAGGCGATACGATTTTATATTCCCATCAGAAATGGACAAAAATTCCACTTCTTCCAACTTCTCACCAACACCTGTTGATTTCCTTTTCTTTAATTAAATAAATAAATAAAAGCCGGCCTAGTAGGCATGAAATGGGGATTTTATTTGCATTTTCTTTCTTTCTTTTCTTTTTGTTAACTTTTTATTGTGAGTTGACTGAGAGTTTCCGTCTCCATGATTCCAATTCCCTTCCTGCAACAAGTTCTCCTACGTCCTCCCTGTGTTTCCCCATTTACATCTTATATTTCACAAATGAACAAAGCAAAAATATTGGATGCACACATACAAAATAAAAAATACATATATTCATTTGTGTGAAGGACACCTTTGCAAGCCAGCCTCCTGCCTGCAGGCACACAGCCTTACTCAGCCCATGGCCCTAGAGCCTGTAGCTCCTCCGTCTCTCCATGCCACCACCTCTGCCACCGTCTCGGCAGTCTCCTTTTTTCTTTATAGGGAGGGATCCCATGTGCCACTCAGGCTCTTCCTTCTTAATGATCCTGAGATCATCTGTTCCTGAGCTGAAAGATGAACTATACTCCCTGCTTTTGGGTTGAGTTGCATTTTCTTAATGACTGTGGATGTTGTACACCCTTAATGTTCTTATTGGGCATTAATAGACCTTCTATGGAGAAATGTCTATTCAGGTCCCTTTTCTGATTGAGCTGTTTGTCATTTTATTGTTGAATTGTAGCTTTTCTTTATGTTCTGGATATCTAGCTATCTGTCTATCTAGGGATGGGGTGGTGATTGTGTGCCACGGAGTCAATTCACCTCACAGTGACCCTGTATAAGGTTTCTGAAGCTCTACATTTTTATGGATGCAGAAAGCCTCATCTATCTCCCTCGGAGCAACTAGTATGTTCAAAATGTTGACCTTGCAGTTGCTGGCCCACCTCATAATCCACCGAGCTACTATATATACTGTCTTTTCACTTTCTTGGTAATATCCTTGTATGCACACATTTTATTTTGATAAGGTCTAATTTATCTATTTGTTCTCTTGTCTCATTATTTCAGTGTTATGTCTAAAAGTGTTTGCAAGGTTCTGAAGATTCACTCCTATGTGTGCCTTTAAGAATTTCATGGTATTGTAATACTTAGGTCATTGGTTTACTTTAATTTTAAGTTCCATATATGGTATGAGATAGAAATTTAAAAGGAGACTTAAGAGACTTAAATGGAAAAACATTGTCCTTCTGCATGGGAATAGCCAGTTGTCCTAGTAACATTTGTTGAGACAATTCTTTCTTTGAGTGAATTTGGCTCCCTTGTTGCAAATCAATTGACTTATGAAGTCTGGGATTAATTCTGGCCTCTCAATTCTATATGTCTCTTTTTGCACAAATACCACACTGTTTTGATTAATGTAGTTTACAATATATTTTGAAATGGGAAACTGTGAGTTCATCTACTTCATTCCCTTTTTTTTTGTGATTGTTTTTATTTTATTATTTAAAGCTTTTAGTGTGAATTGAGTGATAGTTTACATGGGAGAACATCGGTTTTGCACTCAACCTATCGGATTTTGTTTTACTGCAATGACTGCAATCCTCTCCATGCATCATTGGTTAACAGTATCTGCTTCTATTCCCTCTGCTTTTTTTGTTTTTAATGTACATAAAAACACACAGGAATATATAATTGTTTAAACAAACAAAGGGCACATTCTGCAAGTCGGCCTCCTGGCCGCCAGCACTCAGTCCCTCTCTTTCCATGAGTCTAGAGTCCTCAGCTGCTCCCTCTCTCCATGTCCTCATCATGGCCTCCATCTCTGGTGCCGCTGCTTCTCTGGATAGGGTTCCACATTCTGCTCATGCTCTTCCATTCTTTTAAAAGGATGTATTGAAATCTTAACAATATTTGGTCTTCCAAATCATGTATATAATACGTCAGTTTATTTAATTTCTCTCAGCAAAATTTCTCTCTAATTTTCAGTATGCTCGTCTTCACCTCCATGATTATGTTTATGCATAGCTATTTTCTTCTTTCAGATGCTGTTGTAAATGGAGAAGCACACCTGACTTTTGCGTGCTGACCTTGTACACTATGCTGAGTTCATTTTTAAGTTCTAGTAGATTTATCATGGAATCTTTGCGTTTTTTGATATGGTATTACTTTTTCCTTTCCAATATGGATAGGTGTTATTTCTTTTTTCTTGCCTAATTGCTCTGGCTAGAACTTCTAGTACAATGTTCAATAGTAGTCGTGAAAGTGGGGATCCTTTTCTTGCTCCTGATCTTAGGAGAAAAGTTTTCAGTCTTCCCCGGTGAGTATGAAGTTAGCTGGCGTGGCACTGTAGGATAAGCGCTGGACCGCAGGGTCATTTGAACTGTGAGGTCGGTGGTTCAAACTGACCAGTTGCTCCTTGGAAACCCTATACAGGGTTGCTGTGAGTTGGAATTGACTCGATGGCATTTACCACCACCACCACCTACAGTGGATTTTTCATGAATGCCTTTAATTATGTTGAGGAATTTCCTTCCTATTCCTAATGAGTTTAATGTTTTTTTTATCATGAAAGGGTGTTGTATTTTGTCAAATGCATTTATTATCAATAGAGATGATCATGGTTTCTTTCTTAATTTGGGGAATTACATTGATGTGTTTTCTTATTCAAAACCATCCTTGCATTCCTGGAATAAATTTCCCTTGGTCGTAGTGATTAATTTCTAGCATTCTGTTGGATTCAGTTTACCAGTATCTTTTGGAAGATTCTTTATTGTTTTTTAAAATAAGCTTTCTTTCTGTATAGAAAGAACACCACCTCGGTAATTACTCCTTCTCCAATCATGAAGTCCCTGACTATTAATTCTACAACTGACAAGCATGAAGACTGATGTAAGTAAACATCCAAGATGATGTTCTGGGGTTAGACGTGTATTATATATGGAAATTCACTAACTTATCTCAATAGATGTGTATTATATATGGAAATTCACTACTAACTTATCTCAATAGTAAAATTAAGGAATGCCACTTAGGGACCCATAACAGGCATGTGGAGTCCTGATGTGGCCCTTTAGATTAAGCACTGGACTGCTAACCATGAAGTATGTGGTTCAGACCCACTAACTGCTCCTTAGAAACCTTATACAGGATCCATATGTGTTGGAACCTACTCAACGACACTAAACAACACCAACAACAACAGTCGGCATGTGTCATGAACTGAAATCTACGATTCATCCAACTGAGGACCATTGTAGAAGTGTTGGGGGTGGTCATTTCACATGTTGTCAGAGCATCTCTTTCCCATTTCAGTTTTCCCCCACAGCTTCTTAGTCCATTTCCTCACTGACAAAGATCTAAGTTATTAACCTTCTGTGGGAGTTCTTAGGATGATGGCAGAGAACAGTGTTCTCACTTGCGGGCTTGATGGCAGAGGCATGGTCATGAGTTATATTAGCTTACACATTTCTTACAAATTTGTAAGAAAAGAGCAAGCCTGGACCAATCACCAGCATGAGCTAGAGAGAGAGAGTAAGCATTCAGATTAACCCATATATGCCAAAAAAGAAGTTCATTCTGAAAACTTGATGTAGTCTATTTGCTGATAAAGCAGATTATGGACAGATTCTAGCTTTGGTTCTAGTTTCTAGTATTTTTTATTTGTTTACATTAGTATTCATCATTAATGAGTGAATCAGTTAAAGAAGGTATAAATGAATGCAGATACTGAAAGCTGATCATCGATCAGTGATGAGCACCGATGGAGGATCTCATCAACCTTTCTGATTAAATCCTTTGTGTAACTCTGAAGTCTATTCCAAAATGAGAGCCAGCCTGTATTCCTTGTAGAAATTAACTGATGGTAGAAGTGAAGAAAATTCAATAAACTTGTTCCTGGGCATTTTGTGGTTCACAGATATGGATTGTATGATTTCGAGTGAACCAATGCATGAAAAAGTAAAGAAATGTGTATGAGAATGAAGACGAAGAAATTCAATCATGAACTTCATTAGCAGACTATGCAATAAAACAAGGATTAACTTAAATATAATTCTGAATTAGAATGAAACAGTCATGTTCCTTGCTAAATAATTACAGGTGTTTATATAGGGTATGTAAATATCTGTGGTTCAGGAGCAATGTTATTTTAGGTTTGTTGTAGTTTGCTTTTTTTTTTTTTAAATTAAGGAAGGAGAAAGTATTTGCACTAGTCAATAATTCATTAACTCGCCTTCTAGTTTAAAGAGGACCAAACATAGACTGTTGGATGTCTTGCTTATGGTCATGATTAATTCGATTCTGTTACTCTTCCTGTTGAAAAACAAGTTTAGGCGAAGAGTTAGCGTTCTTTCCAGTGGCTATGGAACAGTTGGACAAATGTTAAATATTGTTTAGGATTCTTCTTCAGTTTTTTATTGGGTTGCACTTGTTGGTGTGTTATGGTAAATAAATGGATGATAAATTCATATCTTGATTATTTAAAAGAAAAAAGTGCGAACCCATGAAAGTGTCATGTGTTATAGAGTGAGGGGGTAGTGCCTAGGTGGTGCAAAGAGCCCACGCAGTAGGCAGCTAACTGAAAAGTTGGAATTGAGTCCATTCGGTGGCACCTTGGAAGAAAGACTTGGTGGTCTGCTTCCAAAAACAGTCATTGAAAACCGTATGAGTGAAGCACAGGTCTATTCTGACACATACAGGGAGCTGGGAGTTGAATTCTGGAATCTGGGGTTTTTCGGTTTATAACAGGAGCGTAATGTCATTCTGCCCTATACCACTTGTGACTAAATGACTATGATTATACATATATGACTGTATTGGTGTGTGTACGCACACATGTGTGATTACCATGCATGAATGTACCTGCATATATGTATGTATACACATGTGTGCATATGTGTTGGTATATGTATGTGCACATATATGTGCATGTGACCACACATGCATGACTACATGCATATGTATGTGCACACACACTACAGTGTTTATCCCACAGCACCATATATAGGCAGATATTTATGATCATTATTTTTGTGCTAGGACTTATTGTGTTCACTGTATAATTTAAAACTGAAAATTCAATACAGGGTTAATTGAAACAAAACAAAACAAATACCATTGCATTCTTGGGCCAAAGTTTATTATCTCGTTTTGCTTAACATCCACTTTTTCAAAAATCAACATGTTGTATAGATCAGCTTTTTTTCCCCCAGGATGAATAAAGCACAGATGATTGAATCATTTGCTAGTAAAGAAATTCCCTCATGAGTGAAGAACTTAAAGATGGGTGGGTTTGAATCTTGCAATTTTGTGATTATATTATTACATGTGAATTGGCAAATAATCAATAATTAGCAAAGAAAAGCAAAACAAAAAAAAAAACACGTCCAGCCCAAACTAATGATGCCTGTCATGAGGTTTCAGAAAGAAGAGGTTTCATTAAACCCATCTGCAACTCCGAGGCCTATTACAAAGAGACATTTAATTATCGTCTTTGTGCGAAAACAAGCCCACTATCCCTTGTTCTTTGTTGTTGTTGTTGTTAAGTGCCATCGAGTCGGGTCCGACCCATAGCGACCCTGTACAGGGTTTCCGAGGGTATAAATCTTTACGGGAGTAGAAAGCCTCTTAGACCCTGATGATTTGGGGGTGTGAATTTCATTAGCATGACAACGTTGAAAGAATTACATTGCTGACTGAAGACCAAGAGGGGCTTGGGAGCACTTACTAGTATTTTAAATGATGCTTTAGTGTGTCTTTTGGTGACTATTTCCACATCAGTTTAGGTTCCCATTCAACTTTCAATGATGTCTACACAAGTTTGGTCTGTGACGTTGCTTACCTTCTTCACATTGCATGAACATTTCCACCTTCTCATTGCTTCTGTCTTGGCTATTTCATCGTTTCCATTCATTTTGTTTCTCTGCCCCTTCGTGGTCTCATCTTGGTTTCAAAGTATTTGTGGACAGTTTGGTCTCACTGTCATTCTTTTTGGAGCCATTGTATTGTTTAGCTACAAGCTGACCTCCAGGCTTAGTTTTGGGGAGAGTATTGCACAATAGTTTTGGGGAGTCCTCTAGTCTCAACTAATCCAGTAGATTTGGTTTGTATTTGCAATTTGTTGTACATTTTTTCCTCCTGCCTTATCAGTGTCCATCTGTAAGATCCCCTATTTTTCAGGCATACAATGACAATGGAATTGTTACTGCAGGAATCCCAACATTCATAGTCCCCTTAAATGAATGCTCAATGGTTTAGTCTCTCTGATAAGGCCTGCATGGCCATTTGTACCCAAGAGTCGATGTTTTGGTTCTGTGTTAGAGTTGGATTACTGATTGGTAATTTTTTTTAAGGAAGGGGAAATACATTGGCGTGAAAAAAATAATGAATTGAATAACTGTGATTAACTAAGAGTGAGTCAAGCGTGGACTTTGGCTCTATAACCATAGTCACTATTAATGCAACCTGGTTTGTAATAGAAAATTTGCATAAGCAAATCAACATGCAAAGAAACTAGTTTGCAGTCTTTTGGGTAATAGCGTTGGGACAAATACAAATATTATTCTGGTCACTTACCTGGTGTCTGTAATTACACAGATATTTAAGTGTAGTTATCGTATTTCCATGCAAATATCACCTTTATTTATTATTTTTTTTGGTAAGCCATACCCCCTTGCATGTTTTATTTCATATATGTACTGTGCATGTTACATGCATCTATGCATTCTGGGAGGACTTCAGAAAGTTCATGGAAAAATGGAATGACGAGATACTGGAATTTTCCCACACACTTTTAGAAACGTCCTTCTATTTATATGGGCATACAGTTTGCGCAAAAATACAGTATAAGTGGACAGATGCATCAATTTTTATTTCAGTCAACTTTTAAAAAAGTCATCAAACATTCCACCCTTGAGAAGTATGCAGTTGGATCTAAGAGTCGGAGTGCTTGGCACAACTTGTATCTAGAGGAAGATGACCGTTCTAGACTTCTCTGGCTATGCATGTAAGCATTTATGGGCAGTAGCTTTTCAGTCCTGTGTTGCTATCTAACCTTTTCAAATTTATTTTTGAGGAAAAAAAGAGTGGTCTGATTATTACATGAGTCATTAAGTCAGCTTGTGAGTAAGCCAATAAGTAAATTAAGCAGGCTTATGCTTGGATCATGGGTGAGACTGTGCTATGAAATGAATCTCTTTGAGTCCAATTCTCAACACCAAAAATCCAATAAAAAAGATTATCTTGACTTCTTGGCTCCTTTTTATGTGGGTAGCAAATACAGACAGATATTTCTGATGATTATAGTTCTTTTCCTTGTGCTTACTATTGGAATTAAGGAGCTTTGGTAGCATAGTGGTTACGAATCGGGCTGCGAACCTTAAGGTCAGCAGTTCGAAACTACCAGCCGCTCCGCGGGAGAAAGATGAGGCTTTCTACTCCCGTAAAGATTTACACCCTCGGAAACCCTGTACAGGGTCGCTATGGGTCGGACCCGACTCGATGGCACATAACAACAACAACAACAACCCTGTACAGGGTCGCTATGGGTCGGGACCGACTCGAAGGCACTTCACAACAACAACAATGAAATTATTAAAAACGAAAGTGGCATCAGTCAATCAATATAAAGTAGCGCTCTCTTCAAAATGTGAAGAGTCTGACAAAAGCAAAGGCTTATGGCTAATTGGCTATTTGACTACTGTACAACTGTCGTTTATTTTAAAGAGCTATCTGTGGTTCTTTGATTTTCTCTAAAACCTGCTTTTTTCCTCTTCAGAATGAGTCCGCCATAACTGATTCCATTAGCATCTTGTACAGAAGATCTTGCAGGCTCCCTCTAGGGGTAATGAACAAAGAGATCAGTGTAAGTAGTAATCGAAGTTCATGTTACTTCTTGGGATTTTTGTTGATGAGTTTCATTGAATCACTTCAAAGAATTAAATAGCTACCTTCATAATCAATCCAAATATGGCCATGGATTAACCAATGCTGGGAATGTGTTATGAAGTAACAATTATAATTCATCTAGTTCTGCACAACTTGAACTCCTGAGGACGGAAAGATGGCGGCATGGTTTAGTCATTTGCAGAAGGCTTATACATTTTATTTTTGCACCGCAGTGGATTTCTGCACTTCTCTACTGATACTGCTTGAGACTGTTTACCCAGTGCAGGGTTACCATAGGGGTTTCTTCCATAAAGAAAATGAAAGGTCTGTCTTTGCCTTAGTTAAGGTGTAAGGTCTCATGCTTGGTTTTTCTGCCATCTTTAAAACGTTGATAAGTTACATGAAGGAGGCCCCAACCATGGACCAGTGATTAATATGGAACAGCTGTGATGCAAGAGCATTACTGACCTACTCTATTCAGCACTAGAGTGCATTGTCCAATGAGCTCTGTAGGATGAGATCTTTTTATTTTTTCCCCTAATTCCTGGACACAATTGTATTTTTAGTGAATCAATGAATAAGTAAAGCAAGAACAAATGACTAAAGGCGTAGCGTAATAAATACGGATCAATGATGAGTACGTGTGGGGCATCTGAATAACGTATTGTGATTAAACCCTGCCTGGAACTCTGAGGTCCACTGACCAGAGACCTAGGGATGACATCTATGGAGAATGTGCTTAGAAAGCAAGTTAGAAATATGTAAGGATCACTTTCTTGGTCTTTCTTGTTCATGGATATGGATTGTAGTATTATACTTAAAAGGACCTCTGGTAGCATAGTGGTTACGAATCGGGCTGCTAACCTCAGAGTCAGCAATTGGAAACTACTAGCTGTTCCATGGGAGAAAGATGAGGCTTTCTGCCCCTGTAAAGATTTACAGCCTTGGAAACCCTGTACAGGGTCGCTATGAGTCGGAACCGACTCCACGGCACATAACGACAACATTATACCTAAATGAATGCATGGCAAAGAGGAATGGATAGATCTCACCTCCTTATGAGAGAAGCTATTAAATCAGGGATTATTATTAATATCTCTCTGAGGTTTTGAGTTCAACTAAAAGATAGCGAATAAGATCACTCTCCCTTTGGGTAAAAAGCAGGTAGATATCTGTGAGCATCAATGTTCTTGGGCGTAGGTGAGTTGCTGGTGGCTTGTTTCAGTTTAAAAATGTAACAGTGTGTTTACTATAATGATACGTGATCAACATTGGTGATTAATATAATAAATGCCTTCAATATTGACTTGATAATAAATAATTGTAATAAGTAAGATAACACAATTATTCAGCATTGAAACCAAACCCACTACTGTCTAGTGGATTTGGTCTCACAGTGACCTTATATAGGGCTTTCAAAACTGCAAATCTTTATGAAAACAAAAAGCTTAATTTTCTCTCTCATAGCGGCTGGTAGGTTTGAACTGCCAACTCTGTGGTTAGTAGCCCAACGTCCAACCCCCATGCTTGCAGGGCTCCTTATTACAGCACTAATTTGATATAATTAGTAAGTATTAGATAATTATAGTAAAACCTGGAAAAGGGCTGAGTTGAGATACACACTGAAGATGGGAATCTAACAGAAGTGAATCCTCTTGTGTTCATTAACTTTTATCTACACAGCAAAACGTACAAGCATCTTCTTGGTAACGTCTGAGTAAAAAGCAAAAGCATCTTATTGATGATTTCTGAGTCAAAAAGGATGGCTGTTAGTGTCACTCAGGGTACTAGCTCAGTGGCCTTGTTGTTGTTGTTAAGTGCCCTCAAGTCGGTTCCGACTCACAGTGACCCTGCATAGGGTTTCCGAGGATTTTAAAAATCTTTGCCTGAACAGAAAGCCTCCTCTTTGCCCTGCATCGAGGCTGGCAGGCTGGAACCATGGACCTTGTGGTTTGCAGTCCAGTGCTTATCGTACAGAGCCACCACACTCTCCCAGTGTCCGTAGGGTTCACAGACACTGACATTATTATTATAAATGGAGTTCTGGTGTGGCACTGCAGGATACTGTGCTGGATCACAAGGTCGGCGGTTCAAACTCATTAGCTGTTCCTCGGAAACCCTATACAGGGTCACTATGAGTCAGAACCGACTTGACGGCGGTTAACAACAATAATTATAAATAAGTGAAACTACAATTTCATGATTTAATTCAATAGTTAAAGAATGAAGAAGCCATGATACGAACCTTTTTGAAGTTTATTTAAACAAAAAAAAGATTACAGGGCCCTCCGTCTTTAGGAAGGTTCATCTATGCCTCACTCCTTTGCCATATCTAGGTATTAATATGAAAATGGAAATTTGTTGGAAGTAAGAATTTGTGAACTTGTACCCTTGTCGGCGGGAGCGCTGTGGCTTTATAGGATAAGCACTGGACTGTGAACCACAAAGTGGGCAATTCGAGTCTCTACTCCCTCCGCAGGAGAAAGATGAGGCTTTCTGCTCCTGCAAAAAAAAACCCTATAGCATCGGAAAACCCTATACAGGGTCGCTGTGAGTCGGAAGCGACTCGATGGTACTTAACAAAAACATACTAGTTGAAATAAGTGTCCTTTAGGTAAAAGTTATCTTAGTTGGAAACAAAAATCAGTTCTCCAGTCACATTAATGATATTTGGAGTCCTTACGTAGCTGTTGTTTTTAAGTGCCTTTGAGCCAGTCCTGACTCGTATAGTGGCCCTGTATTGGGTTTTTTGAGGAGTGGCTGGTTGTTAAACAGTCCAGTGCTTACACTGCAATGCCACGTCAGGACTCTTTATACAGCTGGTTCCCATCCTGTTTATTGTTCAGGGCAGATCCAGAACATTTGTATGTTTTCCAAACGTCCCATCCTTGCCCAAAGTGTGGAAGGTAATGGCATTTAGTTTGGGCAGCTTAGTCTTTTTTTGAATTTATTTATAGAGAAGGAACAGATCATTAAATGATTCTACGGGTCCTTAGAGGAGTCCTACTGACAACACATAAGTGCTTGGCTACTGACTAAAGGCATTGTGGTTCAAATCCACTCAGTGGCTCTGTGGGAGAAAGACCTGAAGATTTGTTTCTGTAAAGATTACAGTCTAGTAAACACTATGACTGGGTTCCTGGTATGGCGCTGTCGGCTCAGCACTGGACCAAGAACCAGAAGGTTGGCAGTTCAAACCCACCAGCTGCTCCTTGGATACCCTATACAGGGTCACTGTGAGTCAGAACTGACTCCATAGCAGTTAGCTACAACAGCAGCAGTAAAGACTATGGGAAAATTCTATGTCACATGGAGTCGATATGAGTTGGAAGTGACTTGATCATGTCCAGCTAAAACAACAAGGGTCATAAAGTTAGTAGATCAAAGGGATGAAACAAAAATAAATGCATAAAATATAGAGTTGGACTGAATCATGAAACAAGATTTAAATTCATCCCATTTTGCAAGTTTTATCCATTAAAAAGGTATCTGTTTGATAGGTGGATAGGGACAGATACCAGTAAGAGTAATGGTTGTTCATCATCATCTTTTGTTGGGTGATAGGATAAAAGGTGTTCATTGCATCTTTTCCCACTAAACATGGAGTCAGTACACAAAAAGGATGGTAAGATTAAGACACAAACCCATGCTTTTGGTTCATCTAGTAAGTCAGAACTTGGCAGTGTTGTTGTTAAGTGCTGTTGAATCGCTTCTGACCCATAGGCACCCTGTATAGGAGTCCTGGTGTGGCGCTGTGGGTAATGCGCTAGACTGCAAAGCCATTTGAACTGCACGGTCGGCAGTTCAAGCTCACCAGCTGCTCCTCAGAAACCATATACAGGGTTGCTATGGGTCGGAATCAACTCGACGGCACTTAACAACAACAACAACATAGGGTTTCTAAGGAGTGACTGGTGGGTTTGAACTGCCAGAAGTTAGTTTCATTTAAAATATAATTCCAAATGGATCTGATCATTCTCTTAAAACTGCTATTTCTTGCAGAATGAACTCACCACCCTGGATCCGAATGTTCTCCATGAAGGAATGTCTCGTCTGTACCTCTGTGGCTATGGAGCACAGATGCCCCGGTTGGTCACCGTTAATGTTTTTATTCTCGGTTTGTGTGGCTGTTCATGTATGCTTGTGGATGTATAGTCAGGTTTTGTTATTCATGGCAGGTGTGCTGCATAAGGGAATACCAAGCCAGCCTTGTCTGTCCACAGTGGGGACCTCATTCCTTGGGCCACTCAGATATCTCACTGCTCTATGAATGAAGATGAAAGCTTGACAGGTATTGATTTGGGGGTTACAAATATGTCTTAGCCATAGCAAATTTGCAAATTCAGAATCCATGAGTAATGAGGATCGACCATATTCCAATGGAAAAAAATTACACCATAGATGCATAAATAGAATTCACAAAGACTGAGCGAGGGCCGTGAGGTGTGGATCAGGAAGTAAGGGCAACTCATTTCAGCACAACGGAGATCCATTTAAAATAAAAAACAAACAAAGAAAATGGAAGGCACTTAAAAGTCATTTTCAGAACTATTTAATAGTCCATATTATGTTCACACCGTGGTTGGTTTAAATATCCCCATAATGACTAGAGCCCCAGACCGTTAGCTGTTTGCTGTAAGCACTTAGAAGGTCATGACGCACATGCATTTTAGTTTTGGGATGTCATTGTGGTTTTTAGTTGCTCACTCTTCCTTGTTTAATATTGGATCAATTAAATGGTAGTAGCCCAATCATTATTTATTAATAATGATTACCCTGGTACAAAGGGAGCTTTGTTGATTATTCGATGTGTGCAATACTGGGATCTAGCCTGAAAACTCTTGGGAAATTAGTCTAAAAGCAGACCTAGTTATATCGTAGTTCTTGTTGAGAGTTTGATTCATGGAAAAGGAAGGCAAACGTGAATGAAGACGAGAGCCAACCTGGATCATTGATGAGATTACAGCATGTCTGAATCAAGACTTTTGCTTAAACCCTATCTGCAACTCCAGGATCCAACATAACAGAGACCTGCTGAGTTTTTATAAGTGAATCAACTTGTTAGTATGTAAAGACAAATAGGTGATACAAGGAGGGTGGCTCTGCGTACGTTTTGAGAGTTTGTAATGAGCATGGATTGTAATCAACACATGGTTGTAGCATTGCGTTCCAGTAAAGTACAAGAGAGCTTTAAAATCTTCCTGGAAAACTTCCATTCTCTTTGAATACCTTTTTCTTCACAAACTTTTTGAAACTCCTTTATGTATTGATGAAATCTGTTACTTCATTGTTGAAGGAGGTTGTAGAGAAATAAATTTTTAAATAAATCATCTAAAATGTAAGATTCGATATTATTATTGGAAGCAGGTGGTTGTTTGATGGCTGTTGGTTTTTATTTAAAAGAAGGAAGATAGTTACATAAATAAAGAATTGATTAAATAGTTATTTAATGGAGAGAAGAAGGAGCGTTGTTCACCTTGAGGAGTACCTTATGAAAATAGTTATTGTTACTGCAATTCTGTTTACTGAGATTTATTTTAAAACATCTGAAAGCAGAAGTGTCTTGTTTTTAAATCCCGTTGGCCAACGCTGCGGGCCATATGGAGGCGTGTCAACATTACAGAAAGTTCTTATCCAACAGTAGCTAATTCCCAGAGCAATAAAAAAAAAAAAGAGGGAAAAGCATGCTGGGGTGAAAAGGATTTGTTTTGCAGCAAGAATAATGAATAATCTCTGTATTACTGACTCTCTTCACTTGCATTGCACGCATGGTTGCTCGTGGGCTGTTCATGAGTTTACCATTTTGGGTGTGTGTGTGTTGCTTTTTCTCTTCGTTGCTATGTGCCATTGAGTCATTCTATCTCATAGTGAACCCTGTGTAGCACAGAACGAAACACGTCCTGTTCCTGAATCATACGCGAAATAGTTGTTAACATTTGAGCCCACTGTTGTAACCACTGTGTTGATCCATCTAGCATATGTAAATGTATGGTTAAATTATGCCATAAGCTATCTCATAAATGAATAATAAAGCAGTGCATGATTTAATTCATAAACAGATAGGTCAAAGATGTAAGAATATGTTATGAATCGTGAATTTAACTTTATCGATTTTGACACAAGCTGAGTCCATTTAAAAATTATTTAGCTTCTTCCCTATGGAGATAGCAAATGCTTGTAATGGTCATAGTCCTCATTTTTGAGCGGAGGAGTCAAGTGTCTTCATGATATAATTTAAATAATAACAAAAAGATTTGCTTTCAAGATGAATATGATTCATCTAGGGAGATGGAATAGGAGCTTGCTCCGTCCACTCCACGCACCGAAGGAGCTCTGGTAGCGTCGTGGTTACGAATTGGGCTGCGAACCTTAAGGTCAGCGGTTCGAAACTACCAGCCGCTCCGCGGGAGAAAGATGAGGCTTTCTACTCCCGTAAAGATTTACACCCTCGGAAACCCTGTACACGGTCGCTATGGGTCGGACCCGACTCGATGGCACTTAACAACAACAACAACAGTATCGCAAACGATTATGATTTGAATAAATCTCAATCTGAACTGTTCATTCTTTTGAAAAATTGACTTTGACTCCACAGAATGAAGACCAGGATGAATTGAATGAATTTCTGCTGATAAGGCTATATTGCATAGTACCTTTGAAGGTAAGGAGCCTCAAGACTGAAGGAAATAACTCTCAAATGTTCTCAGTTGGGACGTATTTTTCATTAGCATTTCATGAGAGTTCTAGAAATTTAGCCATGCATAGACCAATGATAGGAATGTGGTAGGAACCAAAGATGATTCGTGCAATTCAGCATATTGTGGTTAAAAATAAGATAGAGAACATTTCTGCAGCTGATTAATAATCCATCTAATTTTTGTACTTTCTTTGATTGAAATATTTCTGCATTGGTAGCCGCAGTGTCCTGCTGTCCAGAATTGTTGCCACTGGCCTCAGTATGGTGATTTCAGTTTGAAATTAATTATACTTAAACAAAACTTTTCAATTTAGTTCCTCGGCTATGCTACCCACCTTTCAAGCACTTGGTAGCGACATACGGCTCATGGCAGTTGTATTGGACAGTCCAGTTACCGAGCATTCCCACCATCTCAGAGAATTCATTAGGATACTTCTTGCTGAGGGAAGACCAACTAGAAAGATGGAAGATAGTTGTGAATAAAGTGGTTGGGTTTATGGTTGCTTATGCTACCATCTTTATAATGTTGTTGTTAAGTGCCCTGAATTGATTCCGACCCATAGCGACCCTGTAGAGGGTTTCCAAGGAGCAGCTGGTGAGCTTGAACCACCGACCTTGCAGTTCAAACGACTTTGCAGTCTGACACATTAGCCCACAGCGCCACACCAGGGCTCCATCTTTATAAAAGGGACAAATTAAATTACAGAGTAATAAGTTTTAGGCCACTGATGAATATGGTGAGGGTACAGAGCAAGGAGGTTGGTTGATCCCCACACAAGTCACTGAGGACATCTGCAAAAAGAAATTGAGTCTGTTAGCTCCATGGGAAAAGAGTTTATAAACAGATCTCGGTCATATTCAATAGTCTTGTTCCTTTTAAATTCACAAGTGATTTTATTACTGTTAATGAATCAGTGAATAAATCAATAAACAAAGGCATAAATGAAGATAAAGATTGCTTAACCTGGACCAGTGATGAGTACCCTGGGGTGTCTGAACCAAGGATTTTGATTAAACCCTAAAACTCTGAGGTCTTATTTATTATCTCTACTAACATGAATGTATTCCAAGAGTTAAAAATGCTCAGGAGTTTGTTTTGGGACTTTTGTTGGCTCTTGAGTATGGATGATACGGTATTCGATAAATCAGTGCACAGATAAATAACTAGATAAATGAATAAAGGCAAAATGGACAATACCTAAGCCAAGTACGAGAGTATGTAGTGTGTTATAAGAATCATTACTAATACATTTTTGAAGTACTGAATTCCAGTAAAATGAATTAATCAAACCTGACCCTTTTGAGAAAGGAGCGTTTAGATGGATAGATGTAAACGTTTGTTGTTGTAATGCATTGGTATTAGATGTTGTGTTTTTGTTTGATGAAGAAAAGGGTAAAACATTTACTTAAATTAATCACTGATTAAATAAACTACCTAATTGAGGGAGGAGTTATACATTTTATATGCATATTTATGTTGAGAATATGTCACAGAACCAATAAGACGGAACAAATCTGATCCTTTGTCTAATGTCTACAGAGCATGGCACTGTGGGTTAGGCATTGGGATGGCCCAAAACTCCTGGTCAGCAATTCAAATCCATCAGCTGCTCCCCTGGAGAAAGCTGAGGCTGTCGTTCCTATAAAGACTGACTGCCTCACAAACCCTCGGGAGCAGTTCTACTGTGTCCTAAAGGGTCTCCGTGAGTTGGAATTGACTCAATGGTTTAATGATCATATGGACAATCATTAATAATGTCCCATTTCTGCTTGTACACAAATATTAATGGCATTTTTGTGACTCACTGACCAGTTACTTAAAAGAATGCAATGCATAGAGCCATGAGGAGCATGCGCTTTGGAACAAGGATAGTGATTGGTCCAGTTTTGCTCCAGTGTCTCCGTATAAAGAACACAGAGAGCTTCTCATCTGGAACGGTCCACTATACAAGGGTGTCTGAAACGCTTGCGTTATTTGGTGCATTTAACATCGAGAATTACCTTAAAATTGAAATAAATAAATTATTCCCTGTGTAACCTCATACGAACTTAGATCCATAAAGTAACTACACAGATACATGTATACATAGGAAATTACACACACACACACATATTCACATGTATACAATCGTCACTAACACCAAACCCACTGCCATCAGGTCGAGGCTGACTCCTAGAAACCTATGTAGGGCTTCTGAGCACACGGCTTCATCTTTGTTCCATGAGTGACCCGTGGATTTGAACTGTCCACCTTGTGGTTATCAACCCAACACCTAACCCACCGCACCTCTAGGGCTCCTTCCTCACTGGATGATGTTGTTGCTTAGTGATGTTAAATCAGTTCTGATTCACAGAGACCCTGTCTAGCCTTTCCAAGGACATAGAAATAGATGTGGGTGATAGTCATACTTTTTTATTGTTTTCTTTTGTCTGGTACCAGTTTCAGAAATCTTTGACATTGTACTGAAATTTGACGCTTGAAGAAATCAGTAAATAGGCATGACAGTCAAAGTCTAAATATAATATTATGATAAGCACAAACATTTATTCCTAATTCCTACTACTGTTGCGTTGAACTCAGTTTTTAAATATATATGCATATTTTTTTACTTATGTACCAATTTCTACATTCCCTTCGTATTCCACAGATATTCTATCGCTGACTCAGTCAGTTTCTAATGAGGAAGATGCTGGCTGTTATCTGTTAGAAGGAGGAAGCTCGAAACCTATGTAAGTAATTGTTTCGGGTTTGGCGATTTGTCATGGATGTTAACTCTATTATTAAAAAAGGAATAAATTACTATGTACACAAATGAAATGAATGCAGGTCACGTGTGAACCAATTTAGCACACCTGTGGCCAATTAGGAAGAAACAAGCGAGACAATTTTATCCATTTTCACAGTGACTTAATCGTTCTGTTTTATTTTGCAGTCACGGTTGATTTACACCTCCCTCTGTGCACAAAGACACAGTTAATTTAGTAACTAAGGGGAATTGTAATAGGCGATGTAAGATAGTGCCAGTGTGTTGAGCGTGGAATCAAATAATGGGCCCATTGCTGTTTGTTGTCATATCTTTGAACTATAGACAAAAAGCAAAAAGGAAAGGGGTCAAGCTTTGACCATTGAACAGTACTGGATTGTGTTGGCATGAGCCAAGGGTGGTGCCTGACCCATGGATCTGCAAAGCTGAGACTATTTTAAAGAGGATTGTTGAATGCCTCTTTTGAGGATCTGTGAACAGATGTTATGAGAGTCTAGACTCTTGAGTTTCGGTTTTGGTGCTTCACAAACATCAATTACATTATTATTAGTGAATCAGTGAACACATAAAGAAATATATGAGGGAGTGAATAATTATAATAATCATGGACCAGTGATGGATTTGTGTTGGATGCAAACCCAGGGTTCTGATTAATCCAGATCTGCATTAGTGAAGTTGATTATAAAAAGAGAATAGTGCAGTCCCTCTGAGGATGTGAACCTTAGCTTGATGTAAGGAATAGTCTAGATCTTGCTTTTAAGGGATGTGGTTTATTGGTTGTGATTATACAATGTTGTTTTAAGTGGATCAGTGGGATTGATTCCAACACATGTGTTGGACACCACCATGTGATAGAATGTCACATGACACCATGTGACAAACTAGAACTGCCCCTTAGGGCTTTCTAGGTTGTCATCTTTCTGGAAGCAGATCACCTGGTCTTTGTTCTGTGAAGCAGATGGATGAGGGGGGGCAGCTGAGTGTGTAACCACTGAATTAGAGAAGGGCTCCTTCAGTCAATCAACATGTAAACAAAGGAAAAGTATGGGCTCCTTATGAGAATAGTCAATGAAACTAGGATGATTACGTTTGCATTTTTTTACAAGGGACTTGCAAAAGTTTGTGGAGAAAAGGAATGAAGAAATAATGGAATTTTTCCATGGAGTTTGTGAAATCCCTTTGAATTAGTTATCTCTTGCTGTGCAACAAATGACCACAATATTTCTGTGGGCCGTGGATCTGGGCATGACTGAGGAGATACTTTGACGTAGGGTCTCGTATGAGTTTGGAATCAATGTATTGTTTAAGGCTGCATGCAGTCAGCTCAAGACTGGACCAGGGTAGGCTAAGGTTTTAGGTTCAGTTACTGGCAGGATTCAATTCCTTGAGGGCTGTTGTATGGAGGCTGCCTTTGGTTTGTCCACCTGTGGACCCTGTGGTTTCATCAGTGCAAGGCGAGGCCAAACAAGATGGCGGCAGATGCTGTCTTTTGCAATCTCTTCTTGGGTGTTACATTTCTTCACCTTTGCCTTACCTTATTCTTTAGAAGAGGTTCAGCCCCCACTCTAGGGGAGTGAGTTTTACAGGGTTTGAATATCAGGGGCTATCTGAGAAGCTGTCTACCATTATATCTGAAACATAGTTATTTAGCATTCAGTCAGTTCTGATTCATGGTGGTCTCCTGTGTGCTCTGTAGGGTTTTAAAGGCTGTGAACATTGAGGTTGCCAAGGCATTCTTCTAAGGTGACTCTGCATAGGTCCAATTCTACTCCCCACCCGCTCCTTGGCTAGTAGCTGAATGCATAACCATCTGCACTCCTTATGCGAAGCTTTGAGACCTGCTGGGCGGGGAGAGGGTAGGAAAGATTGAGGTTGAATCCCTTTGGTTAAGAAGCAGGTGTGTGTTATAATCAGTGTTCCTGTACTGAGTTGGTAGTGGGTTACTGATTATTTCCATAACAAAAAAAAGAAGAAAAATTTACATAATTAAATAAATGACCACCAATTAACTAAATGAAAGAAGGCTATGCTTAGACTAATGCTGAAGGTTTTATATGACAGGAGTTATGATTAATGCAATCCTGTTCACTAGTTTCCTTAAACATAATGAATAATGAGGCATCTGGTGTGTTGTGGGACTCGGGACAGATGTTACAGCAGTCAGTATTCTGGTGGAGTTTGGGGACATAAAATGACATTGATTGTATTAATATAAATGAAAGCATGAATATGTTCAAACACAACCAATTACTTAAAAGTGGGAAAAGCTTATGAAACAAAGATTATGATTAATCCAATTTTACCCAACTGATGTTAATATGAAGAAAATATACATGACTTAGACCCTCCCCACAGTGTATAAAGAACACATATTATAAAGCACCTAATGATATTCCGTTTCTGCATTGCTGATAAGTTTGACACGGGTTTTTTTGTTCTTTCTTTTGTCTGAAAAGATAATAAATGAATCCACGAGTAAATCAAACAGAATCAGTCAATTGATTAATCAGTATGAGAGAGCCGATCACAATAACTTACTCACAAGTGAAGTCCCGTAAGACAGATCTAAACTTTCACTTTTGCACATCAGGAGTATATGGATAAATATTTGTAATAGTCAAAGTTTTTAGTTTTCTTAAGGATTGTGGCTTCGTAGTTGTTTACTTCTTTTTCAAATTCATAGTTGAAGAAGTCAGTAAACCAAAAAGGCATACCTTTTCGGGGCAAAAGATCGAATGTGCTATGAACCAAATTATATAACGCTCTCAACGATGCTCACCTGACAGCCATTAAAACATATTTCCATCTAGGTAGTTTCATTCTATTTTAGAAAATGCTTTGGACCACAGAGAATGACCACAAAGCCGCTGATGTAATCATTTTCTAATGATGCCGATGTTGGCTTTAACCTCTGTGAGTAGGTAGGGAACAAATAAACTTAACGTAATATCCAAAGCTCTTCTTCCTATTAGTTATGGGGTGTGCTATGCCGACGTAAGAATGGATGGGGACACACAGGAATGAAATCACAAAAGGCCCCGCATGGACCAATGAGGAGAATGTGCTGGAAGCCAAGGATTAGCATCAATCCATTTCAACCAAACTGAAAATGGTAGAGGACATCTGAGTTTTATAGCTCTTTAATATTCCATTTTCAGCCAGTGCTGTAGTTGATTTAAAACACCTGTGCTGAGAATGATTGCCGCATGTTCCTTTCTTGAGGGAGGAGGATGTTTGGATATGGAAGCTACTGATGTTATTCGAGATGTTGAGTGAGGTGTTGGGTGCAAGATTGTTCATCAGAATTATTAAATTCTTCAAACCTAAGCCAATTGAAGGACAGAAACTTCCGTAGATGAAAGATGAGGCTGAGCGTGTTATGACCCAGGCTGCTCAGTAACCCTTACCGGCATCACTGAAGCCCAGTCACCAGACAGCCTACTCACACTGTGGGAAATGAGACTATAGAAAGATGTAGTATTTTTGAAGCTGTATTGGATAATGATCCTATTATTAGCAGTGCACCAATGAGTAAATCAATACATTAATTTAAAATGAAAATAGAGGGCCTATTATGAGAGTATGTAATGAAACAGTGATTATTATTAAAATACTTCTGAAGCATTGAGGTCCATTCAGAATAGATGAAGCATATTACTTGTTTGGATGAGGAGGATACCGAAAGATGAATGTAAGAAGTCAATGGACTTATTCTGGTTAGGGGGTAAATTGGCGGTTTTTCATTAACAAAGAAAAGCTATGGCATGAATTGATTCACTGAACAAAAGAGGAGCAAACAGGAAGGAGCATTGTATGTGCTAGGAAACAAGAATGATGAATTGTCCTATTTCTACGTCACTGCTGTCCCCATAGGAAAAAAGGTGACAGGCCCCGTTCTATTTGTGTAAGGTATATTACATCTTAGTTCTGTATTTCTAGTTGGCTTACCTTGTTAATTTTCTTTACAAATGTGCATAGTTAATTAAATTGATCCATGAGGAAGTACATCCATAAAAACACAGATACAGACAAATACAGCTCTACAGAAATAATGGCATCGCTGAACCACTGGTGAGACTGCCCTCTGAAACAAGCATTGACATAGTTTCTATTCAAATCAGTCCATTTACAATTGCATATAAACATTCATCTCTGTGGGGCAGTTTATAGACGACTGTTCATAGAAGACATAGTCCTCATTTTTACTTTTAGCGATATAGACAGTGGTACTTAGCGCTCTATTAAAAATTAAATATGAACTACTCACAGACCAATTAGAGACTAGTGATAAAAGTTTATCACATATGAAAGATTGAGATTTATCTAGAAATACTCACCTGATACCCCCTAAAACAAACCAGGATTGTTTCCTTCTTTCTAATATCTACTTTAATATCCCACAGAATGAGTGCAAGAGGGCTGATTTAATCGTTTCAATTAATGAAGTTTTTGCTTGTTACTTACTGAGGTATAGAGTGCATAGGTTGAGGTTAGTAATTGCCTAACTTCTTGTTTGGATGATTTAGTCGTGGGTGTTTATAGTATTATGTAAAAGCAACAAAACCCAAGCCTCGGCCAATGATTAGATTGCTTTCAAGTAAAGGAATAAGATGGATCCGATTTACCATAGTTAAATCCATTAAAGAAAAGAGTTTTATTGATATTCATCATTGGTTAATATTTTATTAAGTCGAGTCACTTCTTCTAACTCACAGCAACCCTGTGTGTAATAACATGAAATACTGCCCAATCCTGCAACAACCTCACCATTTATGTTGTAGGTTAGCTAAACATTCCTTTATGGATTGTTGTTGTTTAGAAGTGTTGAGTCTGTTTAGACTCATACTGACCCTGTATAGGGCTTCTGAGGAGCAACTGGTGGGTCTCAACAGCCGATCTTGTTCTTAGCAGTCCAGTACTTACCTTACAGTGCCACACAAGGATACAGAACTAATGTTTAAGCTCATTGAGAGCAGAACATATCAGCATATGGAAAATATTGTCAGTGTTCTATTTGTTGAGCAGCATAATGCACTGGGCTGCAAGGTTGGTGGTTCAAACTCACCGTTCACTCCTTAGAAACTGTATACGGGGTCACTATATGTCAGAACCTACTCGACAGCACTTAACAACAACAATGGTGGACAACCAGTGGTGTCTGGGTCATGGACAACGAATAGTACATTTCTGCATCTCTTTGATCCAACACAGAAAGACCTGTAGGTTGTGTACATCACTAGAAATGATAAAGCATGTTAGAGATGTTCATGGGTTTCATGCTTCTCCTTTTATGGCTAATGAATTTTGATTAAAATAATAGTAAAATCCATTGAAAATATTTAAATCAGTAAAATGTAAAGGCTGAAGCATATTCCAAGTCTAAATGCAAATGGCAAAATAAGTAATACTCTCTTCGACATTCCTTAAAAACTGTAACATTTTGGGGAGTAAGGAAGTCTTATCTTTGGCCAAGGATCATTTGGACTGCCCAACCAAAGTCAGTGTTCCTATTGTTGGTGATCTGTTGAATGTTGTTAATATTCTTCAGAGGATGTCAGTATTATCCACAGTCAGTGACCCACTAAATGTAAGACTAATGAAAGGTGGAAAGTCGTGGTCAGTAATGATAATGCCTCAATATCTGTATCTTCTGCTCTGTGTTGAGCCCCTCAGGATGGCTGCCGTGGACGACTGCATTGTCTACAGGCGTCACATGGACACCATGCAATCTGAGCATGGGAATTTATGTAAGTAACAGTAAAAAGTCGTGTGCTAGTGAGAGCTGGTTGTGTGTCTTAGGTTTCTTAGAAGTTATTACTGCATAATTAATGAAGTCATCAATAACAGTATGTGTGTGTGAATGAAGAACATCAGGGCTAATCCTGGACCAGTGATGATAACCTGTAATTTCTGAGTCATGGACGATGAACAGTTTGTGTCTGGAAGTCTGAGGTCCAACACAATAAAGACCTGGTCACTTCTTGCCATTGAAAACGATACTGTACAGAGGCGTTAGAAACATTCAAGGGAATTTTGATGAAAACATTGGCAAAAATCAATACAAGTGTCCATCACTGTAAAGGGTGAGACATCTCCTGTCTTTAAAGGTAAGGAATGCTTAGCAAGAATGCATAACAAAGCAAGGACTGCTCTTGGCATGTATCAAAAGCCTAACATTGCTTAAGCATGTTAGGGGTGGGAGATAGTTACCTCTTTGGTTGAAGATCATGTTGACAGTCTAACTTAAAGCCAATGGTTTTATACGTGATGGTGTAATGTTAGATAGTTTTAGTATTCTTAAGAGAAAAGACTGTCAACATTACCTGGGGGCTGTCGACCTCTCAAAACATGACTACTGAAAGAGGTGAAGTCATTATCTATGGAGCTAATGCCTCAATATGTGTATTCTTTGCTCTACTGTGTACCTGCAGGATGGATGGTCCAGGGCCTGACTTCAATTACTGCCAGGGTCACATGTGGTACAACGGACTCCACGCATTGCGAACACTGGGATATACGTGAGTAACAGTTAATGATAATGTCTTATTGGGGAGGTTGTATGTCCCCTTATGTCTATATAATAATTATTATTATTTAGTTAATGAAGTAAGAACAATAGGTATATGCAAAGGAAGCAAAACCCAGTCAACATTTGACCAATGCTGACCACTGGTGGAGTCTGAGCCATGGAGGATGAATAGTATGTATGTGGAATTCTAAGGCCTAATGCAAAGGACTATCTCATCCTTTGTCTTGGTGGGGAAGATGGTTCAATAGATAGAGAGCAGATCAGTTTCAGGACTGGTGCTTCCTTCTTCATGACTACACCATTTTTCAAAATCTATGAAAGTACCCACAAGCAACATTAAATGAATATAAAATGGAAACGTAGAAGCCTGGTACAATGATAAATGCATCTAGTGAGATCAGAAGTACTCTCTCTACTCACGGAAGCCCTTGGAGCTCACTTAAGGAAGATCTCATTCCATGGGGTTTCCTCTCTGGTCAAGAACTCATAATCATGTTCTTCCCTTGGTTGATGGCCCGTGCCATGTTTGCATATTAGATTGGAAAAGAAGTTAACATCCGCCCAGTTGTAATGACCTAAATTCATGAATAAGGACAGGTGGAATGGTGCAATCAATGGAGATAGGGTGTCAAGCCTTTTATAATCTACTCTTTTTCATACCCTTCAGGACAGGTGTCCTTGAGGTGATGGACTTTCTGGCAGAGTTTGCAGTTTGGCAGTCAACTCAAAATATCAAGAGCATGGGCACTGATGTGAGTGACAACCTAATATCTTGTCTTGAATTGGATGATTTATGTATCGTCTTAGGTACTTTTCCTCATGGGTGTCAGTTAATTGATGACTTTACCAATAAGAATGTGTGGCAGGGATGAAAGAAAAAGAAGGTCCATCCTGGACCCGTGATGACCACTGGTGGCGTCCCGACTCATGAATGATGAGCAGTATGTGTGGAGCTCTGAGGTCTAACGCAGAGGAAGGTGTAGGTCCCTCCCATTGTTAGAAGTGCCAGTGGAGACAGGTGCTGTAGCTATTCAAGGGCCTGGTGCTTCTCCTTCATGACTAATGAATTTTCATTGGAATGTTCTTTAAAAGTCAATGGAAGTAGCCATCAAAACTGTTTAAATCCATGAGAATGTAAAGAGCGAGCTATCATCCAACTCGACACATATGTGGCAAATCAAGCAATACTTTGGGCATAAATCGAAAGTCCAACATTCCTTAAGAACATTTTAACTTTAAGGTGGAGGATAGTTACCTTTTTGACTGGCGATCATTTGGTCAGTTAAACTCAAAGTCTATGATCTTAGCTTTGGTGGTAGTATGGTGGGAATTAGCAGTTTTAGAGACGAGGAAGTTAACATGGTTGATCATTGCCTAAGATCATGAGGAATTAATGGTGGAAAGTTTCACCATCAACAGATATTGAATCTCATTATTTGTGTTCTTTGTTTTGCCCGTGTACCCCTCAGGATGAATGCCTGAGATGATTTCGGTTTCTGCCAGGGTCACGTGCAGTACAATCAACTTCATGTGTCGTGAATGTGGGAGTCAATGTAAGTAACAGTCAGAGATCATCCTGCCTTAATCAATTACAATAGGTGTTTGTGAAAGAAGAAAAGCAAGGCAAGTCCTGGACCAATGATGACCACTGGTGGCGTCTGAGTCATGAGCGATGAACAGTATGTGTGGAGCTCTGAGGTCTAACACAGAGGAAGTGTGGGCCCTTTTACTGTTAGAAGTGCCAGTGGAGTCAGGTGTGGTAGATGTTCAAGGGGCTGGTGCTTCTCCTTTCATGGCTAATTAATTTTTATTGGAATACTAAATAAAATGCAATAGAAGTAGCCATCAAATGTCTTTAAATCCAGGAGAATGTAAAATGTGAGGCATAATCCAACCCTCCACATGTAGGGCAAATCAAGGAATACTTCTAGTATATCTATCGAAAGGCCAATATTCCTTAGGAATGGTTTCATTTCAGGGTGGAAGATGATTATCTACTTGACTAAGGATCATTTGGACAATTAAACTCAAAGTCCATGATCTATTCTGTGGTGTGGTGGTAGTTGTTAGCATTTTTAGAGAAGAGCAAGTCAACATTACCTATGCCTAAGATCATGAGGAATTTAATGTTGGAAAGTTTTACCCTCAGCAGATATTGAATCTCATTATTTGTTTTCTCTGTTTTGCTTTGTGTACCCCTCAGGATGGATGCCTGGGAAGATTTCGGTTTCTGCCAGGGTCACATGCAGTACAATTGACTACATGCGTTGGGGTGCGGGAGTCAATGTAAGTAACAGTCGAAAATCCTGTCTTAATCAAAAACAGTTAGGTGTTTGTGAAAGAAGAAAAGCAAGGCCAGTCCTGGACTAATGGTGACCACTGGTGGCGTCCGAGTCATGAACAGTGTGTGTGGAACTCTGAGGTCTAACATACAGAAAGGTGTGGCCCCCTCTTATTGTTAGACGTGCCAGTGAAGACAGATGTCATAGATATTCAAGGGTCAGGTGCTTCTCCTTCCATGACTGATGAGTCTTGATTGGAATATTACAAAAAATCAAAGGAAGAATCTATTGAAAAGAATTAAATTCATAAGAATGTGAAGGGTGTAGCATCCTCCAATGCTAAGCCCATCTCGTTATATGTTTAAAGAATGGTAATCATTTTAGGAGCTCTGGTAGCGTAGTGGTTACGAATCGGGCTGCGAACCGTAAGCTCAGCGGTTCGAAACTACCAGCCGCTCCGCGGGAGAAAGATGAGGCTTTCTACTCCCGTAAAGATTTACACCCTCGGAAACCCTGTACAGGGTCGCTATGGGTCGGACCCGACTCGATGGCACTTAACAACAACAACAACAACAATCATTTTCTGGTGGGAAGTGGTTTTCCTCTTTGGCCAAGGATAATTTGGAGTCAAACTCAAAGTCCATCATCTTATTTTTGGTAGTAGTCTTTTGGATGTTGTTAGCATTTTTTGGAACGTGGAAGTCAACATTACCCAGGGGCAATCATCTATTAAGAGTAAGACAGTTGAAAGGTGGAAAGTCCCATGATCAATGAAGATAATGCCTCAATATATGTATTCTCTGCTTTGCCTTGTACCCCTCAGGAAGGACGATGCCCCAGGCCGATTTCAGTTTCTGCCAGGGTCACGTGCAATGAGATTGACTCCAAGTGTTCAGAGCTTGAGAATGGATGTGAGTAACTCTCAAAGGTATTGTCTTAATGAATGAGAATGGGTGTTTGTGAAGGAAGGAAATGAAATTCAATCCTGGACCAGAGATAGCCACTGAATCACAGATGATGAGTATCATGTATGTGGACCGCTGAGGTCTAAGGAGTAATGAGTAACACTCAAAGATCTGCCCTCTCTTGGAGTGTCTTGTTTCTCATGGGCGTCATTTAATGGACGAGTTTAGCCAACAGTAAAGAATATATGGTGGCGTAGAAAGACAAAGAAGGCCAATCCTGGAACAGTGATGACCATTGATGGTATCTGGATCTTGAGCAGTGAATGGTTCCTGTCTGGAACTCTGCGGTCCAACCCAGAAAGGAGTACAGGTCCCTCCCATTGTTTCAAGTGCTGGTGAAGGACAGATGTCAGAGTGCTATTGGTGCTTATTCATTGATGACTAATGAGTTTTAATTGTAATATTATATAAAAAATCAATGGGATTAGACATCAAAAAATTTAAACCCTTAAGAGTATAAAGAGTGAAGCATTGTCCAATGCTAAAGGCGCATGGGAGAGCAAGAAATGCTCTTGAATACCCAGCATTCCTCTCTTTGACTGAGGATGATTTGGATGGTCACACTCAACGTCCATAATCTTATCCATTGTATTATCCTACTGGTCATTGTTAGTGCCCTTCAATAGGAAGAAGAAGTCAACATGACCCAGCATGGATCATCTCCTAAGTGTCTTGACTAAGTGTGGAAAGTCCCTCAGTCAATAGAGATAATGCCTTAACATTTGTACTCTCTGCTCTGTCTTGAATCCCTCAGGATGGATACCCTGGACTGATAGCAATTTCTGCAACAGTCAAGTGCAAGGACGATCGACTCTGTGAGTTGGGAACATGGGTATCGATCTAACAGTCAAAGATTTTGTCCTAGTGGGATTGTGTGTCTTATTGTTGTTGTTAAGTGCTGTCGAGTCGGTTCTGACCCATAGCGACCCTGTGTAGGGTTTCCGAGGAGTGGCTTATCGTAGATGAGTGCTTCCTTGTAGATGAGTGCTTATCCTACAGTGCCACACCAGGACTCTGTGTGTCTTGTTAGGTGTTTTAAAAATAGTGTTATTTAATTGATAATCAACACTAATGGGTTTTTATGAAGGACAAATAATGCAAGGCCAGTCATGGTCCATTGATGACCACTTGTGGTGCTGACTCATTGCAGTATGTTTTGGCGACTGTGAAGTGCACCAGAAAAGAAGAGCTTGACCTTTCCATTGGAAATGATTCTATGCAGAGATATTTGTCGGTCACCTTGTGTATGTAATGCATAGGCTGATAACAAAAGATAAATAAGTATGTATAACAGGTCCTTGAATAAATAAAAATGGAAAATTTGAAGCATATTCCCATCCTAAGTACATATTGTAAGATGAAAATCTTTCTTATTATGTAAGGGGGGAGGGGGGAACAAAAAGTTTATGAAAAAATGGAATTAAAAAAAAAATTGAATTTTTCCAGTCACTTTTTCAAGCCTGCTTGTATTGCATCCCCTGGTCTTTATCTAGTCCTATAGTCATGTAGGGGTTATCACTTTGGCTAAAGACATAAAGGCAGAATTACTCATAGGCAAGGTTCTTCTCATAGTCGGTGGCCTGTTTGATGTGTTTAGTACTCTTAAGGGAAAAAAGAAACTCTTACTCTATCTACCTCGTACTTTTAAAAAATGTATAGAGAATTAAAGGCGGAATGCTGGGATGAACACATTTTCTGTCTTGCTCCCTACAGGTGACATTCAAGGTGACTGACGTTTCTGACCAAGTCTCAAGTTCCATGGTTGATTCTATGTTTGAAGATTAAGTTACAAACATCCTAATGTGATCTGGTAAAGTATTTTTATGATTATTGTCAGTTAATGATGAATGGATTCATTAAATTGTATAGATAGGAATGAAGAAAAAGGGGGCCAAGATTGGAGCATTGTTGACCATTGGTCATGGGCGATGCATCATAAATGGTGGAACTTGGAAGGGATCCTGTAACAGCCCAAGGCTGTGTCTTGGTGTGTGTCCTTTGTCTTAATGGTTGGTCAAATTAATCCATGAATGAATGACACCGGCCAGTCATTGCTGAGGTTTTGAAAGTACTTGGAAGCATTTATTTGATGTCCTCTGCTGCACACGTGAGTCCCCTGGGGAAGAAGAGTTGGGTGTTTGTGGAGCTGTCTCCATGGAGCAACAGTGAAGCTCCCAGGTGCAAGCCATAGACTGGCAGTTTGAACCCAACCAGTGGCTACAAGGGAGAAAGACTTAGTAGGGTTAGCAACAATAACATGCAAAGTATAGACAAGAAGGCTCTACAGGGCTGTTCTACTCTGTCATATGACTGGGTGAGGATGTGTCAGCAGAAACTTGATAGCAACTAGTAACATGTGTGATGGTAGACCTTGAAACTCATAATCAGTAGCCAATAATAATTAGTAAAAATGTAAATCTTGGATATTTTATCATTTTTAACTTTTGCTCTCTGCTCCCCAGAATATAGGTGCCCAGTGCTGAAGGCCCTGTTTCACACATCTCTGGGTGAGTGGCCTATGTTGTTTGTTATTGTTAAGGGCCATCAACTCCTAGTGACCCTGTATATGGTTGCAGTTACAGCACCATACCAGAACTCCAATTAGCTTATTGTTGTAATTAAGTATTGACGAGTTGATTCTGACTTATAGCGACCCTGCATAAGGTTTCTGAGGCTATACATCTTTGCTGGAAGTAGAAAGCCTCCTCTTTCTCCCTTGGAGCACCTGGTGGGCCTGAACCACCGTCCTTGTGGTTTGCAGTCCAGGGATCCATCAAGTAGCTTATAAATATGTGGATGGTATGGCTGTATGCCGTCCTCTTTCTCCTGAGGCACCTTTGGTAGTTTCAAACTACTGACCTTGAGGTTAGCAGCCCGACTTGTAACCACTATGCTACCAGAGCATAAATATATAAATATCTATAAATATTATGCAAAGTTCTTGTTGAATTGATTTGTTCATGAATGCTTCTTATATTATTCAAGATGTACAACATTCATGAAGAGATTTGAATGATATTGTATACCAATTATTTATCCAATTGGTATATAATTTTAATATTATCTGGGACACTTACTAATGCATAAATAATGCATGTCACCTCTTAGGATTAAATACCATATGGACAGAATCAGAATAGGTAATGCTATTCTTCTGGGTCAACGTTGAGTTCCAGTTGGTTTATTTTATTAAGTGAAACAGAAATAAATCGATACCAAATAAGTAAATATATTAAAGGGGGAAAAGTTTGAATCAATAGAGGACATTTCTTATTTTGTGCTTTTTGTGTGTGTGTGCAAAAGTTATACTTAGATTTAGAAAATATGTATATATATATATATAGTTATAAATATGTATTTATTTTCCATTGTTTTTTACCATCTGTTTTCTGCTCCACAGAATGGATGCATTTGACCTAATAATCATTCAGTATTGAGCAAAACCTTTATAGTTGTCTGTGTTTATTAAGGGCAAACCCAAAACCGAAGCCCAATGCCACTGATTCTGACTCCTAGTAACCCTATATATGGTTTCTGAAGCTGTAAATCTTTATGGGCGCAGAAAGCCTCATTCTGCATAGAGCGGCAAGTGAGTTTGAACTGGCAACCTTGTGATTAGCAGTCCAGTGCTCATCCTACAACACCTTCAGGGCTCCTTGTTATTGTTGTTGTTGTTAAGTGCCATCGAGTCGGTTCCGACCCATAGCGACCCTGTACAGGGTTTCCGAGGGTGTAAATCTTTATGGGAGTAGAAAACCTCATCTTTCTCCCACGGAGCAGCTGGTAGTTTCGAACCACTGACCTTAAGGTTCGCAGCCCGATTCGTAACCACTACGCTACCAGAGCTCCTAATTAGGAAAATAATGTTCAATATTTAGTAGTAATTACAGTTCTTGTTTTTGTTCGGGTGATTTGTTCAGGGTATTTTCTGTATTATCAAAACTACAGGATATAATCAAAGAAGGCTTTATTAGGATCAGAATGAGACTGTGGTATAAATCCAGGTTCATGATTATCCTAATTCAGCACAACGGAAGCTCTTGTAAAGAGTCTAAGTGTTCGCTCTGCGTGTAAGGGACATTTCGTGTTCCTTTTCTTAAGTTGGGTTGTTCACTCAAGGGTGTTCATTATATTATTAAAATGGATAAAATTGACTACATTAATTCATAAAATGTTCTTGGGTTGATTGTTTTCCTTACTTTATTATTTTATTACAATAAATAATTAAGCAAATTGAAATTAAATATGCTAGTGTGCTTGTAAAATTATAATAGCCACTCATGACTAATGAGATTATATTATGAAACAAGAATTTGTTTAGCTCAGGCAAACAATTTCAACTACTCTGTTTAAGAAGTAAGTCGAGAGCTTTGAAGAGCAGTCCATTTTACCCCTTGTTTTGTAGTAGATTCTTTGTTGTTGATTTTATTTCTGAGAGTGAATAACTTACTAAATTAATAAACAAGGAAAGCATACAAAGGAGCTCTGGTAGCATAGTGGTTATGAATCGGGCTGCGAACCGCAAGGTCAGCAGTTCAAAACTACCAGCTGGTCCGCGGGAGAAAGATGAGGTTTTCTGCTCCCGTAAAGATTTACAGCCTTGGAAATCCTGTTCAGGGTCGCTATGGGCTGGAACCGACTCAACATCACATAACAACAACAACAGCATACATATATTGTTGTTGTTGTTAAGTGCCGTTGAGTCAGTTCCGACCCATAGCGACCCTGAACAGGATTTCAGAGGCTGTAAATCTTTAGGGGGGGAGAAAAGTCTCATATTTCTCCTGCAGAACAGCTGGCAGTTTTGAACTGCTGACCTTGTGGTTCGCAGCCCAATTCGTAACCATTACGCTACCAGAGCTCCTTACATACATATATAGAGGGAATTAATTTGACAGAGAATATTCCAGTGACAACATTGTGTGAAACAACAATCATGATCAACTCCCTCCTGCTTTTCTGAGTTGTTCCTTTTGACCAATAAGATTTAATGTTACCTTTCCTTGCATTCATGAGGACAGAGACAATGTTAACATATGCAGTGCTGTGTTTTTTGTGTTTTGGTGGGTTCATGATGCTACCTGTCTTACTATATTTGCTGAATCCATCTACCAAAAATGAAATGAGAAACGGGCCAATCATGGACAAGATGAAGATGAACTTTGAGACACGTATTCTGGTTATTCCAGTTTTGCACCAGTAGCGTCGTGGTTACGAATCGGGCTGTGAACTGCAAGGTCATCAGTTCAAAACTACCAGCGGTTCTGCGGGAGAAAGATGAGGCGTTCTGCTCCCGTAAAGATTTACAGTCGCAGAAACCCTGTGCAGGGTCGCTATGAGTTGGAAACGACTCCACGGCACTTAACAACAACAACATAATTATTAGAATCATTTTCATTTTTAATTAAAATATTAGATATAAATAATTATGAAATCAAATATTAATTTGGTATACCTTTTGCCTTAATTGTATACAATATATAGTGCTAATCCACATGTACTGCTAAAATAGTTTAGACATTTTTACATGCCACTTACATAGATTTTGGTTTTCCACTGTCTCAGACAATAATTCTGGTGACATGGTTCATTTGGAGGTGACATCAGATAAACAGAGTCTTGGTGTGGTGCTGTGGGTTAATGCACTAGACTGCAAAGTCAGTTTAAAGTACAAGGTTGGTGGTTCAAGCTCACCAGATTCTCCTCGGAAACCCTATACAGGGTTGCTATGAGTCGGAACCAACTCCACAGCACTTAACAACAACATTAAATAAATAACCCAATATTAAAAAAAAAAAAAAAAATTCTGGCACTTGGTATCTGAGACAGTGCTGAAACAACCAAAATTGTGGTCTTGATTTTAGCTCAGCAAATATTTCTTGATTGTACTCTTTCCAGGTCCTGTGTTAGGCATGACGTCCACATATGGATTCGATATAGTCCCAGCTACCAAGGGATTACTTGAGATTATGTGGAAACCTTTTCATAAATATAGAAATTCAGAATAAGTGGGGAAGTAGGCGGACTTCTCAGAAGCATAGACGGTAGGTTTTAAATCCATATAAACTTTCCAGTGCTTTATGGGAAGTGTTAACTGCTGAGCCAGTGACAAGCTCCCGAGGCAGTAAGCATTGTGAAGTTAGGGTTGCATCCCTCTTGTTCACGGCTCAGAGTCTTGGTGTGGCACTGCGGGCTAGTGCACTGGGCTTTAAAGTTGGTTTGAACTGCAAGGTTGGTGGTTCAAGCTCACCAATGGGTCAGAACTGACTCGACAGCATTTAACAACAACAGCATTCACAGGTCTTCCTTTTGTGCCTAGAACATAGAGCACATGTAATGAACATATGTTGAACAGTTGGGTATGGAATGAATGAAGCAATCAATTATTGGATGAAAGAGTTCTTGGTAAACAAAGAAATGAATAGATAGATGAATGAGAATGTAAGTATACATCAGGATGATTTAGTTAGTGAGTGACAGAATCAGGGGTAAATGAGGAGATGCAGGATGAGTTGATGAATGAAGTGTTTAAGTAAAGAAACCAAAAAGTTATTAACAAATGCTGGGTAAGGAAGACAATGAGTCAAAGAATGAATGAAAGATGAAGCTCATAGGTCATTGAGCCAATCAGTGAACGATTTAGTAGCCTACATATGAATGAGTGAGTCACTGGATCCCAGAATGAGCATCTGAATGAATGGATAAATCAAGGTTAATCAGTATTGAAGGAAGGAATGAACAAGCAAATCAATATATTGATCAACCAATGAGTGAATGAATCAATAAGTAAATGGAAGAATGAATCTATTATGAAGTTAGGAAATAAAAGAGCAAATTAATGACTAAATCAATGGATAAATTGAATAAGTTAATGAATGAGGAAATTAATCAGTTCATAAGACAATGAGTAAATACATAGTTAAGTGACTAGATGAATGAGTAATTAAGTATTAAAATCAATAAAGGTAGGAATTTGTGTACACCTAAATAGTTCACATCGAGACATGAACTAACTTCTCTATATATGAATGAGTTACTAATGAGTGAATGAGTCAGTGATCCACATATGAGACAACGTGTGAATGAATTTCCAATGTGACTCCTTCCCTGATTGCTCCAAGAGCAGTTGGTGGTGCCTTAACTTCGCAGCACATTATAAATACCTCAACGAGAGCGCCATCCCACTTTATCATGGGCATTTGTTTACATGTCATCACCAAACTGATGAGCCTTTTGGGCCAGAAACTGGGTCAAATTATTCTCTGCATCTCCAGTGCCTGCCCTGCCCTGAGCCCAGTAGGTGGCCAGTAAATTATGGCTGGATGAATGAGAAAATAGCTAAAAATACATGTGCTTTTGTGGAACCAGGGTGGGATGGCCCTTCTCAGAATGACCTGGGAACTGTTCTATGGGGAAGTGTGTTGTGTGTCAGACAGTCTGTGGCATCCTCCTACGCAAGTCCAGAGTCTCCCTTGAGTCTTGAGCGTTCTGTGTCGTGTGCCAGAGAGTGAGACAGGATACTGGCAGTTCTGACCACCCTGGACATCAGCCCATCCTTGGGCAACGTTGGCTTGGCATGGTGGAATGGAAGCCCTGGGTCTTCCCGAAAACTGGTTTTGCCTCTGCCAAGACAGGAGGTCAAAAATAACCTAGTCTTGTTTTCATGTCTTTAGTGAGTGGGCCTGCGCATGTATCTGTGGCTGCTCCATTCTAGGCTTTCCAAGCAAACCAAGCTCCTTGTGCTAGTTGTGGGGACTTAGCTCAGATATGAAGTACTCTAGACATTGAGCCTCAGCTGCATTTCTGAAATGAGAATGGCACGAGCAACCCAACAGATTTCAGGTAAGAATTCAGCTTGACAAGAGCGTATCCTAAGGCCCTTGAATGATATAATCCGCGCCATACACCAAGTATGATACTTTGGAGGAAACAGATATCTAAAATGTTATTTGCCAGTTTTCTTCATTCTCATACAAAGTAGTTGTAATTGATGACTTCCATTTTATTCCTTTAAAAGTTCCCAAATGGATGTGATACCTCTGAATTCATGTGCGACAGAAGAATAGGGACTTCAACAAAGTTCTGGGAAGAACACCAGTTTGGACAGGACAAATTCTTTCCTTCCAGGGCTGAAAACAAAAAAGGGGAGTTGGCAACACGTTAGGTCCATGGGGTACAGTTGCCCAAGACCTATGCCCTTTCCTTGCTCGTATTCCTTCCTCTCTCCCTTCCTTCAACTACTATGTGTTTGTTGTTGTTGTTGTTAATATATAGCGACCCTATATTGGGTTTCCGAGGAGCAGCTGGTGAGCTTGAACTGCCAACCTTGCAGTTCAAACGGCTTTGCGTTCTGGTGCATTAACCCACAGCGCCATATGCCTAACTGACCATTCCCTTTCCTCTCTTGTCTTGACTGGCTCCTCATCCTGGATTCCATCTCCTGCTCCCAATCTTGCATCCTTGGTCATGGCTGGGTCAGCTCCTGGATTACAGTCCTCTCCTTCATGTGGATTTGATTTGAAGACTGAGCCATTAGCCTTTGGACTTCAGATGGAATCAGGTAGAACCAAGTCTTCCCTTTGTTTAAATTTGGACATTGGGGACCCTCACTGTGACTCTCCTAGGTTGGATTTCTTCCATCTGGACAAGTACTAGGCCCTTATGAATGGGGCTCAGTCCATGGGAGTCACAAGTGGGACACCTGAATGCTGAGGATGGGCACTAATGGCTTTTGACTGGAATCTGAGTTTTGTTTGGCCAATGCGTGCAGATATTAGAGACAGGAGTTAGACTGTTTCTCATTCCCCAGGATTTCTTGGGTGACTGAGATTTAGCAACCTCTTTACATTCAACAACTTCCAATTAATTTTAGGTTTCTGCTTCACCCTACTGGTTACCCAGCCTTGTGATAAGTCTAACACAGGCATTATCCACCTCATGCCTTCATAATCCCTTGTCCTCAAAGCTCTTTGTCCAAATTCACTATTTCTTACTCATTCATCTCTCATCTAGACCTCTGTCAGAGCCCGTAATTGTTGTTAAGTACCGTGGAGTTGGTTCCGACTCATAGCCACCCTGTATAGGGTTTCTAAGGAGTGGCTGATGAGTTTTAACCGCCAACCTTGTAGTTCAAACTGCCCTTGTGGTTGAGTGCTTAATCTTATATGGCCACACCAAAACGGCACATTATAGAACCATATTACATTAATCATGAGCTGACAGTTACTTCCTAGGGGCTAGGGACTTCTGGTGGACAGGATACTCAGTGATAGTCACAGAGCAGGTCTAGACAACAGGCATTGTGTGGTGAATTAGCCATTTATTCTGTGGTTCTTTCTATGTGCCAGGGTTGTGTGGTTGTTGTTGTTCCATGCGGTTGAGTCGGTTCCGACTCATGGCGACCTTGTTTAGATAGGACTTCTGAGGCTGCATATCTTTGCAGGAGCAGAAAGCCTCATCAGGGCAGCTAGTGGACTTGAACTGCCAACTTTGTGGTTTACAGTTGAGTGCTGATCATATAGAGCCACTGTACTCCAGGGCTGTGTGATAAATAGTGAGAAACATGACAGATACCATCTCTGCCACTGTGAAACATCCAGTCTGAGGTGGGAAGCAAATACTACACAAATAAACCGGAATCATGGGTTTCATGGACCTGGCCAGCTGAACTCGACATGACCCCGTGATAAGCTCCCTTTCTCTGCTTTTCTCCCTTGCTTCATGCAGGTACTGAAAAAAAGGACAAGACTTTAGCCACCGTGAGAGCTGACCAGTGCCTTTGGCTCCCTGAGGCCAGGTCAGTGGGTTCTTAATATCTCCGGAGAAAAAAACGAAATAACTGGGTTTTAGAGTTTTCTGCAGCTACTACCTGGTTATTAGTTGGGCAGTTGTGGCCAGCACAATAATTGCATAATCCCGTGCTTGTTTAGGAAGAGTCTGTGTTTAATCTGTCTGTTCAACTTGTAAGCATTTCTCTTAGATGCTTTGCCAAATGACAAACTGAAGATAAGGATGGAATATGCATTAACTTTTTCATTCCCTTCCACCAGATTGAACTCTGAGTGTCTTTAAATGTTGTTGTTGTAGTTAGGTGCCTTGGAAGTCGGTTGTGACTCATAGTGACCCTATATGCACGATAGAAAAAAACACTGCCCAGTCCTGCCCCTCCTCACATTGGGTACATTTGAGCTCTTTGTTGCTGGCAAAGGCCTGCTCTATCAGTACTAGTGCTACCATGTTTTATAGCATACCTGCCCATTGGGTATGCAGTATCTCATCCATCTATCTTAATATCTCCCTCCCTCTGTCTCCATCAGAACTTCCACTCTGCCCCCTTAATGCCTCTCCAATGTCTCCATGTGATCATCTCCAATGATACCATCTCCAAGTTCTCCTCCATGCCTTGCTTCAGCCTCCTCATTGATCTTCCTACCCTGCCTCCAGTCTGGTCTCACTGAAGTCAGTGTGAGCTTTCTTGAATGTACAGTAAAGAGCCCCCATGCTCTTTAGAACCCTTTCTTGACTCCTGTAAGACCTAGGATGGAAGTCCAAACTTTTTGGCTTCACACTCAAAGTTCTCATGGTTTGGTCTTTGGCCATTCTGAGTCCCACACACTCCATCCTCATGCTCCATCTAGCGGGCTTTCCCTGAGGCGTCAGGCATCTGTGTCTCTGTATCGTTGTCAAGTGATTCCTCTTGCCTTCCTTTCTACTTGACATGGTTTGCGTTGACCTTGTAGCTTTCCTCATATTGTTCAATAGTTGATGAGCTATGGAGTCACCATACTTGGCACTGTTACACCACCATGAACTTGATCTCTATTTGGAAACATCTTCTCTTGCATGTTCATGGTCTGTGTAGGTGTCTGTCTCCCCCACCAGACAATGAGCTCCTCAACTTTGGACATCTGGTCTTGGGTATCTCAGACACGCCGGTGTTCAGTACAGAATCTGACGCGGGGTAGCTTTTTAGTGGAAGTACTGGCCAAAGGAAGGATGAGTGAATGGACAAAAGAATAATTGTAAGGCCATCTTGGGGGACAAATTACATCTCTGGCAGAGAACTGGGGTCCTTGGCATTGAGGACTTGCATCTCCTCACTGCGGAAGCTTGGCTTCCTCATCCAGCCAACTTCACTTTGCCTACCACCTGTGACTCATTAAGAGATATGTAACCTTAATCCTTGAAATTGCCTGGGATGGCGCATGTTTTTGCTCAATGGCATGAACATGGGGATTTTATTCCTTTCTTAAATAAATCTCACTCCCCCAGGAAGTTTGGACAGGATGTGGGCAATCGGACCAGGGCTTGAAATTGAACATTTTGCAAAAGGCTTGTTTCAAAATTTGAAACCCACTGGCCATTGGCCAGAGACAAGCCTGGTGCGTGGGGGTCACTGGGGCCTCCTCTCAAAGAAGCCGAGGGGAGATCGAAAACAACCCTTCAGCCTCACTGAGTAGGTTTCTGGTTTGGGAGACAGAATCCTGTGGTTTGGTTTGGTTTCTCTGTTGAAACTCGAGTGGGCTCAGCCACTCTCATTAGCTCTTCTTTCAAACACTTTTAACTGAAGCTTCAAACTCTCCTCCTTTGATTTGGTCATGAGATTGATGTGACAAGTGTTTGAGCACCAATGGGGGGCAGGGGGGTCTACGAGACTGGAGCGCTGGCCCTGTGGCCTGGAGAAAGGGACATGTTGAGATAGTCCTTGGAGCCCAGCTCAGAGGATTTTAGCAACATGTCCAGCTCCCCATCTCCGAGGAGAGCAGGTACCAGGTGGGACTGAGAATCGACACTTGGTTGGCTCTCCCGATAAGAAGAAAGAAAAATACAAGTCTCTCCTCCCAAACCTTTACCTGCTCTATCCTGACAACATCCCTGAGACTGGAGAGGGGTTAGGGGTAGGGGTCAGTCCTTCATTGAGCTGATAAGGAAGTGAGGCTGAGCCCTCATGCTCAAGGTCCAGTTTGGCCCAATGCCTAGAGCCCTTCCCAGCATCCTGGCCTAGTCCCTGGTGGGCCCCGCTGTCGATCACAGATGTGCTGAGCTAAGAGCAGAAGCTGAGACAGCTCAGATGGCCCTGGAGTCCAGGCTCTCCATCTGCTCCCTGCTGCCCTCCATGAGTGGACACTGGCTATGACTGACTCCAAGGAGTCTTTGAACACATTTTTCTTTTGTCTGCCAGGGAAGATGCTGGTGTGTACCCAAGGGTACGTCACCTGAGTCCTCCTCACTTGATGTTCCTCACTGTGAAATGGATCTGGTCTTCCTGTACACCGCGTGAGTTGCACATGGACGGTAAGGTGTGGCTCCTGGAGACTCCTTCTCCAAGCATTGAGCCGCAGACCCATACACCACACAGCTGAGAGTCTCGTCTTCGGCCCTTTCTAAGCTTTGATTCCTGAGGGGAATCCTTACACCATATCACATTTACCACACCTTCCAGGCTCAGAGGGACCTCAGCATCCTCAGGGGGACCATCCTTCTCCCGTCCTCCTGAGCCCTCACAATTTAGCCTCAATTTCCCCATCTATGCAATGGGAAAAGGAAACACTGACACCCATTCTTCCTACCTTCCCATTGACTACTGAGAGTGAACAGGCTCCTTTGCACTTGACTCACCCCCTACTGTCCTCTCTGGCCTTCCTGGCCTTGTCCCTCACACATCATTTTGGGGCCAGTCTGTTATATTTGCTTTTTCCTGGATCCCATGCTTCTCCTCTCAGCAGCTTTCTCCAACACGGTAAAACAACAACAAAAGACAATCTCATTAGCTTAGCGCAGGGGTCCAGAGTCAGATTTCTTAAGGCATAGCTTGACCGTCTTTGCCTTTGTTCCACTTGCTGATTCCTCATAATCTCTGACCCCTCTTGTCCACGCCCAACCTCTCTGTCCATGCCCTCGGCCTCAGTTCCTGCTACCCTGCTGGTTACGTGTCCAGATAGTTGGGATTGGCAGGTGCTGGACCACATCCCTTGGTTAGACTGTTGACTAGCTGATGGTTACATGTGCCCTAGCCCTCCTTTGTCAGGGTTCTCGGGCCCAGACTTGTGGTTTGTATTGTGAGGAAGACTGGGGTTGTGTGGTCTATGTTACAATTCGCCTCTGCCATTGTTGAGAAAAGGAGGGTGAAAATAGTGTTAGGCTCAAAGAACGTCATCAGCATCATTGAGTTGTACATGGAGAAGCTTGAGTTGGTGTGCATTCTGCTAGCAGTGGATAGTTTTAGGGCTTGGAGTTGGTCAGACAATGTGGACTCCTAGGTGGTGGCAGTTCTCTGGGGCACAGCTGGGTGAGGTCAGGGTGCTGGGCAGATGTGGGAAAGAGTCAGGGCCTCAGGGCTCACTCACTAAGCATCATTTTGTAAGATCCCCAGGGAGTCTATATGGAAGCTGGCTGGAGGGGTGGTGAGCTTCACTAAAGTCCCCCAATGCTGAATGGGGGCATCATGGGTCCCCATTACTGAGAGATAAACTGAGGCTCAGTCATGCACAGCCATCCCAGCTCTGCCCCCCTCTCCCCCAAGTCTAAGCTTCACCCCTTAGCTATTCTCCAATGCTTACTCCTGGCTCAGGAGGGCAGGTGGGGCCTTGGAACAGAAGTTGGTGGAGCCCGATGTTCTCTTCCAAGCATGTGAGAGTGTTGCAAACCCTATAGCACGTGTTTATGGCTTGCTCATCAGGATGAAAGAACTAACCAAGTTTCCTGGCCAAGTCAACCAATCTGGTGGCCTTTTCTAAAAGCTCTGGAGCAAAACATCTGGAAAACTCCATCCTCCTTCTGACATTCACCCTCAAACTGCACTTTTTCCAAATCTACCAGCAGCCAAATGCTGCTGTGTGCACAGCCATTGCCCTGGCCAGGCCCCAAAGGGTTCTTCCCTCTTCCCCAGAGAGGAGTTGGGGGCCCAGCCTGGGTGTGCTGCCCACTGTCTCCCTTCTTCCATGCCACCCCTTTATTTTCAGTATCAACTTCCTGTGATCCCAAGTTGGATGCTGAACTGTCCTTAATAGCAGCCAATTTCTTTTACAGCTGAAGTCAGCTCTTGGGCCAGAACCTGTGTGGCTAGAGCCATCTTCACGCTCCCAATGCAGTGGACATGTCAAAGCCCTGCTGCTAGAATTGGGCTGGGACAGTGCCCAGCGAGTCAATGCCATGTGCTCAGAGCCCTGGATGAATGGAAGCTGGTAGGAGACACCAGGCTGTTTGGAAGCCCAGCCCAAAGCAAGGGCCAGGCTCAGCTGGATGTAAAAGGTACAGTGACTCTTCTAGTTCCGGCTGAGGGGCTTGTGCATGGATGGACATTCCATCTAATAATGGTGTGTGATGGTGTTGAGGAATAAGTCCACCCACCATCAATCCAGCTCATGTGTGTCTGAGTCTATAAACAGTCACAGTAAGATTCCTCGTAGCAGTCTCTCATCTGATCTAAATCTTAAGTCATTGATCTATGCGACCAAACCCATGGACCTCCAATGTTTATTGCCTCCGTGAACAGGCCACCGTTCTGAAACTGAGATCACCTCCATTCTCTGCTCCCATTCAATCACCAAGTTCCTTCAGTTCCTCATCCCTTCCTCCTCCGCTTCCATTCCACTTGAGGACTCCTCATTCCTTGCTGGTCTAATTTGACAGCCTCTTAGTTGGTCTCCCAATCTCAGCTGCACCAACTCTCTACCCTTTGGCTCCCAGAATGATGCTTCAAAAGCACAGATCTGGTATAGCCTCTGTGTCCCACCGAAAACCTCCCAGGACACCAGCTCTCAGCCCCTTGGAGCATCGAGTCTGCATCTCACTGCCCTACTCTCTGCCCATCCTGTCTCTTTCCATCCTGTATTACTCCAGCCTCAGAGTTCCTTGTCGTTGTTCCTAAATTCACACCTCCTACCACTTCCATCTCTCTGTGAAGCGCTCCTTGACATTCCTAGGCCCATCCCAGACCTATCTAAGTGTCCTGTATGTAAGTCCCAGCTTTCACGCCATAGATGCCCATTTTGCATTGAACGGCAGCATCCTATAGGCTCCCTGGTGGCACAACTGTTAGATACTCAGGTGCCAATCCAAAGGTTGGTGATTTGAACTTACCCAGCAGTTCCTTGAGAGAAATACTCCCATAAACATGACCGTGTAGAAAACCCTGTGGGGCCATTCGACTATCACATGGGGTCACATAAGTCAAAAATCAACTTAGATACACTGATCAACAACAATAATTATAAGCCTGGAATAGGATCAAATTCTGGAATAGAATTTGAATTGGTTCAACTCTAACTCCCCAATAGCTGGGTGTTGGCTGTTGCCAAGCACACGCTCAATGAAAGCTTCTAAATGACACCTCATTCTGCGAATGACATGCATGAGTGCGCCGTCTGTTTTGTGACTCTCTCCTCTTGTTTTGGAAGGTCATCCTGCAAGGAACCCATGGAGGTGTGGTTACTAAGCAGACGACTCTGATGGGACTGCTCTGACCTCACTGGGTGAGCTCTGCTTTTCTTAATTGTACTCTGCAATGCTTCTGTATTTGTGACCAAGGGCCACCCATGATCTAGAGAATGAAAGATACAGGTAGTCAAAGCCAGGGTCTTTTCACAGGGCCGGGACATGTGTGAAGGGGGTCAGAAGACATGTGTGAATAAACAGAGGCTGAACCATCCCTGGTAGCTTCTTCTCTGAGTGTTGGACAAGGCTGGGCTGAGAAGCTGTCAAACGTGCTGCCAAGCAAATGGCAGACAGGGACGTCAAGTCTACAGGAGTCCCTCCTCTTTGGTCCCACCCAAGTAGGGAGGGGGATGTATCTACTTGGGAGTAAGAGTGTTTCCTGGTTGCTTGTGTTGGGAGCTCAGGACTGAAGTTCACACCTTTGTCCTGAGTCTTAGAAAACTTCAGAAAGTATTTGCATTTTCTTAAATTCTAATTGTAATGGAGAATGCAATAAGCAAGAGCTATGCGTTTTGCCGGTAAAACATGCTAGTTCATAATGCAGTTCATGGCCTCTCACAATTTGAAAATAAAACAGTTTTATTCTGATTAAAAAATAAGTACATGTTCATAATGAAAAGTTGATAAGATACTGAAAAGAAATGTGAAATCACCACTCAAAGATAGATACTACCAGTCTTTTGGTGACAAGCCTCAGGTCTTCTGTTTTGTTTTCATAAAAATGCATATATATTATCTATCATGTATATCCTATTTTTTCACCTTTTTCTCCTGAGGTTTTTCCGTGCTATTAAATAGTTTTCTGTTTTGTGATTTTTGATGGTTACATCACATTTTAGAAATCATAATTGATTTGGTCTTGTCTGATATTTGGATACATTTAAAACTTGGGGTATGGAAGTTGGGGTGAGCATTGTTTCATGTGTTTCTGATGTATTTCCTGAAACTAGAATGGCTGTGTCAAAAGGCTCGAGAATTGCGGTCCTTAAACTCTGAACCAACTTTCATTTTCAGAATTCGTTGGAAGAAGTGCCTGCTTGGGTAGTGGTGGTGGTGGAGGGAGGAAGGGGAGATTATCATAACCTTCAAACTGCTACCAATTTCTTAAAATGTGTTATTGCCGAGTTTTCATTTGCAAGTCTTTTCTTAACCTGTGATTAAAAAAACCCACAAACTCTCCATTCTGTCTTTCTTCGTTATTTGTTTCTGATAGTTTACATGGGAGAACATCAGCTTCATGTTGATCCCGTGGTACGTCGTTTCCTTGCCATGGTTACAATTATAAGCCTCGTTTTTAAGAGTCAAGTAGTTCTACAAGGTTGTTGCGTTAGCATCTGTCCCCTACTGGTCTCCACTCACACTCCAGTGCCCTGCCCATAGCAGCAACCACTTGGCTCTTTAAGCTAATTCAGTTCTTGGCATTTACACCCCTAGTTTTTAGTTTAGGCACACTCTTCATTTTGGAACCATGGGTGATGAGGATTCGACTGTCTTTTACACACGCTCTTAGTTTCACCTTATGAAATATACAGGTGTCTGTGCCTTATTCTCTCTGTTCATGAGACAGCTTGAAAAAGTTCATGGAGACTTTGAATTAAAAGGGAATAGAAGTTTTCCATGAACTTTTTGAAGCCCCCCTACTATTAATTTCATAACTTGATCAATATTCAATGTTTACATTATTGGGACATTATTAATATTCATGAGTACTGAACGATGCAGCCCTATGACTGTTTACTTAACAATTTTTTACTTTCTCTGGAGTTAATAATGACTTTTTTCCCCCTTTCTTCTTGTTTTTGTCTTTAGAGTTTGGGGTTACCTTTTAAATCAACTTATCACAATTTTTCCCTAAGTATCAATATGTTCAAACACATGATTTTATTGTAAATTAATTTCTTCATTTTAAAATCTCGCTCTAAAGGCTTCTTGTCTATTCAGTTAGGGATAGTTTGACCTTCAGGCTTCCTGTCGCCATCTTGGAATTCTTCCTCATTCTCTTTCTGGGCATTCCATTGACTCTATGTTTTGTTGAATCACCAATTTTGTAGGGTCCAGATTTTGCCTTTTGGGGCAGTAGGGACAGGGAATGACCTACTTTGCTCTAGTGCACCCCTTAGTGATTTCCTGAGAAAAGACTTCATGGAAGGTACATTTTGGAAGTTCTTACATGTTTGAGAAGGAAAAGGTTTATTCCACCCTGATGTTGATAGTTTTGCTGGGTATAGAATTCTATGTTAGAAGCCTGTTTTCTCTCCTCTCACCATCTCCCCCTCCTCAGTATAAAAGTTTACTTTCATGATCAATCTTAAACCTTTCTGATCCTCATCCCTTACATGTGATTTCTTTCTTTCTGGACTTTTCTGTCTCCCAGCATTCTAAAGTTTCATGTGCATGTTTCTTGATGTAGGGCCATTTTCATATGTTTTACCAGAACCTTTGGATCTGGAAGCTTCTGTCCTTCAGTTGTGGAAATTTTTCTTCAATAATCCCTTGAATCATCTTCTCATCCTTTTTCTTCCTGGAGTTTCTATTGTTAATATGCTAGACTCCCTTGACTGATTCTGTACTAGTCCCTTAACTTCTCTGAGTTTTCATTTCTTTCTTCTCTTTCTGAGAGAGTTCCTGGTCTTTATTTTTTAACTAACTTTTATTTTTGCCTTTATATCTCTTAATTTTCAAATTTAACTTATGTTATCCTCTAAATCTATTCCTGGTGTGGTGTCTTAGGGAAACACTGGACCTCTAGCCACAAAGTTGGTGATTCAAACCCACCAGTGTCTCCTTTGAAAAGCTATACAGGGTTGGTATAAATCCGAACCGACTCTAGAGCACTTAACAAGAACAGCAACAAATATTTTTTATAGCATTATTTTATTTCATGGATAAATAACTTCTTTTACATATCTAAAGAACATGAATCATCATTTTTTTCTGAAATTTTCTTCTCTTTAGAGAGTCTCATATTCCTCCAAGTTGTTTTGTTCCACCTCTGAATGTGTGCTTTTTGTCTTGTGAGATAGACAGACAGACAGACAGACAGACAGATAGATAGATAGATAGAGCTACAGCTATAGATATAAGGCATTGGTTAAGTGTTCACTACCAACTGAGAGAAGATTTAAACCCAAAGGAGCTCTGGTAGCGTAGTGGTTACGATTTGGGCTGTGAACTGCAAGGTCGGCAGTTCGAAACTACCAGCTTCTCCGTGGGAGAAAGATGAGGCTTTCTGCTCCCGTAAAGATTTACAGCCTCGGAAACCCTGTACAGGGTTGCTATGAGTCAGAACCGACTCCACGGCACATCACAACAACAACAACAGCTACTCTGGGCAAGGAAAGAACCTGGTTCTCCTTTCCCATTAAGATTAGAGCTCAGCAGAATCTTTGGGACAGTTCTACTCCGCGACATAGGCTCTCTGTAAGTTGGGATCAACTCAATAGCACGCAGTAACAACAACATAGACACAGATACAAACACACGGACATTAATGAGCTATTTGGAAACACTCAGATTTAGTTTTTTCTAAATAGTGCTTGATGTCTGTGCTCTAGACACTTAGACTTTGTCTTCTCCATGTAATAATCCATCTTTGACCTTCTCTCAGATTTTGAGGAGGGTTCTGCACAGTGGGTGAGGAATTTCGGACCTACTTGCTTCTCAGAGTTTCAACGTAGTTAGTTAGGCCCAACATTACCTAGCACATCCAGGGGTACTTGATGCTGTCACTTCCTTAGGCTTTTGTGGTTTTTCTGGAATCCTTCAGGCTTCATTTTGGCTTTCCCTGACTGTTTAAGATTCCGTTTTTCTAGGTCTTAGTTATTATTCCCCTATTTTGTGTGTGTCAATGTGTGCTTATGCTCAAAATGAAAATCTCTTCATTCTTACTTAGCACCGTTTCAAGAGGGAGGACAGATGAATATCTGTATTCAACTCAACAATATTCAACTTGAAGCCATTTGCTCATTTTTTGCCACTGATGTGTGCATCTTTTACTTTTAAGTTGCAAGAACTTTTTCTTAAGAATTGTACCTTTTTCTGTCTGATGTGGTCAGTTTTTCCCACCATTTCTTCATTTTGTTTATGAAGGTTTTTAAAACCCTGAGGTCTTATTAATGGTCTCTTAATATATTTCTAGTATCTCATGATTTTGTTTTATACTTAAATCTTTAATCCATCAATTTAATCAGTTTGGGAGATACCTGTCCTCTTTCCACATTTACCACACACATGCTAGATATTTTTATAATTTTAGTTTTTGTTTTAGCATTCTATTATTCCATCCATCTATCTGTTTTTGCACTAGGATTGCATTGATTTCACACATCACATTGTTGTCATCTATATTATAATTCAGTAGTAATAGAATCCCTTCTTTCTAATTTTTTGAAGGTTAATCTTACTTGTTAATTTTTCTCACATGAACTGCAGAGTAAAATTGTGAAGATGAAATAATTTGTAGATTTTTGTGGAATTCTATTAAATTGTGAATTAATTTAAAGAGAATTTATTTTTAACATAGACCTCACATTATATTTTGCATTTTATAGATGTAATTAGGCAAATGTACACATAAACACACATACCTACTCACAACTGATCAATGTTTCTACATTCACAGTTTTTATTATGTTAATGCAAGGCATTAAGCATTGTTTCTGTTGTGAATTTGATCACTTTTCCTAATATATCGAACTGGTTATTACTGATATATAGGAAAGTAATTGTATGTTTATTGTTACTTGTTGTTGTTGTTATATGCCCTGGAGTTGGTTCTGACCCATAGCGACGCTGTACAGGGTTTCCGAGGCTGTAAATCTTTACAGGAGCAGAAAGCCTCATCTTTCTCCTGTGGAGCGGCTGGTAGTTTCGAACTGCTGACCTTGTGGTTCGCAGCCTGATTCGTAACCACTACGCTACCAGAGGTCCTTATTTATTGTTACTAGTTCTCCCTAAATTCTCATATTTGTTTTACAAACTTTGTAGCTTAGTGTTTTGGAATTTTTAGGTAAAGAATCATTCATATCTATGTAAATTTTGTCTTTTTCAATATTTTATCTTCTATTTTTCTTTCTTGTCATATAGCATAGGCCATATCTTCCAGAAACTTAAAATTACTAACAACAGAAGCCTTTTGCATCTTTTTGGTTCACTGTTAAGTATAACTAATGGTTTAGGTGACAATTTTTTATAATGCTAATGAAGTATTTATTTTTAGCTCATACTTGACTTTATAGCAAGGAATTGATTTAGAATTTTATGAGATGATTTTTGACACCTATAGATAAATAACTATATTGGTTTTGTCTGTTGATCTATTTATTTATTTAAACATGATAATAATGTTTCAGAGCTTTGAAACATTTTTGCATGAAATTGTACCTGGTTATTCTTTTAATATACTGTGGGACTTGACTTACTAGAATTTATGATTTGAATGTGATTTAGGGTTTTTCAAACCAATTTATGGTTGGATTTTGGTGTCATTATCATGCAGGCTATGTGAAATAAATGCATTAAGGAACAAACCATCTTTTTATATATTCTGTATCATATGCACATTGTTTGAATTTATCTCTTCCATAAAAGTTTGCAAGAACTTACCTATAGAACTCTACCATGATAATTCTTTGACATTTCCTATTTCTTCTCTATTTATTGAATTCTTTAGATTTTCTTCACCTTTAGAATGTTTGCTTCTTTTTCTCATATAATATGTACATAATACATTCAGACAACTTGGGCTCAAATTCTTGCTCTGTCATTGCCCCTGGCGTAGCAAGGAGGCTGTGTCTCCTCAGTTTTTCGCTTCCTTATTTGTTATTGAATGGTTGTGATAAGGGCCTTTAGTTAAGACAATTAAAGAGAAAAGTACCTGTGTACTTTATCTCTTAGTGAGTATTCAATATATATATACTTTAGCTATTATTATAAATGCTATTCTTTGTAATAAAAATTTATGATTATATTTCCTTTGTCATTCTTAATTATATGTATTCATGCTTTATCTCTTGTTTACTGGATGAGTTAGAGGAGTGTCAAGTTTAGAGTTTTTTCAAAGAAAGTTTTTAGAATAATTTATCAGTTCTGTTTTTGTGTGTCCAAATAAACTAGTATCTGTCTTTATCTTTACTGATTTCTTCCTTTTGATTTCCTCGATATTGTTTTATGACTCTTTCCATACCTCTTATTGTTATTTGTCTTCAATGATGAAAACATTTCATGCTATGAATTTGCCTCTGGTTACAAATTTAACTACATTTCGAAAGTTCTAGTATGTTCTGGTCACAATATTCTAATCATATTTGTAATTGTACTCTTTATTTCTTCATCTTAGCACAAATGATTATCATAATTTAAATGTGTAAAAATTGAGCTTTTCAAAAAATATATTTTTGATATTGGTTATGTTGTTGTTTATACTTTTTACTTAATGGTGCTTCTATTTCATTATGGCTAGAGAATATGGACGTATAAATTCCTCTTCAGGAAACTTACTTTTTGTCTAATATGATGATCAATTTGTAAATATTTCATTGACTTTTAAAAGTAAGGCACACTACGTGTTTATAGGGTATAGAGTTGGTGTAAAGGTGTTTCACGTTACTAGCTTTTCAGTTGACTCTTTTGGTTATTCTTAACAAAAAATCATGTTATCTATAAAAAACCATAATCGAAAACATTTTTCTTTTCCTTCTATTGCATTGGTTGGAACTTCTTAAACATTTTAACATATATTGATCATAGTAAGCATCTTTTCCTTATTTCTCATTTTCTATGATGTCGGCTTCAGATTTGAGGTATGTTTATTATATTTCCTTTTTGTTTATCTGATGTTTTTAGGACTGAGAAAGTTCTAGAATCTGTTCCTGGGAAACAAAAATGTTTTCTCCATTTGGGGATGTGATTTTATTCCTAATATAAATGTTTGTAAATGCTCTCTCTCATTGTTGTGGATTGTACCTTCCATCTCGGAGAAATCCTTTTCATTGGCCTATTTAATGAATTTTGCTCTTGAGTACTTGAAATTGCCAAAGCACCCCTGCTTTCTTTTCATGTGTGGTTCTGAGTTCCGTAGCTCTACTTTCTCACTTGTTTATGTCTGGAAGCCTGTATTCCAGGCAAAATGTTTGAAAGCTGAACCAGTGACTTGCATGTTATAAAGGATTCTGCTCCTACTAGCTGATTTCTAGAATTCCATGCATGTTTTAACAGTTTGTTCTGTTGAAGCACACAGCTGACTGTTTTAAACTCAATTATTGAGGCAAAAGATTGGCCACCTTGGGTCTGCCTAATGATTTCCATCTTTGTCATAATGTCTTAAGTACATATGAGATCTATGCTCTTACCACAGGTATTGGTAATTTTAGTTTTCCATTTTCCACTTATTTTTATATAAAAAAGAAAAGTGAAATGTAATTAAATGCTAGTTTCAAATACAGCCAATCCAAATATTTATTCAAACCAAATATTACCCAGAAGTCTAATAAATACAATGGATCAAATCCGAGCTCTCTGTTTAGATTTGGGCTGCTCAGCATCCTCTTGAAGCATCCTGAGGGACCTCAGGAACCTCTCAGAATACTCCTTGAAAACCTCCGCAATCAAATATTTTAATAATTGTATAAACCAGTCGAACAATTTGCTGTATATGCAAAACTGGGGGAGCCATTGACATGGAGTTGCTGGCTGGCAGTCAACTGCTGCGTAAATTCCATGGTTTTTGAGACGTTCGTGCATGATTGTGTGGGCTGCCTGAGAGTCCAGTGCATGAAAATTAAGGCCTTCCTATATATCTGGACCACCCCTTTGTTTTGAACTTTGTTTGCTAATGAATTTTGAAGTCTGTCTCCAATAGACAACATATAGCTTGGATTTGGAATTTTTGTTGTGAGTTGGAAATCCTTTTATTAAGGGAGCAAAATCCATTATTTTTTTCCTTCATTTTCTTGTTGAGGTTTAATATCTATTTGTTGTTGCTAAGTGTCATCAAGTCACTTCTGACTCACAGTGACCCTGTATGGGCTTTCCAAGGAGCAGTTGGGTGGGTTTGCCCTTAGCAGTCCAGTGTTTAATCGGGACGCGAACCGCCAGGTCAGCAGTTCAAAACTACCAGCTGTTCCGCAGGAGAAAGATGAGGCTTTCTGCTCCCGTAAAGATTTACAGCCTCGGAAACCCTGTGCAGGGTCACTATGAGTCGGAACCAACTCCACGGCACAGAACCAACCAATATATGAACACACACGTATATTTGTTTTTGTTGTTAAGTGTTATCAGTTGATTTTCAGTCATAGTGACCCTGTATAGGTTTCTGAGCCTTGGCAGGTGGCTTTGAACCACAGATTTTATAGTTCACAGTCCAATGCTTATCCTACAGCACCACACCAGGAGTCCACATAAATATATTTATCATTGTTGTTAAGTACCGTGGAGTCGGTTCTGACTCATAGTGATCCTGTACAGGGTTTCCGAGGCTGTAAATCGACTGCAAATCTTTACCGGAGCAGAAAGCCTCATCTTTCTCCCACGGAACAGCTGGTAGTTTCGAACTGCTGACCTTGAGGTTAGCAGCCCGATTAGTAACCACTACGCTACCAGAGCTCCTTCATATATGTATTATGCATGTTTTATTTTTTCATCCCTCTTCACTTTTTTCTATCATTTATTACATACATATTTGTCTTTACTTGAATTTTCTTTGATGATGTAGTAAATACACAACCAACTTCGAATTCTACTAGAGTTTACATTTCATTATTTTTAAAACCATGCTTGAATCTGAATTGTCCCCTTTAGGGTAACAAATGAAGTTGTAGTCTCATGATTTTACCCCATGCAAGTGAAGCTTAGATTCCCCTAGTTTCTTCCATTCCTTTTGTCCACATCTTCTTAAACTGTAAGGTAGTGGTGAATTCCATCGCTGTCTTTTGTTCTTTCCTGCTCCGACCCCTGTGCCATCTTCTATGGGAAGAGATTGTTGGTTCTCTTCCTGTGATCTTCTGATCCCCTTCTGTACTAACTAAAACTCTTCGCTGTTTCTGGACTCTAGATTGTGTAGGCCTTAGAGCCTATGGTTGTTATGATCATTGATCAAAATGGGTCCGAGCATCTGGTCTTCTCCCATCTAGTCTGTGAAATCCTTGGAGGCAAGAAAAGTGAATGGATCACATCAGGGCAGCCTCAGCCCCTGCACGGGGCAAATGCTAGAAACTGTGTGTTTACTGGAAAAATGTGCCAGAAGATAGGTGGAGGAATCAGTGAGAAGCTATGGAGCAATGAATGCATGAAAGCGGATGCTTACTTGGATGAGTGGCAGATTGATGGATGGGCAGATGGACAGATGAAAGACAGAAACATTGGGTAGGGCCAGTGGAAGTAAGAAGCTTCTGACTGCTTGAACTGGAAGGAGACATTTAGGCCCAAGCCGTTATCCATGTATAGAGGGGTAGTTTGGAGAAGGTGGCTGTGTTTACCCCTCTAGTGATTCCAGGAGGCGTGTCCTTTATCTAGGAGGACAAGGCCATATTTTGTGTCTGCCTTTCATTCTGAGTGACCTATTCTGTCATTTCTCACTATGCTTTTACTTATAGGATGCTGGGGATGCAAAATGGAGGCCAATGTGACTCGACACTATTCTTGTAGGAGCTCTTACCGCAAAGGGGAGACCTCCATGACTTTCCTTCAGTCATGGCCTCAGAGGCAATAAAAACCATGTAAATGAACTCCCTCACCACTAGCCTTGCCCCCACTGCTTCTCTTTCCCTGCACCCCAGTGGACAAGGTGTCCTGCCAATGGCACACCGTTACCTGGGCTTGCACTTTGTCCCTCTAGAAGCCTGCCCTTGCCCTTCCAATGGAGACGCACCATGCTAATGACTTTGGCGTCCTATTGGCTTTGGGAAATAGTGATACTGACACATGTGCTAGGAGAGGGGATCAAGGGAACCTAAGAAGCATTGTTAGGCAAGGCATGGATGTTGAGAAGGGGCTGGAAGAACCCATTGACCACTCTGCTCTATAGGCTTCCTATATAAGGATGGTGCCATGCATGGTGAGGATGGTTGGTGGTGAGTTTGGTCATGTTGATACATGGATGATGAAGTGTCTTCCACATGATTTACTATTAGAGATTCCCACCATCACCTCTCACTTTGATCAAGAGATGGTTGACCATTCAATGACCAAAGCATAATCAGTGTTACATGGTTTACCTTTTCTCAATCTTTCCATGTTGTCATAGCTTTCCTAGAGAAGATGCTACTTGGGGGTAGGGGTATCCCGTCCTTGTTAGCACTGGTCCCAACGTTCAAGGAAGGGCTTACTTGTGTTCAACACACACCGGTTTTCTAATGCCAAATCAAGCCTCAGAGAGCTTTCTGGAAGTGACACCAACTTCAGGGACAAGGCCCTGATTCTGGGGTCAACACTGCTCTATGGTTCCTGAAGAGATGGTAGACTATGGAACGTAGGCTTTATGATTTTTGACCTATGTAACATGGTCCACTAACTCTCAGTATCCAATCCATCCTCGGAGGGCACGCCGGAGGTGTTGCCAGCATCAGGGAAGAGAACACTGGGTTTAGCTTCATCACTGCTCCACGGCAATTTCAACTGCCTATGTCTGATTCATCCAACAAGGCCCATCTCTTCTTGGAATTCAGGATACCGGCTAAGGGGGTGAGGTTTCTGAAAATGATGCAACTTGGAGGCAAAGACATTGATTGATTCCATCCTCAGCTATATTTGAAGAGATGGTTGGCTGTGTGGCATATGCACGAGGAAAGATGCATGTAACCTGTACGACCCACCACTTGCCAGTTTCCATGCCTGCTTTGGAGGGTTTGGTGAAGCCAGCTACCTTCATGGGGACCCACCAGTCCAATCTCCATCACAGTCTGTGGGATTGAAGAGATGCTTTCGTATGTTGGAGTTCCCTCTGTTTGTATTAATGGCTACCACTTAGTAATACAAAATTCAGTCTCAGAGGAGTTTTCAGATGTGGTGTCCAATTTGAAGAAGAGAAGACAGTTCTGACGTCAATGAGATGTCTAACAAAAAGGACATTTACTTTGTTTCTAATGATACGGTGCTTACAGCTCAAAATCCAATCCGTTGTAAGAGGTCCTTGTGGAAATGTTCCTGGCTCTGAAACCTAGGTAGCCATTTTACTTTTCTTGGTGTATCATTTTTTTATGCCCAAGATGAGGATTTACAAATCCACTGGACCTGGGTCGCCTACGCCCTGGGTATATTTTTCTCAGCCTGCTCAACACATAACTAAGCAAGTGTCCTGTTGGGTTGTACACAGGCAGTTTTGCATTTTGCTCTCCACAGTCTCCTGTATGGTTATGTTGACCTTATGCGATGGCCAGCATGGTGCCCGGCACATAGTAAGCACTTAAGTAACATTTACCAGTGATGAAGTCAGTAACATCGTTCGCTTCTGCTCAGAGAGGCTTCAGACTTGGAAGGTTTCTAAAGGAGTTGCCAGCTTCGGAAAATAAGTCTCCAGTTCTAGTATCCGTGTCCACTCTGGCATAGAAGAGAGAGACTCTTGGCCTATGTGTGTGTGTGTACGCATGATGCATGTGTTGTGCTCGAACCATTCTCTGGTTCCATCCAACTCTGGAGGGCTTTCTGGACCTGTCCTCAACCTTAGTCCTCATCGTCCTTGTGTGGTACTTGGAGAGCTAGTAGACCGTATAGCGTACGCTTGATCTGTGACGTATGTAACACGGTCCACTAACCCTCAGTATCAAATCTATCCTCGAGGCTCCTGGAAACACCGCTTCTTTGGGGAGGTGCCATCTTGGGTCCAACATCAGGGCTTCTCTGTGACACTCAAAGAGATGGTTTTCTGTGTGGCATGTTTTGTTTTGTTTTGTTTTGTTTTTCCCTCTGCATGATGCGGAATGGCATATTCCGCTCTTATACCAAGGTCTGCCATGGTTGCCCATCTTTGGGGAAGAGACCTTGATTCTTTCTGAGATTGGTGCTGCTACATGACATTCTATGACAATTAAGCACTCAACTTTGGTTTAGTAGACACCTTGACCCGCTTCTTCTCAGCACCAAGTCCAGCCTGGAAGAGGTGTCTGGAGGAAGCTTTGTGGATACAGGCATCTTTCAGCATCCCTGCCCTTGTGCGGTACTTGAAGAAATGGTTTACTGTCCCACATACATTTTGATCATGCATGTGGGATGGTAAACCGCTTCTTGGTATCCAGCCCAGCCGCCAAAACCAGCCTGGGGAGAGAGAACCTGAAGTTTGAGAAGTGATTGAAGTCAGGACCCACACCACACCACAACGTGGTACATGGCAGAAGGGTAGACGTCAAACATGTGCTTCATCTGCTGATGCTTGTTACACAGCCTTCTCCTCAGTGTCAGAGCCAGCCTCCACAGGCTTCCCCCAAACAGCGATAACCTTCAGAAAGGTGTTCTTTCAATCTTGACATCCCCACTCCCTCATATACTTGAAGAAACAGTGGTTCATGCCACCAACCACTCATTTGTGAAGGTGAGGGATGCTGCGCCTTCTGCCTCTTGTTATTATCAAAGCTGAGCGCAGATGACTTCAAGACACGCTGCTCATTTAGGGGTGCAGCTGTGGGGGCATGCGAGAGTGGCATTCCAGGCACAAGGAAGAAATACTCACCTGTGGTTTTCATTGATGATGCGTTTGTAGCCTACCTGCTTTTTCACATATCAAGTCTAGCCAGGTGGGGGAAAATGCCCCAACTCTGAACTCAGCACATCCCCCACAAAGACCTGATAGATGACACCGTGTGTGTTTACAGATAACGTATGTCCCATGGCCCACTCTGTCCCCTTCTCCAGTTCAGCCCTGAGAACTTGCTGAAGATGCTGCCAACCTCAGAGATGGAACACGGGTTCTGGCATCAGCTTTGACCTCACGGTACCTGAAAAGGGTTCTAACACACTGCATGTATTGTATTCCTGCCACATGTAAGCATGGTCTACTTCTCATTAGTATCAGATGGAGCCTTGAAGGTCTCTAGAGAGAGTGTGCCCACCTCAGGATATGAGACACCAGCCATAGCATCACTAGTACTGTCTCGTGGCACATGTGTAGAAGCTGCCCATGCTTCATGTGTTTGCTTACAACGCATGCCCCACGGTCCACTTTTCTGTAACAGTGAGTGTACCTCGGGGTGTCCTGTCGGCAGTACTAACCATCAGGCATAGCACTGCTTCCGGTGTCTTCTCTGCTCCCAATTCTGAGTGGGTTTCTCTAATCTGCGTCTACCGCACCTCTACTCAACTTTGCATGGTGGCCTCTCCTCAATACTGCACCTAGCTTCAGAGGGCTTCCTGAAGGTGACACTAACGATGGGAAAGAGACGCCGGTTCACACATTAGCCCTCTCCACGGTACCTGAAAAGATGGTCGACCGTAGAACATGCGCTAGCTCTGTGTTGTATGTAATATGGTCCACGTCTTCTCAATATCAAATTCAATCACAGAGGGCTTCCTAGAGGCACAGCCAACTTTGTGGGAGACACGCTGGTCTGGCCTCAGCCCCGTTCCACAGTGCTAGGAGAGATGGTAGACCATAAAGCATACACAATGTTTATTGACATGTGTCGCATGGTCCACTAATTCTCAACCACAGTCAGCTTCAGGGGGCTTCCTGGAGCCCATACTAACTTGCCAGCAGGGCCTATAGGATAGGCGCTATCCAGTGCAAATACCAGGCATTTGGCAACGGACCATGTGCTTATTTAGAACATTGGCCAACCAATAGTCAGCACCTTATCCTCCCGCCTTACGGGACATCCTGGAGGTGGCAGCAGCATTGGACAAGGATTTGTGGTCATTGCCACGTTTGTTTAATTTCTGGTGAATATTATGAGGGCTTCCTGGAGGTGATACCAAATTAAGGGAAAGGAGGTGGGGTCGGCATCTCTTCATGGTATTTGCAGATGCGGTTGACCATGGTGTGTACGCTTTATGGGTGACGTAGGACACATGGTCTGCTTCTTCTCAATATCACATCTCGCCTTGGAAGACTTCCAGGAGGTGATATCAGCTTTGAGGAAGAGCCACTGTTCTGGTGTCAGTACTGCTGCTGCTTGGTACTTGGAGCGAGGTGGTCCGTGGCGCGTTCGCTTTATTTATGGCGCACATTACACGGTCAACCTCTTTTCAGTATCTAATCCCGCCTTGCAAGCTTTCCTGGAGCTAAAGTCTACTGCGGGGGTGGGAAACTAAATCTGGAGTTTGTGATGTGTGTGTCTTGTATGTGATAATAACACCTGTGTGTAGCTGTCTTCTCTGCAAAACCCTCTGGCTTGGCAGCTTTTAGGGCAGGGGTACTTGGAGAATACAAGGAGAATGGCCTCAGCACATACCTGGGTACATGAGATGGTTGACCAGAGAGCACACGCTTTACTTACGACGTTTGTGACCTGGTCCACTAACCCTCAGTATCTAATCCCTCCTTGGAGGACTTCCTGGAAGAGATGCCAACTTTGAGTAAAGAGACCATAAATCAGGAACCAATCACACTCTTCTAGATTCGAAGAGAGAGCGTCTCCTATATGCTTGCTACACATTCTCCAAAGATGGCAAAGTTGAACTTATTTTTACTAGCTCCTCCTGACTTGGAGGAGTTCCTAGACAAGGAACCTTCTGAATTCAGGAAGGGGCATGCTGTCTGTACCACTGCAGAGTGCTTGAGTGAGCAGCTGACAAGAGGGTGTACACCTCGGGATCCAGTGAGTCAGCCTTGGTTTGAGGCGTCTGTGCCTCTCCATGGTAATGGAGGAAGGTTCCTCCGGGGCTTTGCTTTAACTGTGATAGCTTCTGGGACCATGTTTTCTACTGTATCAGCACCCTCTGGCTATGATGCCAACTTCTGGAAGGTAGCACTGGTGCTTGCTCCACTGGGGTACTAGGATGGATGGTTGGCTAATAGCATGCACTAAACTAATGATGCACACAGTGAATTGACTAACGCTCAGTGTTCAGTTCCACATTCAGCAGGACTAGCAGAACAGAATGTCAAGTTTGGGTGAAGAATCAATTGTGTTCTTGTCAGTAGTAATCTGTGGTACCTGAAGAGAGGTTTTCTGGGATTCTGTTTCTTTCTCGATGATGAAACACACCTGGTTAACCTCTTTTCCAGTATCAAATCCCATCTTGGAGGCCTTCTGGGTCCAGAACTCAGCTTCAGTGGAGGGGTGTTCCCATTAGCCCCCCCTCTAGTGGGCTGAAAGAAGTGTTTGACTATAAAACTAATGTCACCTGTTCTACTAACCCTCAGTGTCCAACGTGTATTTGACAGGACGTCCAGGACAAAATGTCAAGTCTGGTGAAGAACCAGAGGTTTTCTTGTCAGTGTTAATCTATGGTACCTGAAGAGAGGTTTTCTGGGATTCTGTTTCTTTCTTGATGATGAAACACACCTGGTTAACCTCTTTTCCAGTATCAAATCCCACCTTGGAGGCCTTCTGGTCCAAATCTCAGCTTCAGTGGAGGGGAGTTGTGGACGTAAATAAATGGCATGTATAAATAGTTGACAACAAAGCCTGGTCCCTTTGTCCATTTGTCTCAAATTCTACTAACCCTCACTGTCTTATCCATTCTTAGGAGAATTTCCCAAGGTGATGCCAACCTGGAAGAAGGTAGTGATGATGCCCATGACAGCTCCATGCATTGGAACATGCAGGTAGATATTCATGACTGCATTCATCTTCCTCTTGATGGACAGGACCAGGCTAAAACCTAGTTCAGTATCCAGCCCTGCTTTGGAGGAAAGGTTGGGCTTTGCCTCCTTCAGTGAAGAGCCTGGTGTTTGTACAACCAAGGTTGGCAAATGACTTGTTGCACAGAAATTATGCTGTGTGGAGACAACTGCTCTTCACTCCTGTTTATTCTGAAATGCTCGTTGGCCAACAACATGGTTCTGAGGTCAAGATGAGTCTTTAGGATCTCTGGATAGGCTTCTTGTTTTTCAATAAGAATTCAGTGGTTGATTTATTTTAAATCTGGAAGAATCCTTGATGTTATATCACCTTGTAGGAAGGAGTGTTGTCATCAGGCCCAATCAGGGAGAATTCAGCACCTAACCATGGGCCATTTTAGACCTATGGACTGTCAGTATCTAATCCACCCTTGGGACACAATGTTGACATCAGGGAAGAGATTGTTTCTATAGATGGTTCTTCTCTTTGGTACTCAAGCGCAGACTTTCTTTGATGTGTTTATTTTTATGTATGTTAAATCATTCCTGCCAATCACTCTGGTATTCATCACCAGCTTGGAAGACGTTCTGGACAAGTCAAGTTGTCAGCCCCATCCAGGGTGAGCAACCTGACGGGTGTGCCTCCCTCACTCTGTGTGTTGTGTCTGGCAATGATGCTCACCAGTCATTCTCAGGAAGACTTCATGGAGGTGGTACCACCTTTGGGGCAAGAGGTGGTTCTCATGTTGACTATAAAGCCAGAGGTAGGTTGTGGCTAATTGATTTGTTTTGATGGCACAGGACCGTGAATATTTCTGGGTTCTGGGCTCTTCCATGGCATTTGGAGAAGGGGAGTGTGCTCAGGCGTAGGGCATTGAGTTCTGGAGAAAGTTTACATCTTCTCACTTCAAACCTACTTTGATGAGAGTCAGGCATGATTAGCAACCCATCTTACATAATAGGTGATACCCAAAACTTATTCTTTTCACCTGAAAAGAGACCCAAAAGTGAGAGAGAGGAGGGTGAAATGAAACCGTGTTGAGCATGCTAGCACCCTGGACATATCTAGGAACTGCCGAGTTCACTCAGATCACAGGGGACAACAGATGGACTGTCTAGGGCGTAGGGAGGAAGCATGCCTCTTTTGTCACTCTTGTCTCTCTGCTTTCATGGACAGTTCTGGGCATCCCAGAATTGAGGGCGCAATTGCACAGGTCTATGATGGGAAACCTGGACTCTTCACCTTTGATTCTTCGCTCTTCAGCCAGTCCTGTCAGAGTTGGTCTAAGCCTGGTTGAAGGGCAAGAATCTCAAGATAGAAATATCTCCCAACCTTGAACAAATTGTGGGCAAAGGAGTTTTGCAGAAACAAATGGCAAACCCAGAATTGGCCCAGACATTTGGTGAGTTGCCTTGAAGAAATTAATTTTTTTTTCTTTCTTCATTCTTCTGAATGAAATGGAAGGCATTAGCCTTTGATGACAAGTAAGTTTTGATTCATAACAAGCCGGCAAGACAGAGTAGGACTTCCCGAGGTTTCCTAAGCTCTAATCTTTATGGAAGCAGATTGCAACTGAACTTTGCAATTTGAACTGCTGACCTTTTGGTTCCTTGTAGAAGGCATTTGGTGAGGTTTACTCTGGACGATAGGGCCTGGCCCTCCCCAACATGGCAGGAGGTTCTAGTGGGCACTCCCTTTACTGATGACTAACATGATAGTGTGCACTTGTCTTCAGAATCCCACTCCTCCTCCTGGGAAGACTATTTGGACCCAAGGCCAATTCCATGTAAGGGTTTGGGTGTTGGCTTGCTGCAGATCACATGAACTGCCTCTTGACCACAGAATACAAGTGCTATTCCTGAACTCTCTCTTGATGCACTGACCTTGGGATGCAAACCATTCCCAGGGGGGCTTACTGAGGTCTGAGTGACTTCAGGAAGTAAAGCCAGCTTCCACCATCTAGAAAGCTCTGAAATCTGGAGAGAAGCTATACCAAAATGTTCTCAATCTTGGTCAAAAATCATTCCCGGGCAGACTCTTTGTAGTCTAAAGTTTTAACAAGTTTCCTGACCCCATGCAGACTTCCAGAAACCACCTCAGGTCACTTGAACCAGAGCAACCTTTAACATAGGGGTCTACCCAGTGCGATGTAGACTCCTGACCCTACCTGGAGATGACATCACCGACGATGAAGATTCAGTAGTCTTGGCTTTGCTTTTTTGTTAATTTTCTTGACCAGTGCTAATCTTAGATACTCGAAGGAGAGGTTATCCGTGTTGTCTTCTCTTTATTGATGATGAAACATACACGGGAAACCTCTTTTTTAGTGTCAAATCCTACCCTGGAGGCACTTCCTGTTCCTGATATGGCCTTCAGGGAAGGGTCATTACTGCTGGTTCTGCTCTGGACAGCTGACAGGCTGTGGGACCTGTTTCACTGGGTTGTGTGACCTTGAGGATCTGGTTTTCCCACTGGAGAGGGCTCCTTGGAAAGAAAGTCAAGTTTGGAGAAGCCAAGTGTTTCTGCTGTGGAGGGCGGGTGCTCATTGTGACGTCTATTTATGATGGCTCGTGGTGGGTGGGGGCTCTTGGGTTTGAATTCCTGTGCTGATGGTTTTCTGGACACGCCGGCAGCATCAGTGAAGGGGTAGCTGACAGGATGGTAGACTGGTGACGTGCACTTCATTTGTGATGTAGGTCACCCGTTTGACTGCCCATCAGCACCCAGTCCAACCTGGAAACTTTTGAGAAGATGTAGGAAGATTTGGGGCCAGTGTGGATCTACAGTATTTAAAGAGGGACTGCCCTTGGGGGCTTTATGCTTTCAGCTTCTTATAATAAAGATGAGTAATCATTGGTGAAGGAGCTATCTTACAGAGTCAGATTCTGCCTAAGAGAGCTGTTTTCTTGACCACAGAGAATGTTGGGGGGCAGACCTTGATATCAGTACCCCAGGAGGGGGAAGGTCTACCCCAAGCACATGTTGAAGCCAGGATGTCTGTGGGATCCAATCTGTGCTCAAGAGGGTTTTGGGAAAGGTGCTTGTGTGTGGCAGTGTTCATGTCGGGAGGTTTGGTGGCTGAGTTGTTAGTCCATTCGCTGGTGTTTGAAGGGAGACTGAAGAGCTGGCCCTGTATAGGATGACTGTTACATGATTCATCTCTTGTCAATAGTACATCGTACCCTGGAGGATCTCCGGAATGTGAAGCTAGATCCCAACAGGACCATTGGTGTCACCGCCACTCTTGGTGAGTGACTATATCAGAGGATGGGGACCTTGTGGTGTGATGATGATGCGTCTTTCTTGGGTCACTATCTTTCAGAATCTGGTTCCCCACTCCTGACCGACTTGACCTTATTCTGCTGATGACTTGATGGAAGCTGCTGAGAAATGTACCACCCAGTGTGGCTTATGAGGATTCCTTCAGTATCAGATCTCTTACAGTGTCAGGTCCTGCCTAAGATGCATTCCTGATGTGACATCAACTCATGTTTTCCCAGTGAGCACACATTCTGTTTCTGATGTGGATATGTCTCCTCCTGGCCCACATACTTCCGGAGACAAAGGGAACTTTGTGCTGGCTGACATGTTTTGCTCACATTAGAAGTAAGTTGAAACACAGAAACCTCATAATACTGAAGCTTATAACATGTACATTTCTGCTTATATACCATTGGTCACAAGTCCTGGTAAGGCACTATAAGATAAGCACTGATTGGCAGTTCGAACCCACCAACTGATTCTCATATACAAGGTCGCTATGAGTTAGAACCGACTTAACAACACTTAACAATAACAACTATTGGCCAAAGAAAGCCACATGGCCAAGCCCAACAATGAAGGGTGGGGAGGCCCACCCAGGAGGAGGTCATAGTCAGGAAGGGGTCAGCCACATGGGTCAGGTGAGAACTTGAGTTTTATGGGTAATGTTTACTACCATTCATTAACCTCCAGTTTTCTATAGAATATGGATTGCTTCCTGGAATTACAGTTTCAGTGACAACCCTGAATCAGACCCTATCTCCATTGACGGAGGTGTTATTCAGTACCCACTTCATGAAGACTTTTTTTTTTTTTTTTTTTTTTAACCTTTTACCTAGGGGCTCCTTTGAGGAAGGCACATTGCTCTGGGTACCTCCAGTTGTTTGACCCTATGTCTAGGGCATTAGACCTCACCTAGTCTCTCCCATTTATTCCCCAGGAGGGCTTTCAGAAAGCAGAATCGGCATTTCTGAACCATTGTCTCTCTGTGACATTTGAGGAGACCTTTTAAAGATGAATTGCCTAAATCCTGCCCACAATAAACCTTCTGAACACTGTGTACCTGCCAGAGCCCTACGAGGTACATGATGTTGCGGGGACGGGGTTCTTCCAGCAAGGCTAAGTCTTTGCGGTAGGTCACCTGGTTCCGTAATAGTATCTCTTCACCCTCAGGAACACCAGCAGTGGGGAGATGCAGTATTACCCATCGACATGAGACACGTGGTACTTAATGAGAAGTTGCCCGTGTTTTTTTCGCTTAATTTGTGACGAAACATTCGCGGTGCACTTCTTTTTCAGTATCCAATTCTGCCTCGAGGATATCTTGGTTTGGATGCCAACTCCAGATAAGCCCCCTGTGGTGGACTTTGGTCAGAACTTGATTGTTTTACATCTTTCTCCCTTCCTAAGCATTGACTGACTTCTTGCATGAAAGTTTCCCTCTTCCTGCCACATGCTTGAGTTGTTTCTCCCCCACCAGCCCCAACTTGAGTTTAAAGTGAGTTGCTTTATCCCCCACTGCCACTTATTGCTGTAATTGGCTCAAAGATGAGCTCCTAGCCCCATAAGCCCATAACGTGCAAAGAGATGTTGCTGAGGCCTCTGGGAAAGGAACTCTCTCTCTTTGGGGAGCATTGTGAGAACCCCTTCTCTGTTTTCTTGGATTCTGTGATTGATAATGTGAGCCTTGTTGTCTCTAAAGCCATTGAACTACCTAGAGGGAGTGCCTAGGACTCTGGAGAGGAGAACTGTGTGAACCAACCAGGGAAGCCTGGTCCATGAAAGGCGTAATGCAGAGTTAGAGAGGAATGGGGACGTGGTTGACATTGCTTAAGTCCCTGAATCAACCCTTCCTGAAGCTGGGATGCCTTTGCACTTTTAAGTTATATGAACCAATAAACCCCTTTATTGCTTAAGCCGATTCGAATTGGGTTTTCTTTTACTTGGGACCCAAACATTCCAGCTGATTGTCCACCGCTGTCAGTGTGACTTGAAGAGACAGTGTTTTTAGTGGTGATTGTCTCCTGGCTCAGCCATTATCAAGGCGGATTCTTGGTGAAAGATGGAGTTCCCATGTGGTACTATTGTGTTTAGATTTCAAGAGCATTATTCTGGTGGTTAACTTTACAAATGGCCACTCATGCATAATTAACGTATTCACTTCTGAATACTTCACAGAATACCAGCCTCGGGGAATGCCAGTGAGTGGACACCTCTCCAAGAGGCCCGAAGCCAGAGCATTTCTCCTGTCCCACTCACCTTCAGAGTCTGCCCGTCCATCCCTGGATGAACTGCTTAGCAGTATGCTGGCTTTGAGGTAACTCTTGTCGTTTCCTCGTCTCTGTTGTTCTGTGGCTCTGTGTGATGGGTTTTCTGTATTTTGACAAGTAACCCCCATTGGGATGTTTTACAACCAAACTTTCCCTCTGAGGAACCAAGGTCGGAGGGGACGTTGGTGTCAGAACCACACAAGGTACACACGGATCTATGGGGCAACAGAGAGGACATGCAAGTGGCTTATTGCATCTAATCCAATAGCTTCAGTTTCCTGTCTCTCCAAAGAAGGGTTTACTGGAAGCACTGATTCACGGGGCTATTCTCTTTCCCAGACCGGGACCATCCATCCCCTGATACCTGAAGCAGTGCTCCTCGTGAGCATGTGTGGGGTGGATACAAAACATTCAGGAGCCTGTCTGTCCTGATTACTGAGCGCTGTCCATGATGACTTCCTGGGATGCTGGAGCAGAGGGAGTCTGGGATGGGTGTGCTTTATACACAAGAGCTCTAAGCACAGTCTACCTCTGTTCAGTATCAGCCTGGCCTGCGGGGAATTCCCAGACCTACTGCGGCTGCAGAGTCAGAGCATGCTGTCTACCCTCCTCCAGGTTTGGCAAATGCCCCATTGCCTTGGAGTCTAATGAATGGTGTTTGCCCAGCCCCACCACCACACCCTAACCCTCAGTGTCGGTTCACAACCCGGTGGACTGCACGAGGTCAGGAAGTGCAGCCTTCGACCACATTTCTGGTACCTGAAAAGAAGCTGCCCATGTTATTTTCGCTTTATACGTGACGAAACAAACATGGTGCACTTCTTTTTCGATATCAACTCTCACCTTGAAGAGCTCTCTGGCCTCAATGGGACTTTGGGGAAGGGACCATAGTGCCACTACTTGTCTTGGGATGTACCTAGAGGACCAACTCAAAGGCAGATCCTTCACTGGTGTTGTGTGTCAGCAGATTCAGAAGCACTCAATGGCTGGCCTTCCTCAGTCTTACCACAGGCAATGCCTACCTCTAAGAACAGAGTTGCTTGGCAAGACTTTGGTCACACGCTAGCTCCCTAGCTGCAAGAGAGGCTGGGGAAACATGGTTTCAGGTTCTGTAGCGAACTGTTAGTAAAGAGTTCACATAACAGTAGCTGAAGCACACTCAATCAAATTAAAATATACAAAATAATTCATAAAATAAATTCAAAACTAAAAATCACAGTAGTAACCTCCACCAAATTGCCTCAGGGCTGTGGATGGATGCCTGAGGTGCATGTGTTTTACCCATGTTGTCCCAAAACATGGGACTTTAGATGGATTGATTGGTGTTAACAATATGGTGGAAGGCAGTGTTCCATGGCATTCTGGGAGAGGTTTCCTGGAGCAATCATTTCATCAGGACTAATCCTGGTGGTGTGAACTCTTGGTGTGGCACTGTAGGATCAGCACTGGACTGCTAACCACAAGGTTGGAAGTTCAAACCCACCAACCACTCCTCAGAAACCCTAATTACAAGGTTGCTGTGAGTCGAAACCGACTTGATAGCACTTAATAACAACAACAACAACACTGGCGGTATGGGCTGTTAACCACAGGGTGGGCAGTTTGAACCAACCAGCCACTCCACGGGAGTAAGATGAGGGTTTCTGCTTCTGTAGAGATTTACAGACCAGGAAACCATATACCAGGTCACTATGAGTCAAAACTGACTCAGTGGCATTTTACAGCAACCACCCAACCAGTCTTAACTCTTTCCAGGTTCCAGTCCTGTGTAGAAAGATGTGCTTCATCATGCCGTCAAGTGGAAATGATGCATGGTGGACTTGATCAATTGCACTCTTAAGGCATCTTCTGGAGGAAGGGCCATGGTCCTGGCTTCAGGAACAGCTCTTGTCTGTGGTACTTGAAAAGAGAGTTTCCCACTGAATTTGTGTGGTTCTTAATGAATCATTCTTGGCCGACCTCATGCAAGTATCAAATCTCAACTTGGAGGCTAGGCTGATCAAGATGGGAGATTTGGTGGCCTCATGGCCTTCTGAGGTAAGTGACTGGGTGGTGGCCCAAACAGCATGCCTGTTGGCTAACCTGTTCGCCTCATCCTCTAACCCTCAGCCTCTGTCTTCCTTAGGAGGATTTCCCGGAACTCTGCCAGTTGGAAGAAGAGGCACTTTGGTACTAGATGAAAGATTGTCTGTGTTCCTTCATTTTATTTATCACAAAAAAATCTGTGTGCATTTCTATTCGAGCATCATCTCCCAGGCACAGACGTTAGAACTCACAGCACATATATTTGAGGGACACAGCTCACTCCGTAACATAGCTGTTTTCATGCTAACTCCCAGGGAAGATAAAGCTCTGGCAGCATCTCTTCATGTTTCCAAAACTGCAGGTAGAGGGCAGGTTAAGCAGCCTGTTTGGCATGTGCCTTCTAGTCCATGGACCCTCTGTGAATCCCTCTACTCCTTCCTTGAGGGAATTCTGGTTCTGAGCCACCTTGTGGACTGTGGAGACCAATTGTCCCTTTATTTTATGCCTGAGGAACGATGACGGAAACAGTTCTTGTCGGAATTGAACCACATCTTCCTTCTTGGATGCTGCCAAATATATCAGGGTACGTGAAAGGAAGACCCCGAGGTAGCTTTAGGTCACTGATGAAATCTGTTCCCTGTTCATTAGCCCTTTCTCCTACCTTTGCAGGAGGAGAGGCAGCTGCCCACAAGCTGGTCTGAGATGCTCAAAGGAGGTTCTCCATGATGTGTGCGTGTTCACTTTGCTCCTGGTGAATATTACGTGATTGATCTTGTTTTAGCATCAAATGCCTCCTTGAAGGTCTTGCTGTAGGTGGTACCAAGTTCAGGAATGGATGTGTCAGCCCGTCTCCCAGGGTATGTGAACAGATGGCCAACCAAATGACAAATCGTTTCCTTTTTTTTAAAAAAAAAATTGAGAATTGAGAATTTATTGAATAAATTGACATAATTCTATTTCTTAAGGTGACTCTAGGAACATCAAAAGTTATGTTCTACCCTAACTATTTCTTTTTTTTAAATCAACAGAGAAATGTGAACAGAAACATTTTCAGCACAGTTTCCAGATTTGTAAGAGAACATCAATAGATTTTTTTGGTTTCTTGGTTGCTAAAACTTATATTCTAAATGAAGAAAGAAGCTATAGACTTATTTATACTTACTATACTTACAAGGAAGGAGCTCTGGTAGCGTAGTGGTTACGAATGGGGCTGTGAACCGCAAGGTCAGCAGTTCAAAACTACCAGTGGTTCCGTGGGAAAAAGATGAGGCGTTCTGCTGCCCGTAAAGATTTACAGCCTCGGAAACCCTGTGCAGGGTCGCTATGAGTCAGAACCGACTCCACGGCACTTAACAACAACAACAACATACTTATAAGGAGCTCTGGTAATGTAGTGGTTACAAATTGGGCTGCTAATCTCACGGTTAGTGGTTCGAAACTACCAGCTGTTCCGCGGAAGAAAGATGAGGCTTTCTGCTCCCGTAAAGATTTGCAGCGCCAGAAACTCTGTACGGGGTCAGAACCGACTCCACAGCACATAACAACAACAACAACTTATTATACTGAAAAAAGGAGAGACAAATACAAGATGATCATGAGGATTTTCATGACTATGTGGTAGGCATACCGATGCTTTAGCCATAAGATTGTTGTTGTTGTTGTTAAGTGCCGTCGAGTCGGTTCCGACCCATAGCGACCCTGTACAGAGTTTCCGAGGGTGTAAATCCTTACGGGAGTAGAAAGCCTCATCTTTCTCCCGCGGAGCCGCTGGTAGTTTCGAACCGCTGACCTTAAGGTTCGCAGCCCAATTCGTAACCACTACGCTACCAAAGCTCCTTATGCCATAAGATTAGTTTCTTTTAAAATACCTATTGGCTTGGGAAAGTTCGAATTTTCAGACGTCCCTTCTTGGTAGAGACAATGGACAAACAGACAGACATTGCTAGACCATGATACCCGAAGACGAGAACTTAACTTGATTCATCACTGTCCCTGTCACAGACCAGACTTTCACTGCATGCCAACAAACATCCTAACCTTCTAGCACATTCTTGCAAGAAACATTGCTGGGCATCTGAATGGTCTTTGGCCACTCAGAATACTTATTTATGACTGAACCCATCAGGTCACCTAGCTAGCAGCATCTCCCATATTCTTAACAGAGATTCATGGAGGCAACACTGGGTCTGGGAAGCCATGTAACTTTTGAGTGGTATGTGAAGACCATTTTCCATTGTTTTGTGCTCACGTGACCATTTTGATGGATCCTTCAGAAGCTGCAACTATAAGAAAGGGACGCTGGCTCTCTGTAGACGAGGAGTGTCAACCAGGCCACCCTCCTCCAGTGCCCTCTCATCTTTAGAAGGAACACCCAACGCCATCCATGGGGGAAGGCTGTGGTTCTTAAACACAAAAGACTTTTAAGAAACATTTCCTGACTCAGAAAAGAGAGAATGCTATGGGCAGCCCATGGTAGAGTACGAAGGATCAAGTACAGGTGTAGACTTTAGTTATGAAGAATGGCACCTGGCCTCTTGGTCTTCAGTACTGTTATTTTGAGGTTGACTTCCAAGAGGTAATGACAACCTTGCAAAGAGACTGAGTCAGGTGATCCTTGGTACTTAAGTAATGCTCGTAGAAGTGCAAAGGTGATTTTGTTTTTTTTTCTGGAAGCTCTTCTAATATTTGGGGCGGCCAGTGAACTTCATGCTTTACACTTCTCAGTTGTATTTGAAGAGAAATTCTTTGTCATCTAGTTACGTGTTAGGCTTCTAACTGTCTGTCACATCAACTTTATCAAATCCTGCCTGCTGGGACTTTCTGGATCCCAGTTTCATTCTTTGGAAGGATTCTTGATGTCTGACAGGATGGAGGCCTTATAGCTGACCTTTGACTTCAGAGGCATTTATGGAGGTGATGGACAACTGTAGGAAACTTGCAGACTGTTTTCTCTTCTTGTCTGTGGTATTCTTGACACTTAAGAGAAGGACATCCCTACTCTGCTGCCTTCTTTATAATGCGTGCTTTTCAAATACATCTGTTTTTTTTTTTTTTTTTTTCAGAATCCGGTGATGCATTGGAAGTACTCCTGGCCAATGTGGAACCAACATTAGGGAAGAGCCATTAGATTAGACCCAGCCAGAACAAGTGACTGCAGGGCACAGACCGCAAAGCATGCACCCTAATGAGACCCATCATCTGGACACCAAGAGGTCAAGGGTCTGACGTTCCAGTTCTGTCAACGAACTTAAAATGTGTTTGACTGCCCTCTCTTACTTTTATTTCTGATGCATTGTGTGCAAGTATGTGCTCTCCAAGGTTATTCAATGTTTGGTATTCAAAAGGTCGATTGTCGTATGTTTATTATATGACTTTTGGGTAGCCGTCAGAGGAAAATCGGTATCTCAGGTTGCTTTTATAACATTTCCGAACACAAAATCCTCCTCAGGGCAGAGGTGGATCCACTCCAGAAGTAGTGAATGGGAGTTGGATCGCAGAAGCTTTGGTTAGAGAGGTATCTTACCAGGATCAGGGTTTTCTAGAATGTTCCATGGTGGAGACGCTGTGGCTACCCGTGGCGATTTCTTCAAGAGGCCCATGTAGACTTTGTCCTGTGTTATCTTTACTTTTGATGGGTTGTGCTTAGGTTCTTGCTGTCCAGGACTAAATCCTTCTTTGGTATTTAAAAGGTGGATATTCCTTCTATGTTTATGTTATTTATGGTTAAACATAGAGGAAATTCCACGTTTTCAGTATCAAATGCTGCTTGGAAACATTCCTGGACTGAAACCACCATCAGGAAAGAGACAGTAGAGTTACCCCAGGGTAAGTGAAAAGATGGTGGACCCCAGAACATGTGCTTGATTCTTGCCATATGTCTGTGGACCACCTGTCTTGAGAAAAGGCCTCTTTTGCTGAGCTGTCAGCTTGACAAAGAGGCCGGAGTCTATGCTCACAGTTTCTCCATATGATAGCTCAACAGTCATTTCTATGTTACTTTGATTTTTTTGATGTATTGTGTGTAGGTTCGTGCTTGCCAGGATTAAATCTTTGGTATTTAAAAGGTAGATTTTCCTTCTATGATTACGTGTTTTATGGTTAATCATAGAGGAAAATCCACGTTTTCAGTATCAAATGCTGCTGTGGAAACCTTCTTGGCCTGAAACCAATTGTAGGACTAGCCCCCTTGCCCCTGTTTGCCATGGGTAGGTGAAAAGATGGTGGACCAAATGTCCTATTTTGATTCACACCGTACATCTGAGGGTCGCCAATGTTTAGGAGCCATTTCTTGTCGAGAAGTTGACTTGGTGAAGATTTTGTTTCTTTGCGGAAGCTTGTCTATGCCATGCAATTTTCCTTTATGATGAATCAACCATAGGTTCCAGGACGTTTTCCAGGACGGGATCCTTCTTTGGTATTTAAAAGGTAGATTCTCCTTCTATGAGTACATTATTTATGATTAATCATAGAGGAAAATCCACGTTTTCAGTATCAAATGCTGCTTTGGAAACCTTCAGGATGTGAAGTCACCATCGGGACGAGATGATGTTTGTACCCTTCCGGGTACAGGATTGAAACATGGACATTGCTTTGTGTGTGATTAGCCATCTGCCTGCTCTCCTCTCCGCGTTTACTGTGTTTGTGACGGGGCTTTGATTCACTTGTTGCTTCACTGACCTTGAATGAATTGTTCCTTGTGTCTTTACCATGTTTATGATGTGTTTTTGGGGAATCTATCTCATCCTCAGTAACCAATTCTGCATGAGGAAATAAATGGTCGAGTTTAGAAATGGGGCAATGGCGGGGTTACCATTCCTGGGAGCCAGAAGGAATGGATGCGTGGTTCGCTCACAGGACGTATTTCATCTTTCTTGACTGTTAATGTTACTTATTCAATTTACTCCTCTTTAGCTCACTCCTGGAGCTGACACCAGCCTGAGCCAATGCTTTCAAGTGCCATTTGACACTTGAAGAGAGGTTATCCTTCTTGTATTTGCATTATTTGTAATGAATACACAAGGGTAAGCTCTCTCCAAGGAGCAAATCCTGCCTTGGAAGACTTCTTGCATACAAGGCCAGCTTCGGGACCCATGTGAGGGTCAGGACAACTTCGGGAAATCTAAATGTGTGGTTGACCAGAGGCCATGAGCCTCTTTCTTGCTGTTTGTATGTTACCTGGTCTTTGACCCTTCTGATCCCAGGTGTCCTTCTTTGGACTTTCTGAAAGAAATGCTGACTTTGGAAATGGTGCAATGATTTTCTTTCCAGAGTCTGTTCTGTTTAGAAAGTAGTGCCTTCATTGGTGTTCTTCGTGATGTGATGGGGAAACATCTACTGTGACTTCCTAGGCATAATACCAACCTTTGAGAAGAGACCACATCTCTAAGCTATGTGAAGAAATGGTCAAAAGCAGAATTAAAGTCTACTTTAACTGTGAGTCCGTTATTCCAACTCCCCTTCAGACACAGTCCTTCCCTGAGATGACTTCTGGGAAGGAAAAGAGTTGGGTGTTGGTGGCAGCCCCCAGTAAGATTATGGGGATGGCCCCAGGGTACCCAGTATTCTTTTCTTCTATTTATGTCCTATAGACATTGTTGCTTATCCTGAAGGAAAGACACTGGCATGGCTGATAACCTGTTTTATTTAGAGTGCCCCTGAGGCTTTCATTTCACTTCTAGTGAACCTTATCCAAGAGAAGTGCTTTTGGCTAACCAATTACTGCTCAGATGACTTTCTGGACAAAACACCAAGTTCAGAGAAGAGGCATTTGTTTTATAACTGCCATATGCTTTGTGATTGGGTGGTTGGTTATGCAGTATGTTGGCTTTGACTTTTTCTTGGGTTTTTTTTTTTTTGTTTGAATGATATATATATATATAGTTGTGTCTTCCCATCCCTAGAAACCAATGTGCCATTAGGACTTCCTGGAGTCGGTAGCTTTGGGCCAAGGCAGTGATGTTCTTTCCAGGATGGTTTCCCAGGTCTTGAAGGGATATCCGAGATCTTCTATTTACTGTATTCCAAGTCTTACAGGACTGTCCCGTCTCTTGGCAACCAGTTCTGTCTTAGGAAAATGCCAGGAAGTTAGACCAACATTAGGGCTGGGTCACAGGGGGTGGGATAGAGGCCCTGGCTCTGGGACTGAACATGTGATGCTGATCACCAGCCCCCTCCCCCTTGGTCTCTGACCCCACAGGAGACAAAGACGTGGTGTGATCGTCACCGGGGCTGCTCTTTGATACTTGAAGAGAGGATACCATTTTGCGTTCACTCCATTCGTGACAAATATACAAGGGGAGACTCTTATTTGCATATCAAATTCCGGGAAGGTGTTCCTGACCCAGCTCCATCTTTGCTAGACAGAAGATGATGGACCTGCCTTTCTCAGGTATATGTCTGGCTCCCTAGGCCCAGGACATGGTCTTCAGCTAGTATGCTGGTCCCTGACCCTCCTTTTACCCTATATGCCTAGAGGGCATGCCAAGCTGGCAGGAAACAACGAGGTCTTTCTCTCCCCACCTGGATCTGCACTGAGAGGAGTTTCGTGGTGATTTGCTTTTTTAAAGATCAATCATACATGGACCCGCTCTTACTCAGTACCAAGCCATATGTAGACAACTTCCTGCTCACAGCTCCAGTCTTAAGAGAGAGAGAACTCATAGATAATGGACTACAGGGCCTCTGTTGATGAATGGGTCATCTGGTCTACCAACACGTGGGCTCCAACCAATCCTGGAGACAGCTTCCCACTGCAAGCAAAGCACACTGATGTCAGTGCAAATCTAGAGCAAGGGAATGAATGCATCCTCAAGTCTATGTCTTAATTACTGGGGATGGGAGACTGTTACCTGGGTCACTGAGCCAGCCCATGGGCCATTCCTTTGGAACTTTGTCAAATGGAGATGTGTTAGAGTGTATGGGCAGGTGCCTGTCTACCTGGATTTTGACCCTGGGTTCCTGCTTTTGTTTTTCCGAGGCAGGTAATGGTGGCAGCGTTCCAGGATGCAGTCGTTTCTAAGCTGCAGAGGGACCCGGGGCGCAGCAGTCTGCAGCGTCTGTGGAACGCCTTCTTTCCTGGTGATTCTCTGTCCTCTGCTTTGCTAACCTCACACCCAGAGCATCTGTAACACCACTCCCTGGATCCAGGGTCACTTTGGAGGGAGATAGTGGCTTGGTTCCCTGTGTTGTTTAGTGGTATGTGATGGGAACCCATATCTGTCTGACAATATTTAGGGGAAGGCACAATCATTGTCTTGCTTTTCAGGGAGCCCTGATATGTCCCCTCGGGGCTGGCTCACTGGGTGTGGGATGCAGGACCCGGCTCTGGGGTTGAGTGGGTGATGCTGGTCGGCCCCCTGCCCTGATCTTAGGCCCTACAGGAAGTGAAGACATGGTGTGATCGTCACCGGGGCTGCTCTTTGGTACTTGAAGAGAGGATACCCTTTGTATGTTCACTCCATTCATGGCGAATATACAAGGGGAGACTCTTATTTGCGTATCAAATTCCGAGAAGGCGCTCCTGACCCAGCTCCATCTTCAGCAGAGAGAAGTTGACGCCTCCCTCTCCCAGGTATGTGTTTGGCTTCCTAGACCCAGAACATGGTTCTTCAGCTGTGATGCTAGTTCCTGGCCCTCCTTCTACCCTTTGGTGCCCGGTTTTTCCCCTCAAGGACTCCCTGGAGGTCATGCCAAGCTGGTGGGAGGCAGAGAGGTCTTTCTGTCCATTCTGTAGTCTGCACTGAGTTTCGTGATGGTCTGCTTTTTTGAAGATGAGCCATGGAGCTACTCTTTCTCAGGACCCAGTCATTCCTGAGAGGCTTCCAGGGTACGATGGAGAAGACCTGGATGCCCGAGCTTCTCACAAGTCATGCAAAACCATGGGCTTTCTTTATAGTGGTGGGAAGCTCAACCCACCATCCCTTCCTTTTACATCCATCCTCGGGGCCTCGTGGAGCCCCATCAACCTTTAAGAAGAGACTGGGATTTCACTGTCTCCACTCCTCTCCGGGCCGCAGGCAGAGGTAGCTCTATCCACCATCGCTGAGATGTCTGGACCAGGACATTGCTGCTTGCGATTCTAGTGCTGTCTGGAGAGAATCCTGCCATAGGTAAGCCACTCTTGGAAAGAGCCGGAAGAGCAGCCAGCCCTGCACAGGTACGTGGATGCTAGGGAGTCGAGGGCCGTGGGCTCTGATCTCAAGATCTGTTCCCTCCCTTCTGACCATCCATCTTTTTTGCAGCCTGCAGACAGCTGCTACTTCATCTCCGCAACTGTGCTCGTCGTCTGTGGAGCGGATTCTCTGATGGGGTTTTTCACTCCTGCTCGCTATGGGCACCCGGACTGAGCAACATCAGGAAAGGAGCACAAGCAGCAGCCCTGGCCTGAGAAAAGTGAATGATGGGAAAGGAGAGATGCATCTTCAGATAGGCCAGGCTACCTGCCTGCTCACCTGTAGCTCTTAGTTTCTGCTGCTTCTTCGGCAAAGCAGAAGCCAACATGGGAACCGGCCATGGATTTGCCTTATCCAGGATTCTTGGAGGTACATGCAATTCAACTCCTTTTCAATAACAACTTTTTCCTCACATGGTGTCTTGGACACAATGCCAGCTTGAAGGGAGGGCGATGAGGAGAGAGGTAGCTGAGTGGAACGGGATTGACACAAACACTTCTGCAGGATGTATGAGGAACCAAGGCTCCAGGGGCTCTGCTTTCTGTATGATGTAAATCCATCCAACCCTCAGCATTCCTTGGAGGACTTCCTGGAGAGTCTGCCCACATAGATGAAAGACAGTGGTCCTGTCTTCAGCATTGTTCTGCAAGTTCTGAGCTCTCTGTATGCCCACCAAGGAAGGCCCTAAGTGCTGACCCTCTGTAAGGGACCAAATCTCAACTTGGGGAGATGCCTAGAAGTGATGCTGATTTAGGGGAGGGTCCCAGCTGTCTGCAGACTTGGGGCTACTCGGGAGGGAGAGCTGATCAGTGAGCACGTATCTGCTGGTGGGGTTTTCCACCGGCTCTGCTGATCCTCAGTATCCCCTCCCTCCCTAGGAGACATCCCCGGAGCCGAGGCCAATCATGTGAACAATAGAGATGACCTGCTCAATGCTACTGTTTGGTACTTAAAGCGAGGTTGCCCTTTGTATATTCGGTTTATTGACGTAGAATATACAAGGGCAAGCTCTCTGTGAGTATCAAACCTTGTCTGGGAGGCTTCGTGGACGCTGTCCGCACTCAGCAAGGGATTCGGTACGTGCATGCATGGTTGTGCGTGTTTGTTCTGTGTGTGGCGCGTCCTTCGTGGGCACCATTTCTCAGAGATGACTTCATTGCTGACTTGAGGGAAGTCCGTGGCCTCGGGGACATCACCTCTCTAGGTGATGCATGGGTGGGTCAGAAGGTGCACACTGGGCGTGTGTGGTCCGGGTCCTTGATCCCTAAGTGGGCAGTCCCCTGTTCATGTGAAGACAGTCATGTTTGTGTTGGTGTGGGTGGCAGTTTCATCGTTCATGTTGTCGTTCTGCACTTGACCTTGCACGTGATGCTCAGTGCGTGTGCCCCGGTCCACTAACACTCAGCGTCTAATTCATCCTCAGGATCCCGCCTTGAAGAAACACAAAGTCCAACCAAGGCAGTGGCTCTCTTTTCCGTGCTAATCTTTGGTACTTGAAGAGTGGTTATCCCTGTCCTGTTCGTTTTACTCGTGTCGAATCGTACAGGGTCATCCACTTTTTCAGTATCAAGAGCGCAGACTCTGGAACCTGCTTTCCTGTATCTGGATGCTGCCTCTGACACTTACTAACCGTGCAACCGTGGGCGAGGGTCTTGTCATTCTGTGCCTGTTGTCTCGTGTATCACATGGGGATCATAGGAGCGTCTGTGTCATAGGGATGTAAGGGGCTGAAGAAAGTTCATATTTGCAAACAGCTTAGAACAGCCTTTGGGTGCTCAGCACTGCCCATGTAATAGCGAAGACTCTTAACTTGCTTTGCAACTCATACTGGTGGAGACAGTTGTGACGGTGGTATTAAAAACTCTCTTTGGGTTTGGAGAACAATGTCAACATGAGACATTCAAGCCCTCACTCAGGTATGTGAGTGGATGATGGAGCCCAGAGCTCATGATGGCTTCCAGAATACCATGCAGTAGGGTCAGCAACATCATCCAGAATGCTTGCTCCACAAGGGACCTTCTCTGGAATCTCAACCTCAGTTGCTTCCTACCCTGTGAATGACTCTTGGATGCAGATGCCACGTTGAGGGAGAATGGAGTTCCACGGCAGCTTGCTTCCCTGGTGGTGAAGGCGAGGTTGGCCATGGTGCACGCAGTGTGTGAGTGTGCGTGCATGTGTGCGTGCATGCGTAGACGATTGGGTTTATGGAACTGCAGTCTCCGTTCAACCTTGACCATCCACATGGCGGTCTGGTTTTCCAGTCCGTGCTGCTGTTTCATACTTGAGGAGAAATTATCCTTGGTGTGTTCGCTTTATTCATGATGAATCATACAAGGACAATTTCTTTTTGAGTATCAAATCCTGCCTCAGCGGACTTCCTGGACACTATGACGAGTCCTGGAGAGAGAGATGCTCATGCCCAATGGTTGGTGAGAGAGCATGCCGCTTACTTGTGCTAGGGCACCTGTACGCTCACCTGCAGGGCCTGGAGACCGGACCTGGTTCAAGGAGAGTGGACTTTGTGATGCTGCCATTCGCCCGTGTGTGTGATGGGCTTGTGTTGTGTGACTGACTTGACCCTCATGGCTCCCATCCTTTTTTTTTTAAATCAAATCCTGCTTCTTGGAGGCTCTCCATGCACGTGCTACCAACCTCAGCGATAGGTGATTAGTTTTAGTCCCTGGCCCCCACCTGAGAGGGTGACTGACTCCTTAGCATGTGTTTGACTCTCAATGTGTGAAACTGACCCCCTAACCCTCACTGTCTGGACCACCTGAGAAGAACTTTCTGGAAGGGACACCAACTTTGGAGAAGACGCCGTGCTCTTCCTGATGGTGCGATTCTTTGGTGCTTAAAGAATGGCTGTCCGTAGTATGGTCTCTATATTTATGATGATTAATATCGGACAACCATTGTTTTAGTATCCAAATTGGCTTCAAACAGTTTGTCAAGCTCAGTGCCAACTTCTGCGAGGGGACATCGGTGCCTGTCCCACCATGGAGCATGACTTCATTGATGTTCTATACTAACTTATTCACTAATTCCCAGAATGCAAGTCATTGGTGGGATTTCCTTGAACTAATGTCAGCTTTGGTGTGGAAACTGTGTGTGAGTTGGGGGGGGTCTTACTCTTTGTTATGAAAGATGTTGACAATTAGTCTTTCTCTTCTCATGATTAAATGTTAGCTATGAGAAGTCCCTTCAAGTATTTTCAACTCCACTGAAGAGACACTGTTATCCAGCGTCTCTTGCAGCAGACAGAGGGTGGACCAAGGACAGGGCTGCCATCCCCCAACCCGAGGTATCCATTCTGAGCTGGGAAGGCAAACATTAAGGAAAACAGTGTATTTCCTGTGACTAGTACTTTCTGGTGTTTCTGAGCAACTTCGCATTGTGTGTGCAATTTATTCTTCGTGGATATGACATATCTTTGGACTTTCTTTGGACTTATCTTGTTTTAGAAGGGACTCTCAGATGCTCTATCAACTTCAGGAATAAGACCTTGTGGTTCCTCATGGGGCCGGGGGGGTGGTATGTGAATGGTTGTTGACTAGGTCAGCGTTTCTCAGACTTCAAAATGCTTCTAAGATTGTAATCACCTAGGGATCTTGTTAAAATGCAGATTCTGATTCATGGGCCTGAGATTCTGCATTTTTAGCAAGCTCCCAAGTGATGCTGCTGCTGCTGGTCTGTGGACCACCCTTTTGGCTGGCTGGGACTGGAGATCAGATGCTTTATTTGTGATGTATGTCCCTTCATTGGTGCCCCACATTCTCTATGTCATCCATCACGAGAGAACTTCCTGAAATCTACATGCTGCTCTTTGATGTTCTCAAGAATGGTTATCTATGATGGGCTTGCATTATTCACGATATGTCATGCGATTAATCTTTGGAATCAAATCATGCCTCAAAGGGCTTTCCAGATGAAAAGGCAACTTCATGTACGGGTTGCAGTGTCAGCCCACTGTGAGGTGTGTAAGGGGCTGGGTCAACAGCTAGGCCATGCTTTAGTGATGACTTAGGCCACCTAATTCCGTAACCTCCATTTCCAGTGAGCCATATGGAGGAATTCCTGGAACCAAGGCCATCTTTGTAGTAGGGGCCCTATTTCAGGCATCAGTGACAAATGTTTAATCAACCCATCATGGGTTTGCTTATGTCTAACACAACCTACTGATTTTCTTGTTTTTAAATCCTATCTCTCCGCCATCCCTGGAAGAGACTTTTTTTTAAGGCTAGACCTTTATCTTGGAAATCTTTGTAAGCATGATATCAACTTGGGTGTCAGGGCCAGCTCTGGACCCTGGGACCAATATAAGCAAATGGATAATTGATTCGAGTATATGTGCTTTCTTTAAAGGACACATACATGCCTGGCTCTCTGACCTTTGGAATTCCGCGTGTCCTGAGAAGAATCTTCCAGAAGTAAAGACGTCTATGGAGAAAGAGGCCATGGTTTTCGTTTCGGAAATAATTGGAGGATATTTGAGGAGAGGTTATCCGTGTTCTGTTCGCTTCATTCATCATGAATAATACATGGATAACCTCTTTTTGAATATCGGACTTTGCCTCGAGGGCTGCCGCACAGACGTGAGCATGTGTGGTGTGCTTTGTGTGACTTGGGAGCCCCGCCTTACCTCAGCAGTACTTGGGAGGCTTCCTGGATGCAAGCCCACCTGTGGGACCAACCCATGTTGCTCTGCACCGTTTGTTGTGTTTGCAGTGACATTGATGTGTGTTTGCAACTTGCATCCTTTTCAAGTTGCCCACCCTCTTTCCACGTCAGCCGGCCTTGGAGTGAGGCAGCAACTCAGCCATGGGCTGTGCTGACCCCGGCATGGCAGGGCAGTCAGTGACCACTAGCATTCCTCCTGGGACCGAGCTCCCCCTCCACTGACCCTCTGGACCCAGTCCTTTCCAGGATGGCTTCCTGGTGGCCTTGCTAGTCCCAATGGAGGGTGTGTAGCTTTCCAGTCCATGGGGACCCTGAGAAGTGACTTGGTTTCATGAAGACTCAACTGAGACCATTCTGACTCCGAGAGTCAAGTTCAGCCCAGGAGGTTTCTTGGACGCAGGGTCCTTCTCCCTCTAGGTATGTGAAAGGAAGACCTGCTTCTGCTTTTACTTTCCCCTTTAACCTGTGGGTCACTAACCTCCGGTATCTCGTTACTCCCTAGGTTCACTTCCGTGACTCCACCAATGGACTCTGTGGAGTGTTCTAACCCATTGCGTGGGCCTTGGAGAGACCGGCTCTGAGTTGCACTCCGGTTTCTCATTTGTGACGAACAGTGCATACTCAGGATTGTGGCAGACTCAGGCCAGTGACAGGCAGGTGGGTATGGTAATAGGATGCTGAGACAGAGTCTCGGTCAATTTGATGGTGAGCATCACTTGTGCCCCATCACCTTCTGAGTCTGTCTGTACTTGTGCCACCATGGAGCTACAGCCGCATCGCCCACTTCTCCCATCTAGAAAGAAAAATTTCCTAGAATGATGTTGTTCATTTACAATGACCGGAATAGCCAAGTTCTCTCATCATTTTTTTTTTTTTTTTTCTGTCATCAATTCCAGGATGGGTGCTTGGTGGGTACACCAGCTTCAAAATGAAACACTCAACCTAACCTCTACCTGAGGCATGTACATCAGATATATGTGGGTGACTATGCCCCTTAGTCCACTAACCCACAGAACTCATTCCACCCTCAGGACGAGCCCTAGAAGGGACGTTCTCGTCAGCATCCTGGTTGGAGGCTGGGTCAGGACTATCGAGGGTGCTCTTGCATTGCCTACAGTAAATATTTCACAGTTGACCACGCCCTGGTATCATGGAAGAAATCTGTGCAAGTGTTTTGATTTTCTGGGGGAAGGAGACATATGTCAGTGGGCACCTGGATGGAGGGTCAGCCTGCATGCTAATGGGACCTGAAGTTCCCTAGCCCAGTGCACCTCAGACACAAGCTGCCTTTAGGGCATTGCTGGGACCAGATCAGCTAAGTGTTCGTTCCACCCCATTTCACCAAGAAGAGCGTTTAGGTTTGGGGAGTGTTTATGACATCGATTACATGATCCAACAGTTCTCATGACTTCCTCCTGATCTTGAGGACCTTCTAGTAGGGAGGCTGGCTGCAGGAAAGTCAGTCCCAACCCATGGTCTGGGAAGGACTGATGGACCAGAGGCCACAGGGCATGTTGTTGAGCAAAGTTGCATTGTGTCTTCATCCTTGGCCATCAGCATCTAGACCACCTATAGATGGAGACTCCTGGCTCCTTCTGAAGAGATGCTGCCCATGAGGGGTTAATAACTCTGTCATGCTGTCTCCATTACAAACATAACTAAACCAGCTGCTGTGGAGTCAGCTCCAACCCTGTCCTCCTCAGTGGCTGGCTCTTCAGATCGCTAGTCCTTTCTTCTGAGGAGCCTCTAGGTGGACTCTTGGACCTCCAGCGTATTAATTAGCACCATCCAGAGACTCCTCATGGGAGATAGTAAGATGGCATTGCATCCTTTCTGGAAATAATCCAACTCCAGTGAGGGGATATTCAGGTCAACACCTTCTCAAATAAAACAAAATCTGTGTCTTCATAAGAATGAAGCTACACCAGCTTCCAAGACCCAGCGTGGTGGCTTTGGGTGCTCAGCATAGAGAGCTTGGCTCTAAAGGGTGTTCACTGCGCTTTTGGCTAATCACATTAAAGTTAACTGTTTTCCAGGACGAAGTCCCACCTGGGAGACCCACCTGGACAGGACTCCAGCCCGAGACCATGGCATTAGTCTGGAACTTCTCCATGATAGGGGAATGGATGGTTGATCAGAGAACATACATTTTACGAATGATGTATGTCAACTGATCCACAGTCCCTACCTATCCCGTGACTTCCTAGGATGGACTTGCAGAGACCACACCCACTTGGAGGACGAGGTGGTGGTTTTCTTATGGGTGCCGCTATCTGGTACTTGAAGAGACATTCTCCTTGCCGTGTTTGCTTTGTTTGTGCTGATTCATACGAGGGAAGGTTTGTGTTTTTAAGTTTGATCTTGCCTGAGAAGCTTTCTGGGAAGAATGTTGGCCTCCACCCCTCTCCAGGGGACAGGAATGCATGGTTGGCCAGAGAGCATGAGCTTGACTTACCATGGGCAGTCCCCACTTCTCCTAACCCTCAGTACCCGGTTCATCCTTAGGAGGACCAGCTGCAGCGAGGCTGGCTTGGGAAGATGCGCCCGTCCACGCTAGCCTTCGGTACTTGAAGAGTGGTTATCCCTGCTGTGTTCGCTTTATTTATGACGAATCATACAGGGACATCCAGTTTTTCAGTATCAAATACTGCTTTGGAGGGCTTCCTGGACAGGGTCCAACCTTTACTTGGCTACAGGACCCTACCCAAGGTAAGTAAGTACCAGGAGGGTTGCTGGCTTAATGTATGACACACACACACCATGGTCAGGATCTAACCAGTGTGTAAGGTGGTTGCCTAAGAGGGTTGTGATCTTCTGGAAGGGGCATTGGTGTCTGGAACAAGCCATCGTACATGGAAGGTTGACCTTTTTCAATTCTTGGCAACGGAATCATTTCCTAGGATGAAACCTAGGGGGCTGCAGCAATGATGGTGGTCGTCTGCACAAAGCTCTTGGTTGATGCTTAGCCATTGGTGAGCAGCATCAGTGTCTTTGAGGGTCTGATCTTGCTTGGGAAGGCTTTCTGAAAACAATGGTGGCCCTGGGGGAGAGATGTTAATGACAGAACCTTTTGCGCATGTGTGGCAAGGAGGTGGTGCAGAGTCAGTGACTGATTCCTGGTGTGTTTCACTTGGTGTTTGGTGTGCTCTCCCATAGCTCTAGTCGGTGATGAGTGCTTCACAAGGAGGTATCCAATGGTGGAATGCTCTGAGTTCTTGGAAGAATCAGAACTGGTGATAGATAGATAGATAGATAGATAGATAGATAGATAGATAGATAGACAGATAGATAGACAGACAGACAGACAGATAGATAGATAGATAGATAGATAGATAGATAGACAGACAGGCAAATAGGTAGATGATAGATAGATAGATAGATAGATAGATAGATAGATAGATAGATAGATAGATAGAGTAGACAGGCAAGTAGGTAGATGATAGATAGATATATAGACATATAGACAGACAGACAGAGTAGTCAGGCAAATAGGTAGATGATAGATAGATAGATAGATAGATAGATAGATAGATAGATAGATAGATAGATAGATAGATAAGTAGATAGGCATATGGGTAGGTAGGTAGATGAAAGATAAGTAAATAGGTAGATGCAGATCGATAGATTGTTCGATAGATTGATTGATGGATAGATAGAGTAGACAGGCAAACAGGTAGATGATAGATAGATAGATAGATAGATAGATAGATAATTAAGTAGATGGGTAGATGATAGATAAGTAAATAGGTAGATGATAGATAGATAGACAGACAGACAGATAGATAGATAGAAGGAATTCACTCATGCAGTTGTGGGGGCTGGTCCACAGAAAGTAAAACAATCCGCAGATCATATGACAATCTGGTGATTCCTTCAAGCTTCTGTCTCTAAATCTGTAACGAGCTCAGGGAAAATGTCTGTTTAATGTCTAGAGACAGAAATATTTGCCAGGAAAAAGACCCTTTATGCTCAAAAGGCCTTCTACTGATTGGCTAGGCCGCATCCACATTACAGTTTGATCTACTTTACTTAATGCCAACTGATTTATTAATATGTAACAACTTCATAACAGAGTCGAAACTAGTGTTTGACTGAACAACTGGGCACCCTAACCTAGCCAAGGTGTCCTATAATGAGCCATCACACTAGGGATAGCTGCTTTGGTGCATTGTGGAGGTTTTCTCAACAGGGCTGTTGTTCGGGTTGTAAGAGAGCCCTGCCTTAGTACGTTCCCTTTATCGCAGGTGCTATAGGGTCTGTCTTTTTGTTGTTAGAGCCTCTTGTTCTTGGCACAGTGGCATACTTCATAAATTCACTGTAATTAACAAGGAATGATTCAGTCATTTAACCAATAATTGAGTGTATTCTAGATGCTTGTAGGCCTTGGCTGTTCCCTCTGAACCCTCTGACGTCTTTGCATTCTGATGGAATCGACAGATAAGAAAACAAATTATGGAGCGTAATTTTGTCCCATTAACTTTTGCAGAGAAAGGAAAGGAAGGCAGGGCATGCTGTGTCAGAGAGAAGCTTATGTGGGATTAGATACACGGTCTAGAAATGTCTTTCTGAGGAAGGAGCACAGGAACAGGGGACTGAGTGAAGTGAGGAGTGGCCAGATGACGATGTGGGTGGGGTAGGAGCATTTTGGGACTAGGGTAGCAAATGACAAAGGCCTTTGACATCTTTTAGAACAAGTGAGAAGGCCCATGGGCCTCCCTGTGGCGAGCCACGGGAACAGAGATAGGTTGGACAAGCAGCCTCGGAGGTCCTAGCAGGACTCCAAAGTTGATTGTGAAGGTGATGAATGTTAGTGGAGGGCAGAAATGTGATTTCTATCACGGATACCACTCTACCCACAAGGGTGGCAGCAGATAATCACTCTAGGACATTGTTAGATACATTCAGGGGAGAACTGAATGAGGGGTGGACCAGGATTAAAGCTGCAGAGGAGAGGTGTGAGGTGTGGGATGTTTGAAGGCGAGGTCAGCAGATCTGCTGACGGACCAGATGAGCCTAGCCAGGGGGAGAAGAGGAATATGAGAAAGTGTCGGGGAGGAAATGGAAGAGGCTTCAGATGGTGCACTCATTACTGGGTCAGGCTTCTCGAGGGAGTGACCAGGTGGCCAGGGAGCCATTATTGTCATAGCCAGGTCCAGGCTTGGGCAGTGGCCCAGGGACTGGAGGGTTGGCAAGGAGGTAAAGGTAACAGCAAGTGAGGAAATCATGGAGCTGATGCTGGGGAGCTGGATGGAGCATCAACGTGAATGCCGTATTCCCAAGAGGGACAACAGAGCATGTGCAAGGGAGAAAGATGGCACCTAGAAGTTACTGTCACAAGGAGGACCCAGGCAGCCAATATTTGGGTAGTATACAACAGGGTCTGAAGAATGCACTGTGAGTGAACTGGAATTACAAAAGAAGGGAGGAAAAATTATCTGGAAGTGGAGATGTGGAGCGAGGAAGTCCTCTGCCCACCGCAAGCCTGTGGTGTAGGCAATGGGAGGACCAACAGCCTGGTGCACTGGCCACCTGTGTCCTTGGAGGATATAAGCTAAGCTGTCCTCAGGGTAGGAGGCGAAGAGTGCTGGAAAAGAAATGGTAACTCCGCTGCCCCGGATGACAAGAGGCCACAGCTTCGATGTGCTAGAACAGAGCTGGCTTGGGGAAAAGTTCTTCCATGGAGCCCCTTGAATGACGATCGGGCTCTAAGGAGATGGACTTCCAGTGGCGGATTTGGGAAATGGGATTGTAGGGAATAACTGGTAAGAGGTTTTGGGGGAGAAAATGGGTGTGTGCCTCTTTTGATGGTGTCCCTCTTGGACTTGGATTTTTAGGCAGTTGGTCGGTGTGAAATGAGTGGTGGAATGGAGAGGGTTGAAGTAAGTGGAGGTCTGTCTGAATTGTGCTGAGCTCAGTGAACCTTCTTGAGATTCTTTTGTGGGCAACTTCAGGCCAAGGCTGGGCAGTGTCTTGGAGCTTGTGGTACCCAGAGACTCCCTGCCCATTGTGGTATCAGAGAGGGGCCTTCTCCAGAGCTCCCAATTTGCTGAATCCCACCGGTCCTACATGAGCTGGGCAAATGTCTTGATGTGCTTAATCCATAACTGAGTCTGCTCTGTTCAGAAGTCCATGCCCCCCTTCAGAAATCCTTGCGTGTACACATACACTGAGGACCCTTGAACTATGGATGAGACCACGTGACTATGAAGCATGACAAGTGGCCTCCCTTTCACACTTCTCAGTCCTGTCTGAGGACCCAGCAACACAGGGAAGGGAGGCATGTGCTGATGCCACTCCAGAGAAGGTGAGTGGTGGACAGCACACTGAACTCTTGTGCTTTTTTAGGACTGAGGCCAGCTGTGTCACTAACCCTCTGTGTCCATTCTACCTGCAGGAATGCAGCCAGAGGTCATGTCTCATTTGTAGAAGCAGAAGAGGACCCCTTGTCTTGTCTTGTCTCTGAGTTTCTGTGGTACTTGAAGAGAAGTTGTTCGTGGTGGATTCGCTTTACTTATGACGAATCATTCACGGACAACACTTTTTTCAGTACCAAATGCTACCTCTAAAGGCCTTCCTGGACACAGTGGAATTTCTGGGGTCCCAGTCTTTGTGTCAACCGTGTGGAGAAGCCATGCCAAGAATGAATGATTAGCCACAGACAGTGGGTTTGCCCCATGCTGTAAGTCACCTGGGCCACTAATCTGAACATATGGTCCATCTGTACCAGGTCTTCCTGTGGGCCCTGCCGTCACTGGGGAAGCAGCTATGGTTCTGTCACCAGGTCACCTTATAAGACTTTGAAGAGAGGTCTCTTGGATCCAGTTCCAACTTCCAGAAGAAACGTTGGTGTCAGCGCGTGCCTCGGTCTGGGTGCATACCTGGTCAACCCGAGGGCATGTGCTCTGTTCACCTTGTGAGCCCCTACTCACCAGCCTTTACATCCATCCCACCCCATGAAGACTTGGTACCGAGCCTATGAGCTGTGGGAGCACCACCATGCACCGCTGTCTGGCGTGGCTGCTCAGAAAACTAGAGCAGACATGGTGTCAGGGGTGTGCTTGCTTAAAACATCATATGTCATCCTCAGTAACCACATCACCACTGTCACAGCCTCCTTGGATTGGGAGACTTCCTTGGATATGATGCCAGCTCCTCTTCAGGGTGTGTGACCCTCCAGAGAACATGCTTTATTGACAAGGCATGACTCTGGCCCTCGGATCCAGAATCCTCTCTCTCCACAGGGTGATCCCTCGAGGCCTGTGGTGACTGGAAGCTCCCAGGGGTCTCTGGTCATAGTTGCTCAAAGCTCCCCGCAATCCACTCACCTTCTGATGGCTGTTAAATGCTGCCCTCTCTTGCCTGTGAGGACTAACTGGATCCACCAGCTCCAGGACAAAGCAGTGACCAGCACCCATTTAGGGTACGTGTACCCGGTGTGCATGCAGTTGGTGTGGGTGTGTGCCACTTGGCTTGCTACCCAACAATATCCCACCCATTCTTAACAGATGCAGTGGTCTTTGCAGGAGAGGTAATGGACTCTTGCCAGTGTTCACGTGTGGTACTTGAAGAGAGGCTGGCCGTGATGAATTCGATTCATCAAAGCGAGTCATACACGGCTCTCCTCTCTTTTAGTGTCAAATGCTGCCTCCGAAGGTATCCTGAGCTAGTGCTGTCTTCAAGGTAGGTGCCTGGGCTACTGAACCCACAGCAACTGCTTTCTTGAGGGTGCTTGCCACTAACTTACTTACCCAGGATCTATCCGTGCTCTCTCCAACGCCTTCTTAGGATGCTGCCAACTTTGTCAAGAGTCAGAGAGACTGTGGGGATGCTCTGATGTTTTCCTTCTTCTGTTAACATTGAGATATACTTATGGTTATTTCTATCCATTTAACCTCAGAGGGGCATCTAGAAGCATCATTTGATTATTCTGTTTTCTGGGGTTTAGGTGTCAACAGCTGCTCCTCGGAAACCTTATACAGGGTCACTATGGGTCGGAATCGACTCGATGGCACTTAACAGCAACAACAAGGTGTGAACAGGAAACCAGATAACATGAAGTTCATAGACGCTACGTGACCCCTGGCTCACTAACTCAGAGTTCACATACCTGGGAACACTCATATTTACCAAGCAGGTGAACCTGTTCTTGTGGTCTTTTAAGAACTGTTTACTTAATTTAGAATGACTTAGGCGTAACTGACTTCTTTGCATTATTAAGTATCATGTGCATGCCCAACCAGAGGCCGGAAGCAACATCTGTGTCTGCATTAATCTGGGGTTGGTGAGCCAGGGGTTGGTGGAAAGCATGGGTTTGACTTGAGGGATTAAGCCACCTGGTCCACTCATTTTCAGGGTCCCATCCACCCTTAGAGGCCACTCTTAAGCTATCAAGACAGTGTATTGGAAGATGCAGAGATGCTGAGCATAGTACCACCTCATGGTACTTGGAGGGAGGTTGACCGTGGTGAGTTCACATTACTTAATGATGCCCGATACACAGCGACCTCTTTTCAGTATCACATCTCACCAGGGTGTCTTCTCCTTGGACCTGATGCCAACTTTAGGATGCTTCTCATGTTGGTTCCACCACAGTGCCCTTGAATGTATGGTTATCTCGGAACTGGTCGCTGTGTTCCCGGGGCTCTCCTTATTCTCATCCACACCCTTCAAGGGGACATTGCCAGATTTGGGGAAGGGAACATATGATCTAGGTTTAAGGCCATTCAAATGTCCACTGTGTATCTGTTTTTTGCTTTATAAAGAGAAGTCTCCTCATTCAATATTAAATCTGTCTGGGAGAACTTCAGAGCGCTGTTGACCAATTCAGGGAAGGGACATCAATTTCAGCCTTTTGTTTTCAGGCTTAGTGAGATGTGATTCATGTCTGTTGACCCAGAGACCACACCAAATTCGAGGACAGTTGTATTTTTAATTTCTCTGTTTTTCTTTTCAACAAGAAAAATGTTAGAGGGCAGCTCTATTTTCAATTTCTGTGTTCTTTTCAAAAAGACTATTTTGCCTTATTACCATATTAATAAAGATGACGCACATATAATAAAAATTCAGGTGATATAGAAAAATGTTAGTAAAACAGAAAGAGGGATAATTACTCAGTTCTCTGTTTACTCAGAGAAACCATCAAGGACTTTAGAGATTGTGAACATCTGCCTAGGTGTAAAGGCAAATAGAAAGGCAAACAGAATAAACAGTACATCACCACAACCTAATCTTTTCATTAGCATGCTAACTATAATTTCACTTGAATTAAATAAAGAACAAGCTAAAAGAGACGGAAATAAATGGAATCTTCTTGCTTTACCATGTTTTTGTTGTTTTTAAGTGCCATCAAGTAGATTCTGACCCATAGTGACCCTGTATAAGATTTCCGAGGAGCGACTGGTGAGCTTGAACCTCTGACCATGAAGTTCAAACTGAACTTGCAGTCCAGGGCGTCAACCCACAGCACCACACCAGACAAAGTATTAACTTGTAAAAGAGCTCTATAACATTAAGATCAACAGTGATGTAAAACATGAAGTGGTTGGATCATTTCAAACTGTGTCAGTTTCACTTATTTTGAAAGCTAAGGAAATCCCATCGCTCTTTCTTTGTCTTTTTTAAAGTTATACATTTCACTTTTCCTATTAGAACTATTTGTATTTTGTTTTCTAAATATTTGATCATAGTTCTATATTTAAGTGGAATTGTTGCTGACCACTTGTTTTTGATCGTTCCCCCCAGGTAAACTAAGATTTGAATCTTTGGGTTTAAAATTCTTATCTTGTATCTTGATGAAATGGATTTTATCATTGTTTCTTTAAGAATGGACAACAGGTGTTACTCGAGCCCTCATGCATTTGAGAATACCTGTCTCTTGCCTACATATAAAAGGGACGATTTAGCTAGATATAAAATTCTCACCCTACTTTCCTTTTACCCCTCAGAATTTTGTACCTTGCTCCCGTGTCTTCTCTGCATTGAGTATTTCACTAAATCTCTTGAAGTTACTTTTCCACATAACTCTTAGCTAGTTGCACTGCATTATTTAGCGAATCCCTTCATATATTTTATTTGTTTGTTGGAAAGAACTCGCTTTCACACTTTTTCTCATCTGTCTGTCCCACTTCCTACTGTTCTAGTTGGTCCCTTTTGACTTGTAGTTCTTTTTGATCTTTTAAGATACTCAATAGCTCCTCTTTTTCTCAGTTCTAAGAGGACACCTTCCAATTTGTTGAGTCTCACAATGATGTTTTTCTTCATGTGCTTTTTGTAACTTTTCATTGTGGGAACTAGCTATTTTTTGTTTTGGTTTGTTCGCTGTCGGAAAAGAAATGTAATAGTGTGGTTTTGAATTCGGTTCTGCGTGGCACTCCAAGTTTCGCTATAGGTACAAGGTTTTCTACTAATATGCTTGATTGAGAATTCTATGAACTCTATAGCTGGTGTAGGCGCTCTGGTAGCTCTGGTAGCATAGTGGTTATGAGTTGGGCTGCTAACCTCAAGGTCAGCAGTTCGATACTACCAGCAGTTCCATGGGAGAAAGATGAGGCTTTCTGCTCCCGTAAAGATTTACAGCCTCAGAAGCCCTATACAGGGTCGCTATGGGTCCGAACCGACTCCACGGCATTTAACAACAACAACAACAACAACATTGCTGGTGTAAACCTTTACAGCACTTTTGGCCTGGAGCTTTGATTCCTGTCATAGTACATCTCATTTCCCTGAGCGTGTAGGCAGAACCAGTTCTCTTGTCATTTCTTTGGGTCAACATAGAGTTTTCTGGCATCCCTTTTATTTCTTGGTCCTCATCTCTCTTGGGCCCATGGTCAGCTCTCCTGTTCATGTTTAGACACAAGGACTTCAGATCCTGGGGTCTTATAGTCAATGTAGCATTTCCAAGCTCTTTTGGTGACAGGTTGCTTGCTTGTTGCTCTGAATTAAATTCTTTTTCATTGGCACCTGACAGCCACATCTCCTTTTCTTTCGACTCAGCTTTGCATTGATGTATACATTGATTTAGGTTTTGTTGTTTTACCCAACATTTCTGTGTGTGGAGAAATGTGCTTGTTAGTTTTTATTGCTGAGATCGAGTCTGGACTGATCGATGGGTTAACTTGGTGTGACAACCTTAGCTCCTAGTGTCTTTTTCTACAAACTTGATAGACATTACCCCAGGACCTCCTGTTGTTAGTCTTGACAATCAGTGACTGCTAGTGATTTATCAGTTGACTAGAAGCAACATCATAATAAATAGAGACAATATTGAAGTTGTTAAGGATTTTGTTTTACTTGGATCCATGATCAATATTCATGGAGGCAGTGGTTTAGAAATCAAATGAAGTAGATTGTTTTGGGCAGATCTGCTGGGAAAGAAGTCCTTAAAGTGTTAAAATACAAGTCACTTCGAGGGTTAAGGTTCATCTCACCCAAATCAGGGTGTTTTCAGTAGCCTCTTATGCATATGAAAGCAGGACAATGAGTATGGAAAAGCCAAGAAAAATTGACATATATCATTGATGGTGTTGCTCAAGAATGAACAGATCTGTCTTGGAGATCTATTCTCGGGTATTTCTTGAGAGGCTGATAAGACTTTGTCTCACTTCCTTTGGACATAATATCAAGAGGGACCAGTCCCCAGAGAAGGAAATCATGCTTGATAAAGTAGAGGGTCAGTGAAAAAAAGAGAAAGACCTTCAACACAATGGGTGGACACAGTGGCTGCAACAGTGGACTCTAAACATAGTAATGGGCATCAGACAAGTTGTACCTAGGGTTGCTATGAGTTGGAACCAACTCCGTGGCACCTGACAACAGCAATACAATAACTTTACAAGGAGTTGACTCAGGCATTATTATTCTTTACAATGGGCAATTTTTTTTCCTGGATTCGATTACGCGTTTTTGATTAGTAGATGTAGTTCTTCCTTCATTTCAAGGACATTTTCTTTAATGACTTCTATGTATATAGTTTCTAGTTTGTGTGTTCGTTTTTTTAGGTTGAATGATTTGTTTTGTTTATTTCGTTATGTACCGGAGGAGGAAGAATCTGGGATCTGCCCCCACTCTGCCATCTTCATCCGGCAGTCTCTTTATCATCATTTCTACCGTGTATTTACAATTTAAAATGAATCACAACCAGATGTCCTCTTGTCATCTCGCCACATTTCTGTCTCAGCCCAGCGCCAACTTCTGAGATAGATAAGGGACCAAGATCATTCACCAGGCATGTGAGTTTATTGTTGGCAACCGAAGATTGATTTATTTTTATTGTGTTTCCGCTGGACCACTAACCCCAAGTATCCCATCTATCCTTAGACTTCCTGAAAGTTATGTCCAGCTGTGAGGAGGATGCCATGATTCCCAGGTCAGTACCCCATGATGCTTTAATCAAGTTTGCCATTGATAATGTCTGTTTATTGTTGATCAGTGTTTCCTTTGTGCTTCAAATGGTTTATGTACTCAGCCACTCACCAAAAGATGGGTGGCTTGAGCTCATTCAAAGGTGCCTCAGAAGTAAAGTTGACATTTGAATTAAATCATGTGTTGTTCACTCTGTGGAGCACAGTTCTACCCTGACACACATGGGATTGCCAGGGGTCAGAACCGACTTGATGTTAACTAAATGGTTGTCTTTTATTTCAATGTTTGGAATGAACTCAACGAGGGTACAGCCGGCGGGGGTGGGGTGTGGGGAGTGGGGTGGGGAGGACTTCCTCTAATCCCCTACAACACAGGAGCTACGTAAGGAGAGGAGCGTTGCTGTCCACGGTGGTGTGCATGTGAAACAAGGCAATGATCAGACCAGAGTAACAAATTCTTACCACAGGCTCTCTCTTCCCCATCGTCCCCTGTCAGTGCTTCTTAGATACGCACACCGTCAGTGTCAGCACAGACACTCTGATCTGGATTACAGCCCTGCCGAGGATGAAAAGTTGGACCTGGAGCATGTGCAGCTAACCCACTAACCCACACTGTTCACTCTCCTCAGGGGGACTTTTTGGAGGAGGCCAACTTTGGAGAAGAGATATTGACACCTAGTCGGTGCTAATCCGTGGTACTTGAAGATAGGTTATCCGTGTTGCCTTCGCTTTATTCGTGTCGAATCATACACGGTTCACCTATTTTTCAGTACCAAATCCCGCCTTGGAGGACTTCCTGGGGCAGAGTCCCACTTCAGGGCGGGACCTTGGTGTCGACTCCTCTCCGGGGTAAGCGAACGGACCGCTGACCACAGCTGACTACAGAGCACGTGCTTTCTTGAGGCTGTGTGCCCCGGCCCACTCACCCTCAATGTGGAACCCATCCATGACAAGACTTCTGGACAGGGTGCCAACATGGGGAAGAAGTGAGGCCCCCCCCTAATCAAGAGCTGCCTTGCGGTACTTGAAGAGAGGTCTTTCATGATGTATTCATGTTATTTCTTGATGAATCATACATGCTTGACCTTTTTTTAAGTATCAAATTTGGCCGAAAGAACCCTTGGGAGATGCCAACATCAAGACCCAGAAGTGGTCCTTGTACACATCTGCATGGATGGCTAACCTGAGTGTGCACTTCTTTCTGTGGATGTCTTACCTGTGTTCACTCATGTGGGTGTCTCATTTCACACCCCCACCCTCCCCGGGTTGCTACTCATCCATGATTCCTTGAAGAAGATGGCAATTGTATTGTAGATCCTAGGACACGTTTGACAAGAAGCAATTCATGCTGCTCTCTCTGTGTGTGTAAAAAGGTGCGCCGCAAAACTCTTTGTTTTCTTGTGTTCCTCTCCAAATGTTACCCTTCCCTTGGAGTGATGCCAGTTTCATATGTAAGGGACTGGACCTTGTACCTCACATCAAGAGTTAACCAAGTCTGGTGTGGACCAGAGTGTGTGTTTTCTTAGGACTGTGTGTGTCTAGCATCCTGACCTTTGTTTTCTGTGCAGCCTAGGCCTCCTGGGGAGATGTCCTGGCAGTCAGCACCATGGTCAGGTACTTGAATGGCGGTTGTCCATGGTGTGTTCATTTTCTTTATGATGAGTATTACGTGGCCAATCTCCTTTCAGTACTAAATTCTTCTTGGGAAAACGGAAGCTTCAGGAAATGGCAGTTTCTGCAGCATCTATCCAGGGTAAGGAAAAGGGTCCTTTGACCCAGGATGTGTGTTTTTTTGGGTGACCTAGGTCTGCAGTCCCCATCCCAACCACTGCTAGGTTGCTAGGGAGCATTCCCAAAAACCAGAAACCACAGTGACTGTTTAGGTGAGACCAGCGTTGCCCTCTTCCTTGAAGATACATTAGTGAATAACACATGTTTGGTAATCCCTTTTGACGTCTGAAATTGTCTTCTTGGACACAGGCCACATGTTATGGAGTGGGATTTTTGTGTCATCCCACCGTCTGCCCAAATACATGGCATATGTATACTTGTCCTGCATGCGGCCTTGGGACTAATTGTGTAGTCTGTTAACCCTCAGAGTGATGTCTAAGAGTCAAGACCATCTCTGGGGATCAGGGAGGACATGGCGACCTTGGCCATGACAGGCATGGCATTTGAAGAGAGGTTTCCACGCATGTTTCAACCATCCTGATGCAAGAGAAGAATGCTAATTGCATTTTATATTGCCTTAGGTTTGCTGAGTAACTTCGGGGGAGTTGCGTAACCTTTACTCTCTCTTTGCCTCAGTTTTCTTCATCTGTAAAAGAGGATTAATAAGTACGTCAGAGGGTGGGAACAGAAACTAGATAGAGCTGCAACATGCATAGAGCAGTATCTGACACAGAGTGAAGACATGTCAGGACTGGCCCTTAGTGTCACTATCAGTACTGAAGTTTTATAGCATAGATCTTTGTTTATTCCCTTGTTAAACCTTGGGATTCAGGCTCCCCACGGGCAGTATCTCTGTCTTCTTTGCCCATCACTGTGTCCCCAAGTGCACATGGTGAATATTTGCTGAATGAATGAATGAATGAATGAATGAATGGGTCCGTGGCTGGTTGCCATATTTTCTTTACTTAAAATACCTCTTTGAGGCCCCCCAGGAACCAGAGTGAACCAGTGAACAGCGACCTGGGCCACATGCTACTCCTGCCTGAACTAAGGATGCTGCTCGTGAGGAGATACAATTGATGTCTCAACGTGCCCGAAGCTGGACTGACCAAATAACTCACACCTGCGGGGAAAGTGCAATGGATTCACTTCAGGAACGTTCCAGAGGAGATGTTTACTTTGGGTATGGGACCTCATTGTCAGCGCTCCTCTAGGGTAAGTGACTGCAGTCCCGATACGGTGCTGTAGCAAAAGTACTGGACTGACAGCTAACCGAAGGGTTGGTGGTTCAAACCCACCTCCGGTCCTCGGAAACCCTGTGCTTACAGAGTCGCTATGAGTCTGAACTGACTCAAAGGCACTCAACAGTAACAACCTGGTAAGTGACTAGTTGCTGACTTCAAACATGGAACATGGGCCTGATCTATTATGCAGGCGTTCCTTGTTCCACAACATCCGCCGAAAGAAGTCAGCTCAGAATAGTTCACAGGGCTGTGTGAGCTGCTCATGGTACCCTTTCCTGAGTGCAAACCATGTCCAGTGCCATAATCCAGAGGACTATTGATGGAGTTAGTGTCAGCACCAGTCCAGGGCAAGGGAGCAGAGAGCCTGCAGGCAAGGCCCCTTTGGTGAAGAGGCAGCTGTTTGGTGTTCTTACCCGTGCTGACGTTTGATCCCTGAGCAGAGGTTGCCCTTGGTGAATTCGCTTTATTTATGTTGAATCACACAAAGGCAACTTTTGTTTGAGTATCAAGTCCTGCCTGGCATGGCTTCTGGGATCAAGTAGCAAGCTCGATGTCTTCCCTCTCCCAAGAACACATGATGTAGATGTGGGTGTCTATACGTCAGTGCATGAGAACACAAGGCTGGCTCATAATGTGTCATCTGGGATACTTTAGAAGGGTGCCCATACCGAGCCAGCTTTAGTTCTGACCTTGGACCCCTGTCTCTGTAGTGCCATTTGGTAGCCCACATGGACCTCAAGGACGTCTCTTGTCGGTATCTTTTGGCCTTGTGATGAAGTAAGGCGCTTACATTAAAAAACTTTAAAGGCAACTTTCTCCCTTCTCTGTTCCTCATACCAGTTCTAACTCTGTGTTTCTGTTTTCCCGTTGTCTCTCTGTGTTTCTGCTTTCCCGTTGTCTCTCTGTGTTTCTGTTTTCCTGTTGTCTCTCTGTGTTTCTGGTTTCCCGTTGTCTCTCTGTGTTTCTGTTTTCCTGTTGTCTCTCTGTGTTTCTGGTTTCCCGTTGTCTCTCTGTGTTTCCGTTTCTTTGTCACCACCCCTTCCCAAAATGTTGTTCTCAATTTTCTCATGGGTTATGCAATGAATAGAAACTCTCAGTGTCTCCTCCAATTTGTATTAAATACCAGTGATAAAAATAATCAACACAAACTACAACTATAAACAGATGAAATGGTACAAAGTAAAATGTGTTCCGTTGACTACAAATTGGCAGAAGAATCCAATTTTCTTGACAACATTCTGTCTGCGACATTTGACCTGGGGAAATAGAAATACGGTAGACATGGCGACCCCTAGAGAAAACTCAGGGTGAAGACAGCTGTAAACAGCAATATTTGATCATCGAGGAATCAAATCTTCATTCAGATTTCTAAACGGAGAAGAATTGATCCTAATGAAAATGATTTAAGGGAAATAACAAGGGAAATAACAGAAATGAAAACAACTCAACAGCCCAGTGAAGTAAGTTCATAAGGAATGGGATTGTTTTAATGGAATTTGTTCTGGAAAAGACTTTTTATTTTTTAAAAATTTTGATGAAAATCAATGTTGGTATCGTTCTCATTAAAATATTTGAATTCACATATGTTTGGAGTGAAGTTGGTCAGTTTCCATGGAACGTAGGGTCCAAACATAATATTCACTGTACAACTGGACTCTTTGTTCCCTCAGATCTTCTGAGAGCTTTCTTGACCAGTGTGCTGGTTTCTTGTGTGACACACAGGTCAGAGGTCCTCACGGGGACTCAGATACATGTGGTTATAGGGGCATGTGCCTACTTGGTGATGGGTGTCACATGGTCCTGTCCCTCTCTGCCTCATCTCCATGTGGTTGATTGGGACGAGATACTCGTCTTAGAGGTGGCATGGTGGTTCTGAGATCAGTGGAGGTCAGAACTGCTCTCTGACACACCCCAAGGTTCAGTCCTTCTTCAGATCCCAGTGTGGGCACTTCTCAAACCTCCATGATGGTTCCAGAAGATGTTTCTGTGTTGATGGCCACATGGTCACAGAGGCTTAGTCTTGGCTGGGAGGTTCCCCTCAAGTTGGTACCACTGGTTGGGAACAGGGATTGCTTAGGGTATCACAAGAGACAGGCCACTGTTGGTGATGACTTCACTCATGTTCACCTTTGCAGACCGAATTCTCTCTTGGAGGATACCCGAAGCACTACCTCCCTCTAGTGGTGGTCATTGGCTAGAGCCATGTACAGGGTAGGTGTCTGGGGGCAGCCCACAGGCTGTGACCTGGATGTCAAAGTGATATGTCTACCTGGTCCATTAGCCATCACTGCCAAGTCCCTTCTCATGAGCACCTTAGAAGCTGATACAAGCCCTGCGGAAGCCTTGAATGCAGGTCAGTGTCTGGTCGGCAAGGGGAGGGCTATGCACGATGCATTTTCTTCCCTTAGGACGGATACCCATGGCTGGCCTCTCTCTCTGGAGGATGCGGAGGGCTTTCAGAACTCATGCCAATGTCAGGAAAAGGATTCTGTTGTCGGTCCCACTCCAAAGTTCTCAAAATGGGTGGTGGGCACAGAATCCGGACTCTGCTTGTGGCACATGTCACCAGGCCCACGGAGCCTCACCAGCCAGCCGACTTGTGGGGCATGTTTTGGGTGTGATGCTAACTTTCTCGGGTAGTATTGGAATAGGGGCTGTTCTGTGTGTTGGTTTTTTTTTTTTTTTTTGCTTGTGGTTTTCTGTGCTTCATTTACTTCTCATCTTCCTCTCTGTGTATTTTCCTATATGAGTAGCTGGGGTATATTGTTTACCTAACTTGTGAGCAAATCACAGAGTCAAGCGTGTTTTCATGTTAGATTGATCTTGGCAATATTGGAGGACAAGAGCGTGTGTGGGGCTGCGGGCTATGTTGGTGGGGATGCTGGGAGGGAAGCTTGGGGTAGTAGCTTTATCTGCACAGTGTCTTATCGACCTCCTTCCAGAAGGACCCGTCTTCCTGAGGGAAGCTCGATGTCCAGGCAGGGGACCAGGATGAAGAGCTGAACACAAGCCAGGACTGTCTCTGCTGACCCTCGTCCAGGGTCTACTCCATCTTCCACCAGCTCCCTAGGAGGACGGCTGTGCACAAAGCCACTTCCATTGCGCGTATATCCCTCCTCCCCAGTGAAGACCCTGCTCGTTTAACCTCTGTCTATATCAGATCCCACCTGGGACTCATGGGAAGAGGCTCACGATCTGGTGTTCTCAGGATGCTGATGAGACTCTTGGCCTCAGCAATCGCGGTTTCTTGGGAAGTGTGCCACCCTGGTCCCTGAATGCCTAGAATTCAAGATGTCCTTTTTAGGGACTGGGGCTAGGGGCCTGCTGGGAATACTGCCACCTTGAAGATGACACCTTAGTCTAAGCGCCCGCCCGAGCCTCTCCGGGGTATTGGGGAGAGGTTACTTGAGCAACTTTGCATCTGGGCGACGAATGTTGCTTGGTGAACCCCTTTTCGGTACCAGATTCCACCAGGGAAGCTGCCCTGAAGGCAGATGACTCGGGGGAAGGACCCAACTGTCACACCGCTCTGGGGCACGGGTGATGGATGGTCGACCAGTTGGAAAGTAATTGTTTATAATGTACTTCATCTGGTCCACTAGCCGTCAGTGCCCACTGCAGCCTAGGGGACCCCTGGGGGGGTGCCGGGTACACCTCCACGCCTCGTCTTTCCTGGTATCTGAAGGGAGATCGACCGTGTTCTATTCGCTTTCTGGACTTCGAATAATACATGGCTGATCTTTTCTCAGTATCACACCTCACCTTGGAGGACTCAGAGATGCACCCTTGCAGGGAGGTGGGAGGGGCTGGGCCAGGGCTGACCACCGGCTATGCAGACGGTGCTGTCTGTCCTTGTGACCGCTCACTTTTGGCGTCCCTCTATCCTCAGGCCAGCTTCAGCAGGCGGCCCGGTGTGGGCGCGGTATCACAATGGGTGCTTGAGGAGAGGCTGTCTGTGATGGGTTCGCTTTATTAATGACGAATATAACACAGATGGCCTGTTTTCAGTGCCTCCTGCAACTCAGCAGCATGGTGGTCAGGCCTAAGGCCAGCTCCTCCCCAGGGTACGTGACTGCATGGACTCTGTGTATGGCGTGTGCCACCCTCCCCAGAGACCCCCAGTACCCCCAGTCCATTCTGGGGGGCTTACTGGAGAGCATGCGGACTTTAAAGAAGAGACCGATTCCAGGGCTCTTGTTAATGTGTGATGGACAAGACACTGCATGCAAAGCCATTGAGGCAGAGAACTCTCTGGAACCAGTCCTGCAGGGGTGGGCGTCCACTGGCATGGCCTATACCTGACTTGCGTGTCCCCTGCCGCCGTTTGCTCCCTAGCGAGCCAGGCACTGCCTTCTGTGATGGGGGGCAATGAAAGCTTGCGCATGCGCTCTTCCGGAAGCTCAATGCATGGCGGCCCTCTCGCTCCCAGCTCCCACTCTGCATGCTGCCTGCGACCCCTCAGCATCCGGGGAGGGACCCCCCCGCAGGCTGACTGTCGAGCATGTGCCCGACTGTGACCGGGGAGGCTGGGGCTCCGACCCTGAGGAAGAGACCCTCTCTCTGGACTCAGCGCTGCTCGGTGGTCCCTGGAATAGGTTGCCTGTGAGGTGTTCACGTTCTCTATGATGAATATTATACAGTCAACCTCTTTCCGGCATCGAATCCCGCCTCGGACAACTTCTGCGTTGTGATGTTGATGTCTGGGTCTTTGTGTGAACTCAGTGTCTCTTGGTCGGTTAGTGTCCTGTGTCCCTTACGTCCCTTCATACTCATGCTGGGATAGCCATACCCCAGACTTCAGCAGTTCTCACCAGCAGGTGGGGCGCGGCCTTTACCCACCCATCTTCAGTTCACATTTGCACGCCCCACCCCCTCCCCGAGAGTTCCTGGGTGGCACAAGTGATTAACATGTTTGACCACCAACCAGAAGTTTAGAGATATTCCAGTTCACCAAGAGGTGCCTCAGATAAAAAGCTTGGCAGTCTACCAAATATTCAGCCCGATGGAGCTCACCAAGTTGCTTACTAATTCCCCTCCACCCAGACATCTGCCCAGAACCTAACTGAGTTACCATATAGACTTATTTTCCGAGAACCCGGAGAGAGTGACCTTTTCTCCAGAAAGGGACTGTTCATGCCAGGCAGTGGGCAAGCTCTAGGACCATTGGACAGGTGCCCTCTAAGACATTCTCCAGAGGATGAGCTAAGGGGGTTGGCATTTTTTAATGATCCCCAGGGCTCCACGAAGCTCTGTGGAGCTGGGCCTGCCATACACCCACGGATGTAAGCACCCCATGTCCTGAAAATCTCCCCTGTGTGAGTGTCCGCCTTTTGGGTTTTCTGCTTGGGGAATACAGAGGATCTGCTCCCATCAAAGTGACCAGGGTGGCACTGTAAAGGCCACCATCCACTCAGACCACCCAGGTTCTGTAAGTCTCCATGTGGAAACCTTGCAGGTGCCATCAGCCACCTGATACTGCTTACGGCGTCTCTCACACTGTCTCTCGGATTCCTCTCTAGAGCAGGGAGGGGCTCAGGGTTCCAGAGACAATAGACTGTCCTCAGCTGTCTAGCCGTCCACCTGGGATTGTCCTCACCCTGTCTAATTGCTCTTCTGTCAAGGTCACATGCTCACGTGGATATTTCTCTCTCCCCAATCCTAGATTTAAGATTTCTCAGGTTAAGGGATTGTAATTTTGTTTTCTGGTGTGTCCCCAGCCCCAGGATCCATGCATAGTACACAGCTGAGGCAGAGAACTGAATGTTGTTGATTGACTAAACAGACAGGGACCATGTCAGGCGATTTCTATGAGAACCAGGTAGGCCAACCTAGGAACGGAACTGAGGACAATGATGATGGAAGGAGGCTTTTAGAACTTCCTCATAGTTCTTCAGAGCTGCCTATTTCTCCCACAGGATGTCCTTCGAGGCAGGTCTGCAGGTCTGTGCTTGTCCACTTTCTAGAGGGGTCACCGAGACCCTGAAAGGAGTGACAAGCCTGTTTGATTCTACCCTGACCACTTCTTCCAGCCGATTCCAGGGCTCTAAGCTGGGATGCTCCGGGGAATTGCCGTCTGCACTGGCTAGAGCACTATGTCACGTCTCATATTTTATGCATGGAACCAACTAAATGGAAACATTTGGAGACGAAAATTGCTACTAATGCATCTGCACATCTGTGGAATATATTAAATGTGCCAGGCGGGGAGACCCTTATTAGCCTAGTTTAATGGCTACAATGTAACCATCTTCACACTACAGCCATAACGAGCTAGCCTCGGGGCTGCTGCTTGGGAAACACACTGGTCACACAACCTACCCCTGGAGAATTAGGCATGAGACAAAGTCAGCCTAGGCTTTCGTCAGTGAGCATGTTCTAAACCCATTTTAGACCCACGGGTGGTGACCCCACGCTGCCAGGCACAGAATTCCATTAAAAGCCAAATAATTGCTTTATCTGTGGTTTAAGGAGGAGAAAAAATAAGTAAAGAGCCTTTCTCATCAGGTAACACAAATGAAAATGCCCATCCCGTAGTGCAGTCAGGGCTGGAAGTTGCACGAGGTTGCAGGCCCGTTACTGAGGTGACTGGTCCGATGTACCAATGCAGGTGGTACACCGTGTTGGGCCATCTGGGCCACCTGGAAGCCGGAACCCGCTAGCACGACTTCTTAAACTGGGAAGCTGTTGAACAAACTGGCCCTGCATTCCTATTACTGAAACATTTTCCCTACCACTTTTAAGGTGACTAAGTGCCGTCAAGTTGGTTCTGACCCACAGTGATCCTGTATAGTGTTTTCAAGGAGCATCTGCTGAGCTTGAACCACAGACCTTGTGATTCAAACCTACTTTGCGGTCCAGTGCATTAACCCACAGCGCCACACCAGGTAGATGCGTAGAATAACAAGCATGACTGCCCATTACCCTGGGTGCTGGCTCTGGTGTATCCTTGTGGGAACAGGTTCTGTTATACAAGAAGAGTCAAAGGAGCCCAGAAAGGCTGCATGTCTTATCTGAGGCGACTCAGCTTGCAGGGAGAGGGGTGTGGTCAAGTTCCAGCTCTGTGTTCTTCACCACCCTGCAGGGCAGCAAGTGCCCTGGCTTCAGTCTCAAGGTCTTCGGTCTTTAGACAACCTGAATCCTCATCCAGTTAGCCCCTGAGTCCTCTGTGTGCTGAGGGGGACTTGGGTCCTGAGATCTAGCTCTGCAGACTTGCTCTCATCATTTTCCCTCCTCCCACCCCGTGTCTCTCCATTGCCTATGACCTGGGATTTTCACTTACAATGGACGATGTTGGCCCCTGACAGAAGTCCCAGGGCATGGTGGATATCTGGGCACCAGAGATCCACCTCACCCCGGTCTTAGAGTTTTCCAGGGCTGGGGTCATTACCTTGATCAACAGAACAAAAGGGATGTAGTCAGGGTGATGTGGCTAGTGAGCAGGAATTGAAATCTGTCTGGCCAGCTAGTCTCTGAGACACATGGCAGATGCCAAGCATGCTTTTGCCTGCTGTCTGGCTTGTAGGACCACAGTGCACAGATTGGATGGCAGGTGAAATCCTGGAGGTCACAACAAAAGCAGCCTTATTGCTGTTAATTCAGACTGGGCAACCCTTACAGAACAGTCAGTTTGAACCGCAAGGCTGACGGTTCAAACTCACCAGCCCCTCCTCAGAAACCCTACACAGGGTTGCTATGAGTTGGAACTGAGTGTCTGGCACTTAACAATAAGACAGAGTACAACAGCCCCATCTGTTTCCAAGGCTGGGACGCTACAAAAGCAGACTGCCCATCTTTCTCCTGAGAATTGCCAGGTGGATTCGAACTGCTGACCTTTGGTTTAACAGCGAGTGCTTTAACCACTGTGCCACCAGTGCTCCCTTCAGAACACAAAGAGCCCCCAGCTCTCAGGACTGGGTGGGATTCCTGGGTTCGTATCCCTCTTTCCCACCCTCTATTTAAACACCCTTTTCCAGATAGAAAAACAGGTCCACAGAGGATAGAATTTTTACTGTTTTCTCCCCACACTAGGGGCTCTTCTCAAACATTGAGGGTGAGATTTTGTGGGGTAAAGACCCAGCTCTGACAAATAAGCTCTTTCCTTGTACATAAACTCTAGGTGTCTCAGCACCTTCAGGGCTGTGGGCCCAGGGTGCTACTAATCTGCAGCAGCGTTTCCAGGGGACAGGGTCCTCCCTCCATGCAATACCCACTCCTAGTAGCGCTCAGCTCACAACACCCCCCTCTGGTCACAGGCACCCAAACCAGGCAGTCGTTCAACAGGTACAGTTTTATCGAATCCTTCCTCTCTCACCAGGAAGATGCTCAGAGGAGGCACTTGAGGGCGTTTGTGGAATGAATAAATAAGGAGGGCTCGCAGAAGGAATGAACAAGCAGGAAAATGAAGGACTTGGGAAGCTGGACATAAATCTTTGCTAAGGGCTGCCAAGGCTCTGCAGTCAGGCTGCTGGAGAGAGCCTAAGGAATCTGCAGGGCCATTTCTCAAAGCCAGGGACAAGCTGGAGGAGAGGGCGGGAAGGAGGAGCCTCCTTGATCATTTTCCTGTTATCCCAGCAGCATGGAGAGCAGCAGCCATGTCTTCCTTGCGATCCACGGGCTCTGCAGGGGCACCACCTGTCCTGTGAGAAGTGAATGTGGGCTGGGTGCCTACCATCAAGAGGAGTACTCACAAGGAGTTAAGTGCCATCGAGTCAGTTCTGACCCATAGTGACTCTGGGTAGGGTTTCCAAGGAGCAGCTGGTGAGCTTGAACTGCTGACCTTGCAATTTAAATGGCTTTGCAGTCTGGCACATTAACCCATAGCACCACACCAAGACTCCCTCGAGGAGTACACTCTGCGTATTGTCAGGGTGCTCTTGGACACCTGAAAACCCATGACTCCCTCAGTCCTGGTGAGGCTGCACTCTTCGTGTCCACACGCTCGATCACCATGCTTTTGCTCAGGCTTCATCCTCTCCCTGGGGTGTTCTCTCTATCCTGCATGTCCTGCCACCACACTCTGGCAGGAAGCTTTTCCTAATCTACCCATCCTACCCTATACCACCCACAAAGCCTTGATTTATAGTCAGATTCTCTGATAGTGAGCCGTTGATTATCTTCCTCTCCAGACTGCAAGCTAAAGGAGGGCAGGAGCTGTTTCTGATTTATTCATCATGGTGTGTCTGGTGGCAACAGACCCAGCTCAGGGCTGACACCGCTTAGGTGTTTGATAGCCTTGGCTTCCCTTTGTACTCGTCTTGGATCAGGTTCACGATGCCTAGGTGCTAATGCACAAGCAACCACACAGGTAGCCTGTCAGAAGTAGTCCCAGCCAGAAGCCCAGGACCGGGCCCAGGAGCCACCTCTGGCCACTTGGACCTGTTAGTACTGGGGAAGGAGCATTAGTTACCTTCCACTGAAGCCTGGGACACAGGTGGACTTGTTCCAGGTCACACAGTGTCTAAGGAAGACCAAGGGGTGGGGGACAGGTTCCAGGATCAGCCTGAGCAGAGATCACACCACTTTGCATAGAATAGTGTCTCCTGTTGAATGAATGAGATGGAGTCTCCTAACTCCTACCAGATCTCCCTCCACACCACACACAGCCTTGGTACACAGAGAGGCCAGCCCACTCCCCCTAGCTGTGGAGGGGGGTGTGAGCCTCCCACCCCCTAAAGAAGGTGCCTCTTAATGAGGGAAGGTGTGGCCAGGTGAACACACCAGTGGTGATACAGAATTGCATGGTTTCTGGGGTCCTGGAGTGAGACGTGGTTGGAAAGGTGCACAGAGTCTGGGCTGGTGGGAAACCTTCCAGAACGTTCCTTCCCGCCATCTGTGATATCTTCGTTTTCTCTAACACTCAGAAATAGATGTTTGCGTTATGCTCTTGTTGGCAGGGGAGCGGTGCGGCCTGCCAAGGCCTGGGGAGCCCGCCAGCCCGAGTTTTACTGTACAAACAGTTGGGGGGTGGGGGTCCTCTCTGTTAAGTTGAATCCCCTGATCAGTAAACATGCCAATTTAAAGTGTAATTAACTCAGGCCGGAAAAAATTCCGATTTGGATGCTTTTCACAGTTGAGGTTGTTTTTCTTTTATTTATTTATCTCTTTCCGGGTGTGGTGGTGTCTGGAGCAGGTTGGAGCCAGGAAAACTAGAAGGAGAACTAGGCTGGGAGGGGGCTGTGTGAGAGGGGCTGGGGAAGCAGCTGGAAGACGGGTGGGGGATGGGGAGTGATGGGACACTGAGGCAGGGAACACAGAGTCATGTCAGGCCCCTCAAGAGTGGGGGGCGTGTACTCCTGGTGATTGAGAAGTTGTGGGGTGCTGCTAAGAAAACCCATTTGTTCAATGAATTTTACTTCTCCCACCTGACTGTCTCTCTCCTCCTTCTTCCTGAAGCCCCCCACACCCACAAGAGCTTCTCCCAGCCTCCAGGCTTCTGATCTGCCCTCCTTTGAGCTCCTTTCCTGCTTCCCCAACTTCAAGATACCCCCTTGTTCTTGGAACATCTTCCAGACCTCAGCACCCTGCAAGACTGGATTCTCCGATGGAGGTGCCGGCCGGGAGGTTCAGATGCCCCCAGCAGCACTCCACTTAAAAGGACTGCATTGAGCATGTGGAGTGCATCCCTCCGAAGATAGGACCAGCTCTCTCTGTGAGCCTGCGAGGTCTATGCAAGGACAGATCAGAGACAAGCTACATCTGATGTCTATCTCCCATCCTGACAGTTTGGGGCCCTGGGGAGGGGACAGCTGGGGTTCCTGCTCTTCCTCACAGACTGAGCTGGGCACTGTCAGGCAATTTGAATAATAAATGCACATCTTAAAAACCCAACTCTGTCTATTTATGTTTGTGTGTTCAGAAAGGAGGGCTACTAAATGGAAAGTTAAAAAAAAAGTGATGTCTCATGCCTTTAGAGATCTGCCCAGAATGTTGCAGGCCTGGGTACCATGAGCACTGGGCTGGACACCTCCAAAGTTGGGGCTCAGTCCTGGTCTCATCGCCCCATGTAGGAGTTGCATCCTTATTGGGACCCAGGTCTGGAAAAGAGGTCTAAGACGGCTGCCCAGCCTGAGCACCCTAGAGCAGAGGGCTAGGTCTGGGTGAGGAGGCCCCCTCCACTCTTCCAGGCAGTAACTCAGTCACGACGCAGGCGGCTGACTCACCCTGGCTAAGTGAGGGCCTCGTAAATTACCTAATTACCTGGGAAACCTGCCGCCTAGCCGAGACAGCAGGACAGGTACCTACTGGTGATTCATCTTGAGAGTCTGGGCTGGGGAGGGGGCGAGGTCTGAACCTCCTGCTCTATAGTCACCATCTTAATGAAGCATTTTGGGGGGGTACCTTCTCCAGCCTCCCTCTGAAGTCACCCATTCCCACCCCCACAACCTTCTGGACTATCCCAGTGTGAGGGGAAACTGAAGTCCAAAGAGATTTTCTGGACTGTCTGCTGTACAAGTGGAACAGGGAGATTCAGACTTCAAGTCAGCCTTACTACTGAGCCCCTAACTTTACTCCTCACCCTAGGTTTCTGTCTCTAGCACCTTCTCAGATCCCCCTCTGGGCAAACTCCACTTAAAACTCTTCAAGCAATTTTGAGTTTGGAAAGGAGAGGAAAATCGGTCTATCCCACCCAGTTGGCATCTGCACCAGCCCCCATCTGGGTCCGGGCCCCATAACTTACTAGATTTTTGGCTTTACAGCTCTGAACCAAACTTTATTCATCCACAAAATGGGCACACTCTTATCTACCTGCTAGATTGATGAGGATGAAAAGAATTGTGATGTGTGTCCAATGCCCTGCATAATGCCTGAATGGGTTAAAACCCACCCACTGCCACCAAGTCAATTCTGACTCCCAGTGAGCAACCCCACAGCGCAGAACAGAACGGCTCCTTAGGGTTTGGGAACAGACAGCCTCATATTTCTTCCGTGGAGCTGCTGGTGGGTTTGAATCACGAATTGTTCAGCTAGCAGTCCAATACTTAATCCACACTGCATCACTTTGTTGTTGTTATGAGCCATGGAAGTCAGTTCCAACTCATAGCGAACCTGTACAGGGTTTCCGAGGCTGTAAATCTTTATGGGAGCAGAAAGCTTCATCCTTGTCCAGTGGAACAGCTGGTGGGCTTCAATCGCTGATCTTTCAGCTAGCAGTCCAATACTTAACCCACACTGCATCACTAGGGAGATCATTAAATCGGTGGTGGTGGTGGTGTACTGTGGAGTCGGTTCCAACTCATAGTAACCCTGTATAGGGCTTCCAAGGCTGTAAATTTTTACGGGAGCAGAAAGTCTCATCTTTCTCCTGTGGAATGGCTGGTGGTTTCAAACTGCTGACCTTGAGGTTAGCAGCCCGACTTGTAACCACTATGCTACCAGCCTCTCAAAATCCACTCTCCTCTGGCCTGGGGATTGTCCACCATTGACCACAGTATCTGGGCGCAATGCCTTCCCAATCTGCCCCCAGCTCCCGATGGATCCCTAGATATAACCTTGAAGAATGTCAGAAATGCAAGCTCTTATTCTGGAATGTTCTGGAGCCGGGTACTTCTTTAGGTAGATTTAGGTGGACTTGGCCACTCCTGCATCCAGGTGCTGACCAAAGTTCCCCAAGAATGCATGATTCCACCCCATTCTGGGAGAAAATGTCCCTGAGAGAAGTTCAGTCTGCAATCTACATGGGTCCTCTCCTGAGGTGGGTTAGAAAGGTGTGATGATGTGGACGGGACAGTCCCTAAGACCCAGCAGCCTTTCCAGTCTACAAGTCACATATCGGTTTACCCTATAGGCCACCACTTACGTCCACACTTCACATCCAGATCCTCAGAGAGATTTGCTGAGAGCTGTCCTTCTGAGGAAGTACCCCCCTGACTGGTCCTCTTCCTGCATAGCCACAACTCCCCTTGTGTAACTCCGCTGACCAGCCCTGACCCTCTGGTGGGTGAATGGCTCCCTGGGAGCCTAGGGAAGTCGCCTGCATGTGCTGGGACTAAATTTTATCACCCGTACAATGAGTGTAGCAGGATTCCAGAACACAAGGATCTGTGAGTGAGGGGCTTTGATTGCTCCCGGACTTCTGGCCTGTGGTGGTGGGACAAGAAGGGTGGGCTGTGGAATGTTTAGTGGGGAGGGTCCCAAGGTGAAGCTGTGTTCCTGGAGTCAAGTTTGAGAGCTGAAGAGACGATACTAGGACTCAGCACAGAACTTGGCTCCTGAAGGAAGTGAATGCGTTAAAGGAGGAATGATTGATGGACCCTGGTCTCAGGGTCCTCGGAGGCACCTTACCCAAATGGGCATGGATCAGAAGGAAAGACAGAAGATACCAGACCACAATGCTGGCCGGCGCATCTCTGTCTCCCAGGTGGGTTCTAGATCATGTGGGAACCCAGAATGGACAGACCCAATGGCGACATTTCCCCCATCTTGTATGAAGCACAACCTCAGTGAGGGACCATAGAACAGAGCACCCCACTGAAGCCAATAGTGTCTCCCACCTTTTTCTCCACTTCCTCCCTCACCAAAGACACCATTGTTCCCATTCCCCATCCTTGCATGCCCTTTCTGAGAGGTGAGGTGTGTGCATGTGTGTGTATGTGTGTAAATGATATGCCTTATACAGCTTCCAAGACACATGTGAACGTGCAGGGAAAGGAAGCCCGCGTTAGACTGGGTTCTCTAGAGAGGCAAACGTAGCGAAACTTACACTGTATATATATAAGTGTCAAGGACATGGTTCACACAGTTATGGAGGTGGGCAAGGCCTGAATCTGTGGGCCACATGTGAAGCTGAAGGCTTCTTTTGACTCAGTTTCCTGCAGAAGCTGATGAACTCAAGAATGGCAGGTCAGTTGATGGCCTTCTGGCTGCAGAAGTGAATCCACGATCAGCCTGTGAGATGGCAGGCTGCCCACAGCTCCCAGGATCAACAGGCAATACAGCGGGCCACTGGCTCAAGTTCATCTTGTTAGGTAGTTAGAAGAGGGAAAAGAGCTAACCACAGCTCAACCACAAAGAATGCAGGAAACAACCTGTCAGAAGAGCCTAGTAAAAGGAAAGATAGAACAGGGGATTTTCACCAAAATCAGGCATGCAAAGAGAAGAAAACTGATCTTATATGACCAAGAAACTAATCATAATATTGCTATAATAAATCAACACCATGGTTAACTTATGTATATATTTATAATAGACTGATGTAATTGGAAAAAAAGCAAATCAGACCCAGAAAGAAATGCCCAATTATGGATCTTAAATTATGATAGGAAAATGTAGGAATCGGGAGACAATTATCAGAAGACCCAGAGCCTACCAAGAAGAAAAAGGCATTAAAAGTGAACCAGGGCTCATCTGGTCCCTGGAGCGCCGGGAGCTGCGGGCGTTGGTGCAGACATGGCCAAGTTCAAGAACCACACCACACACAACCAGTCCCAAAAATGGCCCAGAAATGGTATCGAGCAAACCCTAATCACAGCGATATGAGTCTCTCAAGGGGTGGGCGCCAAGTTTCTGAGGAGCATGCGCAATGCCAAGAAGCACAACAAGAAGGGCGTCAAGAAGATGCAGGCCAACAATGCCAAGGCCATGGATGCAAGTGCCCAAGGAGATCAAGCCTAAGATCCCAAGGGGTGTCAACTGCAAGCTCTGTCGACTGGCCTACATTGCCCATCCCAAGCTGGGGAAGTGTGCTCAGGCACGCATTGCCAAGGGTCTGAGGCTCTCTTGGCCAAAGTCCAAGGCCAGTGCTAAAACTAAGGCTGAAGCTTCAACCACGACCTCAACTAAAGCCCCAGGCAAGGCTTCAACTTCAGCCCCAGCCAAGGCCTCATCTCAGGTTCCCAAAGGTGCCCAGGCCCTCAAAAAGATTAAATAAAATTCTCCATCTGAGAACAGAGGAATTGGCATGACCCTCTATGGAGCTGGTGTCCTCCTGTGCTATTTGTACAAATAAATCTGAGGCAGGAAAAAAAGAAAAAGAAAAAGTGAAGCAGGAACTCACTTGGTGCCCCACCTCATTTGCAAGGTGAAAGCCCATCCTCATCTCTTCAAGAATGAGTATGTTTTATAAATATTCGTGTTTGCTTACAGCTCTGTCTCTCTGACTACTTGTGTGTGTGTATTGGGCCTATGCTCTACCAATTCTTTTGAGGGACAGTAAGACCAAACTAGGAACATCATCTCAGTCATTCAGGCTGGGACAATCTGATTTGAGATCAGATAATGAGCCAGATGCAGGCTCTATCTATACCCAGCAAAAAGCAAACAAGCTTTGTTCAAGTGTCCAATATAATGAAAGCAGGCCACACCCCACAGGAAACGTCTTTTCAGTTGATTGGCTGCTCATAGAAAATCTCATCATGGTGTTGATTTCATTATGATCGATATCATCTTGGGGAATTACTACATCTGAACTGCTCAGGCACTGAGAATTCTGACTCGGGCAAGTTGATACAAAATCTTAGCTATCACAGTACACCCCTTATCAACTTGGCATTTGTACACATCTCCTTTAACCATATATCATCTCTAAATAAGCAGGATTATAAATCCATTCTTGAGCCTAAATTGATACAACTAACCCAGGTATAACTGATAATACCTGAACCCCATTTTTTGTAGGTCTCATTTGGTTGTTTGTAGTAGTGTTCTGTAGTTTTCTTTGTGTTGGACTTTTGTTCCTCTGGTTAAATTTATTCCTAACTATTTCATCTTTTGGGTGGCTATTGCAAACAGTATTGTTTTCCTAAGCTCTCTTTACTACTGTAAGGAATCCAACTGGTTTTGGCATGTTCAATTTGTACCTTGTCACTTTGCTGAATCTTTCGATGAGTTCCAATCATGTTCTTGCTGAGTCTTTGGGATTTTCTAAGCATAGGATCATATTGTCTTCAAATAGAAACTTTTACTTCTTCTTTGCCAAGTTAGATGGTTTTAATTTCCTTTTTTTAAAAAATAAATTTTTATTGTGACTTGAGTGAAGGTTTACAGAAAAGATCATAGTATTACATTCAAGAAATCATACACTTTGTTTCAGCTCAACAACCGCAATTCCGTCCATGCAACAACAGTAATCCAGCCTTCTCCATGTGGCTCATATTTCCATTCCACCTCTCTTCCCATATCTTCTTATCTCTGTCCTTAGGTAAATGTTGCCCTTTCAATTTTTAATGATTCTATGGTGAGCATACCTTACTAATGTTGCTGTCCTTCCTATATACCAATCTATCAGTTGGACTGAAAATTGGGCCACGAGGGTGAGTTCCTTTCCAGACTGAAAGGGTGGTCAAAATCATAGTTTCAGGTGCCTCCAGTCTCTTTATTACCAGTAAACCCAGACTTTTTTGTTTTATTAATAATTTTGAGTTTTGTTCTACATTTTCTCCCACTTTTTTGTTGTTGTTGTTCCACATTTCTCCTACTGTGATCCCATTTAGAACCATTGGTATTGGTAGCAAGGTGCCACTGACCTCTTCTGGTCTCAGAGTCATGGACGTATTGACTAACTGAACGAATTGATTCCAAGCTTCTTCAATTCTCATCACTCTTTCTTCTTTCTACTCATTTCTTCTCTGGTGACCAAAGGTGAGACTTGTGTGAGTAGACAACCCCAGGGAAGGTTCCACATGGATCCCGCAGCTGGGCACATAATCAAAGAGGAAGGAGACAACAGAAAGAGCTGGAGACAGCAGTCTCTTCCAATTCAGGCCTGGCCAGCCCTGGGCTGGATCTAACTAGGAGAAATAACTGAACAGACTTGAGGAGAAGAAAAACCGGGAAAGAGAAAGCAAAAAAGCTGGTGATAGAACAGAGAAGCTCAGTGGAAACATTGTGAAATATCTCAGGCTGCTGTAAAGGCAAGAGTCCATTCGGTGGAACTAAAAAATTACTCTTATTTTCCTGTTGTTGCTCCCATTTTATTATTATTATTTCATTGTCCAGTTTTATATTCTTTTTTTCTAGGTTTTTATGGTTCTCATTTATAGTATTGTGTTTTTGGTCTTCTGATATCTTTGAGAGCATTTTCCCTTCTTGCCTCACCCAACAAGGCAGCAACTGCAGCCATACATATAGCCAAGCCACAACTGTAGCCTCTAAAATCCCACCAATCAGGTAAGAATCAATACCAGCTGCTATACACCAGAGCAGTGTCTACAACCAACACCTCCTAAAAACACTTTGAATTGAACTGTACAAAAAGTGAACAGAGACTACCACCTCCTGATCACACCCACTAAGAGGCAATTAGAGAGTGCTTAAGAAGACATCAACATACATTCATTAAATTAGTACAAATACAATAACATCATAATGCTCAAAAAGCAGCAGGAAATTTCAGCTCATGTGCAGAAGCAAGACACAGTAGCTCAAACAAACGACCAAGAGAAGAGCTGGAAATTGCTTTTGAGAGAGAAAAGACTCTGGAACAAACTGGAAAAGGGTTCAAGACAATGACATTGAAGTACATCCAAATGTTTCACAGAAAGGTTGAGAAAAATAAGGATGAAGTTAGAAAAACACTACTGGAACAATCAAACAAAATAAATATAGTTTTGAAGACAATAAAAAACCTGCAAATGGAGGCCCAGATGATCAATATTAAAATATCAGAAATGGATAATACACTGAAAGGGCAAGGGAGTAGAATTGAATCAATGGAAGCCAGAATTAGTGAGCTTGAAGATAAATCTCTCAATACTGCTAAGATATAAGAACAACCAGAAAAAAAGAATAAAGCTTAAGATTCATGTGGACAACATGAAGAGGAACAACTTATGGGTGATTGGAATTCCAGAATAGGAAGAGACAAATAAAATCACAAAAAGATAGTCAAAGAGCTGCTGGAGGAAATTTTCCCTAACATCTTGAAAGACGAGAAGATAAGCGTTCAAACAGCTGAACAATCCCCAGGCAGGATATACCCCAAAAGAAAATGATCTAGACATATCATAATCAAACTCCCCACAATCAAAGACAAGGAAAGAATCCTGAAAGCAGCTAGGAAAAAAAGAAATGTTAACTACACAAGAAAACTAAAATGATTAAGCTTTGATTTCTCAGCATGAACCATGCAGGCAAGAGGGCAATGGGGAGACATATACAAAACTCTGAAAGAAAAAAAACCTGCCAAACAAGAATAATATACCCAGCAAAACTATCCATCAAATATGAAGGTGAAATTAGAACATTTCAGTATAAACAGAAATGAAAAGATTTTGTAAAAGTCAGCTCAGCACTTCAAAACATTCTAAAAGGAGTTCGTTGAAGTGAGAACCATCAAGAACTGACAAAAACCAGAGACTGACGTATGTGGCAACACCATCTGGAACTCAATCCAGATTGTGGAAGAGTCCAGTGCAGAACAAAACTACAAAACTGAAAACAGGCGTTCTGGAGTGTCAGTCTGTGATCAGGACAACTACAAAGTGAAAGAGGAAAAAATATAGTTCTAGAGATCCAGGTGTCGAGGAGGTCAGGTAGACTTTAGGATGAAACAGACTGTATTAAAATGAGGAAGAAATTAATAAAGTACGGGTTACCTCAAAGAAACTGAAACATTTTCACATCAAGTCAAGAAAAGGAAAATCCAAGAAGATTTTGGAAACATTTAAACTATGAAATAATTGACAAGAAAAAGCATACACACAAAATGAACTCAGCACAGGAAAGCATGCAGAACAAAGGAACCAGCAGCACCATCACCACCACCACAACAACGACAACAACAAATCCCAGAAAAATGACAGCAATTAATCCATACCTATTGATAATTACACTGAATGTCAATGGATTAAATGCACCAGTCAAGAGACAGAGTAGCAGAATGGATGAAAAAGCAGGATCCTTCAGTATGCTGTCTACAAAAGACACACCTTAAACACAAAGACAAAAATAGATTAAAAATTCAAGGATGGAAAAATATATCAAGCTAATTGCAATAAAAACGAGCAGGAGTGGCAATATTAATCTCTGATAAAATCAACTTGAAGGCAAAAAACAGCATAAGAATCAAAGAAGGACATTATCCCATGACTTTTATTGCATTACAGGGTCAATTGAACAAAAGGACATACCATAATAAATATCTATGTTCCCAGTGAAAGAGCCTCAAAACGCAAAAATCAAACCATAATAAATAGCATTGATGAAAAAAATAGACAACTCTACAATAATAGTGGGAAATTTTAATACACCACTTTTGAAAAGGACAGAAGAGTCAGAAAGAAACTTAACAGATACAGAGGAACTAAACATCACGATCAATCAACTGGATCTCATAGATTTGCACAGAGCATTGAACTCAACAACAGCACAATGCACCATCTTTTCCAGTGCACATGGCACATTCTCCAAAATAGATTTTCAAATTTGTTGGAGTACAATTCTTAATACTACTGCATTAGTATGCTTTCCATTTCCATCGGTTCCGTTGTGATATCACCCATTGTTATTGTTGTTGATAAATGCCCTTTGAGTTGGTTTCAACACATGGTGACCCTGTATAGGATTTCCAAGGCTTTTACGTCTTTGCAGGAGCAGATGGAATGGCTGGCAGGCTCAAACAGTGGACCTTGAGGTTCCCAATCTGGTGTGCTTCCTTCTTATTTGCATCTTCTCTTTCTTTTCTTTTGTTATATTTGCCTGTAATTTGTCAATTCGATTAATCTTTTCAAAGAACCAACTTCCTGTCCTGTTTCTATTGTTTTTCTGTTTTCCATTTTATTTTTCTGCTCTAACCTTTATTATTATGGAATCCTGGTGTGGCACCATAGGATAAGCACTTGACCTCAGGGTCAGCTTGCAATGCAAGGTTGATGGTTTAAACTCACCCGTTGCGCCTCAGAAACCATATACAGGGTCATGCTGAGTCAGAACCAACTTGGTGGCACACAGCAACAACAACAACAACCAAATACCTACGTGGAAGAATAATTAATACATGTATTATTCAAATCTACACACCAACTACTAAAGCAAGTGATGATGAAATTGAAGAATTCTATCAACTTCTTCAGTCAGAAATTGATAAAAAATGCAATCAATATATATTGATAGTTACTGGCGATTGGAATGCAAAGACTAGAAACAACGAGGAAGGATCAGTAGTTGGAAAATATGGCAGTGATGATAGAAACGATGTCAGAGATCACATGATAGCATTTTGCATGACTTATTCATTGCAAATACTTTTTCTAAACAACATAAAGATGACTCTACACATGGATCTCACCAGGTGGAACACACAGAAATCAAATTGACTATATCTGTGGAAAGAGATGGTGGAAAAGCTCCATATCATTAGCAAAAAAAAACAAAACAACAACAAAAAAACCAAGAGCAAAGTACAAACAGACCATCAATAGTTCATATGCCAGTTCAGTATGAAACTGAAGAAAATCAAGTCCACAAGAGCAAAAGCATGACCTTGAACATATCCCGCCTGAATTTAGAGATCAACTCAAGAACAGATTTGATGAGTTAGGTACTAATGACCAAAGACCCAAAGAGTTGTGGGATGACATCATACAGGAAGAAAGCAAAAGGTCATCAAGTAGACAAGAAAGAAGAGAAATCAGAAAAGACTCTGAAATCTGCTTTCCAGCATAGAAATGCTAATGCAATGAATGAAGTGATGAGGTGAAAGAGCTGAACAGAAAATTGCAAAGGGCAGCTTGAGAAGACAAAGCCAAACACTATAACGAAATGCGTAAAGATCTGGAATTAGAAAACCAAAAGGAAGAACGTGCTCAGCATTTCTCAAGCTAAAAGAACTGAAGAAAAAGTGCAAGCCTTGACTTGCGGTACTGAAGGATTCTATGGGCAAATTATTGAATGATCCAGAAAGCATCAAAAGAAGATGGAAAGATTACACAGATTTACTGCACCAAAATGAAATGGCCCATGTTCAATGATTTCAAGAGGTAGCATATGATCAAGAGCCAATGACACTGAAGGAGGAAGTCAAGGTGCACTGAGGGCATTGGCAAAGATCAAGGCTATGCAAATTTATGGAATACAAATTGGAAACTTTCAACAAACTGAGACAACACTGGAGACATTCACTCATCTATGCCAAGAAAATTGGAGGACAGTTACATGGTCAACTGATTGGAAGAGATCCATATTTGCTCCCATTCCAAAGAGTGGTGATCCAACAGAATGCAGAAATCATCAGACAATATCATTAATATCTCATGCAAGTAAAATTTTGCTAAAGGTAATTTTTAAATGGCTGCAGCAGTACATTGACATGGAGCTGCCAGAGATTTGAGCCAGCTCATGTAGGGATGTGGACTGAGTGATATCATTGCTGACATAAGATGGATCTTGGATGAAAGCAGAGAATACCAGAAAGATGTTTAACTGAGCTTTATTGATTATTAAAAAGCTTTTGATTGTGTGGATAATGACAGGCTATGGACAACTTTGCAGAGAATGAGTATTCCGGAATACTTAATTGTGCTCATGAAGAACCTGTACATAGACCAAGAGACAGTTGCTGGAACAGAACAAGGGGACACAGAAAGGTTTAAAATTAGGAAAAGTGTGTGCCATAGTTGTATTCTTTCACCATACATATTCAATCTGTATGCTGAGCAAGCTGGATTATTTTAAAACATGTATTCATCTGAGAAACTGGATTCTATGAAGAACATGGCTTCAGTATTGGAGATAGACTCATTAACAACGTGTGTATCATATGCAGATGATACAACCTTGGTTGCTGAAACAAAAAGGACTTACCTATTGATGAAGATCAAAGACCACAGCTTTTGGTTTAGGTTACATCTCATTGTAAAGAAAAATTCTCACCATTGGACCAATAAATAACATCAAGATAAATGGAGAAAAGATTGAAGTTTGCTTAGATCAACAGTCAACACTCATGGAAGCAGCAGTCAAGAAATCAAATGACATTGTATTAGGCAAATCTGCTATACAAGACCTCTTTAAAGTGTTCAAGAGCAAAGGTGACAGTTTAAGGACTAAAGTGCCCTTAACCCAAACCATGGTATTTTCAATAGCCTCATATGCATGTGAAAGTTGGACAATGAATTAATGTTTTTGAGTTATTGTGTTGGAGGAGATTATTGAAAGTACCATGGGCTGACAGAGGGGAAAAAAATCTGTTAGAAGATGTGCAGCTATAATGCTCCTTAGAAGCCAGATGGCCAGATTTCGTCTTTTATACTTCAGATATATTATCAGGAGAGACCAGTCCCTGGAGAAGGACAGCATGTTTGGTAAAGTGGAGGATCGCAGAAAACGAGGAAGACTCTCAATGAGCTGGGTTGTCACAGTGGCAGCAGCAGTTGGCTCAAGAGTACCAACAATTGTGAGATTGGCACAGGACTGGGCATTGTTTCGTTCTGTTCTGCATAAAATTGCTATGACTGTCTACCGACTTGATGGCACCCAACAATAAAACAATTATTTTTTTTTGTAGTTGCTTATTTATCTCTTCAATTCTATTAGAGGTTTTTTTTTTTTGTTTGTTTGTTTGTTTGTTTTTTACATACCCTGGCTCATAAAATCCAGATTCTTTGTACCCCTTCTTAAATTAATTCCGTTTTTTAAAAAAAGTTTTTATTGTGAGGTTTACATGGGAGAACATCAGCTTTACACTCATCCTACTGTATTTCGTTTCATTGCAATGATTACCATCCCCTCCATGCATCATCAAATAACCCCAAAGGGTACACCATACAGGCCAGCCTCCCGGCTGCCAGCACACAGCTTTTCTCCCTCCCTGAGTCCAGTGTCCCCAGCCGCTCCATCTATCCACGTCATCTTCTCTGCTTCCATCCC
>NW_006408543.1:8911204-8913511 GCF_000296735.1 Chrysochloris asiatica
TAGAGTTTGATTTACATAGTTTAAGGCTTTTTCATAGGGAGCATAAATATTTATTATGGTTATACCTTCTTGGTCAGTTGACCCTTTAATCACGATATAATGTCCTTCTCTGTTCCTTATGCTGACTTTTGCCTTAAAGTCAATTTTATCAGATTAATATTGCCACTCCGAATCACTTTTCATTGCTACTAACTTGCTATCATTTTTGAATCCTTTGATATTCTGTCTTTTGTCTTTGTATCCAAAGTATGGCTCTTGTAGACAGTGTATTGAAGGATTCTACTTTCTTATCCTCTGTCTCTTTTCTGATGCATTTAATCCATTTACATTTATTGTAATTATCTATAGGCATGAATTGATTGCTTTAGTTTTGCTATGTGTTTTGTTGTGGTGCTGCTGGTTTCTTTGTTCCATATAATTTTCGGGGCTGAGTTAATTTTGTTTGTGCATTTCCTTTTCCTTTTCTTCTTTGTTATTACTTCTATGTTTACTGAATATTTCTGATTTTCATATTTTTTAAAATTTTGATTTGAGGGTATATCAATTTTATTTGAGGTTACCCTGTAATTTTAAAATTCATTCCTCAATTTATAACAGTTTGCTTTATCTTAAAATGTACTTGACTTCATCATCGTTTGGAAGTTCTGTATCTATTTGCTTAGTGGTTGTCTTAATTATAAGTTACATCTCTGGTTCCCTATTTTCAGTCTTGTAGGTTTGTTTTACCCCAAATACTTCTATGTCAGGATTTAGTTCTGCATCCCATTGTCTTGTATGTTGATCTCGGGGTGTTGTCTGCTTTTGTTGGCTCTCAGTCCAAAAAGTACTCTTTAGTATTCTTTTTTGGTTATCACAAATTCCTTTAATTTTTGTTTATGCAGAAATGTCCTAATTTTACAATCATATTTGAGGGACAGCTTTGTTGGGTATATAATTCTTCACTAGCAATTTTTTTCTTTCAGAGTTTTGTATATGGCTTGTGCCTTCTCGTCAACATGGTTTCTGCTGAGAAATCAGAACTTAATCTTATTGGGTTTTCTTTGTTGGTAACATTTAGTTTTTCCTGAGCTGCTTTCAGGAGTCTCTCCTTGTCTTTGGTTTTTAGCAAGTTTGATTATAATATGTCTTGGTGAATTTCTTTTGGGTTTGATCATATTTGGTGTTTTTTGCTCCTTCAATGTCTATCTTCTCATCTTTCATAATGTTAGGGAAGATTTCTTCCTACTGCTCTTCAACAATTTTCTCTGTGGTTTTTATTGTGTCTTCTTGTTCTGTAATTCAGATCATCTGTAAGTTATTCCTATTCATGGTATTCCACAGAAATATTAGCCTTTCTTAGAATTTTTTCATCTTTTCTATGATTGTTCTTCTAGCATACTAGTATTGAAAGATTTATCTTCAAGCTCACTAATTTGGACTTTCATTTATTCAAAATCTACTCCTTTGTCCTTATAATGTATTGTCCATTTCTGAAATCTTAGTATTAATATTCTTAATTATTTTTGTGGGTTTTGTATTGCTTCCAAAATTTCATTTATTTTGTCTTTTCTTGTAGTGTTTTCCTGATTTCTTCTTAAAAATTTTTCTGTGCTATCCTTGATCTCCTCATTATTTCTCTCAATCCACTAAAGAAAAGTAGAAGAGGGGTGAAAGAGAAATAGAAAAAAAGAAGGAAAGATGAAAGTGGAGACAGATGGACAAAGAGCAAGGGAAGAGAAAGAGGGAAAGCAGGAGAAGAAAGAATAAACAAACAAAAACAATTAACAGAAAAGAAAAATCAAACAAAACAGTGTGGGTGCTGGACTCAGAGAGAAGAAAGCTCAGGGCCTTCTGCCAGCCAAAGAGTTTACAATGTCTAGTTGGGTAGAGTTGGGGATGACCACTAATCCAGTCACCAGGGGAACATGGGGAACAAGAAAGATTCACCTGTTTCCTGTCTCTAATAACTGGTATGAATGTGCATTGTCTGGCCACTGTGTCTCCAAAGCTGCCCACTAAAATTCAAAATGACCACAGTGTATCTGACTTAGAGACTGCTCACTAGTGTGTTTACCTCTTCTACCACCCCTGCTTAACTTTCTCCTTCCAGTAAGTATTCAATCTACTTCTCTAAACTTTCCTCTGAAGCTCAAGGTTCCAGGATTATTATCTGTGTCTGTTTCATTTGGTCTCTCATACCTTTGTAGTATAGAGTCTGTGAGTAGCCCAACTACATAGCCCACCATCTTGCCAGAGAACCTACTCGGTACTTTCAATATGCTTTTACACCACTGTAAGTCAAGTGCACCAATTCTTGTTGTTGTTGTT
>NW_006408543.1:8914950-8916500 GCF_000296735.1 Chrysochloris asiatica
TCCCACAGTGACATTTTTGGTCCCTTGGAATTAGCGTCAGTTCAGAGCCAATGTCCAGTAATCCCCTCCAATCTGATTATTTTCTTTCTCCCAATTAACAGTCACTCTTATAAACGGCTATAGATCACTTTAGGGATGGCTGGGCGAAGGACTAATAGTATAAATTTTGGGCAGTGTAGTGGGATCATCTCTCAAAGGGACTGTGCCTCCCCTTCATTCAAGAGGTTTTAGGTCTGAACTGGCTCATGACTGAGGAGCAGTGACTACTTTAGTCTGACTATTAGAGTTTGATTGTGGTTCACTTGACCTAGAATTATTTTGCTTGTGCAGATCAAGTAAATATTTAGTAGGTTTCCCATCTATTGTACTCCTAGAGACACTCTGCCTAAGTAGACAATGCCTTAAGTCCATCTGAGTCTGACTATTCTGATTACTACTTTAACTCTGCTGTCCATTACAGTAACCACACCCACCTTGTTTTTGTTGATTAAGTGGTGCCACTTGGCCCATACCACCACAAGGCCTAATCAACCCCATAGCAGTTGGTCTTTAAATTCAATTAGGGCAGTTTCCACTGTCCAATCAGATTTACACAAAAAAATAATCATAGCAACCTTCAAGGATGCTGGGTCTCCCTTCACAAATACGTCTCTTGTTGTTGTAAAACTTGTATGCTCTGGGCACTCTACTTGTGAGTCTATCCTGATAAATCCACTCTACCATGCCAAGCAAGATCCCTAAGCCTTTGAATACCTTCTTCTACAGTGTACCAAGGCCAGTCTGATACTTCAATATGATTTATTGTAGGCTATCATGAAATCCTGGTGTGGTGCTGTGGGTTAATGTGTCAGACTGCAAAGTCATTTGAACTGCAAGGTCGATGGTTCAAGCTCACCAGCTGTTCCTTGGAAACCCTATACAGGGTCACTATGGGTCAGAATTGACTTGATGGCACTTCACAACAATAACGACATCATGAAATCCATACTTCAGTAAATCAACCAAACAAGCTATTAGATAATTTCCTAACCTTTCAAGCAAAAACACTGAATGAGGGGTCTGTGCTTAGTAGCCACATATCAATAAACTCAGACTGCTCCAATTTTATGCTTCTTGTGTCATTATCTTACACCCTTAACAGTCATTCCCATACTCATTCTCCACGTTTCTGTTTGTACACATTAGAAAAGCTATGTAGTTACCTTTTTCTTTCTTTCTTTCTTTCTTTTTCTTTTAAAGTTTTTATTGTGAATCGAGTGAAGGTTTACAGAGCAGATCATCAGTTTTACGTTCAACAAATCATATACTTTGCTTCCTTACAACGATTGCAATCCCCTCCATGTACCATCAGTCAACACTATTTATTTATGTTTATCTCTGTTTACTTTAACTTTTGTATTCTTTCCTGTGTCTCCCTGCTACCTTCCTCTTTCCTCTGTTAACCTCCCTCTAGTACATTTCCTGCCCCGTTAGCCATGTTAACATGTGTCCACCCTCTAGCCCGTGAATAGTTTGCTCTCCAGAATGTTTCTTTTATCAAGAAAACCTTT
>NW_006408543.1:8923495-8926707 GCF_000296735.1 Chrysochloris asiatica
CTTCCTCTCTGGGTCTAGAGTTCTTAGCCACTCAATCTCTCCATGTCATCATCTCTGCATCCATCTCTGGTGCCACTGTTTCTCTAGGTAGGGTCCCACACTCAGCTCTTCTCCCTTGATGGTCCCACAGACCTCCGCTCCTGGGCTGCAAAGTCAACCACTCCCCTCTTTTTGCTACAGAATGTCTACCTTTAAATTTCCAACCCTCACAGTCAGTCCTGATAGTAATTATTCACTATTGTACCACATGAGTGCTATCCCCATCTCCTTTCATCAATTCCGCCCAGACAAATTGGATACTACTCAGTGGAGATTCTACCTCCCTCAGTGTCCTTTGGATCTAGGCTCCCTCTTGAAAGCTTGTAAGCCAGTCACTTCTTACCTTTGTAGCCCACCTGTTTTGGGTAACTAATGTCCAAGTTGCCCATCCCTGTCTACCCTGTATATCGAGGGGGTGGGAATGATCATTGCTGTAAAGATTTGTTCCCTCTTTTGAGCTACTGCATCCATAGGTGTAGGTCAAGTTCATCAAATTGTATCAGATTACTCTTTTTTCCCTCTTCTTTCTTCTTCTAGTTGAGCTCTGATCATCCAGCCATTGAATCCAGGTCAAGTGGGTATCATCTGTAAGTGTGGGTGTTCTTGTGCATATGCCCTCTCTTCTTATCAGCTGGACGCTTCATTCTTCACTGTAGTCTTCTGTGGCTATGTCACTGACTCTGGGCTCAAGAGTCCCCAGGACTTGCCATACTGCTGGCCAACCAGGTCTCCACCTGGGTTCACAGGAGTCTATTGAACGTGGTAGGACTTAGCTCGCAGCTTCATTGCTGTTTTCCCCTCACTTCCCCATTGCTTGATTTCTTGACTGCTGTTTCCATGAGGGTTGATGGTTGGGTCAAGGAAAATGAAGTCACTCACTGACAACTTCAATCTTTTCTCCATTGATATGGATAGCAGCAGAGGAAGTCCTGGGTAGATGCTCCTCAGCCTTCCATAGCTCCCAGGCACTTTGCGACACACTGATGTTATTAGGTTTGCTCTTGAGTTGATCCCAACTCAGAGTAACCCATGTGTGTCGAGTATAACTGCCCCATAGGGGTTTCCTAGGTCACCTGGTCTAGCTTCCAAGATGATTTTGGCTAGGTTTGAACCACCGACTTTTTGGTTAGTAGGTAAGCATTTGTCTGGGAGTATCCCCAGGGACCTTGGTAATCCATCCCAGGACCGAAACCATATTTCACTTGTTCCACTTCTACATCAGAAGGGGTTGCTGCTCTTCATCCAAGTGTGGGTCTCTAGAGCCAGTGATGGAGAGTCTCTGGTATACCACTGGAGGCTTTATCAGGTCTCAACTCAGCTGATCCACATTGATACCCACTCTCAGAGTTGGGGAGAAAGGTTGTGAGTCAGCACCTCCTCTGGGATGAGAACTTTTGGCCCCCACCAGGCAGTGCCAGATCCCGGGGGGCATGTCCCCTGTACAAAGTGCCTCTCAGAGCATCAGCCTTTGTTCTCTAGTGCTGCTATAACAGAATACTACAAGTGATGGCTCTAACAAATCAAAACTCATTCTCTCACAGTTTAGGGTGCTTTTTGTTGTTGTTGTTAAGCACTATTGAGTCAGTTCCGACACATATATAAGTTCTGACCTTGTATAGAGTTTCCAAAGAGCAGCTGGTGAGCTTGAACTGCCAACCTTACAGTTCAAATGACTTTGCAGTCCACCATATTAACCCACACCACCACACAAGGACTCCTTTGTTGTTGTTATTAAGTGCTGTTGAGTTGATTCTGACTCATAGAGACCCTATATAGGGTTTCTAAGGAGCAGCTGGTGAGCTTGAACCACCAACTTTGTGGTTCAAACTAGAAGTCCAAATTCAAAGCTCTTACTCTGGAGAAAAGTTTTTTTTTTTGTTTGTTTGTTTTTTCAGCATCAATACGCCCAACATTCTGTATGTGTCTGGGCATCAATCTTCTCCTGGATCTAGGAGCTTCACAAGGAAGGGGCCCCGGGTACAGAGGACACACTCCACTCCAGGTTCTTCTATCTTGGTGGTAGTAAGTCCCTCTGAGGTCAGGTCACTTCTCCCACTTCTTATATCTCAAAAGAGATTGTCAAGATCCAACCTAATCTTGTACATTGCATCTGACCTCATTAACATCATAGAAACAAGAATTTACAACACAGGATAATTCAGGTCAGATCAGGACTGATCGCATCAAATCATATCATGGGATTAATTGTATTAGATCACTTCATGGAGGTGCTAACTACATTTGAACTGCTAAGCCACTTGGAAGCCTGGGCCAGTCAAGTTGATACAAAACCTCAAATATCACAGAATCTTTCCTGGTTTTGCGCTCAGGTCTAAGGCCAAAGGTCCTCTCAAATCAGTCAAGTACCTGCAATCAAAGGCCCTAGTGTGGGCAGGTGGAGGGGTGCTGTGGCTCCTCCTCAGTGTCCTCACACCTCCAGAGGTGTCTCTTCACACACAAGGCTTGGGGACTCACCAGGGCCCGGCCTTGGGAAGCCCAGATGAGTTCTTTGATTGATATTGTTGCTTTGCATGATAAGGTGGGCCGCCAGCTCTGCCTGGCCCATCTTCCCTCCATGGGCCACTGGGTGAAGATACCTTGGAGGCCAGACACCAGACACAGGCTCTAGGAGGCTGAGGGTAACTTAATGAGGAGGGAGGTTCTAGGGCCCTGGTGTCCTTCCCTCTGACCCTTGACTAGGGCTCAAGCCTGAGTCCTTTGAGTTTCATGAAGAAGAGAAGTTGGTGCTTTTCTGGGGTCGAGCAGGGGCAACACAAAGCCCCCTCCTCTAGAGCCCACAGTGGCTCAGCAGATTTATCAGGAATGAGGTGTCGGGTTGCTAATGGGCTTGGGGAAATGGGAGGCAATTTAGCTGGTGTTTTTCAGGCCCAGAGCTATTGAATAAATGAAGTGCGTGTGTGCGTGGGAGGAGTCTCTGACTCACCACCTGCTCCCTGGGGTGGGGGCTGCAGACAAGGAGGGGTGAGGGGCCAGGTGCTTGGAAGGGGGGAGATGCAGAGCTGAGCTTGCCTGGCTCTGCAGGTGGGGGTGACTGGAGGAGGTGGGGGGGGGTCTGCATGGGGAGATGAGGAGAAGGAAGGGCTGCTAATTTGACCTTGATTTGCACTGGGTGGGGAGGAGTGTTTGTGCGTGTGTGTGTGTGTGTGTGTGTG
>NW_006408543.1:8926807-8932120 GCF_000296735.1 Chrysochloris asiatica
GTGTGTGTGTGTGTGTATCTTGATCCTGATAGTTTGGGTGTAGACTCTGGACGACCATGTGTGCTTGGCTGCAGCTGTAATTAGGGGCTTGCCAAGGGGGTTGCTGAAACATTGGGGGGAGGCAGAACATGGCAGCTTGGAGAAGGGTGGGGAGGTGTCTTACCCTCATTGGTCCCCACAGGGGAGGGGTGGTATGTGGAGGGAACATCATTGAGAGTCACCAGATGTGCCAGCAGCTGTTGAGCACCCCAGGAGAAGATACTATGGAGCTTTCGGCTGGCAGAGCCCCTGTTCAGCTCCAGCCTCAGTTTCCCCAAGCTGGGTGGTAGAAGAGGAAGCCCACCCTAGTACTCCAGTATTGTAAATAGGAAGGGAGAGCCTGGAACATCTGTGCAGAGAATCAGCTCAGGCCTGGGACATCCAAGGATAGCTGAGGGTGGGGGCAGAGGCAGGACAGACCCCACAGTGCCCTGATGATGGAACAAGATGTGTTTATTGCTTGCTACAGAGAGGGAGAGCAAGCCCTGTGGTGGTCTCCTAAGAAGGTTAGGAACAACCTGGGTGGGATTTGGACTTTGGGTGATGTGGAAGATAATCTAGGGACTATAAGGCCCCTCATGGTGCAGTGGGTAAAGCACTTGGCTGCTAACCCACCAGCTCAAATCCACCAGCTGTTCCTTGGGGAAACAATGTGCAAGTCCACTTCTGTGAAGACTTAGAGCCTTGGGAATCCTGTGGGTCAGCTCTACTCTGTCCTACAGGGTTGCGTGAGTCAGATTGACTCAAAGGCAAGAGGGTTGGTCTTTTGGGTTTGGGTCTGGGGACTATGTTTGTATTGGGGCTTTGATTTGGGGTGAGGTCTAGGGAAATGGTTCTGCTCCAGAATCGATGCTGTCAGAAAGTGAGAATCTCTATAAATCTTATCTCTAAGGAGGTCAACAAGGGCGAAGAAGATGAGCTGTGATTGGTGAAGAAATTGTAGCTGTTGTTAGGTGCCATTGAGTCAGTACTGCCCGATCCTGGGCCAACCTCACTATCATTGCTACATTTGAGCCCATTGATGCTGCCACTGGGCCCATCCATCTTGCTGAGGTCTTCTTCTTTCTCTCCCACTTTACCAAACATGATATCCTTTTCCACTGACTGATCCCTCCTGAAAACATGTCCAAAGTATGACAAATTCTGGCCATTCTGGCTTCCAAGGAGCACTCTAGCTGTACTTCGTCCAACATAGATCTATTTGTTCTTTTGGCAATCAATGATACTTTTGATATTCCCCTCCAACACCATAACTCAAATGCATCAATTCTTCTATGGTCTTCCTTATTCACTATTCAACTTTCACATGACTATGAGGTTACTGAAAATACCATGGTCTGAGTCAGGCATGCTTTTGTACTCAAACTGACATCTTTGCTCTTGAACACTTTAAAAAGGTCTTGTGCAACAAATTTGCCCAATGCAATATGTCGTTTAATTTCTTGACTGCTGCTTGAAGTCACTGACAACTTCAATCATTTCCATGTATCATGATGTTATTTATTGGTCCAGTGGTGAGGATTTTTGTTTTATTTACATTGAGGTGCAACCATACCAGAGGCTGTGGTCTTTGATCTTCATCAGTAAGTATGTTACGTCCTTTTGGCTTTCAGCAAGCAAGGTTGTATCATCTGCATATCGCAGATTGTTAATGAGCCTTCCTCCAATCCTGAGGCCATGTTTTTCTTTATATAATCCAACTCTCAGATGATTTGCTCAACATACAGGTTGAATAAGTATGGTGAAAGAATACAACCCTGCCTCACACCTTTCCTAATTTTAAACTATTTGGTGTTTCTTTGTTCTGTTCAAACAACTGCCTCTTTGTCTATATACAGGTTCATCATGAGCACAACAAAGTGTTCTGGAATATCATACTTTGCAATGTTGTCTTGTTATGATCCATACAATTGAAAGACTTTGTATAGTCAATAAAGCACAATATACATCTTTCTGGTATTCTCTGCTTTCAGCTAAGATTCGTCTTACATCAGCAATGATATATTTCGTTCCATGTCCTCTTCTGAAACCAGGTTGAACCTCTGTAAGTTCTCTGTCAATGTATGGCTGCAGCCATTTCTGTATTACCTTTAGTAAAACTTTACTCACAAGGGATATCAATGATATTGTCTGATGATCTCCGCATTCCTCTGGGTCACCTCTCTTTGGAATGGGCTCTGATATGGATCTCTTCCAATGAGTCAACCAGATAGTTGTCTTCCAAATTTCTTGGCAGAGTTGAGTGAGTGCCTCTGACGCTGCATCACTTTGTTGAAAGATTTCAATTTGTATGCCATCCATTCCTGATATCTTGTACTTTGACAATGACTTCAAAGCACTTTGGACTTCTTCCTTTAGGATCATTGACTCTTGATCATATGTTACCTCTTGAAATGGTTGAACATTGACCATTTCTTTTTGGTACAGTGACTCAGTATATTCCTTCCATCTTCTTCTGATGCCTTCTTCATCGATCAGTATTTTGTCCTTGGTGGTGGTGTTGTTTATGTGCTGTGGAGTCAGTTCTGACTCATAGTGACCCTGTATAGGGTTTGCGAGGCTATATATCTTTACGGGAGCAGAAAGCCTCATCTTTCTACCACAGAACAGCTAGTAGAATCCTTCAATACCTCAAGTCAGGTTTGAAATTTTTCTTCAGTTCCCTCAGCTTTAGAAATGTTGAGTGTGTTCCTTCCCTTGGATTTTTGAACTACAGATCTTTGCACATTTTATTATAATATTTGACTTTGTCTTCTCAGAGCTGACTTTTGAAAATTTCTGTTCAGCTCTTATACCTCCTCACTTCTTCCATTTGCTTTAGCAACTCTACACTGGAGAGCAAGTTTCAGAGCCTCTTCTGACACCCATTTTGGTATTTTCCTTCTCTCTTGTCTTCTTAAGTACCTTTTGCTTTCTTTTTGTTTGATGTTCTAAATGTCATCCCACAACTCTTCTGGTCTTTGGCATTTAATGTCTAATGCATCAAATCTGTTCATCAGATGGTCTCCAAATTCAGGTGGGATATATTCAGGGTCATATTTTTGCTCTTGTGGACTTGTTTTCATTTTCTCCAACTTCAGCCTGAATTTGCATATGAGCAATTGATGGTTTGTTTCACAGTCTGCCCTGGCCTTGTTTTGGCTGATGATATGGAGCTTTTCCATTGTCTCTTTCCACAAATGTAATCAACTTGATTTCTGTGCATTGCATCTGGTGAGGTCCATGTATGTAATAGTCTTTTATGCTATTAAAAAAAAAGGTATTTTCAATGAAGAATTCAGTGGTCTAGCAAAATTCTTTCAAGTGATTTCCAGATTCTTTCTATCCCCAAGGCGATATTTTCCAAACACTGATCCTTCTTCTCTGCTTCCAATCTTTGCATGTTTGATCAATTTCAGACTGAGGAAGTTGGTAAAATTCTTCAGTTTCATCATCACTGGTTTTAGTGGTTGGTGCATCAGTTTGAATGATAATGGTATTAACTGGTCTTCCTTGTAGGTGGATGGATATTATCCTATCACAGACAGCTATCACAGACAGCGTTGTACCTCTTGACTGCTCTTGAGATGTTCTTTTTGATGATGAATGCGATGCCATTTCTCTTCAATTTGTCATTCCCAATATAGTAAACCATGTGGCTGTCAGATTAAAAATGGCCAACACCAGTCCATTTCAGCTCACTAATGTCTAGGAAATTGATGTTTATATGTTCCATTTAATTTTTTACAATTTCCAACTTTCCTAGATTCACAATTCATACTTTCCGTATTCTGATTAAAAATGGATTTTTACAGCTGACTCTTGATTTTGAGTTGTGCCCCATCAGCAAATGAAGGTGGCAAGGGCTTTACTCTTTTTGCGTCATCAAGGCCAATTCTACTTTAAGAAGGCAGCTTTTTCCCAGTTGCGTTTTGTGGGACTCATCTTCCTGCACTATATTTTATAATATTCAGGTACTCTGGTAGCATAGTTGTTATGAATCAGGCTGCGAACTGCAAGGTCGACAGTTCAAAACTACCAGCTGTTGTTCCGTGAGACTTACAGCCTTGGAAACCCTGTACAGGGTCACTATGAGTTGGAACCAACTCCACGGCACATAACCAACAACAACAACTTCAGCATGTTTCAGTATTCAACAATCTGGTGTTGACAGTGTTCCACTGCTATTCATAAGGTTTTCAGTGACTAAATATTTGGAAGTAGTTTGTCTCTCCTTCTTCCTAGTTTGTCTTCATCCGGAAGCTCATCTGTTACCTGTCCACCATGGTTGACTCTGCTGGTATTTAAAATACCAGTGATATAGTTTCCAGAATCACAGCAACACACAAGCCACCACAATGTGACAACCTGACAGACAAGTAGAAGGTGAAGAAGTAGCAATTGCTCGAGCCTATAGAACTCAAAAAAGGGCAGAAAATGCTGCTATCTCATTCCTCCGCCAACCACAGTGTGAGTTCCATTACTAATAGGAGCCTCCAGAGTTTTATTCTGTTTGGATCTAACACCAGCACTGTTGTTGTTTTTATTTCTTTTTGTTGATTTTCTTTGTTTATTCTTTCTTCTCCTTCTTCCTATCTCTACTTTCTCTTCCTTTTTATCTTTTCTGCCTCTGCTTTTGGTTTTTCTTCTTATCTTTGGTTTCTCTTTTCCTCTATCTTCCTCTTCTTTCTGTTCCCCCCCCCCCCCCCGATCTTTCTTTACTATTCTCCACTTAATTATCTTTTCATTTTCCCTCCTGGTTTTGTCTAGTGCTTGGTTGTTTGTTTGTAATCCATTAGTTTTTAATTTTTAAAAATGTTCTCTCTAGTTTTCTTTCCTGTGTGGTGCTATAGGATAAGTTCTGGACTGTTAAGTGCAAGGTCAGTGGTTCAAACCCACAAGCCACTCCATGGAAACCTTATACAAGGTTGCTATGAGTCAGAACCAAACCCATGGCACTTAACAACAATAACATAACTCTACTTTACTGACCTCATTTTTTCATGTTGTATATTATACTATTATTTTCTTGTTTCTGCCTGTTTTTTTCTCAAAAACTTTTTTTTCTCATTATCTTATTTTCTCGCTACTTTTGGATTGTTTACTTTGTTTTATTTGTTTTATGTATGTGTGTGTTCTCTTCTTGCCACCCAAAAGGAGACATAAACCCTGCCCACATGGCTCAGACACAGTTGTGCCCTCTGTGACTCTACCCACTGAACATGAGTCAATACCTGGTCCAATAGTAACAGATCAGCAGCTAACAGCCACCAAACCCACCCTTCACTGAGCTGC
>NW_006408543.1:8932345-8933985 GCF_000296735.1 Chrysochloris asiatica
AAAAAAAAAAATTGTTCCTGAGGAAGAAAAGGTATGTAAATACCTGAGAAAAAATTCAGAAGACTGATATGTAGGTACTTTTAATGGATTGAGAGACAGATCGAGGAAAACAAGGAGAACACAGGAAAAACTTTAGAAGGAATCAGGAAAACACTACAAGAACAAACAATTAAAATAAATGAAAATACTGAAACAATACAAAACCTGCAAAATGAAATTCAGAAGATTAATACTAATATTTCAGTGTTGGAAAATACATTGAAAGGACAAAGGAGTAGATTTGAATCAATGGAAGATTGAATCAATGAAATTGAACATATATCTTTAAATATTAGCATGTTAGGAGAACAATCAGAGAAAAGAAGGGAAAAAACAGATAAGAAATCATAACTTAGTGGTGATCAGAATTCCAGAAAAGAAGACACAATAAAAACCATAGAGAAAATTGTTAAAGAGCTCTTGGAAGAAAACTTCTCTAACATCATAAAAGATGATAAGATAGACATCAAGAAGCTGAAAGAATGTCAAACAGGATAGACCCCAAAAGAAAACAATCAAGACATATCATAATCAAGTTGTCAAAACCAAAGACAAGGAAAGAATCTGGGTATCAGCTCAGGAAAAACAAAATGTTACTTAAAAAGAAGAATTAAGAGATTAAGCTCTGATTTCTCAGCTGAAATTATGCAGGCAGGAAGACGATGGAAGGACATATACAAAAATCTGAAAGAAAATAATTGTCAACCAAGAATCATATATCCGGCGAAATTGTCCCTCAAATATGATGATGCAATAAGAACATTTGCAGATAAATAGGAATGAAAGGAATTTGTAATAACCAGACCAACTTTACAAAAAAAAATTCTAAAAAGTGATCTTTGGACTGAGAACCAACAGCAGACAGCAACTTCAGATTAGCAAATGTGACAAAACCACCCAAACTCAATTAAGCTATAGAAGCATTTAAAGTAAAACAAACCTACAAGACTGAAAATAGAGACCCAGAGTTACCAATTTATAATGAAGACCACTGCAAAGCAAAAAGAGGGAATAGTGCAGATATAGAACTTATAAAATCACAAGGAAATCAAGTAAATTTCAAGGTAAAAGAGACTGTTTTAGTTGGGAAAGAAACTAATAAATTATATGGGAACTTCAGAGAAAACTGATACCTGCTCACAGCAAAATGAAAAAGAGGGAAATCAGAAAGATTTAGTAAGTATCAAAACAGCAGCAATGAAGAATATTAAAAAGAAACATACACAAAAAATGAACTCAGTGCAAAAAATTATGAGGAACAAAGACACCAGCAACACCAAAAACAAAACAAAACAAAACCCACCTAACTTAAAAAAAAAGCAATAAACCCCAAAAATCCACACACAGTAAGATGATAGCAATAATTACACTAAATATAAATGGATTAAATGAGCCAGTCAAGAGACTGAGAGTAGCAGAATGGATAAGAAAACAGGATCCTTCAATATGCTGTCTACAAGAGATACACCAAACAAATTAAGATGAAAATAGACTAAAAATCAAAGGATGGAAAAAATATATATCAAGCTAAGATCAGTCAAAAATGAGCAGAAGAGGCAATATTAATCTCTGATAAAGTAGACTTTAAGGAGCTCTGGTAG
>NW_006408543.1:8934570-8935731 GCF_000296735.1 Chrysochloris asiatica
ATATATCAGGCCACAAAGCAAAGCTCAATAACTTAAAAACATCAAAATACTACACAACATCATCTCAGATTGTTGTTGTTGAGTCGGTTCTGATTCATAGCAATCCTATATAGGATTTCCAAGGAGTGGCTGGTGAGTTTGAACCACTAGCTTTGTAATTCAAACTGACCTTGCAGTTGAGTGCTTATCCTACAGAACCACACCAGGACTCCCCGTTCAGATTACAACACAAAGTTAGAAATCAACAGTAGAATGATCAAGGGAAAAATCAAATACATGGAAATTAATAACACCTTGTGTAAAAGCTACTGGTTAATAGAAGAAATAAAAAGTGAAATAAAAATTCCTTGAATCAAATGAGAATGACAGAAGCACATTTGGACACTGTAAAAGCATTGTTCAGAAAGCAAGTTATAGCAACAAGCACATATAAATTAAAAAGAGCAAGGAGACGTTTCCTCACCTCTACCCCTACCATCCCTAAACAAAACTACAAGTTCTAGAGATACCTGTGATACCTCCTGCATACATTTGTGATTGAAAGTAGCAAGAGCCTCAAACCAGACAAAGTAGGGTTCCACTCCTCTGGGTGTGGTGGTTCACGATCCTGGCATCTGTCACTTAGAGATCAAGACTTGGGTCTTGCCCTACAGACCCTTGGGACAACTTGGCACTGGAGCAACGATGAACTTGTAGTGAGTGTCCAACAAAGAGAAGTTGCTTTCCTCTGGTTGATTAACATCTTCTGATTCTTCCAGGAGGCCTACCTTGCCTCGGCTTACACAAAACAGAATCAAATCTAGGGCTATGTCTGGCAGTCAGCTGTGAGCTTCCTCTTCTGGATAATTGTTCTCATTACCTGGACCACCATCTTCCAGATCTACCGTCCACATTGGGGTGCTCCAGGGCTACGCCTCCTTCACTATACCTCGGGGTACACCCAAACACTTCCTACACAGACCTGGGGATCTGCTCATTCTCTCAGGATGGGTTCCTTTGCTCTAGGTGTACTCTTGAGCCCACCAAAATTTATTCTCATCCCCTTTGGTCTCTGTTGATTTGCTGTTGTTAATCGGGCTGCGAACCTTAAGGTCAGCGGTTCAAAACTACCAGCCACTCTGCAGGAGAAAGATGAGGATTTCTACTCCTGTAAAGATTTAC
>NW_006408543.1:8936596-8941752 GCF_000296735.1 Chrysochloris asiatica
CTGGACTCAGATGCCTCTACTGGTGAATTTGACCAAACATTGATGGAGGAGAACTGATACCAATTTTACTCATTTTTTCCCCTCAGAATACAGAAAAGAATGGACAAGTCCTGAATTCATTTTATGAAGCAAGAATAACCATGATACCAAAACCAGGCAAAGAAATCACTAGAAAAGAAAATCATAAACCAATAAACCTCATGAACATAGATTTAAAAATTCTCAACAAAATCCTATATCAATAGAACCCAACAACCTATTTTTTGGGGAAAAAAAATGCATCATATGCATATTAAAACAACAATGAGATATTATCTCAACTCAGCATTAATAACCATGTTAAAGTAAAGCAAAATAAGAAATGCTGGTGAGGGTGCGGAGAGGCTGGGGACCTTCTATATTGATGGTGAGACTTTCTGGTCCTGCACCAACCTCACAACCTCCAACACAGCCCATTTCTGCTGCCACTGTGCCAATTCATCCCATCAGGAGTCTTCCTCTTTATTGTTGACCCTCCACATTACCGAGCATGGCGTCCTTCTCCAGGGACTGGTCCCTTCTGAAATATGTCGGAAGCATGAGAGATAAAGTCTTGCTATCCTGGCTTCTAAGTAGCATTCTGGCTGTACTTCTTCCAACACAGATTTATTTGTTCTTCTGGTAGTCCATGGCACGTTTACTACTCGCCTCTAACACCATAACTCAAGTGCATCAATTCTTCTACAGTCTCCCTTATTTGTTGTCCAACTTCAAGTGCATATGAGGTGATTGACTATACCATGGCTTGGGTCAAGCACACCTTAGTCCTCAGACTACTATCTTTACTCTTGAGCACGTTAAAGAAATCATTAATGGATTAGATGGATCTTGGCTGAAAGCAGAGAATACCAGAAAGATGTTTACCTGTGCCTTATTAATAATACAAAGGTTTTCGACTATGTGGATCATGGTAAACTATGGACAACATTGCAGAGAATGAGTATTCTGAAGCACTTAACTGTGCAGCAAATTTGCCTAATGCAATACTTAATTTGATTGATTTATTTTTTCCTAATTTAATTTCTTGACAGCTGTATCCATGAGTGTTGATGGTTGATCCAGGTAAAATGAAGTCTTTGACAACTTCAATCTCTTCTCCATGATCCTGATGTTATTTATGGGTCCAATTGTGAGCCTTTTTGTTTTCTTTACATTGAGGTGCAATCCATACAGAAGACTGTTTTTTGATCTTCAACAGTAAATATTTTTAAGTCCTCTTTGCATTTAGCAAGCAAGGTTGTATCATCTGTATATCGCAGGTTGTTAATGAGCCTTCCCCTAATCCTGATGTCATGTTCTTCATATAATCCAGCTTCTCAAGTTATTTGCTCAGCATACGGACTGAATTAGTATGGTGAAGGAATATAATCTTGGTACACACCTTTCCTAATTTTAAACTGTTCTGTGTCCCCTTGTTCTGCTTGAATGACTGTCTCTTGGTCTATGTACAGGTTCCTCATGAGCACAATTAAGTCTTCAGAGTGCTCATTCTCTGCAATATTGTCCGTAGTTTACCATGATCCACATAATCGAAAACCTTTGCATTGTCAACAAGATGCAGGTAAACATCTTTCTGGTATTCTCTGCTTTCAGCCAAGATACATCTCATGTCAGCATTGATATCCCTCATTCGATGTGCCCATCTGAATTCTGCCTGAACCTTTGACAGTTCTCTGTAAATGTGCTGCTGCAATCATTTTTGAATTATCTTTAGCAAAATTTTACTTGCATGCGATATTAATGCTATTGCCTGATGATTTCTGCATTCCATTAGTTCGCCTCTCTTTGGAAAGGGCACAGTATAGATTTCTTACAGTCAGTTGGCTAGGTAGTTTTCTTCCAAATTTCTTGGCATATATGAATGACTGCTTCCAGTACTGCCTCAGTTTGTTGAAAGGATTCAATTTGTGTTCCATTAATTTATATATTCTTGTTCTTTGCCAATGCCTTCAATGCACCATGGACTTCTTCAGTATCATTGGTTCTTCACCTTATGTTACCTCTTGAAATGGTTGAACATCGACCATTTCTTTTTGGTATACTGACTCTGTGTATTCCTTCTACCTTCTTTGGCTGCTGTCTGAATCATTCAGTATTTTCCTCACAGAATCCTTCAATAGTGTAAACGAGGCTTGAAATTTTTCTTCATTTCTTTCAGCTTGAGAAATATTAAGCGTGCTCTTCCCTTTTGTTTTTCTAATTCCAAGTCTTTGCACATTTCATTATAATATTAGACTTTATCTTCTTGAGCAGCCCTTTGAGATGTTCTGTTCAGCTTTTTAATCCCCTCATTTCATCCATTGCTTTAACATCTTTAAGCTGGAGAGTAATTTTCAGAGTCTCTTCGGACATCTGTTTTGATTTTTCCTTATTTCTTGTCTTCTTAATGACCTTTTCGATTTCTTCCTGTGTGATGTTCTTGATGTCATCCCACCACTCTTCTGGTCTTTGGTCCTTAGAGTCTTACTCATCACATCTGTTCTTAAGATGATCTCTAGGTTCAGGTGGGATATATTCAAGGTCATATTTTGACTCTCATGGACTTGTTTTAATTTTCTTCAGCTTCAGCCTGAAATTGTAAATGAGAAATTAATGGTCTGTTCTACAGTCTGCCCTGGCTATGTTTTGGCTGATGATATGGAGTTTTTCAACCAGCTCTTTACACAGATATAGTCAATTTGATTTCTGTTTATTCCATCTGGTAAGGTCCATGTGTATAGCCATGTTTTTACAGTGTTTTAAAAAAGGTATCTGTAACGAATAAGTCATTGGTCTTACAAAAGTCTATCATGCGATTTCTAGCACCTTTTCTATGTCCAAGGCTATATTTCCCAAAGACTGAACCTTCCTCTTTCTTTCCAATCTTTGCATTTCAATTGCCAGTAATTATTAATACATCTTGATTGCATGCTTGCTTAATATCAGATAGAAGAAATTGGTAGAATTCTTCAGTTATATCATCACTGGCTTTAGTGGTTGGTACATAAATTTGCATAATAGCTATATTAACTGGTCTTTCTTGTAGACATATCTCTATGGTCCCATCTCAGACAGCATGGTACTTTAAGAGGGATATTGAAATGCTCTTTTTAATGCAGAATGTCATGCCATTCCTCTTCAATTTGTCATTCCCAGTATAGCCAATCATGTGATTGTCAGATTCAAAATGGCCAATACCAGTTAATTTAAGCTCACTTATGCCTAAGATATTGATGTTTATGGATTCCACATCTTTTTGACAACTTCCAATTTTCCTAGATTCATACTTTGTACATTCCATGTTCTGATTAATAATGGATGTTTATAGCTATTTTTCCTCATTTAAGTTGTGCTCCATCAGCAAATGGAGTTCTGGAAAGCTTTATGCCATTTATGTCATTATAGTCAACTCAACTCTTGCCCAGTCCTATTTGGAGTGCCTTCCAACCCACAGGGCTCATCTTCCTGCACTATATCTGAGAATAATCTGGTGCTCTTCATCATGTTTCATTATTCAATATTCTGGTACTGACAGTGTTCCACCACTATTCGTAAGGTTTTCAGTGCCTTTCTGGAAATAGTCTTTCTCTCCTTCTTCCTAGTCTGTCTTTTCTGGAGGCTCAGATGAAACCTGTCCACCATGGATGATTCGGCTGATATTTAAACTATCAGTGAAATAGCTTCCAGAACCACAGCAACACACAAGCAATCACAGTACAACAAACTGACAGATGAGTGGTGGTTGAATTTCTTAGATATTATTAACCATCTTAAGGCAAAGATTTGCTGGAGCTTGGGGGCTCAGGACCATAGTCTCAGGGACACCATGGTTAATTGGCATAACATAGTCCACAAAGACAATGTTCTACATCCTACTTTGGTGAGTAGCATCTGGGATCATAACAGTTCATGGGTGGCTATCTAAGGTACAATGATGGGTCTCTCCCTGTGCAGAAGAAAGAAGATTGATGAGAATTGAAGAGGCTTGGAATCAATTAGTTCAATGGACTAATGGAACATATAAACATCAATCTCCATAACTCTAAGACCAGAAAAACTAGATGGTTGCCCAGCTACCACTACCAATTGCTCTGAAAAGGATCACACTAGAAAGTCCTGGATAGAGTGGTGGAATATGTGGAACAAAACTCAAAATTATTAAAACAAAAACGAAAACAACCCAGGCTTACTGGTCAGGAAGATACTGGAGGAAACTGACACTATGATCCATGACCAGCCTTCAGGACTGGAAAGGAACTCATCCTTGTGGTCAAATTTTGAGCTGAGTAGTAGATAGGTATATAGGGGGACAGCTACACTACTATGGAATGTTAGCCATGAAATAGCCAATCATTCAAAATCAAAAAGGCAACATTTTCCTAAGAACAGGGTTGAAGAGGGATGGGAAGATGGTTGGAATGGAAATAGAAACTATAGGAAGGATGTGGGATAACTGTTGTTGCATGGAGGGGATTGCAATCACTGGGACAAAACACAAGGTATGATTTTTTTAAATGTAAAACCAATGACCATATCTGTAAACCTTCATTCAATTCACAATAAAAAGTAAAAACAAAACAAAACAAAAGCCATCATGACTAAGTGGATGACTAAGTGATGATATTTCTGGCTATTCCTTTCTCTCACCCTCCAGTGTGATATAATGCAAGGAAAACCAAGATTCAAAAGACAGCCAAGCATCTTAACAAAATTTCCCCCCTTTTCCCCATCCCAACCATGTCTCAATCCCTGTATCCCAGAGCCCTGTTGTTCCAAGGTTGTGTATCTATCATTATTTACCTCTGTCCCACTAAGCCCATTCAAACCTGCTTAATTGTCCTCCTGTCTGCTTTGTTCTTCCATTCCCCTCTCCCTTCTTGTATATTGCCCCCCTCCCCAGCACCCAAACTATCCTGTGTCTATTCCCTGCCCTGTGCTCCACATATCCCTCCCTCCCCTCACTCCACCCCCACATCCCAGCAACCAGCAAAGAATCCACCCACCTTTAATATGCGTTCTTTTTCTTAGTCTTTTATAACAGTGGTCCTATGCAGTATTTCTCCTTTTGTGACTGACTAATTTCACTCAGGAGACCTGGTGTGGTGTTGTGGGTTAATGTACCAGACTGCAAAGCCATT
>NW_006408543.1:8942831-8944069 GCF_000296735.1 Chrysochloris asiatica
TATACAAAGAAAACTACAAAACACTACTACAAGAAAACAAAAGAGAACTACAAAAATGGAAACATGTACCATACTCTTGGGTGGGAAGACTTAACATTGTGAAATGTTGATACTACTCAAAGCAACTTACACATATAATGCAATCCCAATCCAGATTCCAATGATACTCTTCAAAGAGATGGAAAAAACTATTACAAATTTTATACAGAAAGCAAAGAGACCCAGGATAAGCACAGCACTGCTTAAGAAGAAGAATAAGGTTGGAAACCTCTCACTCACTGACTTCAAAATTTATTACATGGCTACAGTGGTCAAAACAGCTTGGTACTGGTACAGTGAAAGATACATTGATCAATGGAACAGAATTGAGAATCCAGAAATTAACCCATCCACATAGAGCCAACTGATTTTTGACAAAGTACCTAAATATGTCACATGGGGAAGGGAAAGTCTCTTTAACAGACGGTGCTGGCAGAACTGAAAAGTGATAAGCGAAAGATTGAAACAAGACCTTTACCTCACACCTTATACAAAAACGAACTCAGCGTGGATTAAGGACCTAAACGTGAATCCCAAAATTATGAAGGCCATCAATGAAAAAATAGGAACAAATGAGAGGGCACTAATTCAGAGAATATAAAGACTACCAAACATTTTGAAAAGTACATGAACAAAAGTAGACAAAATAGATGATTGGGACATACTAAAAATTAAAAACATATGTGTATCAAAAGACGTCACCAGAAGAGTAAAAAGGGAGCCCACAGAATGGGAAAAAATCTTTTGCAATGTCACATCTGACAAGGGACTCATTTCTAAAATATATAGGAAACTACAACACCTCTACAAGAAAAAGACAAATAACCCAGTTAAAAAATGTGCACAGGACATGAATAGACACTTCACCAAGTAAGAGATCCGGGCAGCCAACAAACACAAAGAAATGTTCACAATCACTAACCATTAGAGAGATGCAAATCAAAACAACAATGAGATATCAGCTCACACCAACAGTAACAGAAAAGATAAAAAAAAGTTGTTGTCAGGTGCCATCTAGTTGGAACCGACTCATAGCAACCGCATGCACAGCAGAACGAAACAATGTCCGATCCTGGGCCAACCTCACTACCGCTGCCACACTCGATGCCATCAATGATGCCACCTGGCCGATCCATCTCGTTGGGGGTCTTCCTCTTTTTCTCTGACCCTCCATCTTACCCAGCATGACATCCTTTTCC
>NW_006408543.1:8944169-8974542 GCF_000296735.1 Chrysochloris asiatica
ACACCACAATTCAAAGGCATCAATTCTTCTACGACCTTCCTTATTCACTGTCCAGCTTTCGCATCCATATGAGGTTATTGAAAATACCATGGCTTGGGTCAGGCCAACTCCATGGCACTTTACAACAACAACAACTACAAATATGGTGGATTACATTGATCGTTTTTCCAGTGTTGAACCATCCTTACTCCCTTGATATAAACCCCACTTGATCATGGCATATAATCTTTTTGCTGTACTGCTGGATTCTGGTAGCTAGGAATTTGTTGAGAATTTTTTTGCATCTGTATTTATGAGGAGCTCTGGTAGTGTAGTGGTTACAAATTGGGCTGCTAATCTCAAGGTCAGCAGTTCGAAACTACCAGCAGTTCCATGGGAGAAAGATGAGGCTTTCTGCTCCTGTAAAGATTTACAGCCTCGGAAACCCTATGCAGGGTTGCTATGGGTCAGAATCGACTTGACGGCACTTAACAACAACAATAATGCTCACGAGAGATATTGGTATAAATAAGAAAAATTATACATGGTATAGTTTTTTTCTTAGTGATGTCGTTCCCTGGTTTAGACAGATCATGAAACATTCTTTTTGATGATGAATGAGACACCATTCTTCATGAATTTGTCGTTCCCAGAATAGTAAACCATATGATCATCTGATTCAAACTGGCCAATACTAATTCATTTCAGCTCTATAATGCTAGGATATCAATCTTTATGGGTTTCATTTCATTTTTGACAACTTTCAATTTTCCTAAATTCATACTTTGTACATTCCATGTCCCATTATTAATGGAGTAACCATTAGAGATATTCAAATCAAAACAACAATGAGATTTCTTCTTACTCCAGCTTTAATAAAAAACCAGAAAACATCAAATGCTGGTGAGGGTGTGGCAACTATGGGACCCTCCTCCATCATTGATGGGACTGTAAAATGGTGCAACCACTGTGGAAAACGGCAGGGCACTTTCTCAGAAGCTTAGAAATAGAAATACCATATGACTCAACCATTTCCTTACTTGATATACATCCTCAAGAAATAAGAGTCATGAAATGAATAGATACAGGCATACCCATGTTCACTGTAGCATTAGTCACAACAACAACAAGATGGAGACAGCCTAGATGACTGTTAGCAGAGGAATCGTTGAACAAACTTTGGTGCACACACACAATGGAATATTCCATAACATGGAAGAATTACAGCAAATCTTCAAAACACAGAATAACATGCAACCTGGAGGACATCATGCTGAGTGAAATTAATTGGTTGCAAAAGGGATAGATACTCTATGAAACCCCTTCTGTAAAAAGTCAAGAAAAGGTTTTCATTCTGTAACAAACATTTTATGATGGTTACCAGGGGTGGGAGGGAAGGTAGAGTTATTCACTGGATAGTGTACAGACATGTGCTAACTTGGGTGACGGGAAAAAAATAAAGGAAATTATTTTTTTATTTATTCACATATTTGTTTATTTTCATGTAGTGGAAAGGAAGTAACACATATTTATTTTCTTGTTAGACCAACCATTGGGAACTTTTCCACAAATGAAAATAAGGAAAGGAAGGAAAATGAAAAACAAGAAAGGCGAGAATGAGAAGAAACCAACAAAAGTGATTTGGCAATGGGTCGTGGTGATGGGTGAGCAACATGGGGTGCATAGTCGGTAGGTAGGTCTGGATTATACATGAAAAATGGTTGAAATGACAAATATTTTGTTGTGTATAAATTAAAAAAAGAAAATGAATTTGCTGTGTACACTTTAATTCAAATCACAATAAAAAGTTTAGGAACAAAATAAACAAAAAGATACCTACCCATATCTTCCTCTGCAGACCTCTATGAATGTCTCACCTAACATGGTGAGAGGAACTTTTCAGATGCAATGGGATGAAACATTCTGAGACAGAGAGATGGTCCCGGATGACCATCTAAAGGGAAGGTAGAAAGATCAGAGTTCGAGCGAGGTGAGGATGGATGTGAAAGCAGAGGTTTGAGCAAAGCCCAAATGCTAGGCTCCCAAGCAAGGGTAGGGGAAGCCCAGAGCAGATGGCCTTCTTTGCAACACAAGAGTAGAGACATGGTCCCTATCACAGAGGAGAGAGGTGGGAAGAGCCCAGCCTGGGATGACCAGGGCTCAGGTTCTATGGAAGGTGATATGTGAGGCTGGACAGGCAGCCAAGGGTCAGATGCTACCCACAAACATCCACAGGCCGAGGCTGGACCCTAAAGCCGGTGAGGATGCTTTGCAGACCATACACACCTCCTGTTTCATTAGAAAGCCCTGAAGTGTGGAGACTGATGTCCTGAGAGAGGACAGAGTCATAACCTGCTCCAGGGGCAGCAGTTCTGGTGAGTGTCCCAGACTGGATCCCATCTGCAGGGACCGTCACCTGCCTGGGGAACAAGGACCAGGCAGGCCTCACCCCTGCAGAGCCCTGGCTGGGCATGTGCTGAGCTCAGCCTGGCTAATTGTCAGCACTGGTGGGATGTAGGCAATCCCTGGCCTACTAAAGGAAGGCCTTCAGGGGACCTGAGTCACTGGACTCCTTGGAAGTCAGGTGGGTGGGGTCTGTGAATTTCTTTGACCACAAGGGTAGGTCCTGGAGGTCTCTGCCCCTAGAATCATCTTCAAGCACCCCAGAGAAGGCATCTGGGTGAAGGGGCAGAGGGAGTGGCAGAAGGAGCTAGGCCGGAAGCTCCTGGAAGCCACCAAATGGCCTGTGGTGTTAGCTGCCCCCCACCACTGGAAGTGCAGTCCAGGTGCTGTTGGGAAACATTTGGGGGGGATGGTGAAGCACGGGAGGGAACAGAGATGGAGGGGCCTTTGTTCAGGACTTGGGGAGAAGCGATGAAACCCTTGAAAATTAAGACCTGTAAGAGGGAAGATCTGCCAAACTCTGGGCTGGGTCGTTAGGGGAGGAAGCTAGGTTTCTTACTGGCTGTGAGCTTGGGGGCTTAGGTGAGAGGAGAGGTCAAGAGGAGGGACAGGTAGGGACAAAGGGATGATCTAACCTGGACATATCTATGAGTCTTCTCATCCAGCAAGAAGATGCCATGAGCCCTGAGGGTAAGAGTCCATTCTTGGGTTTGTACCTGAGCTTAGGCGCCAAATGCAGAGTTGGCAGCTAGTAGGGGGTGGAGCGGAGGGTGTGGGCAAGTGGCCTAGAGCTGCTGCATGTGGCTCGGATGCTCAGCGACGCTCCACATGGCCACTGAGTCCCACATCCAGCCCCAGCTCTAGATGTGGGAGGCTTAGCGCTGAGCACTGTGTGTGTGTTTTCAGAATCCCAGCCTTGGGAGACTTGTTTGGCACTTATTGAAAACCACGAACAATTTGACAATGGAACAACATCACATCAACATTGTTGCTTGCAAAATACTGGAAATAACCAAGGCGGCATTGCCCAACGGCTCACAGACAGCCTGCCCAGACAGCCTGGGAGCTCCTTCCCCCATCTCAGGATTCTTCAATGGCCACTTGGACCAGAGAAGGAAAATAGAGCCCAGAGAACAGCCCCTGGAGGGAAGGTGGACAAGAGTCTCTTTTCCTGATATTTGAACTAACTGGACAGCAACACTGGTAGGAAGTGTTTATGGCTCCGAGTGGGCTGAGCCTGGCAACCTGGTGGCTGCCTGGGCCAGCGGCCTGTCCCTTTGGTGTGGAAGCTGAGGGTGGAATCTGTTCAGTCAGCAGGACCCGCCCTGAAGATGAGCCCTGGGATTCTGTGGACAGAGGCCCAGAGGCTGGGGCTTGGCAGGGCAGGGCAGGTCCTGGAACCACCCACCTCAGGCTTTCCAGGTGGAGACAGCTGAGAGGGAGGCCCTGAGTGTCGCAGACAGTTAGGCCCTGGACTATTAAATAAAAACTTGGTGGTTTGAACTCACTCAGAGGCTTCTCAGAAGAAAGGTCTGGCAATCAGTTTCTGAAAGGTCACAGCCTTGAAAATCCAAAGGACTACAGTTCTACTCTGCACCCGTGAGGTTCCCTACCATGAGCCAGACTCAACTCTACAGCCACAGGAAGCTAGAAGAGTCATTCTTTGGAACAAGCTCCCAAGTGTGTCATTCCTCTACTTCTTTCCTTCAGACAACAAAGCTGTTGATGGGGGCCCTGTGGCTAATGAGTCTCCTGTCCCAGGTACCTGTTTTCCACTGACATCTTGCCCACCATACTGGTTTTTGTGGACATGGTTGAGGGATGGGGGAAGCTGGGATGCAGTGATCATTCGCCACCATTCAAACCAAGTGCTCCATGGTCCCTGCAGAGCACATGGCAAATGTAGGTAGGAAAATAAGAGAAACTCAACCATGCAATCATTTTGAGCCCCTCCCACCACACACACACACACACACACACACACACACACTCGGCAGCTTTCCTGGTGAGTGTGGGTATGCATGCCAACTTCAGAGTCTTCTAGTCCCCTGATACTCTCTACCCAGGAGCATTCTCAGAGCCTTTGTCTGGAGTCAAACACTTGGCTTGCATTACCCCAGCTCATGCCCACAGTAACACTAGGGCTGGTGGTTAGTAGGCCCATTTTTCTGATCTGCAAACTGAGGTTAGAGCTGTAAATACAATCTTCATGAGCAAGAGGTGACAGAATTGGGACTCAGGCTCTTGTCACTTGCCCCCCTCCCAGCCACCAAACTCAGACACAGACACCTGCCAGACTTCCTCTGGGGACCCTCCACTGGGCACTCCTGGGTTCAGCACACCCCTTCTCTTCACACACTGTGGCCGCTCACCAACTTCCCAATCAGCTGCCCTGGGCTTGTGCCAAGTCCATCAGGGAACAGACTAGACCGACCCTGACAGGACCCTAGCCAGTAGCCTCCATCCAACCTGGGTCTCCATGGGGCTGCTGCCCACTGCACTGCCCAGCACCACCCCAGTTTGTCAGAGTAGTGGCCATACTAGGTCTCAGACGTTGAAGATGTTTGAGGAATTGGTCACTGACCTGGGAGTCTTTGATTACAACCTCTCTGACCATAGACCATGCTCTGAGCCTGAGACTCTGGCTAGCTTCACATCTGGTGCCTGGGAGAGAAGGGGTCAACCCCTCCTGCTGGGACTGACCACTTGCTCTGGCCCCCCGAGGCTGCATGCTTGATGTTACCGCTTCTTGGTGCTTGAGGGGCAGGCCTTGGTGCCCCAGCCTTTAGTTTCTTTATCGGTAAAATTGGGCAGATGCTAGCATCTTGGTGTTGCCAAGAACATCAGCCACAAGCCAGGTAATGCAGGCCCATTTCCTGGCCCTCGAATTGAGCTTCACTAGCGTGGTCCCAGGGAGTCCTGGTGTTGCGCTGTAGGAAAATCACTGGACTGAAATTTTGTTTGAACTGCAAGGTCGGTGGTTCAAATTCACCAGCTGCTCCTCGGAAACCCTATACAGGGTCGCTACGAGTTGGAACCGACTCGACGGCACTTAACGACAAGAGAGATCCTGGAGTGACCAGATCGCGAAGGGACTACGTCCCTGGTGCTTGGATTCTTACGGGTTTTGCTATTTCCATCTCTGGAGCTTGTTTGTGTAGCAGCCCACTTCCTGCCTGTGGCCTGTGCAGACATCTCCGGCGCTGAGAAAGCAGAGACAACTGGTTCCACCACTGGCCCAAGGCCTCAGAACCTAATAGGCCTGGGTCTGAAGTGTTCTCTGCATTCCCCAGGCAGCGCCGCAGTGGGGCTGGGGATGAGGCAGGTGGGAAAGGCTGCTAGGAAAAGGAACTCTGTGTGTAGAGGGGACATGTAAGGGAGCAGGGGCCCTTTGATACCTTTGTTGTTTGTTGTTGTTATGTGCCATTGAGTCAATTCTGACTCAAAGCAACCCTGTATAGGGTTTTCAAGGAGCAGCTGGTGGGTTTGAACCACTTGTGGTTCTCAGTCCAGTGCTGAGCCTACAATGCTACACCAGGAATACCCTTCTCCCCCAGAAAGATGGAGGCCCCAGGAAATATTGGTACTCTCTGGGCATGCTTCTGAGATGGAGATGTGTCGGGGACTGGCCTCGACATAGGGGTTCAGTTCACGAGGAGGAGATACCTGGTGGTGATAGAGATAGCAAAAGAGACACAGAGACGCAAAGAGAGAGACAAAGAGACACTCCGAAACCAAAGTGAATGCTGGACTGGCATCAGGCAGATTCTGCGTTGCAAACATCTCAGCCATGAAGGCCGTAATATCCTGCATAGTAAACATCTTAGCTACACGGGCAGTATGGTTGCAGGCCTGGACTGTGCCCCCTGCATGCTGTAATGCACGCCTTGCCGGTCGTAATGCCCCTGGATTCGTTCTGCGCCTTCCTTTTATTTAGGGGAGGTACTTTACACAAAGCTAGGAGGGGCTAAGACAAGGTACAGCTGTCAATCTTACTTTTCCAGACATTCAGGCAACTTTACATCATACTTTGCAGGTTCGAATCTCACTACCGCAACTTGGTTTCTCAAGCTTAATTAACATACCTTTTAGCACCTAGCCTCAAATAGGGGGAGGAAAGGGAGGATTGGGAGGATTCCCATTGTGTCGGCTGCCCAGCCCAGGTTCTTCAGGAAAAGAGGCTCCTGGGTAAATATGCAGCACCTGGAAACACTTTAGAGAGGGCATTCCTATTGTCCTTGGAACAGACCAGGGAGCCACCCAATTTACCTTGAATGAATTCTCTGAGGGAAAAACTTTGCTTGTTTGGAATTTTAGTCTTGGCTTTTAGGAAAATATTACATTTATCTGTGTATATCAAGGGTTTCATGTCTGCAATTAATAAAAATAATTTGTTTTTAACTGCCAGGTGGCTAGATCTGTTATACTCGGGCTTATAGGGCCTAGAACCTCTGACCAGGCCTTCACGGTCTGCAACAGAGATGTTCTTTACGAGGGGTCAGGGGAGCCCCGGGTGCCAGAACCCTCCCCAAACTGGGCATTCTGCACACGTCACCTCACTTTGTCCTGCCAACAGCGAGCTAGCAAAGTGAACAAGCCCATTTTGCAGATTGAAAAACTGAGACTCAGAGTCATAAAAAGAGGCTGCAGCCAGTCAGAGGTGGAGACACACATCTCTGATGGACATTTTTTTTTTTTTTTTCTTTTAAAGTTTTATTGTGACTTGAGTGATAGTTTACATGGGGGAACATCAGTTTTATAGTCATCGTATCGTATTCATTTCATTGTAATGATTACAATCCCCTCTATGCTTCATCATTCAACACTATTGGCTTCTATTTTTTTTTGTTTTTTGTTTTGGGATGGGGCGGGGGATGTGCACCCAAACACTTCTGCAATATACAACTATTCAAACAATCAAAGGGCACCTCCTGTAAGCCTGCTCCCCGGCCACCTGTATACATCCCCTCTCCCTCCGTGAGTCTAGAGTCCTCAGCTGCTCCATCTTTCCATATCATCTGATAGACATTTGAGGGGACAGGAGTCCTGTGATGAAAACAGGGCTGAGGCCACCCTCTTATGGCCTCAGGACCTCACTGTGGCCACCTTACCTGAGTGTCCTCAGAGAAGACTAGCTAAGGCCAGCCTGGATGGGGTCAGCGAGTTATGGAGGGCCTGAGGGCCAGGGTTCACTAGGATGGTGAGGGCGAAGGGTGTTCAGAAAACCACTCTAGTCACTCCACTGAATAGTGGAGGTGAGCAGAAGGTGAGGAAGCATGTGGAAAGGGGTTTGTGGCCCGGAGACAGAGCCAGAGATGCACAGGCCAGGAAGAGCAAGACCTGCTTGTAGAAGGCCATGTGGTCAGGCAGGAGGCCTGGGAGGACACTTTTAGGGTAATGGCCTCCAGCTAGCAGAGAGGTAGGTGCTCCCCTAGTGGCACAGAGGTGGGGGCTTCAGGGCTAAGGGTGGGATTTGGGAGCAGAGGGTGCCCATACTTAGGATTGAGAGGGAGGTTCAGTTCCCAGCACCCATTTCTCAGATGAAGACACTGAGTGCTAAGAAGCTAGAAAACCTCTTAAGGCCTTTACCTGTGGCTTCTGCCCTGAGGTCCAGGTGCACATTGCCTTCAGATGTCCAGCCAGGGCCACCACAGGTCTCTAGACCCTTCCTCAGGAACATAGAGTCCTGGCTGAGCTGAAGGAGTTGTCCTGGGTGGGACAAATTCTGTGAGGTGGGGGACAGAGATAAAGAAGGCAGAGGAATCTCTGCTTATGCTTCTCCTTCTGAAGGAGCTCTCCTGATAAGTCCCATTTGATGCCGCTGCCCCCTTGGGGAACCTAGGGCGGGGGGAGTGAGATAGGGTGAGACTGTGAGAGATGGAGAGAGACAGAGACAGGGAGAGGGAGAGACACAGACAGACTCCGTCAGCAGTGGCTAGCTGGTACGTCCTTTAGTACTAACATGGACTGGGAAGTTTGTGGGGAAGCAGCAAAAGCTGGGAGACCAGGGGACACCCCCTCATGCCATATTGGGGGGGCAGAAGCTTGCTGCCACCTGCTGTCCTCAGGCCAGTGCCTGGGTGGCCATGGACGTGCTCTTGGCTGGCCCAGAATGGGCTCTTTGTGGTGACCGCTCACTCGGCCTTCATTAGTGGAGCAATTAGGGCCAGGGCTGGGGCTCCCTGAGGACCAAGCTTGCTGCCCCTCCCTTCTCGGGGGAGTTCTGCACTTCTCTCTGAGGATGACCCCAGCGACCCTGGTCGTTGTGGGTGGGCAGTGCTGACCCTGGCTCACAGGAGGCGGGGTAGCTCTTGTCCCTATCTGGCCTGGGCCACAGCTCCCCTCAGTGCCTATAATTGACAGGTCCACAAGAGGGTTTTGTTGACCCTCAGCCAGGGCAGGCACATAGCGGGGGGCCTGGCCCCTTTCATTTCCCGGTCCCCAATTACCCTGGACCAAGAGACTTTTAAATAGCAACACTTAAGAAGCTAGGGGACCAGGGGCTCTCTGAGGCTGTTCACAAAGGAGTGAACGTTTGCTCCTGCTGAAGGGAAGAAAGGCGCTCCACTTGGGTGTAAAAAGAGATGCCAAGTCTGAGTTTTCTGGATCTGATGGTGGGAAGCCTCGGGCAGGGCCCAGGCGAGTGTCCACTTGAAGGCATTCTGGGACAGGACGGGAGCAGGGAGTATGGGCCAGTAAGCATTTCCTCTGTGCTATCTCTGTCTCCTTAGCCTTGTTGACCTTTCAGGTATAGGTTCCAGGGCCACCTCTTCTGGGACACCTTCTTTAATAGCCCCTCTCTGGATCTCCCCAACACTTTGGACTACTTGCCACATTGACTAGGCCCAGACGCCCATGGTCCTGGGCATCCCGGAAGGTAAGGGCTGCTGTCTTTAAGAGCTGGCCCCTAGCCCACAGCCTGCGTGCCAAGGATGAAGGAATGAATAAAGGAGTTAATAAATGAACAAAATAGAGCAGCAAAGGAAGGAAGGAACAAATCTGTAAAGTGATTGATTAACAGATGAATGAATGAACTAACAAACCAGTACAGGAATGAATGGATGGATCAGTAAAGGAATGAATGAAAGAATGAATCACTAAACGATGAATGAAAAATGAACAGGCTAGTAAAGTAGTGGTTAAATGAATGAACACATGAATTGGTACAGAAATGGATGGTGGATGAATAAATAAACCAGTAAATGAATGAATGAATGACTTAATAAATGAATGAATGAGAGAATGAAAAATCAGCAAATGAATGAATGAATCAGTAAAGGAGTAGGTGAGTGAGTGGATGAATGAACAAACAGATATGTAAAAGAATGAATGAAATCCTAGGTGGTGGTAATGTGCCGTGGAGTCGGAACCGACTCATAGTGACCCTGTACAGGGTTTCCGAGGCTGTAAATCTTTACGGGAGCAGAACGCCTCATCTTTCTCCCACGGAACCAACTGGTAGTTTTGAACTGCTGACCCTGAGGTTCACAGCCCAATTCGTAACCACTACGCTACCAGAGCTCCTTACCTCTTAGTAAATCCAGGGCAGCCTTTCTTGGTCTCTTTCCCTTTCTCTCTCCTCAGGCTTGGCCTCACATCTTCTGCCTCTGCCTCACTTGCCCAGTTTGACATCTGTGGTTCTGCCCTCTGGGATAAAGTCACTTATTGTTTCTAAATAGTCTTCATTTTTTAGGGTAGTTGTAAGTTTACAGGAAAGGCATCTTGGTGGCCCAGAGTATTGAGCTGTTAGCTGAAAGGTTGGGGGTTTGAAACCAGTAGATCCTTTGAGGGACAAAAGATGAGGCAGTCTGTCCCCATAAAGATCTAGCCTTGGACCCCCTATGGGGCAGTTCTACCCTATAGGGTCTCTGTGAGTCAGAATCCATTCAGTGGCAGTGGCTTGGGATGGTCTAGGTTTCCAGACAAGCTGTGATGAAAGTGTAGAGTTCCTGTAGACTTCCTGCCCGGCACACTGTGTTTCCCAACTGCTAACCTTACGCATTTCTGCTGCAGATTTTCTACAATTGATGAAGCAATCCGAGGCATGGTTATGTGGTGAGGTTTGCAGTTTACAGAAGGGCTCACTCTGGGCCTTACAGTCCTGTGATGTCCTGTGTCACTGAAGAGCTTCCCCATGCTTAAAATGCCCCATGCTTCACGTCTTGAACCTCCCATCCCCCAGCCCTGGCACCCTGATCTCCTCTTGGTCTCCACTGTTATCAAGTGCTCTAAAATCAGTTCTAATTCACAGGGACCCTGCATAGAGATTCCGAGGCTGTGAATATTTTCAGGAGCAGAAAGTCTCATCTTTCTGCTAAGGAGTGGCGGGTGGGCTTGAACTGCTGACCTTGTGGTTTTCAGTCTAGTGCTTATCCTACAGAGCCACTGTAGTACTTCCTGTTCCAGCATGCCATGCAGTTGTATTCACACGTGTGGCTTTGTTGGATTGGCTTATGAGGACACTTTCCTGGGGCCCAGGGAGATTGTTGACCAGCATCCTCTCCCATCCACAGTGCCCCCAGCAGGAAGAGCTGGCAGTAATCACTTGCGCTGTCCACATGGTGGGGCTAAATCTCGGAAGCCCTGTCAGGAAGCCCAGGGCTTTTGCAGATGGAATGAAGCACAGTCTTGGGCAAATGGTGAGCTCTAGTCTTGGGGTCAGCATTACAGTCTGTCCCCTGCAGAGTGCAGAGCTCTCTGGAAGGATGGTTGGAGATGGTCCCATGTGGGATACCTCCTGTACTACCTAATGGCTGGTGTGTGCTGGCTCCGGGCCCTGCTGGGCTGATTTCATAGGAAGGTAAAAGACCTACGTGTGGAGCCAACAGGGGGCAGGCAGGGTGAGGCCTTCAGAAGGCCACTATGGAGGACCAGAGAGACAACAGGCCCAATGACAGGGTAAAGCAAAATTCAGAGGGTTTGGGGTTGGAGGACTGGGACCTCCATGCCCTGAGATTTAGTGGAGAAGGTGGCTGGGGGAAGGGAGGCCTGGGGGGCGCTGTCCTCTCACATCCTGATGCCCATATAATGGGCAGATTAAAAATATCAAACCAGTTATCATCCAGTTGGTTCCAACACATGATGACCCCATGTTTCAGAGTGGAACGCTATTCCTCAGGAGTTTCACGACAGTGACCATTTAGAAGCAGACCCCAAGGACTTTCTTTCTAGGTACCTCTGTGGGTGGGGTTTGAACTGCCAACCTTCTTCTAAAGCTTAATGGTCTGTGCCACTTATTGTGCACCCCCTCCTCCCCAGGCTGAAAAGCAAAGACAGCCAGAAACTGTGACGGTGACTTTCTCTGCAACAGGAACTTTGCAGCTGGGATTTGGTTAAAGAACTTGAGGAGGAAAGGTTATCCTGGGTCATGTGGTGGCCCCTCATCATCACTAGGGTCCTTATAGGGGTTTGTGGGGGGGATTGTAAGGAGCATGTCAGGGGGACGTAGGGTCAGAAGCCTAAGAACGCCACAGCCTCTAAACCCATGGTCATTGAGTTGATTCTGACTCATAGCCACCCTCTAGGATAGAGGAAACCACCTCAGAGGGTTTTCAAGGTATGAATTATTGTGGAAGGCAACCGCCACATCTTCCCCTATGGAGTGGCTGGTGGGTTCAAACTGTAGAGCTTCTGGCAGTGAAATGCTTAACCAGCGTGCCACCAGCACTCCTTGGAGTAGTGATGAATCCAAAAACCAAACCCACTTCTGTCTAGTTAAGTCTGACTCATAGCAACCCCTATAGGATAGAAGAGAACTGCCCCAAACAGGGTTTCCAATCCGCAAATCCTTACAGAAACAGACTGCCTCATCTTTCTCCTATAAACCGGCTGGTGGATTCTAACCACCAACCTTGCAGTTAACAAATTAATGCGTAACCCTCTGTATCACCTAGGTGTCTTGCAAAAGGTAAACAATGACTTCCCCAAGCCTGGAGCCTCCAGAAAGAACATGCCCTATGGCGGCTTGATTTCCGCTCAGGCAGAGAGACCTACTTTGGACTTGTGACCTATGGAAGGATCAATGTGCGCTGTTTGAAGCTGTCAAGTTTGTCGTCACTTGTCACAGAAGGGTGAGGAAACACGTTCGACCCCCCATCTCTGGGCAGTCAAGTACACCTCTCAACTAACTGTTTGGGGCTCTGACCGCACCTCGCCAACCTCAAACTCTCCCTTCACAACATTGGGGCCAGTTTTCTTCTGCAGAAAGGCTGCCAAGAGCCCTCGGTGTCAGTGCTAGCTCTGACAGCTCCCAGCAACAGCTCCATACAGCGGGGTCTGGGGCGCTACTTGGAAGGCTGAGTGACCACAACATGACCAGGGGAGATGCCTGTGCCTTCGGCTTTCTATTTAGTCCATCAATCAAGGGGGACGCGCTGACAGGCCTCTTGGGTCCGTTTCAAGTTCAAACTGACAAGCGCACAGATTTCACCCCAGAAGGCTGGCCGTCCTACACAGAGGTGTCTCTCTGGGCTCTAGGGCCATCTCAGCTGTAAGCCCCAGATGGACAGAAGCTCACCAGGACTTTCCAGACAGTACAGAGCCCAGATGCTTACTTCTGCTTCTCTGGTGTCCAGCTACAGAACTCATGGGAATTCCAGAGGAATCCTCTGAAGGCTGGAAGAAGGTTAGCTTTCCCTAAGAATGAGACTGAGGCAGAGCAAACAGGGAACAGGAGGCCAGCAGGGGGTTGGGAGCTACTTCAGATGGAAAATACATCCCGCTGGACCCTAGAATCTGTCCCTAGGTAAGACTTCTGCTCAGGGTAAAGGAGACTTCAAGTCTGGGCTCAGAGGATGCAGGTCATGGTGACTCTGTGCTTCTTACCTCAGCCCCCTGGCAGCCTGGGAAAGGCAGCCTCCCCTTCCCCTCCTTCCCTCTTAGACTCAAGTGCTTGGTCAGAGGGTGCCCTGCCTAAATGGGGGCCCTTCTTCTTCCTGAGGAGATTGGGGCTCTGTGGAGAAAGCATGCTCAGGAGAGTCAGACAGACCTGGGCTCCCTTGGTGGACATTCAGTGATGTCTGCTCACAGCTCCTGCTGCCTCCTCGGAGCACGGGCTGCACTTGTCCTTTCTGTCCCATGTCTATCTCCTGGTCAGACAGTGAACTCTCTGAAGCCAGGCACCTGGCGACATTCTTGCAGAACTCTCACCATCAACTTCTCTCACACAGTGTTTCTCCATTCACTCTGCCATCTTGCCAATGCCCTCCAGTGAAGGCATTTAGGATGAGACCAATCTGTCCACTGACTCAGGAGTAGCGTCATTTCAATCAAGGCCTGTTACCTGCCCACAGCCCTCAGCCATGCCCCTGTTTCCCATCTAGATATGGAGACCTTCCAGTCTCAGGACATTTGCACATATCGTTACTCCTGCCAGGACCACATCCCCACTTTCCTCTGGCAAGTCTGTCTGAGACAGTCCTCCCACAAGGTCCCCAGTCCAGGAAACTCCCTGGACACTGGGGGTAGTCATATAAATGCACTATGTTATTTTGTGCATTGACACTTTCCTTCAAGTACACCTATCTTGTTTTTCCATGGTTTTCCATGTATTACCCTCTTACTGCACATCGCAGGTTTTTAATGAGTCTTCCTCCAACCCTGGTGCCACGCTTCTCCTCATATAATCCATCTTCTTGGTTTATTTGCTCAGCACACATTGTACTTCAGTGTAAAGTTAACAAAAATCCTCACTGCAAGACCAATAAATAACATCAAGATAAATGAAGAAAAGGTTGAAGTTGTCAAAGACTTCATTTTGCTTGGATCCATTATCAACACTCATGGAAGCAACAGTCAAGAAATCAAACAACATATTGCATTAGGCAAATCTGCAGCATAAGACCTCTTAAAAGTGTTCAAGAGCAAAGATGTCAGTATGAGGACTAAGGTACTCCTGACTTAAGCCATGGTATTTTCAATAACTTCATATTCATGTGAAAGTTGGGGAGTGAATAAAGAAGACCATAGGAGAATTGATGCATTTGAGTTATAGTGTTAGAGGAGAATACTGAAAGTCCCATTGTTGTTGTTGTTAAGGGCCGTCAAGTCGATTTCGACTCATAGCAACCCTGTATAGTGTTTCCAAGGACTAGATGGTGAGCTTGAACCTTCGACCTTGCAGTTCAAATGGCTTTGCAGTCTGGCGCATTAACCCACAGCGCCACACCAGGACTCCAGAAAGTACCATAGACTTCCAGAAAAACAAACAAAATGGTTTTGGAAGAAGTATATCCAGAATACTCCTTAGAAGCCAGGATGGCCAGACATCATCTCTCATAATTCAGACATGTTATCAGGAGGGACCAGTCCCTGGAGAAGGACATCGTGGGTAGTAAAATGGAAGATCAGAGAAAAAGAGGAAGACCTCCAACTAGATGGATCTGCACAGTGGTGGCAGCAGTGACGTCAAGCATAGCAATGATTATGAGGATGGTGCAGAGCTGGACAATGATTCCTTCTGTTAGGCATAAGTTCACTAGGAGTTGGTATGAGCTTGATGGCACCTAATGACAACAGTAACAAAATCCTGTCACTTAAACATCATTTCTTTGAGAGGAGAAAGGGTCCAAATTTCCCCCAGGTGTCAGGAGCACCAGGAGAAGATGGGGGCGGGGTGGATACAGAGGAAAGAGTTGGTGACTGAAATTAAATCCCTGACTTCTCCCTCACAAAGGCACCCTGGGGTTTTCAGCAGACTGAGGTAAGTGACGGAATTAGCTAGAGGAGAGACTCTAGCTAACCTGTGAGAAGAGGAAATGAAGTCCTTTGGCCCACGCCTGGGTTTTCTGGGAGCGATAACCACACCAGAGGAAAGGGGAAGACATTTCCACTGTTTTTACTGTGAGCACAATCCGAGGTCAGTGTCTGAGAGCCGGGGAGGAGATGGAGGAAACTGGGGACATCTGGAAGTTTTGTTAATGAGGTATAGTTGGTCAGCTCAAGTTGGTGGAAGGTATGGCCGGTGGAAGGGCTTTCTGAGTTCCTTCCTATATGGATTGAATTGTACCTTTCCCTCTCCCCACAAGAAATGTGCAAGTCCTAACCTGTGTGCCTATGAGTGTGACTGGTTTGAAAATATGGTCTTTAAAGATGTTTTCAGTGAGCATGAAGCCATATTGGGGTGGGGGCCTTTTAAAAGACAAGAATAAACACACAGACCAAGACCTAGTGGGGGAGAAAGCCATATGAAGACACAAGTCTGGGCTACCAGAAGCTGGGAGAGACAAGGGAAAATGCTCCGTAGAAACTTTAGAGGAAGCTTGGCTTGGTCAACGTGTTCCTGTGGACTCTGTGAGACACTACATTTCTTTCGAGTAAAGCCATCTAGTTTGTTCTAATTGCTATGGTAGGTCTAGAAAATGAATCTACTTCTTCAGATCACAAACTGAGTGGTTGTGGTTCTAAAATTGTCAACCAGTGTTGATTTTTGTTCATTCCTTCTGTTCTTCCATCCATTCATCTCTCCATTGATTCATCCACCAATCCATTCATCCAGTCTCCCATCCATCCATCTACCCATGTTTCTCCCCCATTCTTCCTTCCTTCTGTTTACCTACCCATGTTTCCATCCAACCATCCATCCACCCATCTTCTGTCACCCATTTCTCTCTTCAGCACTCACATGCGTGTCATTAGTGTTGGACTCTGGAAACCCAAAGCTGAGTCAGACCTGCTCCCTTCCGGAGGAGTGCTCAGATTGCTGCAGGGGACCTCAGTGACACACAGAATCACAGAATGGAGACCAGAAGCCTAGAGGGTGGTACACAGAGAGGCCCAGAGGGGAGCTCTCAGACCCAGCCAGAGGAGGAGGTGGTCCCAGAGGAGGTTTTCTGGATGAGGTGACCCCACTCATTTCATGAGTTATCCACAGAGTTAGAGAACCAACACGTCCTCTGTCTCCAGCCCACTGGCATCTTCCAGCGCTGTTAAGCATAAACCTGCCCTCACCCTGCAATTTAATCCCAGCTCCCACAGCGCCACAGCTTTCCCAGACTCGAAGACAAAGATAAAAGCATTGTAATAATCACAGCAAGATGAAAAACAATAACAATCCTTAGCAACAGGGGAAAAAAAACGCGATGCTGTCGCTTACATCTCGATAAATTGTCAAATTTATCTTCTTGTGCTGATCCTCCCCTTCTCTATTTCATTTACAGTGGATTTTTAATAAAAAATGTTGATAAAAATCAAAGTAGCATAATCAAAATAGAAAAGTTTGACATTTATAGATGTTGTTTATTACTTTAGTGTTTTTAAAATATTAAAAAAGCACAACAAAATTAGTTTCTTATCAAATGTCAAATTTTCATCAAGTTCTCGCCTACAAACTCTTTCAACTTTGTTCGTTAGAACAAAGTTGAGTGTCTCTCTGAGGAATGTGGGGGAGAGAGTCCCCACAGACTTGCAGTGATGTTTTTCTCCACATCATCGCTTCACTAAAAAATAAACTTGTCACGTTGTCTTTCTAAGAAGCTTTGAGAAATAGCTCACTTTTCTGGTTCTTACTCTCCCCCCTTTCACAGGTGTATCTGTTGTTCTTTCTGTGTACCCATACAACATATACTTGTTGAGTTGATTCCAACTCAGAGACACTGACTCTCTAAGATAGAATAGAACTGCCATGTACGAGGAGTCCTGGTGTGGCACCATAGGATAAACACTGGACTGCTAACTACAAGGCTGGTGATTCAAACCCACCAGTTGCTCCTAGACAATTCTATGCAGGGTCGCTATGAGTTGGAACTAACTCTATGGGACTGGGTTCAAACCATGGACTTTTCAGTTCACAGACCAGTCAGTGCTTAGCCTGCTGTGCCACCAGGGCTCCTTATAGAAAACAAACCCAGACGAAACAAAAAACTCACTGCCATTAAGTCATTTCTGACTTTGCGTCATTGTTGCGACGTGCCGTTGAGTCGGTTCCAACTCATAGTTACCCTGTATAGGGTTTCTGAGGAGTGGCCGGTAGGTTTGAACTTCCAAACTTGTGGTTATCAATCAAGTGCTGATACTATAGTGTCACATCAGAACTCTAACTTTATCTGTTGTTGTTGATAGGTGCTGTTGAGTCAGTTCCAACTCCCTATGCACAACAGAATGAAACTCTTCCCAGTTCTGGGAAATCCTCACAGTCCTTGTTACCCTTCCATCCATTGTTGTGGCCACTGCTCATTTAGATCATTAGCAACCTTCCTTCCCACCCACCACCCACCCCCGCTGCCTCTACACAAGACCTTTTTAAAGTATTGAAGAGCAAAGATGTCAGCTTGAAGACTAAGGTGCGCCTGACCCAAGCCATGGTATTTTCAATAACCTCATATGCATGCGAAAGCTGGACAGTGAATAAGGAAGACCGTAGAAGAATTGATGCTTTTGAGTTATGGTGTTGGAGGAGAATATTGAAAGTGCCATGGGCTGCCAAAAGAACCAATAGATCTGTGTTGGAAGAAGTGCTGCCAGAGTGTTCCTTGGAGGCCAGGATAGCCAAAGTTCGTCTCTCATACTTAGGACATATTGTCAGGAGGGACCAGTCACTGGAGAAGAATATCATGTTTAGTAAGGTGGAGAGTCAGAGAAAAAGAGGAAGACCCCCAGCGAGATGGATTGGCCAAGTGACACCATCAATGGGTGATGATAATAGTGAGGTTGGCCCAGGATCGGGCAGTGTTTCATTCTGCAGTACATAAGGTCACTATGAGTCGGCATCAACTTGCTGGCACCTAACAACAACACTTTGCCAATCATGACATCCTTCTCCATGGACTGGTTCCCCCTGATAATATGTCCAAACTTTTACAGATGAAGTCTTCTTGGCTTCTAAGGAGGATTCTGGATGTATTTCCTTTTCTTCCAACAGATTGGTTTGTTATTCTAGTAGTCTATGAGTCCTGGTGTGGCGCTGTGGGTTAATGCGCCAGACTGCAAAGCCATTTGAACTGCAAGGTCAGCGGTTCAAGCTCACCAGCGGCTCTTCGGAAACCCTATACGGGGTCGCTATGGGTTGGAATCGACCTGACGGCACTTAACAACAACAACAGCATGGTACTTTTAATATTCTCTTCTAACATCATAACTTAAATGCATCAATTCTTCTACTGTCTTCCTTATTCGCTGTCCAGCTTTCACATGCATATGAGGCTATTGAAAATACCATGGCTTGGGTCAGGAGTACCTTGTTGTTGTTGTTGTTGTTATGTGCCGTGGAGTCGGTTCCGACTCATAGTGACCCTGTACAGAGTTTCTGAGGCTGTAAATCTTTACGGGAGCTGGTAGTTTCGAACTGCTGACCTTGCGGTTCCCAGCCAGATTCGTAACCACTATGCTGCTACCAGAGCTCCTTTAGACCTCTAATATATTTGCTGTTGAACAATTTATAGAGGTCTTGTGCAGCAGATTTACCTGGTGAGATATGTCATTTGATTTCATTGTTACTTCTGTGAACGTTGATACGATTCTAAGCATAATGAAGTCCTTGAAACTTCAAACTTCTCTCCATTAATCATGATGTTATTCACTGTTCCAATGGTGAGGATTTGTGCTTTCCTTACATTGAGGTAGAACCTGTACTGAAAACATGGTCACTCATTGTGTACATCACATTAGGCAACCTTCACCGTTATCCATTACCACATGTTCCCATCCCTCCTAACAGAAGCTCGGAACAAAAAGGAAGCCCACTGAGGTTCAGTAAGTTCCGACTCATCACAGCCCTAGAGGACCGAATTGAACGGCCCCATAGGGCTTTCAAGGCTGTAAATCTTTACAGAAACAGACTGCCACATCTTTCTCCCTCAGAGCAGCTGGTGAGCTCCAATGGTTGACCATTCGGTTAGTAGCAGAGTGCTTAACAACTGAGCCACCAGGGATCCTAATAGGAGCTCCATGTCCTCTAAGCAATGAGTTCTGCTTACCAACACCCCACCCCCACCACCTCCACTTGTCTGTCCACCCCTGGGAGCCATCAATCACTTTTGCTCTGTATGCACTTGCCTACTCTAGGTGTTTCCTGTAAGAGGGATTATGCAATATCTGTCCTTTTGTGAAAGATGTCACTCACTATGAAGCCCTCTGGGTACCTTCACATGGTAGCAGGCATCAAGACTTCACTTCTCTTGATGACCGACTAATAAATCCCCTTTGGAGAATACCTGGGAGCAAGAATGGCACAGATGGGGGCTCTGCCCATGGGAGGGCGAGCACCATTTCTGGTTCTGGATCACTGGACACCCATCTTGGCCATGACAACTTCCTGGTGAGCCCTCCAAGGTGGTTTCTGAGTTTCTAGCTTGGGGTTACCTGAAGCTTGGGGATAGTGTGGGCTGAATTGTGCCCTGTTTAGAAATGATCATTTCAAGTTCTAATCCCTAGGATCTGTGAAGATGACTTCATTTGAACATCGGGGTTTTGTAGATGCAATCAAGTTAACACGAGGTCATACTGGAAAGGGTGATCCCTAAAGTTGGTGACATGTGCCATTATAAGTAGATGTTTGGAGACAGACAGACTCACGGAGGGAAGACAACCTGAGTCCTAGGGACAAGGACTTCCAGAGACCTGAGTGGTACCTCTGTTTGCCACTAAGAGTCCAGATGAGGTAAAGATGTACTTCTTCATCTGGTACATCCTTTCCAGGACCAATTGTGGTGACTCTGAATTCAACTCTCATGCAGGAAGTTTGGAAAGTCACGGCAGACCTGGTCAAGACTGCAGGGAAGGAGGTGTCTCTAGGCTGAGGAGGTGCTTATGAGGAGGGAGCTCATGTCTGGTTTCAGGTAGAGTTGGTGGGGGAAAAGGTCAGAGTTTCCCAGGGGTGGGAGGACAGTTCTGTGACTGGGGTGCAGATGAGCAAGGTGTTCACGCAGATATCTCTGCCTCCAGGGAAACACCCTGACCCACGAACTCTGAGCTGGGGTGCAAGAGTCCTTGAGGCTGAGTGGGTGTTGCAGGAGACCCCATGGATTGAGTAGGTGCAGGAGACCCCATGAGTTGGGTGGGTATAAGAGACCCTGTGGGCTAGGGAGCTGCCAAGGGTGATTTTTCTGGGGACGGTCCTTGTCATGAAGGTTGTTCGGGCTGGATGAGCATCCTTCTTTGAAACAAGTGCTTTTGGAAACAGCCTCTGCCCAAGTGCCAGAAAAGCCCTTCTGAGAACTTTATTACACTATATGTACATGGGCAGAAGCCAGATGCTTGGCCCTAGGATATTTAGTCTCTTGAGGGTGCCTGGGCCACTATTGTGCCTCGTCATTGTGGCCCTTGGCAGGCCTCTATAATCTTGTTAGTGTCTTCCCATGAATGTCCCCTTTGTGGACACACATATGCATACACACACAAAGTAGCCCAGCCCCTCCTGCCATGGGGGATTTCCAGTTAGGAGTGATAGATAAGGGGTCCCAGACCACAACCCCAGGTGCATGACCCACCTGATGACCCCAGGATCTCCCCCATAAAGAACTAGCATCTGCTGGGGGTGGGACATCGGCTGAGAGAAGCCTTCAGAGGTCTTGGGAATGTCTGACATAGTCTGGGGGAGGTTTTGGAGCATCTGAGACCCACACTTGAGTTCTGTGCACTTTGTTGTTGTTGTAAAGTGCCATTGAGTCAGTTGTAACTCATAGTGACCCTGTATAGGGTTTTCCAGGAGTGGCTGATAAGTCCGAACTATCAACTTTGTGGTTCAAGTCAACTTTGTGGTTCAAACCAACCTTGCAGTCCAATGCTTTATCCTATAGCACCAAACCAGGACTCCATTCACACTGACTTTGAACTCGTCTTTCAAGACTTCATCCTAAATAGTATCAACGAACCAGCCAATGAGTGACAGTGTGCCTTGGGTTCCTAACGAGTTACTGGGAAGCACCGGAGGTCCACATCCAGATTCTGATGCCTGCCCACCTCACACTCCTCCAGAGAGCTTTCCTAAAGTCCTCTCTGAGTCTCTGGGCACTAGGATGGCTCTGTTTCCTGTAGATCACCAGCCCTTCCCCTATGAATCACTGTCATGATCTGTCTTGCCCCCACCCTCTACCCTAAGCATAGGACTACCTCTTGCATGACCATACTGCAGAGCAGCAGTTACTCTGGACAGACCAAGACTGGTGCCTTGCCCTGGGTGTGTGGATCTGGTGAGGCCTTTTCCTGCTGACCCACTGACTGGACCCCCCTGGCTGTGAGAACAGTCAGCTGCATCTCTGGCTGCTGCCGTCTTGGCTGACCCTTCATGCCTGGAGAGGTGTGCCCATTACTGGGGCCACTTGCCTCCTTCTGTCTCAGCCCCTCCACACACCCACTCACCCTACACGAAAGGCCCTGCCAGTTTCCCTAGAAAGCCAGGTGCGCCAGGTGCGCCAGGTGCGCCAGGTGTGCCAGGTGAGGGCAGGGGCACTGTAGAGCCAAGACGTCTAGTTGACCACTCAGATTCAGCACTTTTTAGTGAGGTGTAACAAATGTGTAGTTGGGAGGTAAAGCCACTTGACTGAAAAGCCCACTGCCCTTAAGTCCAGTCCCACTCTTAGTGACCTTACAGGGTCCAGTAGGCTTGCTTCATTGGGTTACCAAGACTCTGAATCTTTACGAGAGCAGCTGATGAGTTAGAATCACAGACCTCGTGGTTAGCAGCCTAGTACTTAACTCACTGCGCCACCAGGGCTCCTTCGCAAAATTCACTGCTGTAAACTTGATTCTGACTCTTAATGGCCCTGTATAGGGTTTCTGAGGTTGCAACCTTTACAGGAGCAGAAATCCTCATCTTTCTCAGGCAGAGCACGTGGTAGATTTGAACTGCCAACCCTGTGGTTAGCAGTCCAAAGCTTATCCTACAACACCACACTGTTCCACTTCCATTGAGTTGGTTCTGGCTCATAGTGAACCCTGTATAGGTTTTCAGAGGAGTGGGTTTGAACCGCCGATCTTGTGCGTAACAGTCCAGTACCTATTCTACAGCGACATATCAGTGACCCCTAAAATGACATGTCCCCTCAGAACCTTTGAAAATAGAATCTTTGCAGATGTCATTGCCTTAAAGATCCTGGATTTAGAGTGGACCCCAAATCCAATGACCAGTGAAAGAGAAAGGATAGAAGAAGACACTCAGAAAGGAAGGTGTGGAAAGACGGAGATAGAGAGACAGACGGATGCAGACATAAGACAAGGGACACCAAGAGCTTCTGGCAGTAGAAAAATCTAGAAAAAATAAGGAAGGATCCTTCCATCGAGTGTGGGGTGAAAGCAAAGCCCCTGGGCAGCTTCTGTCCCCTTTTGTCCACTAGTCCCTAAGAGAGTAAATTCTGTTGCTGTTAGCCACGTGGGCCATGGACTTTGGTACATTGCCTTGGGAAACTCTTTTTTTTTTCTTTTTAAAGTTTTTATTGTGAGTTGAGTGCAAATTTCTGGGGAAGATCATCAGGTTGTTTTTTTATAAGGATTTTATTGTGGATTGAGTGAAAGTTTACAGGGTAGATCATCAGTTTTACATTCAATAAATCATATAACTCTTTCATTACATTGATTAAAATTCCCTCCATGTACCATCAATTAACAGTATTTCTCTCTATCCACTTTAGCTTTTTTAAAAAAATACAAACAAAAAACCCCACTCAGGCATATATAATAATTTATATCTCCAAAAGGGCACATTCTGCAAGTCTGCCTTCTGGCCACCAGCTCTTAGTCCCTGTCCTCCCATGAATCTAGAGCCCTCAATGGCTCCCCCTCTCCATGGCCCATCTCTGCCTCCGTCTCTGGCGTCGCTGCTTCTCTGGATAAGGTCCCGCATCTGCTTCTCCCTTGATGGTCCTAGGGTCCTCTGCTTCTGGACTGTAAGATTAACCACTCCCCTGTTTTTGTTACAAAACTTCTATCTTTACAATTGTGAAAGTCGCAATTAGTCTTGATAACAATTATTCACTATTGAATCATACGAATCTTATCCCCATCTCTTTTTACCAGACCCATCTAGACAGGATGAAATCTATTCTCTGGGGACTCTTTCTTTCCCCCCATACTCTTAAACTAAACTCCCTCTTGAAACCTTATAAGCCAGTCACTTTGTGCCTTTATTGCCCCCTCATTTTAGGTAGCCAATGTCTAAGTTGCCCGACCCTATCTATCCTGTGTACAGAGGGGATAGCATTGAAACTTGATGTGAAGACTCCTTCCCTCTCTGTTGGTATTTAGAGTTACTACTCTCTGAGTACGTCAGGTTCATCAAATTGTAGCAATTTACCCTTGTTTCCTTTATAAAAAAAAAAAAAAAAAAAAAAAAAAAAAAAAAAAATTTTCCTCTAGTCAAGTTCTGATTATCGAGCCTAGGGAAACTCTTATAAGACAGAGGCAGACTCAGGGTCAGATGCAGATAAGCCTTGTGACTTTGGGGAAGCCCTACTTCCTGTTGGAGGCTGCGGTGAAGCGTGGGGGTCAGGATCCTGACCCTGTCTGTGTGGGATAAGCAAATTCCAAGGAGAGAATCCAGGCTGCATTGGGTATGTGGAAGGGCCTGTTTTGTTTAGAGGGGACTCTCTGAACTCCAAGCAGGGAGCTTCTGCCCCGGTCTGGCATGAGGCCAGGTGATGGACAACTCAGCCGAAGCCGGTTCTAGCCGGCTGAAGTCATGTTTATTGTCCATGCACCATAGATACCGTCCTGTGGTCAATAAGCTGCGGGTGTAATGAGCACCGTGCAAGCAGACAGCCCTCCTTGGGTTCCAGCTTGGCCCCCAGCCCTGGGATTTTTGCTCAGAAAGCGAAGTCAGTTGCTTGCTGCTCCCAGACCTGTCTCCAAGTCCACGTACAGCTGCATGTGACCGGAGCCTCAGCCAGACCAGCATCTCAGGGTGCCTCGCCTCGGTTGGAGGTGCTGATCATGGCAGGGAGGTAATGTTCCAAAGTGTTCCTCAAACACTGGAGCTTGAGAGAACCACGTTGTTTCACGGACTTTGAGGATAGCAGATCTGTCTCATAATTTCCCAGACAGGAAAACTAAGGCCTAGCAGGTAAGGGAGTTGCTGGGCTGCAGTCAGAGACTGGTTGAAGCCAGGGGGTGGGACTTCCAGTCTCACTGCTTCTGTGGATCCAAGCTGTCCTCACACATGAGGACCTAAGACCCCCACCAAGGACCTGGCTCTATCCTTGTTGTAGTCTCTGGGACTGGAACTCACGCCTAGCAAGACGTCCCTGTCTCTTTCCTGGGAACAATGTTGGTGACAGGAAGCCTTCTCTTACATTTGCTGAGGTAATCGCCCTCTGACCTATGACCCCATGCCCAGCTCAACAGAGCAGAGCACTTTTCTGTTCCCTGTACCTTGCTCCTGGTTGAGGCCCTGGATGTGTGGTCTTCATCTCCACTGACCAGACTCATTGAAATCCAACAGTCCCAGCTTCCAAATCTGGGCCTACCTACTGTGCCCCCTCAGCAGTTCCCCAACGGGAAGGTAAGCTCATTCCAGCCATGACCCTTATGTCAGGAGGGTTCTTGTAAGCTGAGGTCATTCTCCAGCGAAGCTCAACAGGAGCTGGGGGACTCTTGACAAGTTTTAAGGACGTTATGAATGCTTAGTAGACTAGCTGCATCCTGCCATGCCAGTAACCAGGTCAAGGCTCGTCCACCCACCCTGAGATGTCTCACATGTCCAATGTTCCCACGCGAATGAGGGAGGTTGACCTGTAGGCGCTGCTGTGGGCCGACACTGCTGCCCTGCTGACCCCTAATACCCCACAGAACCGCGGAGCAGGCCAGGCATGGCTGGGAGACCTATTTAACAAGGGCCAACGCAGACACGGGGGAGGTAAAGCCATTGTCTTCACACCCCCCTCACACACTAACACACACACAATACACAACTCACACACTCACAAATGCATACATACAACTCACTCACACACAACTCACAAACACACACTTACAGACAACTCACAGACATACATTCACACACAACTTATCCACACACTTACAAACACTCATACATACAACCCACTTACATACACATACATCTCACATACACACAAAACTCGCACACAATGCATAACTCACACACACTCAACCACAACAAACTCACACACATGCACACACACAACTTATCCACATACTCACACACACTCATACATACAACCCACAAGCACACAACTCATGAACACACACAACTCACACACACAACACATACACATTCATACACACAACTCATAAACACACACACAACTTACAACAATATACTTACACACACAACTTGTACACACTCATGCATACCACTCACACAAGATGCATACACAATTTACACACATATACACTCATGGACTCAAAACTCACTCACACTCACATATTCATACACTTAACAACTCATGTGTGCATATGTGCACAAATACACACATGTGCAACTCAGTGACCATCACACCCACTTACACACACAGTCACACACTTGCCCAAACACTCACTCACGTACACTTTCACAGTCTTCACAGACCTCCCTCATACACAACTCCTTCACACACATTCTCATGCACACACTTGTTCATACACATGTACAAACACACACATTTTTGCAGACTCATACACACTCACACTCACTCACACACACACTACCTAATGACGGTAGACAAACTACAGGTGAAGGTCTGTCTGTATGTGGATGTGCTCATTCATCTACTTATTTCTGCGAGGTTTCAGGAACGGTGTACACATGTTGCGACAAGTCCAACAAAGTCCCTGCTGATATCTCTGTTCTCACCTCCTCCCTGTTCCCTTCTCTCCTTGGCCACATGTGCCTCCCTTGCTATTCCTAGATTCCTAGGTGACTTCTGGGCATGAAGCTATGCCATTCCGGTCCTATAGCTGGTCCCTTCTCAGTATTTAGCTCTCAGCTACATTGGTACCTCTTCCAACAGGCGTCTTCCTGGTCTCTACTTGCCTAATGCTTCAAAGCAGCTCGCAGCCACAATGGTGACAACCTCACATCTGTGTTTTATTCTTGTCCCAGCACCCACAAGATTTCAAGTGGCCTTGCTTTATCCACTTGTTGGCTTCCTAATGTCACTAGCTGATCGCTCCCAGAGTTCAACCTACTGGCATGGCTACTCCTGGGATACTAGACTTAGCACACTGCCTGGCACAAGCAAGAATTTCATAAGAGAATGAATAAATGAGTGAAGCAATGAAAGAATAAATAAATTAGTTCCAATCTGGTGTGGGGCGGTAGAATAAGCACTCGACTACAGAGTCAGTTTGAACTGCAAGATCGGCAGTTCAAACTCATCATTCGCTCCTCTGAAACCCTACACAGGATCGCTATGAGACAGAACGGACTCGACAGCACTTAACAACAACACCACCACCATAATGTAATGAGAATTAAAATAAGAAGGTGAGGAAAAGCAAAGATACAAGCAGGACAAGCAAATGGAGCCAGGCTTGAGCCACCCCAAAGTCCCATTTAGTGAGCTTCCTGGGAGCCAAGACGAAGAGGAAAGTAAGATCAGTCATGTGAGTGAAATGACAATGACATATATCAAATCTACAGGTCACGAGGCTCTGGGCTGTTTCTGGTACTGAGACCAGACAGATGCTTTCCCCAGGAGCATGAGTGAAGTCCTCGGGGTGAGAACAGGGATCCTCTTAAAGCTGCTAATTTTCAATGCAGTCCTGATGGCTCATTTCAAAATGTGATTGAGACGAACCTGGGGCAAAGGAAGCCACTTTCATGCCTGACTGGAAACGGGAAGGGGGCCAGGGTGTCCTCTCCACTCTGAACATGAACACTAGGGGTAGATCATGGATATTCTGGGTTGCTGCTTTTCTGAGTGGCCTCCTGCCTCCCACTCAGGAATACACAGACAACAGGCAGCTCACAGCCTCCTGGATCCCCCACCTCTGCATCTTTGGGAAGCCTGTTCCCCTGCACCCCAGAGCCCCGCAGCTAAGATCACGAAGCACCAAGTAGTACAAGCGTCATACTCAACGCACAACTCAGTCAGCTCGGACGATAAGTAATCCCTCTCCAGGGACACCGAGGTGGGGGCGGTCGATACACGCTGCAAGCCATCAGGAATGTTTCTGACAGATTTCTCCTCAAGGTGGTAAAAAAGTCTAACGGGGTTTGCAGGGTCTGGGCTGTGGCTGAAGCCTGTCTTCTGGAAGCTCCTGTTTACGGAGCTGAGTGCATTCCCTCTAGCCCTGACCACCCACTGCCTCAAAGACCTCGGTGTACAGGAAAACAACAATGAGGGGGGCATTCACATAGACCAGGGGGCTGGGAAGAAAAACCCAAGTTGTGCCGACTGTCTTAGTTTGCTAGGGTTGCTCTAAGAGAGAGATCACAGGTGGAAGCTTTCAAGAACAGAATGTTTTTTTTTTGGTCCTCACTCTTCAGGAGGCTTTGGTGTTGATGTTGTCTGTTATTGAGTCCATTCCTCCTCATGGTGACCCCACGTATTCACGGTAGAACTGCACCATAGTGTTTTGTGAGCTTTCGGAAGCAGATCACCAACCTTTAGAATACTTTAGTCAAGTACTCAACTATGCTACCTGTGGACACCTTTTGGAAGGCCAGGGGTCTAAATTCAGGAGGCCGGCTCTGGGGGCTGACTCTTGTCTCTGTTTCTCTAGTCAGCACTCTTGAGTCCCTTGGCAATCTTCAGAAAGCATCTCTCTGCTTCCGTATCCAGCTATGTTTGCCCCTGGAGCTGCAGGATAATGCACTGGAGCACAAGGTCAGTTTGAACTGCAAAATTGGTGGTTCAAACTCATCAGCTGCTCCTTGGAAACTCTTTCTTTACAAGGGTTGCTATGAGTCAGGACTGACACGAAGGCACTTAATAACAACAACAATGCTGAAAGACCTCATCAGCTTAACCTATTTCTAAATAGATTACATCCACAGGTACACAGGTGTCCTCTAGAAGACTTCCATGCTTCCATTCTCCCACACACGATGACCCTGTTGATAACACAATGAAACACTCTCAGGCATCACCCTCACAAACACAGCTTTGTTGATTTCATTGTTGCAGCCTCTGTGTCAGTCCATCTTGTTGAAGGTCTTCCTCTTTTTCATTAACTCTATACATTGCCAGGCATGATGCCCTTCTCCAGGGACTGGTCCCTCCTGACAACATTCCCAAAGTATGTCAGATGAAGTCTTGCCGTTCTCATTTCCGGAGCATCTGGATGTACTACTTCCAAGACAGGTTTGTTCATTCCTCTGGCAGTTTCTAGTCTATTTGATATACTTCAGTATTATTTGCTGATACTCCCGACGGTGTTGTTGCTATTGTTGTTAGGTGTCATTGAGTCAGTTCCAACTCATCGTAACTCTATGCACAACACAACAAAACACTGCCTGATCCTGTGCCATCCTAACAATTGTTGCTTTGTTTGAACGCATTGCTACTCTCACTGTGTCAGACCATCTCCTCGGGGGTTTGCCTCTTTTTTTTTTTGCTGACCTTCCACTTTACCAGATATGATGTCCTTCTTCTTCAGAGACTGGTCTCCCCTGACAACATGACCAAAGTCTGAGAGATGAAGTTTAGTCGTCCATCTTGGCTTCTAGGGAGCATTCTGACTTCTCCTTACAACACAGAATTATTTGTTCCTGACCGCTCACGGTACTTTTAATATTCTTCTCCAACACCGTAACTCAAATGCATTGAATCTTTCATCATCGTTGTTCAATTATAATAAGCATATGTTGTTGTTGTTGTTGTTGTTATGTGCCATCGAGTCGGTTCCGACCCATAGCGACCCTGTATAGGGTTTCCGAGGGTGTAAATAAGCATATGAGGCAATTGAAAATACCATGCCTCGGTGCACCTGATGTGTACCTTAGTCTTCCAGCTGACATTTGAAAGAAGTCTTATGCAGCAGATTTGCCTAGTGCAAATCAAATACCATTTGATTTCTTGTCTGCTGTTTCCGTGTGTGTTGATTGTGGATCCAGTGAAATGAAGTCTTTGACAGCTTCAAAATGTAGTCTTTGACAACTTCAATCTTTTCTCCATTTCTCATGATGTCATTTATTGGCCCAATTGTGACGATTTTTGTTTTCTTTACACCGAAGTGCAATCCATACTGAAGACTGTAGTTTTTTATTTTCATCAGTAAGTATTTTAAGTTCTCCTCTTTTCCAACAAGCAAGGTTGTCTCATCTGCATATCTCAGGTGGTTAAGAAACCTTCTTCCAGTCTTGATGCTGTGTTCTTCATATAGTCCAACATCTCAGATTATTTACACAGCATACAGATCGCATAAGTATTGTGAAAGGATGCGACCCCAGTGCACACTTTTCCTGATGTTAAACCATTCAGTAGTCTCCTTGTTCAGTTACCACTTCTTGGTCTATGTACAGGTTCATCATGAGAACAATCAAGGGTTGTGGCATACCCATTCTTCACAATGTTATCCATATTTTGTCATAAGCCACACAATTGAAAGCCTTTGCATAGTCAAAATTGCACAAGTAAACATTTTTCTGGGATTCTCTGCTTTCAGCTAAGAGTCATCTGACATCAGCAAAGATATACCTAGTTTCATGTTCTCTTCTGAATCTGGCTTGAGTTTTTGGTAGTTTTTCTGTCACTGTACGGTTGCAACCATTTTTGAATCATCTTCAGCAAAATTTTACTTGCAAGTGATATTAATAATGTTGTTCAATGATTTCTGCATTCCGTTGGATCCCCTCTCTCTGGAATGGACACACATGGATCTCTTCCAATTGGGTAGCCAGGTAGCTGTCTTCCAGATTTCTTGGCATAGATGAGTGAGTTGCATCACTTCCTTGAAAGATTTCAATTTGTATTATGTTAATCCCTGGTGCCTTGATCTTTGCCAAAGCTTTCAGTGCAGTTTGGACTTCGTTGTTCAAGACCATCCGTTCTTGATCATATGCTTATCTTGAAATGTTTGAACAGTGACCATTTATTTTTGGTACAGTGACTGTTGTATCTCTTCTGTCTTCTTTTGAAACTTTCGGCATCATTCAAAATACTTTGCCATGTTGTTGTTGTTA
>NW_006408543.1:8976345-8990920 GCF_000296735.1 Chrysochloris asiatica
TCTCTAGGCTCAAGAGCAAGTTTCAGAGTCTTTTCTGACATCCACTTTGGTCTTTTCTTTCTTTCCTGTATTTTTAATGACTTGCTTTTTTCTTGTATGGTTTTCTTGATGCTATCTCATAACTCTTCTGGCCTTCTGTCACTAGTGTCTAATGCATAATATCTTTTCTTATGAAATTCAGGTGAGATATATTCTCGGTCAGATTTTGGACCTCTTGGACTTATTTTAGTTTTCTTCAACTTCAGGCTGAACTTGCATAAGAACAGTTTAACAGCCTGCTCCACATTTGACCCTTGGCCCTGTTTTGGTTGATGATGATATTTAGCTCTTCTCACTGATGTAGTTGGCTTAATTTCTGTGCCTTCCACCTGGTGAGGTTCATGTGCATGTTGTTTAAAACAGGAATTTACAATGATTGATTGGATCGTCACTATAATTTCTATCACCAACGCTATATTTTCTAACTACTGACCCTTTTTTGTTTCCAACCTTCACATTTCAATCACTAGTGATCATTAATGCTTGGATCAATTTCCGGCTGAGGATGGTGGTAGAATTCCTCAATCTCACCATCACTGACATTGGTGGTTAATGTATAAATTTAAATAATAGTGGTATTAACTGGTCTTCCCTGTAGATATATGGATGTTATCCTATCACAGACAGCTTTGCTCACGATAGATCTTGAAATTTCCTTTTTGATGATGAATGAAGTACCATTCTTTCCTCTTCAATTTGTCATTCCTGGGATAGTAGAGCTTATGATTGTCAGGTTCAGAATGGCCATTGCTAGTCCATTTCAGCTTGCTGAATATTGATCTTTATTCAATCCATTTCATATTTGACCCCTAGCCAGAGGTGTTGCTGTTAAGTGTCTTCAAGTCAATTCTAGCATACAGTGATCCTATATGGGGTTTCCAAGGAGCAACTGGTGAGTTTTAACCACTGACCTTGTGGTTCAAATGGATTTGTAATCCAGTGCTTATCCTGCCACACCAGAATTCTGCCCAGAAGTGTAGGGATTGAAATATAAACACATACTTTGGGGGGCACATAATTCAATCAATTAAAGCTACTAATCTGTAGGTTGGCACTTTGATTTCACCCACAGCACTGTGGGAAAAAGGCCTAGAGATCTACGTATAAGATTGTTGCTGCTGTTATTCTTTGAAGAGATGGTAAAAATGATTACAAGTTTTATATGGAAGGGAAAGAGACCTCAGATAAGCAATTACTGCTTAAGAAGAAGAACAAAGTGGGAGGCTCCTCACTCTCTGATTTCAAAACTTACTACATGGCCACAGTGGTCAAAACAGGCTGGTAATGGTACAATGAAAGATACATAGATCAGAAGAACAGAGTTGAGAATCCAGAAGTAAATCCATCCACATACAGCCAATTGATCTTTGACAAAGAATTAAAATATATTAAATGGGGAAGAGATAGTCTCTTCAACAAATGATGCTGGCAAAACTGGAAATCAATTTGCAAAACAATGAAACAAGACCCACATCTCACACCATATACAAAAACTAGCTCAGCATGGATTAAAGATCTAAATGTAAACTCCAGAACTATAGAGATCATCAATGAAAAAATAGGGACAAACTTAAGAGCTCTAGTACATGGCATACATAGACTATCAAATGTGTTAAAACCACTCAAACAATAGAGAACAAAATAGATGACTGGGACCTTCTAAGAATTAGAGACTTGTGTGCATCAAAAGATTTCACCAAAAGTGTAAAAAGGGAGCCTAGAGACTGGAAAATTTCTTTTTGCAATGACATAACAGACAAGGGACTAATCTCTAAAATTTATAGGAAACTACAACACAACCACTAAATAAATAAACAAATAAAAGGCAAATAACCCAATTAAAAAAGAGACACAGGACATGAACAGACACTTCACCAAGAAAGACATTCAGGCAGCCCCCCAAAATATGAAGAAATGTTTATAATTATTAGCTATTAGAAAGATGTAAATAAAAACAACAATGAGATATCATCTCATACCAGTGGTAACATCAAAGTTCAAAAAAGCAGAGGACCAACAATGCTGGCAAGGGTGTGGAGAGACTGGGTTCCTCCTACAGTGCTTGAGGGTGTGTAAAATGGATCAACCTCTCTGGAAAAGCGTATGGTGCTTCCTCACAAAGTTGGAAATAGAAATACCTTATGATCCAGATATTCCTCTACTTGATATATATCCACAAGAAATAAGAGCCAAATATACCAATATACCAAATATACCAATGTTCATCACAGCACTGTTATGAAAATTGCCCATCAACGTAAGAGTAGATAAATAAACTTTGGTACATACACACAATGGAATACTATGCTACCTTGAAGAATAATGATGAAGCTGCAAAACATCTCATGACATGGGTGAACCTTTAGGGCATAATGATGAGAGAAATTAGTCAGACACAAAAGGACAAATATTACATAAGACTATTGTAAAACCTTCAGAAAAGATGTCCATACTAAAAGAATAATTATTTGATGGTCACCATGGGAGGGAGGGACGGGACTGTAACTCACAGGTTAGGGAGTCCTGGTGTGGCACTGTGGGATAATGCACTGAACTGCAAGGTCAGTGGTTCAAGCTCATCAGCTGCTCCTTGGAAACCCTATATAGCGTTGCTATGAGTCAGAACTTACTTGAAGTCACTTAACAACAACAACAACGACTGGTTTGGAGGGGCTTCTGGTGTGGCACTGTGGGATAATACACTGGACTGAAAGGTCAGTTTGAACTGAGGGGTCAGTGGTTCAAATTCACCACCTCTTCTTGGAAAACCCTATACATGGTCGCTATTAGTCGGAACTGACTCGACGGCACTTAACAACAACATAGGGTTTTCAGACTGCAAATCTTTTCAGGAGCAGAAAGACTCATCTTTCTCCAGGGAAGTGGTTTGTTGGCTTGAACTGCTGACCTTGTGGTTTGCAGTACAGTTCTTATCCTAAAAAGTCACTGCAGTCCTTCCATAAGATAGTTGCTGTTAAGTGCCATCAGGTCGGATGTGACTTATAGCTACCCTGTTTAGGGCTTTCAAGGAGTGGCTGGTGGGTTTGAACCTCTCACCTTGTGGTGAGTAGTCTAATGCTGATCCCACAAGACTCCATTAGATTACAGCCATTGAAAACCCTATGGATCCTAGTTGTACTCTGATCTACACCGGGTCACCATGAGTAGGAAGCAACTCAATTGCTATGGGCTTAATGTAAATAAAACTATACCCTCATGACATTGTCCATATCTACAGGAGGTTGTTGTGTGGGAAGGTGTGCCAACGTGTGCAAAATCTCCTCATGCTAAAATAATATCTGAAGCAGGAGAAATGTGTTAATTTACACTTTTAACCCACAGGAAGAAAGTCGGAGGAAGTGACTCAAGTAGAGAGTAATTACTAGTAAGGCAGAAAGTCCAGAGGATATTTCTACCTTCTTGTAAAGAGCCGGGGGGCACAGAGGGGGAGCCGACATCTAAGAGATAATGAAAGCTCATTTTGAGTCTAATCCAAGCACCCTACCTCTGAGCAGATCAAATGGTATAAAAAATAGAAATTGACAATGGGCCCAAAATTGCTTATTGATGAAACCGTGGAATTATGTGATAGAAGAAATCAATTAAGTACTAAGAGGTGAGGCCCCTGTGGAAAGCAGAGGCTTGGAAATTAACAGAGGAAATTGACGTGGTGGTGAGGAAAGGGCTAGAAATTATCTCTGCCAGAGGAAAAGTAAAAATAGAAGACTCTGTGGAAAGACTATATCATTTAAAAAAAATAAAATATGGTGTAAGAGAGACTTGAAAATTGCATTCACCAGGGAGAGAAAGCGCAAAATAACAGCTAAAAAAAGGAATCGGACAACTTGCTTACTGAACTCAAAAACAAAACTAATAAAATTTCATGGAAAATCACAGAATCATGGAGCACATCAGATCCCGCCACCGCCCAACCCTTTGCATCATTCAGATGGGGAAACTGAGGTCTTAGTGTGGAAGTCCTGCTCAGTGCAAGCCGCTCTTCTCCCTTCCATTTCTCAGAGAGACAGAAGACTTCATTCCACACCAAGACTTGTGAGGGGTGGGCTGGAACTATCAGTAAATAACCTCTGAAGTTACCACTAGTTGCAGTCCAGTTGCCCCTGACTCATGTGTCCTCTTGTGTGTCAGAGTAGAATTATACCTCACAGGGTTTTCAATGGCTGATTTTTCAGAAGTAGATCTCCAGGTCTTTCTTCTGAGGTGACTGTGGTTGGACTCCAAACTACAACTTTTCAGTTAGCAGAAGAGTGCTTCACCATTTGCCTCACCCAGGATCTCCTATCTCCCATTGTAGGAGTTGCAGCTTATTGAAAGGGGGTCACTATGTCCAGTCATACTCAAGGGGAGAAGTGGACATATCCCTAAACCACCTTGCCACAGACTTAGGACTAAAACGGAGAACTCTTCATTCCTCAGATCCCTCCAAACCCTGTTACTCCCCAGTCCTCAGCAGCAAATGGCACAACCAGCAGCCCATTGGCTCAGGCCCAAATCCTGATTACCGCCCTTGAGTCCATTCTCATCCTCACTGCTATGGAGTGAATTGTGTGCCCCCAAAGTGATGAAGTAAATTGTGTCCCTCCAAAATGAAAACAACCTCATTTGAGGAAACAGGGTTTTTCTTTGCAGATGTTAAATAGAGTGGCGTTTTATAAAAAGAGAGTCACACCTGAGGGTAAAAGCCACACAAGGATCATCCATAAGTCAAGGAAAGCCAGGAAAAACACAGAACTACCTAAAGCTGGAAGAGACAAAGACAAGGACAGATCATATCCTAGAGCCATCAGGGAGAGCAGAGTCCTGCAGATGCCCTGAGTAGGGGTGTCAAGTCCTCAGAAGTCTGAGACAGTGACTGCTTTATAAACCATCCACGTTCTATGGTGTACATTTGAGTGATGGTTGTTGTTGTTGTTAGGTGCCATTGAGTCGGTACCAACTCATAGCGACCTTATGAGAACAAAGCACTGCCCGATCTTGGACCAACTTCCCAATTGTTCCCATGCTTGATCCCATTGATGCTGCCACTTTGTCAATCCATCTCACTAGGGGTCTTCTTTTTTTCTCCGACCCTCCACCTTACCAAACATGATATCTTTCTCCAGCAAGTGGTCCCTCCTGACAATATGTCCAAAGTATGAGAGATGAGGTCTGGCCATCTTGGCCTCCAAGGAGCACTCTGGCTGCACTTCTTCCAACACAGATCTGTTGGTTCTTTTGGCAGCCCATGACACTTTCAATATTCTCCTCCAACACCACAACTCAAAAGCATCAATTCTTCTATTGTCTTCCTTATTTACTGTCCAGCTTTCACATGCATATGAGGTTATTGAAAATACCATGGCTTGGGTCAGGCACACCTTAGTCCTCAAGCTGACATCTTTGCTCTTCAACACTTGAAAAAGGTCTTGTGCAGCAGATTTGCCTAATGCAATAAATACATCGTTTGATTTCTTGACTGCTGCTTCCATGAATGTTGATAGTTGATCCAAGAAGAATGAAGTTCTTGACAACTTCAATCTTATCTCCATTGATCAGAATGTTGTTTATTGGTCCAGTTGCGAGGATGTTGTTTTCTTTACATTGAGATGCATTCCACGCCAAAGGCTGTGCTCTTTCATCTTCATCAATAAATATTTTAAGTCCTCTTCGCTTTCAGAAAACAAGGCTGTATCATCTGTATATCGCAGATTGTTACTGAGTCTTCCTCCAATTATGATGTCACGTTTTTTTTTCATATAGCCAAGCTTCTCAGATTATTTGCTCAGTTTACAGGTTGAATAAGTATGGTGAAAGAATATAACTCTGTCCCAAAAGGAAATGAGTTATGGTGTTGAAGAAAAATATTAAAAGTACCATGGACTGCCAGAAGAACAGATCTGTGTTAGAGGAAGTCCAGCTAGAATGCGCCTTAGAAGCCAGGATGGTGAGACTTTGTCTCTCATACTTCAAGCCTATTATCAGGAGGGATCAGTTCCTGGAGAAGGACATTATGCTTGGCAAAGTGGAGAGCCAGGAAAAAGAAGAAGACCCCCAACGAGATGGATTGGCATCCTGGCAGCAGCAGTGGGCTCAAGCACAGTAAGGGATGTGAGGCTGGCGCAGGACTGGGCAGTGTTTTCATTCTGCTGTGCATAGGGTTTATGCGAGTCGGAATTGACGCAATGTCACCTAACAACAACAACAACATACCTGCCATTAAGCAAGCCTGCATCACTGAATACAAGTACAGCCTGTGGCCAGGGCTTCACTCAGGACTCTGCTCAGCCACCACCTTTTCTGTGAGGCCTTCCTGGACTTCTTCCACCAGCCCTGGCCATGCCCCAACCATTCGATTTTGCTTTCTCTGAAGCATGGCTTCACGTGTCAATAGTTACCAATCCACTAGAATGGAAGCTTGAGCCCGCCAGGCACTTCTTCCACTTCTGCCTTGTAGGCCTGGCTCACACATGTGACAGCCTCCATGGGGAAATCTGCCCAAGAACCTGGGACAGATGCCTGTGCAAGCTCCTCTGCAAACCATCCCCTCATCCCCCACACCATTGACCCTCAACACTTAGCATGGTCTACCCTGTCCCTACAAGGCAGCCTCCTCCCTGGACTCAGTGCCCAGCAGAGTCCAGAGTCTGGTACATGGTTGGACATTCTGGGTACAGAGCAAGACTTTAGGATCTGAAGGTGGCAGGAAGATTTTCAATGTATAGACAAGGAAAACTGAGGCACACAGATGCTGTGGTGTGGGCATCCTGAACTGGGCAGGACTGGCAGGGACAGGCCTTTGGCTTCAAGACTCAGCGTGGCAGGGGTAGGAGATGGATCCCTAGCCTTCTTGACAGAGCTAGGGTTGGGGTGGCTGGCACCTTAGGAGACAGTCCCTCTCCTCCTCCTCTTCAGTTCCCTTCTCTCACCAGGTGAAAATTGCATCTTCCCATCGGGAGGTGCAGCCCATTTGAGCCCCTGCAGGGGTCGCTCTGTTAACGAGGCTCAAAGGCTGGCTGCTGGTCCTTGGGCTACATCCCTAGTGAATGAGCATCCAGAGATGTCTGCCCTGGGTTTGGGAAAGTGCTACAGAGTTTGGATAACCCGTTTCAAGCTCTGCCAGCCAGAGCTGTGCACATGGGGTACAATATTTACCCGCCCCACCTCCAGCCTCACTGGACCAGGCCAGGCACTTGGCAATCATGGTGGTCCAGCTTGCAAAGATGTTAGTGCAGCCACTAAGCACAGAAGTGAGAGGTACCAACATAAATACAAGGTTGCTGGTGGTGTAGACTGGAACCAACGTGTATGCCGATAAGACAAAAACATCTGGGATTGATTACCATTTCCAGGGCAGAGAAAAAATGGAACTTCCCAAGGTTAGGTGTTGGTGGATATTTGGATATCTGGATCCTCATGGTCTTCAGTGGTCACTGGGTGAGCAGCTGATAGGCACTGGGTCGAGTCTCTTATTGATATTCATTGATGCATCACTGAGCTTCTGGTGGTCTCTGTGTCCACTGTTGTAATGAGCACATGTCCTGCCACAGGATTTGTTTCAGGATTCCGTTCATCCACTTTATTAGCTTGGCTGTAGTTGGGTTATATGGGAGGTAAAAATGCCACACAATGTCCAGGCTGTCTGCCCAATCCTGGACTTCGTGGCCTGTTTTTCTGTGTAGCCACTCAGCTGTGTAAAGTTGGATGGCACACAGCCTGGCTAGTTCATCTGCCTGGATCTTCTCTGCCAGGGACAGGAGGCTATGACCCAGCACAGAAAATCTACAATGTCCATGCCCTGTGTTTGGACCCAACTGTCTTTTCACAGGTCCATGCCTTAGGAGGGTTGCTGGTTAACTAACCACTCTTACTCTTTCCACTGTGTTAGCCACAATGTTAGTCCTTTGTACACTGCCCAGCTGTCCGTGCATTAATACCATCCAAACAGCCCTCAGCTCAGCCCACTGTGCCCTGGTCGAGCCACACACCTTCCATGGTGGGCTGTATAGCCACTGTAAGCCAGTGTGGGATTACCTCGAGCTGAGCCGTCCATGTACCATTCTTCCTTGGGAATTTGCCTGCAGGATCCAGCCTGCATGACCAGGTCTCTGGAAGTGGATGGAGAATGAAAGCAGCAGGGGACTCAAGATGGTCAATCAAAAGTAACTTTATTACTTACAATACAGCTTTAAGTACAATCTTAGACTAGAGGCGTATCTGGGCACCACAACAAAGCTAGAGTTTATTATTACTAGCTAACAACTAGACACACATATTTTCTTCTCATTTTAGATAACTCCCCCTGCCATCTGGTCAGTGTGCTTTGCTCCCAGAATCTTTGGCATGTAAGGTTTTCCTTGCGGTTCTCATCAAGGCATTCCTTGGTTTGAGAACTGCCTCAGAGTGGGTTTCACATGTCATGTTCTTCCTATATTTGTCCAACGTCTTCTCATAAGTAACTCTCCCATGGGACACTTCTTTTGTGGGCAGTTGGTGCTTTCCATTGGTGACAGAGGTGATTGGCCCAAGAATCTGGTGTAGCTCAGCACTCAAGGGACTTATGTAAAGGACATGTCTCTGTTGTAAATATGCATGCCATTTGGCCAATGTGTTGGATTGGATGATCCCTGACTAGAGTTTGGCAAAGCTCTGGACACCCGCCCCCTCCCCCATATGGGGCAATGTGATTGCACTGTTACAAGGCCCCCTTTTGTGATGTTACCTACAAGCTGTAAGCTATTTGCTTTCCTAAGGGGCTGTATTGGGTTTCTGCACCTTTCCGTAGCTGAGACCAAAATCCTAAAGGAATACGTAGGTCCTATTGCCATTGTCACAGGTCCCAGCCAATTCACATTCTTGTCCTACAGCTTTAGTATCAAGAGCTGGCACTTGCTTTACGGCTGCTTTGGCCTCCTTAAAGGATAGTTCTGCCTAGAGATTCCAGTCCCAAGTATTCCATTTTTTCACTAGACAGCAAATTTATGCTAGATGGGGAATAAAAGGCCTCCAATACCGAGACATTCCTAGGAACATTGGTATTTCTTTCACTTTGGTACTTCTGAGATATACTTTCATTTTATCAGTTACAACTTAGGAACCACCGTTGTGTCCCAGACCGCACAACAGCCAAGAATTTGACATATGATCCAAGACTCTACAGTTTTGCGTTGTGAGCTTTGGTGTGTTACTAATTGTTTGAGGTAAGGTGAGAGAATCCCAGATTAACACAACATCATCAATATAATGGAACAACTGAATTCCCTAGGTCCTTAGTCACCAACCTACGAAACAAGGTGCACTCAACCCTGGTATCTACTAATGCCCAAAGAGTTTGTCGGGGCATCCTTGTACTCAGGTACTGGTCCCATATCTCTAGTAACTGTGTCCCATATCTCTAGGACCACACTTGGAAGTTGATGGCCATCCTGGGACCACCTCTATGAAGCCCTTTTCACTCCCATCTTACCTTGGGAGTTTTGGGCTTTTCTGGTCTCCTGTCTGGCTTATCAATTGTTTAGGTTCAAGCCCAGAAGGGATTTATGGTATTTGCTAAGAGATTGTAAAAAGTGACCAGGAGACTGTTAGACGGACATTGGCTTATTGCACACTAAGATGGTTCACAAACAGGGACATTACGGACACAGACATGAACAGTGGCTGTTTCCAGTGGCTGCCAGCTGAACAGTCAAGATTTTCCACACCAGGGGGTTGGGCTTGAGGATCCTTTCTATCCTATGCGGTAAACACGTTTAATATTCCAAGAAAGAAGGAGGGAGGTGGTATGTCAAGGTCCTATCTTCAGCTGAGACTTGGGGAAAATACAGAAACACAGCCTGGCACCATATACCTGCTATTCCCCAGTAGATAAGTAGCTAATTCATGGGAACGCCAAGTTTAAGTGTACAGACAGGGTCAGGGACTTTTGTTAAAGAGGGAAAGATGGAGGCTGACAGGGCATTTCTTCTGGGTTGACATTAGTGGGGCCATTTTGGAGCATTTGGCTTTTGTCCCTACAATAAGGATGGGAAATCTCGAAACTGGCTATCAAAAATGAAGGAAGATAAATGCATGAAGTGGTGGCCTTGCCAGATTTCATGGGTGTTCTCAGCTAAAAGGATGTTCTGATAAAAGTTAAGCCATCATGTATGAAAGGGACAATGGCTGGAAGTGCTGGGACGTGGCCTATGTTGTAATGAATGATCTCATGTGTCTTCTAGCCATACATAGTCTGTAACTCCCTCCAAACAATATTTCTGCTTTGCTGGGTCTGGGTAAGAAAAGGGGAGAGAAGATACTGAGGATGACAAGATTCAGCTGTGGATGTTAACAGAGTTCATTGGAACTGTAAAAACTTGACGTTCTAGTATAGGTATCAAATGAGCCATGTCAGACACAGGGTTGGGGATCTAACTCCCATCAGAGAGGAAGAACCAGGAGCTGAGTGCAGCCTTTAGACTCTAGACTTCCTAGACTCAGGGACAGAAATTTGTGACACTGGAGAAGTGGCAGAGGAGAAACAGTAGTAAAATAAAAAAACAGAACATGAGACCGAGCAGTGGGTTTCCCAGCCCCTGAAGCCAGTAAAGCTATGTGACTTTGGGCAGGAAGCTTGCTTTCAGAGAAATCCCCCAGGCATTTACTTGGGGAAGCTAGGTTGCTAGAATCAAGATACATTGATAAATGCTGGTGATTGGAATGCAAAGGTTGGAACAAAGAGGAAGGATCAGTAGTTGGAAAATGTAGCCTTGGTGATAGAAATGATGCTGGAGACCCCATGATAGAATTTTGTAGGACCAGTGACTTTTTCATTGCAAATATCTTTTTCAAATGACATAAAACATGAGTATACATACACCTGACACAGTGGCAGCATCTATGGGCTTAAGCGTAGCAATGCTGATGAGATTGGCACAGGACCAGCCAATGTTTCATTCTGTTGTGTATATGAGTCACTATGAGTTGGTACTGACTCGAAAGACACCTAACAACAACAACATACACCTGGATCTCACCAGATAGACTACACAGGAATCAAACTGACCACATCTGAGGGAAGAGACAATAGAAAAGCTCAATGTCATCTGCCAAAACAAGGCTAGGGGCAGACTTGCTCATATGCCAGTTCAAGATGCAGTTGAAGAAAATGAAAACAAGTCTATGAAAGCAAAAATATGACCTTGGGTATATCTTACCTGAATCTGGAACCATCTCAAGAACAGATTTCATACACTAATGACAGAAGAGGAGAAGCATTGTGGGATGATAGCAAGAACATCATACAGGAAGAAAGCAAAAATATCATTAAAAAAGACAGGAGAGAAAGAAGAGACCCCAAAATATATGTCAGAAGAGACAGAACTATACACTTGAATGTAGAGGAGTTGTAGGGAATGGAGAAAATGAGGAAATAGAAGGACGGAATGTTGTTGTTGTTGACTGCCGTCTAGTTAATTCTGACCCATAGCAACCCTGTATAGGGTTTCCAAGGAGCAGCTGGTGAGTTTGAACCACCGGCCTTGCAGTTCAAATGGCTTTAACCCACAGCACCAGACAAGTGCTGAATAGATAATCATAAATGGCAGTTGAGATGACAAAGTCAAGTATTATAATGAAATGTACAAAGAACTGGGGTTAGAAAACCAAAAGGGAAAGATACACTCAGCCTTTCTCCAACTGAGAGAACTGAAGAAAAAAATTCAAGCTTCAACTTGCAATATTGAAGGATTCTATGGGCAAAATCCAGCACTCATCTGTCAGTTTGTCATACTGTTGTGGCTTGCATGTTGCTGTGATTCTGCAAGCTATGCCACCAGTATTTTAAATACCAGCAGGATCACCCACTGTGGATAGATTTCAGCTGTGTTTCCAGACAAAAACAGACTAGGAAGAAGGAGCGATGGACTATTTCCAAATATTTACTCACTAAAATCCTAATGAATAGCAGTGGAACACTGTCTGCACCAGAATATTGAATAATGAAACATGAGGAAGAACACCAGAATATTTTCAGATATAATGTCTGAAGATTGGCCCCTCAGATGGGAAGGCACTTAAAATACGACTGGGAAAGAGCTGCCTCCTCAAAGTAGAGTTGACCATATGATGTGAATGGAGTAAAGCTTTTGGGACCTATATTTGCTAATGGACCATAACTCAAAATGAGGAGAAACAGCTGTAAACACCATTAATGATCAGAACATGGAATTTACTAAGTATGAATCCAGGAAAATTAGAAGCTGTCAAAAATGAAATGGAAAGCATAAACATCAATAACCTAGGCATTAGTGAGCTGAAAGGAACTGGTATTGGTATTTGGAATCTGACAATCACAAACATCAGGAATGACAAACTGAAGAGGAATGGTGTCACATCATCAAAAGAACATTTCAAGATCTATCTTGAAGTACAATGCTGTCTGTGATAGGATAATATCTGCACACTTACAAGGAAGACCTGTTAATACCAATATTATTCAAATTTATGCACAAACCACTAAATCCAGTGATGATGAAATTGAAGAATTCTATCAACTTCTTCAGTCAGAAAATGATCAAGCATGCAATCAAGATGTATTAATGAGTACTGGTAATTGTAATGAAAATGTTGGAAACAAGAGGAAAATATGGTGTTGGTGATAGAAATGATGCTGGAGATCATATGAGAGAATTTTGCAAGACCCGTGACTTGTTCATTGAAAATACCTTTTTAAAAGAGCACAAACGACAACTATACACAGGGACCTCATCATATGGAGTACACAGAAATCAAATTGACCACATCTGTAGAAAGAGCTGGTGGAAAAGCTTCATATTATCAGCCAAAACAAGGCCAGGGATAGACTGTGGAACACACCATCAATTGCTCATGTGAAAGTTCAGGCCGAAGCTGAAGAAAACTAAAACAATCCATGAGAGCCAAAATAGGATCTTGGATATAGTCCACCAGAATTTAGAGATCATCTCAAGAATAGATTTGATGTATGAGACACTAATGACCGAAGACCTGAAGATTTGTGGGATGACATCAAGACATCATAAAGGAAGAAAACAAAAGGTCATTAAAAAGACAAGAAAGAAGGAAAAGAGCAAAATGGATGTTAAAAGATACAATTACACTTGCTCTCCATCACAGAGATGCTAAAGCAAATGGATGAAATGAGGAGTTAAAAGAGTTGAACAGAAAATTTCAAAAAGCAGCTCAGGAAGACAAAGTCTAATATACCAATGAAATGTACAAAGACTTGGAGTTAGAAAACCAAAAGGGAAGAAAACGCTCAGCATTTCTCAAGCTGAGGGAATTGAAGCAATTCAAGCCTTGATTTGCAATATTGAAGGATTCTATGGGCAAAATAGTGAGTGATGCAGAAAGCATCAAAAGAAGATGGAAGGAGAGGACTTCCGGCACTTCCCTGACCAGGCAGCTCAGGTAGGGCAGTCTCGGGGAAAAGGGGCGGAATTGCACATAAGAAACCTCTGTCTAACAGACAGACAGCCTTTGAACAAACATAAGATCTTATATTTCAACATTCTGAACTTGTTTTTTTTAAAGATCAAATTGTTGAGGAATTATAGACATTTTGAGCTTTTGCCTGCCTGCACGCAGCTCCCGCATCTGCGCCCATGCTGGCGAGTGCCTCTGCCCCCTGCAGACCTTGGAATGCAGGGCTAGAGCAACCCCACTTAGAAGGCTGCATTTCCAGAGAAAAGGAAGCATAAACTAACAAAGCTGAACAAATAGAGAGGGATATCAGATATGGATATCAGGAAATTCGGGGTACTCACGGTACAGATAGACTGAGAGAGGAATTTTTTACGCCATCAAATATGGACACTACCTCCCTGCAGCCATTACCCCCAGCCCTCTACTGCCCTGGCCTAGATCAGCCCTCTGCCAAGCTGCCAAGGCTCAGGAACGCCCAAGGCACAGGCCCACCCACTGAGGCCAAGGTCCTCCCAAGGCCCAGACACTCCCACTGAGGCCAAGGCCTGCTCTGAGGCCCAACCCGCCCACAGACTGGTCACAAAGGCCCAGGCCCAACCAAGGCCCAAATCGCCTACCTGCATCACAGCCCAGGCGGTCCACAGCCCAGTCACCACCGAGGTCCAGGGCCCCCAAGGCTCAACCCACAGCATAGCCCGGTCACCAAGGCCTAGTGCCCCTGAGACCCAACCTGCCCTCAGCCCAGTCCCCGAGGCACAGGCCCCCCAAGGCCCAATCAGCCCAGCCCGCCCACTGAGGCCCAAGCCGCCCAATGCCCAGGTGCTGATACCCAGGCCCCCTGAGGCCCAAACCACCCGCCCGAGGCCCAACCCTTCTGCAGCCCGGTTGCTGACGCCCAGGCCCCCAGAGGCCCAAACCGCCCGCCCTAGGCTCAACCCCATCCACCCGAGGCCTAAATGGCCCGCTGCAGAGGCCCAGGCCCAACTGAGGCCCAAAAAAGTTACTCTGAGCTAAGCAATAAGGAGAGTGAAAAGGGAAGACCACATCCTGATCACATCTTCCTGGAGGTAATCAGAAAACATAAAAAATTACCAAAACA
>NW_006408543.1:9000201-9011187 GCF_000296735.1 Chrysochloris asiatica
TGGACCCAGAGAGGGAAAGGGACTGTGGGCCGAAACTGGGGGGAGGAGGGGGAAGTGTAAGGGGCAGGTTTCTGGGATATACCCTTTGGGTAGTTGATGATGCATGGAGGGGATTGGAACCATGGCAATGAGATGATATACGATGGAATGAGTGTAAAATTAAAGTTCTCCTATGTAAACTACCATATAATTCAGAATAAAACATTAAAAAAAAAAAAAGAAAGAAAATGGAAGGAATACGTGTAGTCACTAGACCAAAAAGAAATGGTCGGTGTTCAATCATTTCAAGAGGTAACATATGATGGAGAGCCAATATTACTGAAGGAAGAAGTCCAAGCTGTGCTGAGGACATTGACAAAGAACAAGCCTCTAGAAATTCATGAAATCTTTAATAAACTGAGGCAGCACTGGAGGAGCTCACTCATCTATGCCAAGAAATTTGGAAGACAGCTACCTAGCCAACCAATGGAAAGAGATCCATATTTTTGGCTATTCCCAAGACAGGTGACCCAATAGAATGTAGGACTCACCAAACAACATAATTAATATCATGTGCAAGTAAACTTTTGCCTAGGATAATTAAAAAATGGTTGCACATAGACAGAGAGCTGTCAAAAAATCCAAGTCAGATTCAGAAGAGGATATGGAACTGGGCGTATCACTTCTAACGCCAGACGGATCTTGACTGAAAGCAGAGAATATCAGAAAGGTGTTTATTTGTGTTTTATTGACAATTGCAAAGACTTTCAATTGTGTGATCCATGACAAACTGTGGATAACATTGCAAAGAGTAGGTATTTCATGAGGAACCTATACACAGTGGATGAAGCAATTGCTAAAACAGAACAAGGGGATGGTTTCAAATCACCAAAGTTGTGTGTCAGGGTTGTATTCCTTTAAACATACTTATCTAATCTGCATGCTGAGGAATTGGCTTATATGAAGAAGAATGTGGCATCAGGATTGGTGAAAGGTTCATTTACCAACTGTGATGTTTAATGCTATAGTCTTCCTTGCTATAAGGAAAGTGAACTTAAAATACGGTACTAATGAAGACCAAACACTACCGCCTGAGGTATGGTTTCAACTCAATGTACAGAAAGCAGAGATCCTCACAAATTGGACCCATAAATAACATCATGATAAATGGAGAAAAGATTGAAGTTGTCAATTACCACATTTTACTTAGATCCACAATTAACACTCATGGAAGCAGCAGTTGAGAAATCAAATGCCTTACTGCATTTGGCACATCTGCTGTACAAGTCCTCCTTAAAGTGTTCAAGAGAAAAGAGATTGGTTTGAGGACTAAGGTACACCTGACTTAAGCCATGGTATTTTCAATCACTTCATATACATGTAAAAGTTGGACAATAGAAGAATTGAGGCATTTCAGTTATGGTGTTGGGGAAAATTATTAAAATACCATGGACTGCAAATCTGTCTTGAAAGAAGTACAGCCAGAAAGCTCCTCAGAAGCCAGCATGGTGAGACTTCATCTCTCAGACTTTGGACGTTATTAGGAGGGACCAGTCCTTGGAGAAAGACATCATGCTTCGTAACGTGGATTGTTAGTGAAAAAGATGAAAAGCCCCACGGACATGGGTTGACTCAGTGGCGGCAGCAATGGAATTGTGAGGGACTGTAGCAGGAAGACGAGACCCAAACAGGATCAAGAATCACCCGAATACCAATTTTATTAGAGAAAGAAGCTTTTATTGCCGTCAGAGCAGTGAAGGACTAATGTCCCAAAGAAACCAAGCTCTCTGAAACAGTTTTCGTATAAGCTTTATATAGGATTACATAAGACTGAGAGGGGAGACCACCGTGTCACTCTCTCATTGGTGGATTCTAGATAAGTGATTTTTTTTTTCAAATTAAACTGTTTATTAAAGGTATATAATTCACACAAATAACATTAGGATACAAATTTCTCACATTCCTTTCTGCTACTCATTGAGCCTAATGTCCAATTTGAACCATGCATCTTAACTAGACTGTTCCTCAGTTAGAAAATAAAACAGCAATGTGTAGAATCATATATGATTAGGCCAGGTTTCCACTGATTCCTCTTACACAATTATGTGACCAGGGTAGATGATTTAATCCATTGACTTTAGCTTCCTCAATAGATAACTCCATTGATGTTGAGTCAATTCCAACCCATAGCAATCCATTAGGACAGAGAATTGCCCCATAGGTTTCTAAGGTTATAATCTTTCAGAAAGCTGACTGACACATCTCTCTTCCATGGAGTGGCTGGTGGGTTCAAACTGCCGACTTTTCATCTAGCAACTGAGCACTTATCTACTGCTACAATAGGGTTTCTTCCTCAACAGTTTTGTTGTCTGTTGTTAAGTATCATCGAGTCAATTCTGACCCATATCAACCCTATATAGGATTTCCAAGGAGCAACTGGTGAGCTTGAACCACCAACCTTGCAGTTCAAACTGATCTTGTAGCCCAGCACATTAACCCACATTAACCCAATAATATCATCTGACTATTTTTCAAAATTATAATCCTATGAAATGATACCAATAATAAGATTATAAATTGATCCCACTCACCGCCATTGAGTCTATTCCAACTCATAGTGACTCATAAGACAGGGTAAGATGAGGCTTCTGCTTGGATTTACAGCCTCAGAAATCCTATGCATGGCACAAAACCACCACAAACACCGCTACCACCGAAGGACAGGGTAGAACTACTCCATAGGTTTCCAATGCTGTCATCTTTATAGAGGTAGAATGTTATAGTTTCCTTCCATGGAGGAACGGTCAGTGGGCATGAAGCACTGACCGTTAGGTTAGCAGTTGAGTGCTTAACCATTATACTACCAGAACTCCTTTATGAACTGATAAACCTGGGTTATTCTTGGCAAGTAGAAGGCACAATGGGAAGTACTTCTTTTTTATTTTCATTTCCATCGCCACTATTTATTTATTATTATTTTTTAAATAAATGTTTTATTGTGAATTGTGTGATAGACTACATGGGAGAACATTAGTTTTACATTCATTTTATCATCTATCGTTTCATTGGCATAGTTACCATCCCGTCCATGCATCCTCACCCAACCAAAGGGTGTACCCTGTAAGCCTGCACCCCCCCCCACACACACACACAGTCCTCAGTCCCTTTCCCTTTCCGGATCCCAAGTCCCCAGCCACACCATCTCTTGATGTCAACTTCTCTGCCTCCATCCATCTCAGGCCTCACTGCTTTTCTTGGTAGGATCCCGCTCTCCGCTTTTCTCCATTGATGGTCCTAGGGTCCTCCGCTCCTAGACTGAAAAGTTAATCACTCCCCTCCTTGCTACAAAATGTCCACCTTTAGATTTCCAACCCTCACAATCAGTCCTGATAACAATTATTCACTATTGCATCACAAGAGATCCATCTGTATTTTGTTTCATCAGCCCTTCCTGGACAGACTGGACACTATTCACTGGAGACTCTACCTTCCTCCACGCCCTTTGGACCTAGGTTCCCTCTTGAAAGCTTGTAAGCCAGTCACTTCTTACCTTTGTATCCCTCCTCCCATTTTGGGTAGCCAATGTCCAAGTTGCCCATCCCTGTCTACCATTTGTGTGTAGGGGGTAGGAATAGTTCTTGCAGCAAGGATTTGTTTCCTCTTTTGAGCTACTGTGTTTGTAGGTGTAGGTCAAGTTAATCGAATTGTATCAGATGACACTTTTTTCCTCTTCTTTCTTCTTCAAGTTGAGCTCTGTTTATCCAGTCATTGAAGCCAGGTCAAGTGGGTATCATCTGCAAGTGTGAGTGTTCTTGCGTCTGTCCGCCCTCTTTTTATCGGCTGGCCGCCCCGCTCTCCATTCTAGTCCTCTGTGGCTGTGTCATTGACGCTGAGCCCTAAGTCCCCATGTCTTACCTCACTGCTGGCCGACCAGGTCTCCACCCGGGTTCATAGTAGTTTGCTGAACCATGTAGGGCTTAGCTCACCACTTCATTGATGTTCTTCGGTTCTAGATAAGTGATTTTTACAATAGTGGAAGAAGTTGATAGTTTTCTTTGTATAACCTGAGCTGCAAACTTCCGAGAAGCTGTAAATTTCTAGAGTAATCAGAACTTAGAGCTAGGCCTCAAGGCCTTACCTGAGTAATCAGAACTTAGAGCTAGGCCTCCAAGCCTTACCTGAATTATCAGAACTTACAGCTAGGCCTCCAAGCCTTACGGGCACGGGGCCTCCTTCCTCAGTAGATTATCAGCAGTGTTTCATTCTGTTATGCACAGGGTCGCTATATGTTGGAACTGTTTCGAAGGCACCTATCAACGACAAGACTTGCTGGCCCATGGAGCTAGAGCCATAAACTTATGGTGGAATGGTGTGTCCTGTGGGCATTTATCAGCAGACCTAAAAGAGCTTTATAACAATGGCCAGGCAGTCTGAGGGCATGGCTGAGGAGAGGTTGTCCTGATTGGAACAGCTGTGTCCTGAGTCTTTCTGACTCTGAGTTGTAACCTGTTAATGTCCCTAATAAATCCGTTAATTGTGACTATGGTGTCTGAGCCCTGGTGGCCAAAGCAATGGATCATTGAAGCCAACAGAAAAGTAGAGTGTTGTAGGTGGGATGGTTGGTGCCCCTATTTTTGTAGGTCTCTGTGAGTCCGAATCTACTGAGTGGCAGTGGGTTTGGTTTGGTGGTGTGAGTCACTATGAGGTACTATAGATTGGGTGGATTAAAGCATCAAAACTTGACTCAGGTTCTAAAGATTCCCCACACACAATAGTCAATTCTGACTCCTGGCAACCCCACGGGACAGAGATAGCTGCTCCTCACAGTTTCTGAGATTATAAACCTTTAAGGGAGCAGACAGCCTCATCTTTCTCCCTTGGAGCTGTTGGAGTGGGTTTGAATCACGGGTCTGGAGGCTAGCAGCCCATTACTGAATCCACTGCACCACCAGAACTTCTGCAGATTCAACAAACAAACAAACTAAAACCTAAACTACTGCTGTCTAGTCTGTGCCGACTCACAGGGTTTCCGAGGCTGTACATCTTTACAGGGGAAGAAAGCCTCATCTTTCTCCTGTGGATTTGAACTGCTGACCTTTTGTTAGCAGTCCAGTGGTCTGAAATCCAGGTGTGAACAGAGCCATGTTCTTTCTCAAGGCTCTTGGGAAGAATCATTCCAAGTCTTTCTCTTCGTCTCTAGTGTTGCTGAGAAGCCTAAGTGAGTGTTCTTTGGCGTGTAGCTGCATCCCTGGTCTCAGGCCAATCAGCTCGTAGTCTCTTCCCCAGTGGGTCTCTCCATGTCTCTGCTTTCTCTTCTTATAAGAACACTCATCACTGAATTTAGCATCAACCCTTTTCCAGAAAGACCTTGTGTTAAATGATTACACCAGCAAAGACCCTATTTCCAAACAAGGCTGCATCCACAGATCCCAGGTGTGCATGAGTGTTGTTGTTGTTAAGTACCGTGGAGTTGGTTCTGACTCATAGCGACCCTGTACAGGGTTTCCGAGGATGTAAATCTTTACGGAAGCAGAAAGCCCCATCTTTCTCCCATGGAGCAGCTGTTAGTTTCGAACTGCCGACCTTGAGGTTAGAAGTCCGATTTGTAACCACTCTGCTACCAGAGCTCCTTACATGAGTTTTGTTGTTTGTTATGTGCCGTGGAGTTGGTTCCAACTCACAGTGACCCTGTACCGGGTTTCCGAGGCTGTAAATCTTTACAGAAGCAGAAAGACTCATCTTTCTCCTGCAGAACAGCTGGTAGTTTTGAACTACTGACTTTGCGGTTCCCAGCCTGATTCTTAACCACTACGCTACCAGAGCTCCTTACATGAGTATTAGGGGGATGATATTACATCTAAAGGCATTCAGGTTGTTTAGTACCGTGGAGTCGATTCTGACTCATAGCGACCCTGTACAGGGTTTCTGAGGCTGTAAATCTTTACGGGAGCAGAAAGCCTCATCTTTCTCCCGCAGAACAGCTGGTAGTTTCAAACTGCTGACCTTGAGGTTCACAACCCGATTTATAACCACTATCTTGCCAGAGCTCGGGTGGAGCAGTGGTTAAAGCACTTGGCTGCTAACTGAAGGTTGGTGGTTGGAACCCACTGGCTACAATACAGGAGAAAGAAGTGACTGTCTGCATCCACAAAGGTGGAAACCGTATGGGACACTTCCACTTGGTTCTATAGGACTAGGAGTTGGAATCAGCTCTAGAGCTGTGGATTTGCCTTTTTTTTCTAAATTCAAACTGGTGGAGTTCTGGGCCTGGAAAGGATAGTTGACATGCTTGACTGCTACCCTGAATATTGGAGGTTCAAGTCCACACAAAGGTCCTTTGAAAGGTGATCTGAAAAAGAAGCCATTGAAAACTCTATGGGGCACATGTGTATCTACTCTGATACACATGGGGTCACCTGAGTCTCTTTGGTGGTTGTTCAACTCAGTGTGGAGAAAGAAAGTACTTGAAGGCTTGCAGTAAAGGCCTCTGGACGACCCTCCTCTTGGACAGAGCATGGTGCTGGGGCCAGCCAGGGCCTTCACTTCTCCCTGAGAATGGGATTTCACGGCTATTCTTGTGAAAAATGCAAGTTTCCAAATACTTTATGGTAATGATTGGAGTCCTGGTGTGGAGCAGCAGGATAAACACTGGATTACAAGGTCGGTTTGAGTCACAAGGTGGGTGATTCAAATCCATCAGCCACTCCTTGGAAATGCTTTACAGGGTCACCATGAGTCAAAACCAACCCGGTAGCACTTAACAAAAACAACAATGACAATGACAGGAAAAAAAGATGTGCGTGTGCTCTGGTAGTCATTCTAAGAGCCTCTCTCTGGAAGATGCATCCCAGCAGGGGACGAGGTCCAGCAGACCTCTGCCTGTCCTGGCAGGATGTTCTATTTTGCAGTGTCTCAGTGACAGGACAGCTGGCAGGCAGGCATGGAGTAGAAACCTCAGAGTCGGCGGAGGACCCCGAGACTGATCAAAAACCGTCTGGGAACTCTTAGATGAAAGGCAAGCCTCCCAGCTCTTCCTCCGCAGTTGCTGATGGTTTTTTGTTTTTTTAAATCTGAAACACCAAAAAATGCGACCACATAGCATGAGCTCATGTGGGCACTCAGAGGGAGGGAGAACAGCAGGCAGATGTTGTCATTTGGTCCTGGGAGGCTTGTGTCAGTGGTCCTGAAATGGGATGTGCAGGGGCCAGAGGAAAATGCAGAAGGCCTAGGTGGTCCAAGTTGAGCAGCCTCAGTACAGTAAGGAAATCAAACTAGAGGGAACATCACAGAACAGAAACCAGAAACCAGGTCAGGTAAGGAAGAAGTAAAAACATGAATCGAGGTGGGTAATGAGGAGGCTAGAGTGGGATATGAGAGGAAGGGGTCCCAGCAGACCAGGAGCTGGAAACGGCCTCAGTGAAGCTGAAACTGACTATGGGTGGAAACTGAAGGGAAAAGAAAAGGAGTGGTTCATGGCAAGACCTGGCCATGGCCACTGTACAGAGAGGCACACTAAGCCTTGCCTTTCTAAACATAGAAATCAGGAATGTTGTAGGTCCTCATGTAGGGGGTGCCTGGGCCGGAAATGCAAATTGGGGATCCAGTCCCTCAGAGGGAAACTAATTTATGTGTAGACCCCGACAGAGACCCTGATGAGTCTCTATTCTGACCTATCTGACCCTATCACAACTTAGGACATGATCCACTCCTCAGGGCCTGTGTTTCCCCAACTTTCAATGAGGAAGTTTGCCAAGATGACCTTGAAAAGCCCTTCATGTCCTCAGAATCCAAGCCCCTCAATTTCACAATGAATGAATGAATGTCTTACAAGAAACACTGGTGGCAAAGTGGTTAATGATTTGGCTGTTAACTGAAAGGTCTGTGATTTGGACCCACCAGTCACTTGGCAGGAGAAAATGGGGCAGTCTAGTTTCGTAAAGATTTATAGACCTGGAAACCCTGTGGGGGTAATTCTATTCTGTCATGTAGGGTGGCTAGGGGACTCCTGGTGTGGCGCTGTAGGATCAGCACTGGACTGTAAACTACAAGGTCAGCTGTTCAAGCCCACCAGCTCCTCCTTGGAAACCCTATATAGGGTTGCTATGAGTCAGAACCAACTCGATGGCACTTACCACTTAACAATAGCAACAACAGGGTGGCTATGTGTTGGGATCATCTTGACAACAGTGGGTTTGGGGTTTGAAACACCACACGGGCCAGACACTGGTCATGAGTTGCAGGTAAAATGGACTAAAAATAAGCCCAGTGACTGGGAGACCCTACATGTCCAATGTTCACACTGGAACCAAGAACCAACCAAATTTTGTGGGTGGTACCAGGCTTTCGGGAACTCTGACAACTGGGATACCACCTCCCATGGGTGCCAAGTGTATTGGAGCCCGACGACAGGTATCATCAGTAATCTGACCTTGCCTTTACTTACAGCTTTGGTATTTTATTCACCAGGGATAAACTCATTACCATGGAATCCATTTTGAGTCATGGCAAACTCATGTGTAAACAGAGTAGAACTGCTCTATAGGGTTTTCTTAGCTGTAATCCTTAGGAAGACAGTTTGCCAGGCTTTTCTTCCTAGGCACTCATGGGTGGATCTGAACCACCAATCCTTTAGGTTAGTAATCAAACACAACTATTTACCCCATCTGGTGACCTTCATCATGATTTGCATTGATTTTGATGTGGTAAGTTACATTTTAATGCCATTTATTATCTACATGACTGAGTTTCTTTGGCTTCTGTTGAAGTGTGTGCCCAGCTCTCTTGGTGGAGCCACAATGGCCCCATTCCACAGAGAAGGAAACAAAGGACCAAAGAGGTCCACTGGCTACAAGATATTGTGGAAGGTCATGGGAAGGATTCTCCTTCTACCAGGGGTGACCAGAAGATTCCTCAGAAGAGGAGGAAGAAATGACGCAGATGGTGTTGTGGGGACTGACATGTTGTGGGGGCTTCCTCCTTAAAGAAAGGCAGAGGACTGTGTATGCAGATGCCTTCCTGTTTGCAAAGGGCCTGGGTAGCAAGGCATGGCTCAGTGTGGCTGGTATGCCAACTTGGGGTGCTCAGTGTCGGTGCTCTCTGACAGGTCCCACCCCCATCTGCCGCTTGGCTGGTCCATGTCTAGGGAACCTGCTTGCCCTATGTGCTCTGCGTGGACTACTCCATCACGGGAGCGAGGAAGAAGGAGTGACAAGCAGCTGTAATCCTAGTCCTAGAGGGGGTTGGGTGGATGAGCCCCCTTGGGGAAGCTGCTTTCTATGTATTTGCATCCTGGCCTCTCTGGGACTCTGGGCCCACTGTGCCGGATGGGAAAACCCGAGCAGCCACAGCCGCCAGGCGGGTTTATTTTGAATATATAGCATTTACAGAAACCCTTGCCAAGTGCTAAGTGCTGAAACCCAAACAGGAGAGCTAGACCACATGTTCTCAATTCAGATTTGGGAAGAGATTGGGACTGGCTGATGTTGCAACCTTGCTTCTTCTTCGTCTCCCACTGCTTTCCAGCTCTGGGGGTGGTCCCCTCCCCCTTACCTGTGCAGCCAGCCCCTTCCATGCCTTTAAGAAGTTAGCAAATGTCTGTGGGTAGTTGGTGGCCCAGATGTCTTCCTCTTTAGACACACAGAGCTGGACACCATGCCAAATACCTGCCCGCAGTCCTGAGAGAGTTCATGGTCCTCTAGGAGTCCTGGTGTGAAGTTTCAGGAAAAGTACTGGGCTGCAAAGTCAGCTTGAACAGAAAAAGTCAGCAGTTCAAACCCACCAGCCACTCCTAGGAAACCCTACAGGGTCCCTATGAGTTGGAACCGACTCAATCGCCCTGAGCAACAAAACAAGGAGTTCATAGACCTATGTCATAGCCTTGTCCAAAGAGACCTACATTGGCCCTAAGGGGCCTGAAAGCCTAGAAGACTTTGTCCTACACTGTTGAAGAGTATAGAATCTCTAGATGATGCAGTCAGGTAATGTGTTTGACTACTACTGAAAGGTTGGAGGTCCTAGTTTACCCAGAAGCACCTTCGAAGAAAGGCCTGGAGATTTACATTCAAAACATCAACAATTGAAAACCCTAGTGAACACAGCTCTAGTCTGACTCTCATTGGAATTCCATGAGTCAGAAATCACTCAGCAGTAACTGGTTTATGGATAAAATCATGTCATTAACAAATACAGATAGTCTGGATTGCTTTTTCTTACTTTTTCTCACTTCATTGCCCTGATTAGAACCTTAATTCCAATGCTGAGTGGAAGGAATGAGATTGGACATCTTTGTCTTGTTTCTGATTTTAGGGGGGACGCTTTCAGTCTTTCACCATCAAGTTTGATGTTGGCTGTGGGTTCCCCTTAGATACGCTTTATCAGATGAGGCACATTCCCTTCTCTTCCAAGCTTGATAGTCTTGGAGTTGGTCAAATGCTTTTTCAGCATTTATTGCTAAGAAAAATTCCGCATCAGTTACGTTCGTTGATTTTTGGATGTTAATGCAGCCTTACTTTCCTGGGATAAATATCACTTTGTCTTGGTGTCCTATGCTTTTTCTGTGCTGCTGGATTCCATTTGCTAGGACTTGGTTGAAGACTTTTGGGTCTATATTCATAAGGCACTGGAGTGACATAGTAGGTTCTTTGTTGGGTTGCTAACTGCAAGGTCAGCAGTTTCAATCCATCAGCTGCTCCTTGGGAGACAGATGAGGCTTTCTGCTCCCGTAAAAATTGTCATCGTTGTTGTTGTTAGATGCCATCGAGTTGGTACTGACTCATAGTGACCCTATGCACAATAGAATGAAACACTGCCTGGTCCTGGGCCAGCGTCACAATTGTTGCCACACTTGAGCCCATTGATGCTGCTTCTTTGCCAACCCATCTTGCTAGGGGTTTTCCTTTCTTCCTCTGACTCTCCACTTTACCAAACATGATATCTTTCTCCATTGATTGGTCCCTCCTGACAATATGTCCAAAGTATGAGAGACAAAGTTTGGCCATCCTGGCTTCC
>NW_006408543.1:9011402-9019751 GCF_000296735.1 Chrysochloris asiatica
CTTTAAAAAGGTCTTGTGCAGCAGATGTGCCTAATGCAATACATCATTTGATTTCTTGACTGCTGCTTCCATGAGTGTTGATAGTTGATCCAAGAATAATGAAGTCTTTGACAACTTCATTCTTTTCTCTGTTGATCAGAATGTTGAGTATTGGTCCAGGATTTTTGTTTTCTTTACATTGAGATGCAATCCATGACGAAGGTTGTGGTCTTTGATCTTCATCAGTATATAGTTTAAGTCCTCTTCACTTTTAACAAGCAAGCTTGTATCATCTGCATACCCATACAAATTACATTAAAAATAGCATTTTAGGGTTGTTATGAATTAGAACCAACTCGACTACTCACAACCATCATTCATAAGTTAGGAGTTTGTGGGTGGAGCAACTAGTCATCCAAAGATTGGCTATTCAAACTTACCCACATGTCTTCAGAAGACAGGACTGGCCATCTGTTTCCAAAAGGTCACACAACCTTGAAAACCCTATGGAGCGCCTTTCCAACCTGGTCCCAATCGCTCTGGCTCCCACAAAGAAGGGTGACGAGAAGAAAAATGGCCGGTCTACAATCAACAAAGTGGTGACCAGAGAGTACATCATCAACATTCACAAGTGTCTTCATGAAGTAGGCTTCAAGAAGTGTGTCCCTCGAGCTCTCAAGGAGATTTGGAAATTTGCCATGAAGGAGATGTGAACACCAGATGTGCGCATTGACACCAGGCTCAACAAAGCTGTCTAGGACAAAGGAATCAGGAATGTCCCATTCCGTATTTGGGTACGGTTGTCCAGAAAACATAATGAGGATGAAGATTCACCAGACAAGCTCTAGACACTGGTGACCTATGTGCTGGTCACCACTTTCAAAAACCTACAGTCAATGTGGATGAAAACTAACAGCTGATGATCAAGCACATTTATAAATCTGAAAACAACAACAACAACAACAACAACAACAAAACCCTATGGAGCCTGTTCTACTGAGTACACGAGTCAGAATTATCTGGACGACAAACATCACCACCACTACTCTTTGTAAGGGATATTGAGCCATAGTTTTGGGATTTTTTTTTACTTGTGATGGCTTTGTCAGATTTTGATATCAAGACAATCTCTGGCTGCATAGAATGAGTTGGTAAGTATTTCCTCCTTTTATCATGTTTTGGTTTTGTTGAAATGGGTACTCATTTTTCCTTTAAATGTCTGGTAGTGTTTGCCTGTGAAGCCAGCTTCTTCTGGGTATTTCTTTGTGGATTTTTTTTTTTCTTTTTTCTTTTGGTAAATAGTAACTGATTCTCTTGTTTTCTCAAAAAACAAACTCACTACCATAGAATTGGTGCTGACTCATAGTGACCCTGTAGAGAGTTTCCAAGGCTGTTACTCTTTATGGGAGCAGAAAGCCTTTTCTTTCTTCTGAGGAGTGACTGGTGGGTTTGAACTGCTGACCTTGTGGTTAGCAGTCCAGTGCTTATCATACAATGCCACACCAGGACTCCATTTCTATAAGGTAATGTCTCTTTATCCCTGATTTTAGTCATTTGAGTTCTTACACTTATTTCTGCCCCCCTTGGTCAGTCCATGTAAAGATTTGTTAAAATGAAATTTATCCAGGAGAGCAAGGCTGTCTTAATATGCAAAAATCAATTAATAATAATTGATGCTAAAATGTTCTAGCAATAAATACTGGAAAACCATTTGAAAAATCTAAAACTATCAAACTTGAGATACAAGGGAACATTTGTAACCTGATAAGTGTATTGTTATTGTGAAGTGCCATCAAATTGGTTACCACACATAGTGACCCTGTATTGAGATTTCTGAGGATTGACTGGTGGATTTGAACCACCCACTCTGTGGTTCAATTTGACCTTGTAGTCCAGTGTCTTATTGGCTTCCTTGGACTTGCCACATTGGCTTCCTTGGACTTGCTTTGGAGACCTGGCGTTGGCACTACGGGATATATACTAGACTGCTAATCCCAAGGAATCAACAGTTCAAATTCACCAGCTATTCCTCAGGAGAAAGATGAAGCTTTCTGCTCCTGCAAAGAATTACAGCTTCAGAAACCCTATACAGGGTCACTACGAGTTGGAACTGACTCATCAGCACTTAACAGCAACAACAGTTTGCTTTGGGTGGTGTTTATGTTTCTTAAATGCTGGGTTAATGACTTGAACTCTTCCTTTAAAAATATTTTTTCATGTCAGCATTTATAGCTATAAAGTTTTTTTCTGAACACGGGCTTCCCTGTATGCCATACTTTTGGGTAAGTTGTGTTTTCATTTTCATTCATCTCCATGTATTTTCCAATTCCCAATGTGGTATGGATTGAATTATGCCCCCCAAATGTTGACTCAATACATGTCAACATGTCTTTGGCTGGAAATAGGGTCTTCAGAGATGTGATTATCAGTTAACATAGGGGATAACAAACTAAGGTAGGTCCTAATAATATCATAGTGGGGCCCTCATAGAACAGAAGATGGGATACAGAAAAATAGAGGAATAATATTGTGTGATGTTGCAAGGCAAGGATTTTCCTGGAGCTACCAGAAGACAGGGTTGTTGTTGTTGTTGTTGTTAAGTGTTGTTGAGTAGTTCTGACTTGTAATGACCCTGTGTAAGGATCCTCTGAAGAGTGAATGGTGGGTTCCAATCAACTTTGTGGTTGGCAGCTCATTGCTTATCCTACAGCACCACACCCGGATGCCAGAAGCAAGGACACTGGCATGGAGTAGATTCTCTCTCATAGTTTCAGAAGGAATCAGCATGACTGACACAAGCTATGGACAACATTGCGAAGCATGAGTATTTCAGAACATTTAATTGTGCTCATGAGGAATCTGTACATGGACCAAGAGGCAGTTGTTTGAACAGAACATGGGAACACTGAATGGTTTAAAATTAAGAAAGTGTGTGACACGGTTGTAGTCTTTCACTATACTTGCTCAACCTGTATGCTGAGCAAATAATCTGGGAAGCTGGGTTATATGAAGAAAAATGTGGCATCAGGATTGGAGGAAGAATAATAAACAACCTGTGATATGCAGATGATACAACCTTGCTTGCTGAAAGTAAGGAGGTCTTAAAATACTTACTGATGAAGATCAAGACCATAGCCTTTGGTATGGCTTACATCTCAATGTAAAGAAAACAAAAATCCTCACCATTGGACCAATAAATCTTATCAATGGAGAAAAGATTGAAGTTGTCAAGGACTTCATTCTTCTTGAATCAACTATCAACACTCATAGAAGCAGCAGTCAAGAAATCAAATGATGAATTGCATTAAGCACATCTGCTGCACAAGACCTTTTTAAAGTGTTGAAGAGCAAAGATGTCAGCTTGAGGACTAAGGCGTGTCTGACCTAAGACATGGTATTTTCAATAACCTCATATGCATGTGAAAGCTGTACAGAAAATAAGGAAGACCATAGAGGAATTGATGCATTTGAATTATGGTGTTGGAGGAGAATATTGAAAGTGCCATGGGCTGTCAAAAGAACCAACAGATCTGTGTTGGAAGAAGTGCAGCCAGATTGCTCCTTGGAGGCCAGGATGATCAAACTTTGTCTCTCATGCTTCAGTCATATTGTCAGGAGGGACCAGTCACTGGAGAAAGATACCATGTTTGGTAAAGTGGAGGGTTAGAAAAAGAGAGGAAAACCTCCATCAAGATGGATTGACAATATGGCAGCATCAATGGTCTCAAGCATGGCAACAATTGTGAGGTTGGCCCACAACCAGGCAATGATTCATTCTGTTGTCATAAGGTCACTAAGAGTTGGTACTGACTTGATGGCACCTACCAACAACAGCCATATGAATATATCCCACCGGAATTTAAAGACCATCTCAAGAGCAGTTTTGATTCATTAGACACTAATAACCAATTGCCAGAAGAGTTGTGAGATGACATTAACAACATCATACATGAAGAAAGCGAAAGTCAGAAAAGAAAGAACAGACTAAAAGAGATGTCAGAGAGACTCTGAAACTTGCTCTTGAGCCTAGAGTAGCTAAAACATATTAGAAACGAGGAAGTGAAAACTGAAGATTTCAAAGGGCAGCTCAAGAAGACAAAGTCAAGTACTATAATGAAATGTGCAAAGACCTGGAGTTAGAAAACCAAAAGGGAAGAACACACTCATCTCAAGCAGGAAGAACTTAAGAGAACATTCAAGCCTTATGTTGTAATATTGAAGGATTCTGTGGGCAGAATAGGAGGCCTGGTGTGGTTCTGTAAGATAAGCAAGATTAAACCCATCAGCTGGTCCTTAGAAACCCTACACAGGGTTGCTATGAGTTAGAATTGATTCAATGGCACTTAATGACAACAATATAAGCAAAATATGAATGATGCAGGAAGCATCAAAAGAAGACAGAAGGAATACACAGTTACTGCACCAAAAAGAACTGGTCAATACTCGACCACTTCAGAGGTAATATATAATCAAGAACCAATGATATTGCAGGAAAAAGTCCAAGCTGCACTGAAGTCATTGGTGAAAAATAAGGCTCCAGGAATTAACAGAATACAAATTCAAATGTTTCAACAAAATGATACAGTCCAGAAGGCACTCACTGGTTTGTGTCAAGAAATTTGGAAGGCAGCTACCTGGCCAAGCAATTAGAAGACATCCATATTTGTGCCCATTTCCAAAGAAAGGTTACCCAATAGAATGTTGAAACCATCTAACAATGTCATGAACATTACATGCAAGTAAAATTTTGCTGAGATAATTAAAAAACTATTGCAATAGTACACTGATAGGGAGTTGCCAGAAACTCAAGCCAGATTCAGAAGAGGATATGGAACAGGAGATATCATTGCTGTTATCAGATGGATCTTGACTAAAAACAGAGAATACCAGAAAGATATTTACTTGTGCTTTATTGACTATGCAAAGGCTTTTGACTGTGTGGGTCATGACAAGCTATGGACAACATTGCAAAGAATGGCTATTCCAGAACACTTAATTTTGCTCATGAGGAATCTATACATAGACTAAGAGACACTCGTTTGAACAGAACAAGGGGGTACTGAATGGTTAAAATCAGAAAAGGTGTGTGCAAGTGTTATATTCTTTTACCATAAGTATTCAGTTTGTATGCTGAACAAATAATCTGAGAAACTGGATCATATGAAGAAGAACATGACATCAGGATTTTAGGAAGTTTCATTGACATCCTGCAATATGCAGATAATACAACATTGCTTGCTATAAGCAAAATTGACTTAAAATGCTTGCTGATGAAGTTCAAAGACTATAGCCTTCAGTATGGATTGCACCTCAATATTAACAAAGCAAAAATCCTCACAACTGGACCAATAAATAGCATTATGATAAATGGGGAAGAGATTGAAGTTGTGAAAGATTTCATTGTGCATGGATCCCCCGACACCCATGGAAGCAAGAGTCAGGGACTCAAACAATGTATTGCATTAGGCAAATCTGCTACAAAAGATTGTTTCAAAATACTCAGGAGTAAAGATGTCAGCTTGAGGACTAAGGTGTGCCTGACCCAAGCCATAGTATTTTCAATCACTTCATATGCATGCGGTTCTCTGTTATCCATAAGGTTTTCAGTGACTAAATATTTGGAAGTAGTTTGTCTCTCCTTCTTCCTAGTCTGTCTTTCTCTGGAAGCTCATCTGAAACCTGTCCACCATGAGTGACCCTTCTGATATTAAAACACCCATGGCATAGCTTCCAGAATCACAGCAACTCACAAGCCACCACAGTACAACAAAATGGCAGCATCAATGGGCTCAAGTGTGGGAACAATTGTGAGGTTGGCCAAGGATCAGGCAGTGTTTCATTTTCTTGTGCATAGGGTTGCTATGAGTCAGTACTGACTCGATGGCACCTAACAACAACAACAACAACATATGCATGTGAGAATTAGACAATGTATAAGGAAGACCATAGAAGAATCAATACATGTTGGTGCAGAATATTGCAAGTTCCATGGGTGGTCAGAAGACCAAACATATCTGTCTTGGAAGAAGAACAGATATAGCTCCTTACAAGCTAGGATGGCAAGATGTTGTCTCTTTTTTGGGACATTTTGTCAGAAGGGATCAGTTTCTGGAGAAGGACATCATGCTTGGTAAAGAGGAGGGTCAACAAAAAAGAGGAAGAGCTCCAACAAGATGGATTGACACAGTGGCAGCAACCAGGGGCTCAAACATAGCAGTAATTATGAGGATAGCACAGTACTGGGCAGTGTTCTATTCTGTTGTGCATAGGGTCACAAATAGGGTCACTATGGGTCAGAACATACTCAATGGCACCTAACAACAATGGCCTATGCTGGAAAATATTTCTTTTGCTCTGTTTCTGAAATTTTCTGAAAAAAACTTCTTGAGCTCTTGATAAGAATATCTATTCTGCTGTTATTGAGTGGATTTTTATAGATGTCTAGTTGATCTGTGTTGTTTCTATTGTGTGACATTGAGTCGTGTCTTAGTGACCCTGTAAAAGATTTTTGAGGAGTGACTGGTGGGTTTGAAAGGCTGACTTTGTGGTTAGCAGTCCAGAGCTTTACCTAGAGTGCCACACATGGCTCATAGTGTTGTTTAAGTCTTCTATTTCTTTGTTCTTTCTAGTTATTCCATCCATTATTGTAAGTTTAAAATTGTGATTGAAAATTACCCGGCACATGAAATTGTTTTATTTCACTTGAAAAGAAAAAAAAGAAAGATTACAGCCAAGAAAACCTACATGGGAATTCTCTACTGTAACACATGAGGTTTCCATGAGTCAAAATTGGCCCAAGAGTAATGTTTTGTGTTTTAAATTTTTCATTAATGTTGTTGTTAGATGCCATTGAGTTGGTTCAGATCCCCAGGGACCTTATGTACAACAGAACGAAACACTGCCTAGTCCTGCACCATCTTCACAATTGCTGCTAACATAAATGAGCTGATAACATTTCATTATTATTATTATTATTTTTGTGTGTTAGAATAGATACTTTAGTGTACCATTTTAAAATCACTGTTATTGGCAGGTTTGGAGGTGGGGATTGATGGCGGATAGGGTAGAAGTGCAGTGAGGATCTCCGTCAGCAGTAACAAAGAATACCAGAAGGATTAGATTCAGGGGAGAGTTTCAGAACTCTAAACCATATATATAAGAGTATTTAAAAAGTTTGAAGGCTTATTGCCAGTGGAATTCATAGCGGAAGCAAGAAATCCCATGCTTTCGAATCCGCTGGGCTCAGCAGCCCCGGAGCTGCCATCTTGGGTAAGATCGAGTTGGAGAAGGATCAGAGCCACCATGGAACCTCAGAGATAAAGGTGTGAACATTCTTTTTCTTCTTTTTTGGTATCTGTTCATTGGTCTCTCGCTGTCTGCACACCTCCATTCTGATGACTAAGGGGGTGCCTGAGTGATTGGACACCCCCCACCCCCGAGGGTTCTACTATGCATGCACACAGTTCTCCTCAATATTTAATGGAACAATTTCCACTTAAAACCAAATGGCAATGCAAAATGGCCAAGCCAACCCTGAATTGATTATCACTAGGAAAAAGGCCAGAATGGGAGTTGTGGAGTGGGAGAGACAGACTAAAAACAAAACAGGCCAAAAATTAAATCCTGAGTTATGTCATAATGATCAACAGTGACATCTTGAAGTTTCTCAGGTGGCCCTGAGGGCAAGAAGTTGAAAAAGGATACTCATATTAGGCTACAGAATTTTATTGTATTTATTTCTCCTCTCTCTTTTCTGCAATTATAGACTACAGTATGCAATTTGTCTTTTTTGCTGTTGCTATTTTGCTTTTGGGTCCCCTGTTTACTTTTAAGGGGCTATTTCCCCCTCCCCCCCATATTTCCCAAGAAGAGACATCAATTGCAGTCATATTGTCAAGCTACAATCACACCCTATAAAATCCCACAATCCAGGCCAGAACTGATACCCGCTGCCATACACCAGGTAGGCAGCCAATATCTATGACAGTTACTGTTAGTCGAGTATTAAGAGAGTGAAAAGGGAAGTCTATCTCCTGATCACATCTACCTGGAGGCAATCAGAAAGTATAAATAATACCAAACCACCCACTCATTTAAGCTAACTATTGAATATTCCCAAGAAACAGAAACAGATGACCATATCAGCACATGTCCAGAAACAAGATAAAGTGATCGAGATAAATGATCTGGAGGTAGACCTATATTCCATACTGGAAGGAGGGAAGGCTTTGGAAATGCCTGAGAAGAAAGTCAGAAAAATGATTATTAAGTGTATCAAAACACTTTATAATGGAGTTGAGAAAAATAAGGAAGAAGTCAGGAAAGCTCTACAGGAAAAATCAAATAAGATAGATACAGCATTGGAAACAA
>NW_006408543.1:9027692-9028730 GCF_000296735.1 Chrysochloris asiatica
ATATATATACAAAAGCTTTGTCCTGTATAAGTCTTTCCCCCTCTACTCCTTTGTATTTTTACTGACCTACAAACTACATCCATGGACATTGTATGGTTATCAACACAAATTCTATAATTATTGCTTTATTCAGTTATCTTTGAAGTTGTTGTTGTTGTTATGTGCTGCCCAGCCAGTTTTTTGACTCATAGTGTCTCTGTAGAGGGTTTCCAAGGCTGTAAATCCTTGCAAGAGCAGAAAGCCTTATCTTTTCCCCATTATCATTGAAATTTGTTGCTTTTATTGTTGTTAGGTGCCATTGAGTCATTCTGACTCATAAAGACCCTATGCACAACAGGACAAAGCAATGCCTGGTCCCGAGTCGTCCTTTCTAATGGTAGTTACATTTGAGCTTATGGCTGCTGCCAAGCATCAGTTCATGTCATGGGGGGAGGGAGGTCTTCCTCTTTTCACTGACCCTTGACTTTATCAAGCATGATGCTCTTCTCCAGGCACTGGTCCCTCCTGATAACATGTCCATGAGAGATGAAGTCTTGCCATCCTGACTTTTAAGGACATTCTGGATGCCCTTCTTCCAACACAGATTTACTTGTTGTTCTGGAATTTTCTTCTCCAATACTGTAATTCAATTTTCTTCTCCAATACTGTAATTCAAATGAATTGATTCTTTCACAGTCTTCCTTATTCGGTATCCAACTTTCACATACATATGAGGTGACTGAAAACAACATCGCTTGGAACAGGTGCACTTAAATTCTCAAACTGATCTCATTGCTCTTGAACACTTAAAAAAGTTTTGTGCAGCAGATTTGCCAAATGCAATACATGGTTTGATTTCTTGACTACTGCTTCCTAAGTGTTGATTGTGGATCCCGCCCCCCCAAAAATGAAATCTTTGACAACTACGAGCTTTTATCTGTATCATCTGCATATGGCAGGCTGTTAATGAATCTTCCTTCAGTCCTCTATTTGACCTATCTTCTTGTTCACTGATTCTTCCTACTCCTGCTCAAGTCTGTTGTTGAGTCCCATAATTAA
>NW_006408543.1:9030104-9032147 GCF_000296735.1 Chrysochloris asiatica
GGGTTGCTATGAGTCTGTACTGTCTCAACAGCATCTAACAGCAACAATTGTTTCTCCCATTTATTATTTGTCACCCCTCACAGTAGCAATGTTAAAACTCTTTCCTATCAATATTTCTGACAAATACGTCCTGGGGAGAGGTTTTTAGTACTGGGTGAGCTCAGCTTCAGGTCAAATTATGACAATACTTGAGAATGAGTCTTTGAAAGACCTCCAGCTATGTTCTTCTGATACTGGAAAGGCAGACTGTTCTTTTTCAATGCTGCCACTCAGATGTGGCACTGTAAGATAAACACTGGATTGCTAACTGCAAGGTTGGTGGTTCAAACCCATCAACTACTCCTTGGAAACCCTATGCAGCGTCCTCTGAGTTGGAACACACTTGATGGCACTAAGCAACTAACCAGCTCAGGTGAAGAGTGAGGGATGGAACTGGGGTAAGCTAAAATGCCACAAAATTCACTGGTCTTGCAGAGATTCCATACCCCATCCTGCCCCTGCCTTAAATAAATACTCCCTTGTTTACTGCAAACCTTTGGCTGATTTCCAGAGTTAATGGGAAAAAAAAGTTGATACTAACAATTTAGACCTGTTTTTCATTGCTTTTACCGAAAGTGAATTTTCAGAAGTCCTTATTCCGCCATTTTTGCTGACATCATGTTCCCATTAATTTTGATGTCTTTTCATTTTCATTCAGTATAAAACATGTTCCAATTTATCTCATAATTTATTACTTTACCCAGTGGCCATTTAGAAATGTGTTGCCTAATTTCCAAGCATTTGTGGCATTTCCAAACTTCCGTATGTTGCTGGCTTCACATTTAACTTCACTGTGAACTAAGTACACATTTTGTATAATTTTAATTCTTTTAAATATATTAAGACTAGTTTTATAACCTAGTTTGTGGTCTCTCCTGGATAATTTTCCATGTGTGCTTGAAAAGAATGTGCATTCTGCTGTTGACGGGTGGAGTATTTCATAAACACCCATTAGGTCAAGTTGGTTAATATTGACAGTTGTTGTCAAGTTGGCTTCAAATCATGGTGACTTTATGTACAACAGAACAAAATGTTACTCAGTGCAGAACAAAATGGTACCCAGCCATCCTCCTGATCACTGGTATGTTTGAGCACATTGTTGCGGTCAATCTGTCTCATTAAGGATTTTCCTCATTTCCACTGATCCTCTACTGGACCAAACATATTATCCTTTTCTAGTGATTGGTCTTTCTTGAGGACATGATCAAAGTAAGGGAGCTGAAGTCTTGCCATCCTTGCCTCTAAGGAGCATTATGGTTGTATTTCTTCTAAGATTCGTTTATTTGTTCTTCTTTTATAGTATATTCAGTAGTCCTCCACCAACGCCGCAATTCAAATGCATAAATTCTTCTTATGTTTTCATTGTGCAACTTGGGCATGCATATGAGGTGACTGGAAAACTATGACTTAAGTCAGCGGCATCTTACTTAATAAAGTTTAAAAAACTTTAAAGAGATTGTTTATGGAAGATTTTTCCCAATGCAATATGTCATTTGATTTTTTTGTGTTTGTGTCAAGTTGGTTCTGACTCATAGTGATGCTGTATAGGGTTTCCAAATCATTAACTCTTTATGTAAACAGAAAGTAGCGTCTTTCTCCCATGGAGCAGCTGCTAGATTTGAACTGCTGTCCTTGAGGTTAGCAACCTGATTTGTAGCCTATTAATTTTCTAAGTCCTTACTGAGTTTCTGTCCAGTTATTCTGTCTCTTATTGAGAGTGGAGTATTAAAGTCTCCAATATTCTTTCTCTCTTCAGCTTTCTTAGTTTGCTTCATTTATTTTGGGAATCTAATTTTAAGTGCAAGGAGCTCTGGTAGCATAGTGGTTACGAGTCGGGTTGCTATTACAAGGTCAGCAGTTCGAAACTACCAGCTGTTGTATGGGAGAAAGATGAGGCTTTCTGCTCCTGTAAAGATTTACAATTTCAGAAACCCTGTACAGAGTCGCTATGAGTCGGAACCGACTCCACGGAACAGTACCACCAGCACCAAATTTTTTATTTTT
>NW_006408543.1:9033562-9034819 GCF_000296735.1 Chrysochloris asiatica
CTTTCAACCTGTATCTTTGTATCTGAATTATCTAAATTGTATACAAAGTATAGTTGTATCTTGCCTTGTAAATCCAGTATAACAACCTCTGTCTTTTTATTGGTGTGTTTAATCCATTTACATTTAACATAACAAGTAACATTATAATATAAACATCTGCCATTTTACTACTTTTTTTGTCCATAAGAGTTATGTATTTTTTTATTTCTTTGTTTTTTCTTTTATGTCCATTGATTTGCATCACTTAATGTCCAATTTGGGCAATGCCAAATTGCATGTACATTTGTGGCCCCATAAAGTATGTGTGTGTGTGTTTTCTTTCTAAAGGGAAAACAGCTTACTTTTGGTGTGGTGATACAGGATAACGCACTGGACCGCAAGGTCAGTTTGAGCCACAAGGTCGGTAGTTTAAACTCACCAGCCACTCCTCAGAAATCCCTTATAGGATCGCTGAGTTGGAACTGACTCAATGGCATCTAACAGCAACAACAAGGATAGTTTTAAAGACCACAAGCCCCAGAGTGAATGAGCAATGGGGCTCCAGGATGCATCCCATCCATACAACATCTGCTCCTTTGCTTCCTTTTCCTTCTCATGGCTTCATTCACAGACCCAGACACCATCCAGCTTTCCCCTCTTGGTATTGAATAGCACCTGTTGTGGCTCTTCCACTCTTGTCATGGGTGCTGGGAGTTTAGGCTGGGACAAGGGTGTCTTGGGCTACCAGATCGACTGAATAGGATCTGGAAGTGGCTGTACCGATAGGGCAGCATCTCTCAGAGCCACCACTGTATGCCTTGCTTCTGGTACTCACACACCTGATCCCTGCAGCCACCTCTTTCTGCTTCTTGTGCACCTGCCCTTCACCCTGTACCCAGATTTGTACAAAGACCCTTATCTGACATAGTTGAACACCCTAGAAGGCTGGATTCCTGCATGCCAGGAGTACAGCTCTCAGGCTTTGCCTGGCATGTTCCCAGAAGGTTTTACTATAATAGAATTTATGGGAATTTAAGTAAGGACTGTCCAGGGACTGCTTGTATATATATATTACTGCTTGTATATATAATATATAATAATGCTTGTATATTTGGATATGGGTATCCAAATCACATGACATCTTTGCTCTTCAACACTTTAAAAAGGTCTTGTAGAGCAAAGATGTCAGCTTGAAGACTAAGGTGCACCTGAACCAAGCCATAGTATTTTCAATAACCTCATATGCATGTGAAATCTGGAAAGTGAATAAGGAAGACC
>NW_006408543.1:9035164-9042128 GCF_000296735.1 Chrysochloris asiatica
CTGTGCATCATGTCGCTATGAGTCGGGACCAACTCTATGGCACCTAACAGAAACAACATCCAAATCACATAGTATTAAATTTCATAGAAGGTATCATGAATAGTGAGCAATGAATACCTATAATATCTGTATATTTTTCTAGTTTATCACTTTAGTCTTCAGGTTCAATTTTTATATTTTGTCATATTACTTGCTCTAGAGATTCAATATTCATCTTAGTTTAAAACAATTTGTTCAGATTAACGCAAACTGTGCCAAACTGTCATATTGGGGGTCTTTTGATTTTTTGCTGACCCTCCACTTTACCAAGCTTGATGTCATTCTCTAGGGACTGGTCCCTCCTGATAACACGTCTGAAGTATGAGAGATGAAGACGGGTCATCTTGACTCCCAAGGAAAATTCTCATTGTACTTCTTCCAACACAGATGTGTTCATTTTTTAGGAAATCCATGGTACTTTTAATATTCTTTTCCAGCGCCATAACTCAAATGCATCAATTCTACTATAGTATAGTCTTTCTTTTTCATTGTCCAACTTTCACATGCATATGATGCTACCATTGAAAATATTATTCCTTAAGTCAGATGCACCTTAGTCCTCAAACTGGTATTTTTGCTCTTGAACATTTTAAAGAAATCTTGTGCAGCAGATTTGCCTAATGCAATACATCATTTGATTTCATGACTGGTGCTTCCATGAGTGTTGATTGTAGATCTAAGCAAAATGAATTCTTCGACAATTCTAATCTTTTCTCCATTTATCATGATGGATCTTTACATTGGAGTACAATCCATACCGAAGGCTGTTTGATCTTCATCAGTAAACATTTTAATTCCTCTTAATTTTCGGCAAACAAAGTGGTATCATCTGCATATCACAGGTTGTTAATCAGTCTTCCTCCAATCTTGATGATATGTTCTTCCTTATATAATCCAGCTTCTCTGAGTACTTGCTCATCATCCAAATTAAATAAGCATGGCGAAATAATACAACCCTACTATACAACTTTTCATGATTTAAAATCATTCAGTGTCCCCTTATTCTATTTGAACTACTGCCTTTTGGTCTATGTACAGGTTACTCATGAGTAAATTCAGTGCTCCTTACTACGCATTCTTTGCCATGTTGTCCATGGCTTGTCATGATCTACACAACTGAAAGCCTTGTATAGTCAATAAAGCACAGGTAAACATTTTTCTGGCATTCTTTGCTTTCAATCAAGATCCATCTTATGCCAACAATGATATTCCTCATTCTATGTCCTTGTCTGAGGCTGGCTGACTTGAACTTGTGACAGTTTCCTATCAGTGTACTGTTGCAGCTGCTTTTGAATTATTTTTAGCAAAGTTTGATTTGCATGTGATATTAGTGATATTGTTCTATAATTTCCACATTCTATTGGGTCACCTCTCTTTGGAATGCGCACAGATATGGATTTCTTCCAATCAGTTGGCCAGGTAGCTGCCTTCCAAATTTCTTGGCATACATGAATGAGTGCCTCCAGTGTTAACATCAGTTAGCTGAAAGGTTTCAATTTGTATTCCATCAATTCCTGAAGCCTTATTCTTTGCCAATGCCTTCAGTGTGCTTTGGACTTCTTCCTTCAGTATCATTCGTTCTTGGTCATATGCTACCTCTTGAAATATTTGAACATCAGCTATTTCTTTTTGGTACAGTGACTCAGTTTGTTCCTTCCATCTTCTCTTGATGCTTTCTGCATCATTCAATATTTTGTTCATAGAATCCTTCAATATTGCAAGTCAAGGTTTGATATCTTTCTTCAGTTCTTACAGCTTTCATACTGCTGAGCAAGTTCTTCCCTTTTGGTTTTCTAACTCCAATTCTTTGCACATTTCATTCTAATACTTGATTTAGTCTTCTCGAAATGCCCTTTGAAAATTTCTGCTCAGCTCTTTTAACTCCTCATTTCTTCCATTTACTTTAGCATCTCTATGCTGGAGAGCAAGTTTCAGAGTCTCTTCTAACATGTATTTCGGTCTCTTCTTTCTTTCTTGTCTTCTTAATGACCTTTTGCTTTCTTCCTGTATGGTGTTCTTGATATCATCCCACAACTCTTCTGAACTTCAGTCATTAATGTCCAATGCATCAAATCTGTTCTGCAGATGATAGAGATATTATTATCATACAAATTACAAATTTACGCATCATAATAAACAGAGCTCAACCCTAAGAAGAAAGAAGAGGGGAAAAAGCGTCATCTGATACAATTCGATAAACATGACCTACACCTATAAATGCAGTAGCTCAAAAGAGGAAACAAGTCCCTGCTGCAAGAACTATACCCACCCCCTATACATAAAGGGTAGACAGGGATGGACAACCTGGACATTGGCTACCCAAAATGGGGGGAGGGATACAAAGGCAAGAAGTGACTGGCTTACAAGCTTTTAAGAGGGACCCTAGATCCAGAGGGCGTGGAGGAAGGTAGAGTCTCCAGTGAGTGGTGTCCAGCCTGTCCAGGAAGGGCTGATGAAACGAAATATAGATGGGTCTCTTGTGATGCAATGGTGAGTGATTGTTATCCGGACTGATTGTGAGGGTTGGAAATCTAAAGATGGACATTTTGTAACAAAGAGGGGAGTGATTAATTTATGAGTCTAGGAGCAGAGGACCCTGGGACCATCAATGGAGAAGAGCGAAGAGCGGAATCCTACCCAGAGAGGAAGTGAGGCCTGAGATGGAGGCAGAGAAGACAACGTCAAGAGATGGTGGGGCTGGGGACTCGGGATCAGGAGATGGAAAGGGGCTGAGGACTGTGGTGGTGGTGGTGGGGTGCAGGCTTACAGGGTACACCCCTTGGTTGGGTGAGGATGCATGGACAGGATGATAACTATGCCAATGAAATGATGGATGATGGAATGAATGTAAAGCTGATGTTCTCCCATGTAGACTATCACACAATTCACAATAAAACATTAAAAAAAATTTTTTTTAGGCATCATAAGCATTTTGCTGTTACTGTTATTAGTTGTTGTCAAGTTGGTTCTGACTCATAGTGATCTTATGTACAATAGAAGGACAACTACCTGGTACTGAACCATTCTCACAACTGTTGCTATATTTGAGCTCATTTTTTGCTGCTTTTGTGTCAACCTAGCTCATTGGAGGGTCTTCCTCTTTTTTATTGAAAACTTTTAGTTTTCCTAAATTCACATTTCATACATTCAATGTTTTGATTAGTAATGGGTTTTTGCAATGGTTTCTTCTCATTTTAACGTGTGCCCCATCGGCAAATGAACATCCCCAAAGCTTTGCTCCATCCATACCATTAAGGTCCACTGTACTTTAAAGAAGCAGCTCTTCCCCAGTCAAATTTTGAGTGCCTTCCAACCTGAGGGGCTCATCCTCTAGCACTACATCGGAGAATGCTTTCATCATGAAATAATTTTGAAATTTGTTGAATGCTGTTACTGTATCTGTTGGGATGGTAATGTGACTTTTCATTCTATTAATATGATTGTTGTTAACTGCCCTTGTCAAGTCAGTTTCTACTCATAACAACCCTGTATAGGGTTTCTGAGAAGCAGTTGGTGGGTTTGAACTCTTGACCTTGTGGTTCACAGTCCAGTGTTGACCCTACAGCACCACACCAGAACTCCGTTGATATGATGTGGTTCTTGTTGCTGCTGAGTGCTATCGAGTCAAGTCCAACTTATAGCAACGCTGAATAGGTTTTCCAAGGAGAGGCTGGTGAGCTCGAACCGCTGACCTTGCGATTCAAACCGACCTTGCAGTCCAGCGCATTAACCCACAGCGCCACACCAGGACTGATATGAAATACTACATCCACTGATTTTTAGATGCGAAAATCAATCTTGCAGTCTTGAGATGAATTGCTTGTGGCCATGATATTGAATTCTTTTGAACGCTGTTGGACACTAGTAAACTGATTTGCTAGTGTTTTGTTGACAGTGTTTGCATCCATATTGTTAAAAGATTGGTCTATTGTTTTCTTTTCTTTTGCTTTGGTATCAGAGTACTACTGACCTCAGAGATTCATTTTGGAAATGTTTCCTCCTATTTTATCTTTTGTAAGGATTTGAGAAAAAAATGATATTAATTCTTCTTTAAATGTTTGATTACTAGTTCTTATGTGACCTCAAAGTTGCTGTTTAGTCCTTTGAGTAAATTTTTCATTTCCGGGAATGTACTTTTCAACCCCAGAGTGTCTGCTTGTTTCTTTGATTCTATGGTTAATTATTTATCCGTCTCATTATGGGGATTTATGATCTGGTAAAACATAGTTATTATGTTGTTGTTGTTAAGTGCCGTAGAGTCGGTTCCGACCCATAGCAACCCTGTACAGGGTTTCCGAGGGTGTAAATCTTTACGGGAGTAGAAAGCCTCATCTTTCTCCCGCGGAGCGACTGGTAGTTTCCAACCGCTTACCTTAAGGTTCGCAGCCCGATTCGTAACCACTACGCTACCAGAGCTGTAAGAAAGATAGTTGTCATACTTTCTTTGATTCTTTAGATGTATATTTTTAAAGTACTTTGAAAATACTTTCAAGAGCTAATTCAAAATCTTTGCTTTCTGAATCCAACATCTGGGTTCCCTCAGGACCATCATCTGTTGGCTTCTTTCTTCTCTGGGTGCCAGCCATACTTTCCTATTTCTGTGTATGTGTTACACTTTTTTGGTGGAACACTGAGCATTTTCGATGACAAATTATAACAACTCTGTCACTCACTACTTCCCCCTCCAGGGATTCTTGCTGTTGCCGAGCCTTTAATTTGTTTTTGTTTTTCTAGTTGATGTTTATTTGGTTAGCAACTCCCTGTGCTAATTGCCTTTTCCCTGTAGTGTGGAGTTAATGCGTTCTAGAATAAATTACAACAGCAACAACAATCCTGTTCGTATCTTTAAATATGTCTTTCTAGAGGGTACTACCGTGTCAGCATAATCTAGTGGCCAGGCAGTGATCAGTTAGATTGTTTTAGATATTGTGACCTGTGACTCCCCCCGACCTTTGCCAAAATTATTTGTTAGTGAAGGCATATCTTCAAATATCAGGTAATTTACCAATCATCCCAAATTTTCACTTCCTACATGCACAAGTTTAAGATTAGCCAGAGGTGACTGATGGGTCCTTTCTCTTTCCCAGGCTGTTTTTGTGCATGTATATATCCCAGAACATACACAGAGCCTTTTAGACCCTCAGCAATAGGTCAGAGCTTTTTTGAGTTCTCTATGGTTTTCTACTTCTCCAAGTATTCTTTCGAAATTGTTGCCAGTCTCTCGTCTGCCCACGGTGTATTCAGTCACAGTTTTAGGCAGCTGTGAAGGTTCCGGCATATTGCTGCTGTCTTGACACATGCTTTGAGCATAGTACTTTTGCACACAGTTGAGTACAGAGTCAAATCAAATAGCAGTTGCACCATGTGAATGGAGATTTCCCAGGGAGCTTCTAGTAGGTGAAATTATCCACTATTTCCTAGGTCTGGAGCTTTTAACAGAACTCTGAAAGACGTCAGACTGCTGGGTTTTCATGATGACTACATCACCGTGAGGGGGATGGAAATAGCCCCAAGTTAAAAGCACCACAGACAGACCCACTCTTCTGAACAAGATTAGTAGTTTTTCTTGAATGGAGGCCCATGACTTCGTACTAGACCTGTAGTTAATGTCCAGAATTCTGAAGTGGTCGGTTGTGGCTGTTTTGCCCATTTCCTTACAGCTTTTGCGGGAGAGTGGAGTCATCAAATTCTTCATTTTGCATTGTTAACATAATGCTTTTGAGTTTTCCTTTCTTGGTTGCCAATGTTTGTTTCTTTTGTGGTTGACTCATGCACAGTTTCATGAACTCATGAACGTACCTGGTCTTGTTTGCATGTTCGCTGGTTGAAAAACATTGGTGTAGTTTCTAATTTTTATGATTATAAGTAAGCACACAACAATAGAGCCACAACAAATTTTCACCTAGAGGTTTTTGTGTGAACACTAATATTCATTTTTCCTGAATAAACACCTGAAGGGGGATTGCTCAGGTCTTAGTTATCTAGTGCTGCTAAAACTAAAATATCACAAGTGGCTGGCTTTAATGAACACATTTATGCTCAAATGTGTTCAAATTCAGTGTTCAAATTCAGAGTGCTGCCTCTAGGGGAAGGTGGTCTGTCTCTCTGCGTTGACTCTTGGGAAGGACTTGTCCCCTTTTAGCATCTGAAGGTACACTGTACCTTGTAGAACTCCCTGCACCCTAACATCATATTCCCATGGCTTTAGGAGCTTCACAGTGCAGGGCCACTGGGTACCAAGGATTCCCTCTGCTCTTAGCTCTTCTTTCTTGGCAGGACTGAAGGCACTCGTCCTCTGCTCACTTCTTCTTTTATCATTGTAAAATAACAGATGTTGTAGGCTACACCCCTGAGGAAACTGCCTTTCAATTGATTGGCTGCTCATAGCAGATCTATCTCATCCTTGAAGTGATTGCATTGTATTAGAATTCATCATGGGGTACTGAAAATCCTGGCCCAGTCAAGATGACACAAAACCTTGACTATCATAGCTGGGTTGTACGAATATTTCAGGTTGTAAGAACTTCTCAAATTTTTATTTAAAATCTCTTTATTGTGAAGTGAGTGAAAATTTACAGACAAAATCATCAGTTTTAAATTAAACAAATCATATTCTTTGTTCATCTTAATGATAACAATCCCCTCCCTGAAGCAACAGTCATCCCGCTTTCTCCCTGAGCTTCCTATTTCCACTCACCACCTCTCCCATCCCTTCTCAACTTTGTCTTTAAGTGAATGGTGATTTTGAATGATTCAGCATTCCACGGTACGCATAGCTTGCTAATGTTGTTGTCCCCTCTATATACCTATCTACTGCTTGGCCACAATGAAGAGTTCTTTTAAGACCTGAAGGGTGGTCTAGGGCCATAGTCTTGGGTTCCTCCAGTCTCTTTCTGATCAGTAAGCCTGGTTTTTCTCTCTCTTT
>NW_006408543.1:9042228-9045302 GCF_000296735.1 Chrysochloris asiatica
AAATTTTGAGCTTTGTTCCACATTTTCTCCTACTCTAACTGGCAACTTCTAATACGATCTCTTTCAGAGCAGTTGGTAGTGATACTTGGGAAACACCTAGTTCTTCTGGTCTGAGAGTCATAGAGACTGATGTTCACATGTTTTCATTAGTCTAAATTTTCTTTCTTTTCTTTCTTTCTTTTTTTTTTTTTTTAAGATGATTGGTTTAGTTTTTAAATAGATGTCCATTATCATATCTGGGATGTTCCAATCTATTGCTAATCTTTTAAATTTTTTAAATTTTATTATGAATTGAGTGAAGGTTTACAGACAAGATCATCAGTATTACATTCAACAAATCATATGCTTTGTTTCATACCCGTGATTGCAATCCCTTCCATGCAACAGCAATGATCCCATTTCCTCCCTGTAGTTCCTATTTCCATTCCACCCATCTTTCCATCTTCTCTCAACTTTATCCTTAGGTAAATGTTGCCCTTTGGATTTTGAAAGATTGATCAGTCCTTGGTTGGCATCCCTTACTACTGTTGTTGTGCCCCCTATAAACATATCTACTATTTGGCTGGAAATTGGGCCATGAAGGTGATTTCCTTTACAGACCTAAAGGATGGTCTAGAGCCACAGTCTCAGGTTCCTCCAGTCTCTCTCTGAGCAGTAAGCCATACTTAAAAAAAAATAATAATAATTTTGAGTTTTGTTTGACATTTTCTTTCCCTCTATCCGGATTCTTTCAGAGCTGTTGTTAGTGGTAGTCAATTACCATCTAGTTCAGAGTCATAGAGACCGATGTTCACATGCTCCATTAGTCTATTAGGTGAATTGATTCCAAGCATCTTCATTTCTCATCGAACATTAAAAAAAAAAAAAAAGTAGTTATAATGTTTTGCATCCTACCAAGCAACATTGAAAGTTCTAGTTGTTCTGCTACCTCAACATCACCATTTTTCTGTTGTTAAGTGCCTTTGAGTCAGTTCCTACTCATAGTGACCCTGCATAGGGTTTCCAAGGAGTAGCTGGTGAGTTTGAAACACCGACATTGTGGTTAAAACTGATCTTGTGGTCCAGTGTTTTATCCTACACCAGGACTACACCATCACCATAGCTTTGTCTTATTTTCCTTTGTAAAAATGTTAGCCATTCTAATAAATGTACAGTGGTATAAGTTGTGATTTCAATTTACATTTCCTTAATGTCTAGTATATTATAATGAAATGTGCAAAGACCTGGAGGTAGAAGACCAAAAGGGAAGAACATGCCCAGCATTTCTTAAGCTGAAATAATTGAAGAAAAATTCTTAAGCTGAAATAATTGAAGACAAGCTATGGTTAACATTGTGAAGACTGAGTATTTCAGAATATTCATTTGTGCTCATGAGGAACCAGTACAGACACCAAAAGGTACTTGTTAGAACAGAACAGTAGGATATTGACTAGTTTAAAATCAAGAAGGTGTGTGTCAGGGTTGTATTCTTTCACCATAATTATTCAATGTGTATGCTGCACAAATAGTCCGAGAAACTTGATTATTGAAGAAGAATGTGGCACCAAAATCGGAGGAAGACTCACTAACAACCTGCTATTTGCAGATGCTACAACCTAGATTTAAAATACTTACTGATAGAGCTCAAAGGCCATAGCTTTCCATATAGATTGCTCTTCATTGTAAAGATAACAAAAATCCTTACACCAGAAAATGAGAAATGGAGAAAAATGAGACATTGTTTAAGACTTCTTTTTGTTTGGATCCACCATCTACACTTAGGGAAGCTGCAGTAAAGAAATCAAGCAACGTATTACATTGGACTAATATACTGCACAAGATGTCTAGAGCAAAGATGTCAGTTTGAGGACTAAGGTGCTCCTGATAGAAGCCATGGTATTTTCAATCTTTTCATATTCATGTCAAAGTTGGGTAATGAATAAGAAAGACTATAGAAGAATCGATGTATTTGATTTATGGTGTTGGCAAAGAATATTGAAAGTACCATGGCCTGCCAGAAAAGCCAACCAATCTGTGTTGGAAGAAGTACAACCTGAATGGTCTCTATACTCGTCAGTGGCAAGACTTTGTTTCTCATACTTTGGAAATGTTGTCAGGAGGGACCAGTTAATGGAGAAGGACGTAATACTTGGAAAAGTGGAGTATCTGTGAAAAAGAGGAAGACCCCCAACAAGATGGATTGACACAGTGGCAGCAACAATGGATTCAAACTTACATGCGTATGGTGCATGACCAGACAGTGTTTCTTTCATTTGTGCATAGGGTTTGGCTCTGTTCTGTCTGGAACTGACTCAGTTGCGTTGAACAACAACAACAATAATGCCTAATGATGCTGAATAGTGAGCTCTGGTAGCATAGTGGTTACAAATCGGGCTGTGAGCCTCAAGGTCAGTAGTTTGAAACTACCAGCTGTTCCGCGGGAGAAAGATAATGCTTTCTGCTCCCGTAAAGATGCACAGTCTCAGAAACCCTGTACAGGGTCGCTATGAATTGGAACCAACTCCATGGCACATAACAAAATTTTTATGTTATTCAAATATTTCTGTTAGTGATTATGTGTGTTTGAATATTTACCCATTATTATTATTATTAATTTAGTTTTCAGAGTTGTTTATATATTTAAAACACAAATCCTTGATCCAAAATGTGTTTATTAAATGTTTTTATTCCATAGTCTCTCGCTTTTTTTAAAAAATAATCTTTCTAAACCGCTTCTTTCAAAGAGTAAAATTATTCATTTTTATGTGTCCCATGTATTAATTGTATTCTTTTATGAATTACATATTTGGCATCAGTATATACAAAATCTTGGTCTAATCAGAATGTGTCTTTTACTAGCGTCACAGTGTCTTGATAACTGTGTGGTTGTTATTGGTAAGTGTCATTGAGTCAGTTGCGACCCATAGTGACCCTACGTACAACAGAAATAAACACCACTGGGTCCTGAGCTAGCTTCATAATTGCTGCTATGCTTGGGCCCATTGCTGCTGCCACTGTGTCACTCTATCTTGTTGGGGGAGGGGTCTCCCTATTTTTTGCTGACCCTTCACTTTTCTAAGCATGATGTACTTCTC
>NW_006408543.1:9046351-9049216 GCF_000296735.1 Chrysochloris asiatica
TATGGATCTCTTCCAATCAGTTGTCCAGGCAGTTGTCTTCCAAACTTCTTGACATAGATGAGTGAATGCCCCCACTGCTGCATCAGTTTGCTGAAAGGTTTCAATTTGTATTCCATCAATTGCCAAAGCCTTGTGGGGTTTTTTGCCAATGCACAGAAGTAATCAATTTGATTTCTGTTTATTCCATCTGGTGAAGTCCGTGTGTATAATTCATTTGCATCATCATAGTCAACACTACTTTGAGGAGACATCTCTTACCTTGCCGTATTTTAACTGCCTTCCAACCTGAGGGGCTCATCTTCTGCATGATGGCTGCCAATATTCTGGTCTTATTTGTCATGTTTTAATATTCTGGTGTCATCAGACAGTGTAGCATTGCTATTCATGAGGTTTTCAGTGGCTAAACATTTGGAAGTAACCCACCTCTCTTTCTTCTGAGTCTGTCTTAGTCTGGAAAATCAGCTGAAACCTGTCCACCATGGTTGACCCTGCTGGCATTCAGAATACTGAAGACATAGTTTCCTGCATCATAGCATCATGCAAGCCATTACAAACTGACAGACAAGTGATTTTTGATTACCTATATGTTTATAATACTTCATTGAACGAAGTAGAGGGAGTTCTCTGATTTTGTTCTTTCTCAAAATCATTTTGGCTCTTCTAGCTTCTTTGTCTTTCCATGTAGATTTTAGAAAATGCTTGCTGATTTTGCTAAAACACACTTTTTGAATCTTTATGTCAATATGAGGATGTTTGACAATAGTTTTCTAACCAATGGACGTGATTCAACTTATTTAGGCCTTTTTGATTTATTTCATCAGTGTTTTGTAGTTTTTGCATACAGATAGTGCACATATTTTGTTAAATTTATACCTAGATATTTCATGTTTTAGTTTCAATTTCAGGCAATTATTTTGATTTTTAAATGATATAATTCTATATTCTAGTATATAGAAATATAACCGATTTTGGTATAATGAATGCATAACCAGCAATCTGGATGAACTCATTTATTAGTTATAAGAGCTTTATTTTTATAGAATGTTTTGGATTTTCTACATAAAGAGATATATTTTTAGCAAATACATGATTTTGTTTCCAATCTGTATGCCTTATATATATTCTTATGACAGTTTTAAACTGTTCTGTAGGATAAGTCCTGGTCTGCTAACCAGAAGATCTGCAGTTCAACCTTGGAAGCCCTAAACAACAGGGTCATTAGTCAGAACTGACTTGATAGCCCACAAAAACAAGGACAGAATTCTAATGAATGTTGATGAAGAATGTTAGAATGGTTATTCTTGCTTTTTCCTCCATTTTAGGGGAAAAAAATAGTTCATCTTTTTTTACAGTTACAAGGGTAGGTCACCAAGTATTGCTACTTGGGTTTATTCCCAACACAATGTGTTGAAACTCTCTTCTGCAATCAGTGGATAGCTACAGACAAGTTCTCCCTATAATGCATTCATCTTGACCCATTCAAAAAATATCCGTTGGGCTAGTTAAACTCAAAGCCAAAAGGTCAGCTCAGAAGGCTATGGTGACTGCTATTTGGGATCTCAAAGGGGTCATGTTGATACATTTTCTCTAAGGGTACAGGACAATCATAGGAGATTATTATGAAGAAGTTTTAAGAAAACCAAAAACTGTATTGGTGATTAAAAAAAAAAAGTCCAGGAAAGCTGTGCCAAAGAATAGTGTCTCCATCCACAATGTACCTGCTCATTCCTTGTGAATATCAAGGGGTGTCCTATGAGAATGTCAATCAGAAATCTTACTCCATTAACTCTGAAATCCTGATATTGACCCTTCAGATTTCTTTTTGTTTCACAAACTCAAAGAACATTTCAAAGGAACACTATTTGGGTCCCTTAAGGACACCAAAATGGATTTTTTTTTGATGTGCAAATGGAAGAGCACAGAATTCTTTGGGGGGGGGGGAGTTTAGAGAAACACCACCTTGAGAAGTGTGTAGACCTAGATCAAAAATATGTCAAGGAATCATAGCTTCCCATTTTGATAATTTTTGTTTAACAAGTCTCCATTTTTGTAGCAATGCTTTTGGACTTACCCTCATGTGTACATTGGTTTTTTTGTAGATGATTTTTATCAGGCGGAAGAAATTCTCTTTTATTTCTAATTTGCTCAGAGTTGTGTGTTTTTGTTTTAAATCATGAATTAAAGTTTAATTTTGTCCATTGCTTTTCTGCCTCTATTAGGATAATCATGTGCGTTATACTTTTAGTCTACTGATATGGTAAATTCTGTCTTAGAATCCCACTTGGAGAGTCACTGCTATAAACATCATTTTCTTTAGCTTGGAAACTTGCTTAACCTTTATTGCATAGTGTAGACCTGCTGGTAGTAAATTCTCTCAGCTTTTGTTTGACTAGGAAACAAAAACAAGACACAAAAAACCCCAACTTATTTCACCTTCATTTTGAAGGACACTTATATTAAATTTAGAATTCAAGGTTGGCATCTCGTTTCTTTCACTACATGATTCCATTGTTTTCTAGTTTGCATTGTTTAACATGAGAATTTGAAAAGTATTCTTTTTTGTTGCTGTTGCTTCCCTGTGTGTAATATATCTACCTGGATGCTTTTAAGATTTTTTGTTATTGTTTTTGGCTTTCAGCAAGTTAACTAGAATGTGTCTTAAAGTGGTTTTGCTTGCTTTTATCATTGTTAAGGTAAGTGATGTTGTTAAGTTCCTTGAAGTCAACTCCGACTCACAGAGACACTATACACAACAGAATGAAATCTTGCCCAGTCCTGCACCATCCTCATGATCATCGTTGCACTTGAACCCATTGCTGCTGCCACTGTGCCACTCCATCTCCTTGAAGAATCTCCTCTTTTTTC
>NW_006408543.1:9049936-9050901 GCF_000296735.1 Chrysochloris asiatica
TTCTCTGGTATGCCTTATTCACTGTCCAATTTTCATATGCATATAAGTTTACTGAAAGTACCTTGACTTGGTCAGGCTCACCTTAGTTTTCAAACTTACAGTTTTGCTCTTGAAACCTTATCTCGTGCAGCAGATTTACCTAATGTAACACGTCATTTGATCTCTTGACTCTTGCTTCCATGAGTGTTGACAGTGGAGCCAAGAAAAAAGTATTTGACAACTTCAATCTTTTCTCCACTTATCAAGAAGTTACTTACTGCTTCAGTTGTAAGAATTTTTGTAGAAAATGAAATGGAAAGCATAAACATTGCAATCTTAGGCATCAGTGAGTTGAAAAGGACTGGTATTGACCATTTAAAATCTGAGAATCATATAGTTTCCCATGCTGGGGATGACATAGCATTGAATTCATCACCAAGTAGAACATTGCAAGATCTATCTTTTGTTTTTAAAGTTTTTATTGTGAACTATGTGATAGTTTACATTTGAGAACATTGGCTTTACATTCATCCTACTGTATATAATATCATTGCCATGGTTACAATCCCCTCCATGCATCATCAAACAACCAAAGGTTTTACCCTGCAAGCCTGCCCCTCGGTTGTCAGCACACAACCCCTCTTCTTCTTTGGGTCTAGAGTCCCCAGCCGCTCCATCTCTCCACGTCATCGTCTCTGCCTCCATCTCTGGCATCACTGTTTCTCTAGGTAGGGTCCCCCATTCTGCTCTTCTCCCTTGATGGTCCCAGGGACCTCCGCTCCTGGATTGCAGTCCGTGATGTTGACTTTTGCAGCAAAATGTGTACCTTTACATTTCCAACCCTCACAATCAGTCCTGATAGCACTTATTCACTATTATACAAGAGTCCTATCCCAATCTCTTTTCATCAGCCCCGCCCAGACAGATTGGATACTACTCAGTGGAGATTTTGCTTTCCTCCGTGCCCTCTGGATCTAGGCTCCCTC
>NW_006408543.1:9065194-9066655 GCF_000296735.1 Chrysochloris asiatica
GTGGGAGAAAAATGAGGCTTTCTGCTCCTGTAAAGATTTACAGCCTCAGAAACCCTGTACAGGGTCACTATAAGTTGGAACCAACTCCACGGCACATAACCACCAGCACCGCCACCACCACCAACAGTAATGTGCATACTTTTCTTCAAATCTAAGACCATATTCATAATAATGACTGTTTTAAATAGTCAGTTCTCATTATTGATGGATTCTATATTCACTGATTCACCGATTTGCTAAGTTTTTCATGTTTTGGGATAATTCGCAGCTATGTGCACTTTCAAAGCAGGTAAAAATTTCCAGTTCAAACAAGGACAGTATTAGCTAGCTGTGCATTTGTCTGGGAATTCTACTTCAAATTGACTACATTGTATGTATTATTAATTCCTTCATTTCCGTTATTTTGTAGTCTGTTTTTTTGCTAAGGGTTTTCTTCTCTTTTTTGTTTATGGATTACATTTTTTCTATCTTGCTTTGCATGGACTTTAGGATGCTATGTTGTTAAGTGTCTGGATTTGTCATCTCCATAACCGAATATGGAGTCCTGGTATGACACTGTGGGTTAATGCACTGGACGGCAAAGTTGGTTTGATTCCCAAGATCGGAGGTTCAAGCTCATCAGCTTCTCCTAAGGAGCTCTATACAAAGTTGCTATGGGTCAGAACTGACTCAAGGACACTTAACAACAACATAATAGGATATTGTTTTCTTCCATCATGTAGTTGATTTTTTTAAGAACAAGCTTGCCCTTGAAAAACCTTGTTTATAAGCATTTTTAGGGTCTGTCCTGAATTGGTTTCTGGTCTCTTTATGCTGGCCAGTTGGAACTCAAATATCACCCAGCATGTAAGAATTCTGGAAACTGTTTGACTTGCAGCTTCCCAATATTATTTTATTTGCTGAGACTCATGAATCTTGCTCTGCATGTTCATAGCTTGGTATTCAAAGACCCAAAGAAATCAGTCTTCAGATTTCTGGAGCTACTTCTTTTTACAGATCCGTCTGTCTCCTACCTGTCTCTACAAAACCCAACTGCCTCTATAGCCCAATACAATCCTCTTCAACTTCATGGTGTGGCACTGTAGGTTAATGCGCCAGACTGCAAAGCCATTTGAACTGCAAGGTCGATGGTTCAAGCTCACCAGCTGCTCCTCGGAAACCCTGTACAGGGTGTTGGAAACAACTCGACGGCACTTAACAACAACAACAACAGCTTCATGAGACCCTGGCACTCAGTTTCATCTCCCTTCCCTGTACCTTGATTCAGAAATGGCTTGAAGCAGAAATCTCATGCAAGTATAGGGGTCACCTTATTTGTTACCTTCTTCGTGTCGTATAATACTTATCTACCAGTTCCAGGCCTGGAGTCCTGGTGTGGTGCTGTGGTTTAATGCACTGGATTACAAAATCATTTAAACCACAATGCTGGTGGTTCAAGTTCACCAGCCCCTCCTTGGAAAC
>NW_006408543.1:9068530-9071429 GCF_000296735.1 Chrysochloris asiatica
CTTCAGACATATTGTCAGGAGGGACCAGTCGCTGGAGAAGGATATCATGTTTGGTAAGGTGGAGAGTCAGAGAAAAAGAGGAAGACCCCCAACAAGATGGATTGACCAAATGGCAACATCAATGGACTCAAGTGTGGCAACAGTAGTGAGGTTGGCCCAGGATGGGGCAATGTTTCATTCTGCTGTGCATAGGGTCACTATGAGTGCGTGCCAACTAGATGGCACCTAACAACAACAACAACAACAAGAGCTCAGGAGGGATCGCTGACAGCAGTTTTTTTAGATGCTGTTCAGTTTTGTAATTGTTCATGTTGGGAGGGCTAGGCCAGTACTGGGTTCCTCCCTGTAAGTCTGGGAGTGAAGAGTCAGCAATTGTTTTCTAAGTTCTCTCATGCACTGCTCTCCCAGACTCTACTGGGAGGAAGTTGTACCTGCAGATTATTTGTTCTTCTCCAGATAGCCCCCCTGAGCTTCATCCCTTTCTTGGTGGCCTGGGGCTTTACCATATACCTTGTCCTGCTCAACTCCATCCTTAGAGGCTTCTCCCTGCTTTTGGTAGAACATCTTCCACAGGCTTGGCTGGACAGTAGTTGAAGATACTCTAGCAACAGTCTGTTCACCTAACACACATGGTAGTCCAGGGTTACGTATCAGCACCATGCATGCTTCCAGTGACTCTGGAAAGGGGATGTCATTACTTCCATTTTATAGACACAGAAACATAGACTGGAAGTCACTAGCTAAAACCAGGCATAGTTGGGACTCTCAGTTCTGTCTGCCCATTTTTTCATGATGACATGATACCAAACAAGAATTTAGAGCATTCCAAGCTCTGACATTGTATCTTGACTGTGCTGAGAATTATTTTTATAGCTGGAAAACCCAAAGTAACGTTTTTTTGTTTTTTTTTTCTAGGAAATGGTCTTCATATCTTTATTTTTTCCATCCAAGTGACTTTATTTATTTATCCACCTGGAGGGAATTTCCTCATGGCTAAGGCCACCACTCATCTGTCAGTGTGTTGTACTGTGGTGGCTTGCATGTTTCTGTGTTGCTAGAAGCTATGCCACTAGTCATAAATACCAGCAGGGCCACACATGGAGGGCAGGTTTTAGCAGAGCTTCAAGACTAATATAAACTAGGAAGGAGAGATTCACTGCTTCTGAATAGTTAGCCCCTGAAAACCTTATGAACAGCAGTGGAACATTATCAGATATAATGCCAGAAGATGACAACATTATGACTATCACCAAAATAGTATCATATATCGTGCTGAAAGCTGAGCCCCTCAGGTTGGAAGGCATTCAAAATATGACTGGAGAAGAGTTGCCTCCTCAGAGTAGAGTTGGCTGTGATGACAGGAATGGAGTAAAGCTTTGGGGATATTCATTTGCTGTTGGAGCACAACTCAAATGAGAAGTGTCAGCTGCAAATATCCATTAATGATTAGAACATGGAATGTATGAAGTATAAATCTAGAAAAACTGGACATTGTCGAAAATGAAATGGAACACATAAACACGGATATCCTAGGTATTAGTGAGCTAAAATGGACTGGTATTGGCCATTTTGAATAACACAGTCATAGGTTTTACTATGCTGGGAATGAAAATTTAAGAGGAATGATGTCACATTCCTCATCAAAAAGAACATTTCAAGATCTATCTTCAAATACAATGCTGTTTGTGATAGGATAATATTCATGTGTCTGCAAGGAAGATCGGTTAATACCACTATTATTCAAATTTACCCATCAACCACTAAAACCAGTGCTGATGAAGTTGAAGAATTTTACTTAACTTCTTCAGCCTGAAATTGATCAAACATGGAATCAAGATGTATAAATAATTACTAGTGGCTGGCATGCAAAAGTTGCAAACAGAGGAAGGATCAGTAGTTGGAAAATATGGCCTTAGTGATAGAAATGATGTTGGAGAATGAATGATGTAATTTAAAAATGTTTTATTGTGAATTATGTGATAGTTTACATGGGAGAACATTAGCTTTACATTCATCCTATTGTAAATTGCTTCAGTGCCATGATTACAATCCCCTTGACACATCATCAAACAACCAAAGGGTATACCCTGCAAGCCTGCCCCTTGGTCGTCAGCACATAGGCCCTCTCCCTGTCTGGGTCAAGAGTCCCCAGCCACTCCATCTCTCCATGTCATCATCTCTGCCTCCTTCTCTGGTGTCACTGTTTCTCTGGGTAGGGTCCCACACTCCACTCTTCTCCTTTGATGGTCCCAGGGATGAATGATAGAATTTTGCAAGACCAATGAGTTATTCATTGCAAACACCTTTTAGAACAATATAAAAGGCAATTATACATATGGACCTCACCAGATGGTACACATAGGAATCAAATTGACTACATCTGTGGGAAGAAACCGTGCTAAAACTTGGTATCATCAACCAAAACAAGACCAGGGGCAGACTGTAGAACAGATCATCAATTGCTCACATGCAAGTTCATGCTGAAGCTGGAAGAAAATAAAAGCAAGTCCACTAGAGTCAAAATTTGACCTTGAACATCAAGAACACCATATAGGAAGAAAGCAAAAGGTCATTAAAGAGACAGTAAAAAAGAAAAGATCAAAATGGATGTCATAGAAGACTCTGAAATTCACTCTTCAGTGTAGAAACACTAAAACAAATGGAAGAAATGAGGAAGTCAAAGAGCTGAACAGAACGTTTCAAAGGGCAGCTTGAGAATAAAAAGTCAAGTATGTGCAAAGATCTGGAGTTAGAAAATCAAAAGGGAAGAACACACTCAGCAGTTATCAAGCTGAAGGAACTGAAGAAAAAAAATCAAGCCTTGATTTGATATATTGAAAGATTCTCTGAGCAAAATAAGGAGCTCTGGCAGCGTAGTAGTTACGAATTGGGCTGCTAA
>NW_006408543.1:9074099-9074754 GCF_000296735.1 Chrysochloris asiatica
ACAGAGGCTGCAACATTGGGCTCAAATAGAACAATGGTGAGGATGGTGCAGGACCAGGTGGTGCTTTGTTCTGAGTCAGAGCTGACTCAGTGGCACTGAACAACTCAAAACAACAAATCCTTACAGGAGCAGACAGCCTCATATTTCCCTCTTAGAGCAGATGGTGGATTTGACACATTGACTTGCAGGTAGCAGCCCAGCACTTAGGCCATGGTGCTATCCTACTGCCAGTGAGTCCTGATGTGGCATGTGGTGTTGCAGGAGAATGCATTGGACTGCAAGGTCAGTTAGAACCACAAGGTCAGCAGTTCAAACTTACCAGCTGACCCTCAGAAACCCTATACAGGGTTGCTATGGGTCAAAACCAATTTAATGACCTTAACAACAGCAACTGCTTTAGAGTTGCTTCTGATTGTAGCTGAAAAGAGACCGCTTACTGTCCCTATCCAAGAATTAAGTGCTAATAACTGGGCAACATTTCTTAAAAAGTGTACAACTAAATCTACTCTCAACTCTAGAATCCAGAACTTCTTATTAGGGGACTAGGCAGTCCATAAGACCAGAGAACTCTCAGTCTCTCCCCAAAAGCAGGGACTTTATTTGAAACAGAGTGTGGCAAATTTCAGGCCTTGGCGTGATCTTGAAAACAGTTGAG
>NW_006408543.1:9074854-9082703 GCF_000296735.1 Chrysochloris asiatica
ATTGGGCTGCTAACCTCAGGGTCAGCAGTTTGAAACTACCAGCTGTTCCATGGGAGAAAGATGAGGCTTTCTGTTCCTGTAAAGATTTACAGCCTCAGAAACCCCATACAGGGTCACTATGAGTCAGAACCAACTCCATGGTACATAACCACCACCACCATGAGCAAAATATCAAATGATACAGAACACTTCAAAAGAAGATGGAAGGTATACACAGAGTCACTGTATCAAAAAACAATGGTCAATGCTTAACCATTTGAAGAGGCAGCATATGGCCAAGAACTGGCTGTACTGAAGGAAGAAGTCCAAGTGGCAGTGAAGGCATTGGTGAAAATGAGGCTCCGGGAATAGACAGAATAGAAATTGAAATCTTTCAACAAACTGATGCGACACTGGAGGCACTCACTCATCTATGCCAAGAAATTTGGAAGAACGCTGCCTGGCCAACTGATTGGAAGAGATCCATACTTGTGCCGTTCCAAAGAGGTGACCCAATGGAATAGATTATCACACACAATAAAATTTTGCTAAAGATAACTCCAAAACGGCTTCAACAGGTCGTCAACAGAGAACTACCAGAAATTCAAACCAGATTCAGAAAAGGATGTGGAACTAGGGGTATCATTGTTGATGTCAGATGGAGCTTGGCTGAAAGTAGTTAATACCAGAAAGATGTCTACTTGTGCTTTATTGACTATGCAAATGCTTTTGACTGTGTGGATTGTGACAAGTTATGAATAGCATTGTGAAGAATGAGTATTCCAGAACACTTAATTATGCTCATCAAGAACCTGTCCATAGACCCAGAGGCAGTTGTTAGAACAGAACAAGGGGAAGCTGAATGTTTTAGAATCAGGAAAGGTGTGTGCCAAGGCTATATTCGTCTACCATACTTATTTAGTCTGTGTGCTGAGCAAATTTTCTGAGAAGCTAAATAATATGAAGAAGAATGTGGCATCAGGATTGGAGAAAGACTCATTAACAACCTGCGATATACAGATGATACAACCTTGCTTGCTGATGAAGACCAAAGACGACAGGCTTCAGTATGGGTTGCACGTCAATGTCAAGCAAACAAAAATCCTCACATCTGGAACAATAAATAACATCATGTTAAGTGGAGAAAAGATTGAAGTTGTCAAAGATTTCATTTTGCTTGGATCCACAATCAGCACTCATGCAAGCTTTTGATGTTATTAGGTGTCACTGAGTCATTTCCTATTCGTAGCAACCCTATGCACAACAGAATGAAACACTGGGTCCCGGACCATCCTTACAACAACTGTTGTTACAGTCATGCAAGTAGCAACCATGAAATCAAATAATGGACTGAATTAAGAAAATCTGCTTCGGAAGGTCTGGTTAAAGTGTTCAAGAAAAAAGACAGCAGTTTGAGAACTAAGGTGTGATTGACCCAAGCCATGGTATTTTCCATAGACTCAGATGTATGTGAAAGTTGGACAATGAGTAAGGAAGGCCATTGAAAAATTGCTGGATTTGAGTTGTGGTGTTGGAGAAGAATACTGAAAGCACCATGGACTTCCAGAAGAACAAACAGGTCTGTGTTGGAAGAAGCACAGCTCCTTAGAAGATAGGATAGTGAGACTTTGTTTCTCATACTTTGGGCATGTTATCAGGAGGGACTGACCCCCCAGAGAAGGACACCTAATGAGATGAATTGGCATAATGGCAGAAGGGATAGGCTCTAGTGTAACAACAATTGTAAGGCTGGTGCAGGACCAGACAGTGTTTCGTCCTGTTGTGCATAGGGTCTCCATGAGTTGGAACCAACTCGATGGCAGCTAACAATAAAAAACAACAAGGGCAATATGAATACCTTTGCTGCTCATCCCTTTAGGACATTACTAATGATATACTCTCAGCTGTCTAAACCAGGGGTAAGGGTCAGTCTTGACCCTTCCATTCAGAACAATCTCCATTGTCCTCAGCACCAGTGCATTTTGAGAGCAGGAAGGTCCTGACTTTCTCTGGGGGAAGATGTCCCAGTCCCTTGGCAAGCCTTCGAATGCTCCATCTTTTCCCACCTCCTTGCTGTTTGCACGTTGCTCTGCTCTCAACCTGATGAGCTCACTCTTCAGGCTTCCGCTAAGAGAAGTCTTCCTGGATCTCTTAATTAACTTTCACCACTCTAAGGAACAATCTTCCTGAGGGCCTTATTTCCTTCTATCTCTGCCTGCCCCTATACCAGGAAAAGACCATCTGTCTCAGGACCGGTGCCCAGCCAAGGGCTGGATACAGAGTAGACAAGTGAGCAGGATGGATGGATGCATGTGGGTCTTTGAAAACACAAAAGACATTGAGGGCTTTGTAGCCTCAACCTGCCATGAACCAACTGACTTCCCACTGAGCAAGAACCAGTTCTGTCCTTGGCCCAAGGGCACTGGGCAAGTCTGCGCAGTAAACGAACCATCCTATCTAGGAAGTTTGTTCACTAGCCTAGTTAATCTAGAGCTTACTCCGGACACGTATTTACTTAACCTCTCTGTGTGGAGGCTACTCCCTTATCCTCCCCACAAGTGCAGAGACCCTCAGACCTGGGCTGGTGCCACCCAGGTGTGAGCATGCTCTTCATCTGCCCTTTGCGTCGTAGCCTCCTCCGTGTCTCTCCTGCAGGTCGTGGGCAGCTCACAGTCACTTCCTCTGTCTCTGTGTGCAGCCTGGGTGTTGAGTGTCTCCTGTCTTTTCCGACACCTGGCAGGGAATTGGAGCAGCTCCAGGCACAGTTCCCAGCATCTCTCATGACTACACCATGAGCAAAACCTGACTTCTCTAAACCAGCTAGAAGGACCTTTGGGTCACTGGGGCCAACCCAGTTAGACCTGGTGGTGTTGGCTACTGTGAAGTCCATTGTTAGCTCATGAGAGTCCTGTGTACAACAGAGTGAAACTCAGGGCCTGCACCATCCTCAGGATCAGTCAGGGACTGGACGCTTGTGATCCACAGGGCTTTCCTGGATGATTTTGGGGAGTAGATTTCCAGGTCTTTCATCTTCATCTACAAGCTGCACTGACACCTGTTTCACATTCTAGCAAAGTGCAAGTCTCTCCTGACAGATTGCTGGTGGCCATGCACCAGGTCCATTGACTGGAGATGGAATCTGAGTCTCCTGTGTGGAAAGTAAGGTCCAACTATTGGACTCTACTTCCTTCTGCAGAGGTAACAGGGTTGTTAAGTGCTGGCAAGTTGGTTCGGACTCATAGCGACCCTGGAATGGTCTTTATAGGGCTTAGGGTTTCTGAGGAGCGGCTAGTGAGCTTGAACCGCTGACTCTGCGTTCCAAATCAACCTTGTGGACCAATGCTTCTCCTACAGTGCCGGGGACCTGCCTTTCCAGTTTGAGCCAAGGATGCTGCATCCTCTTGTTCATTTGTGTTGTAACACAGCAGTTGTCTGTTTGAACATCACCTTTCCCTCCTCTGGTGACCTTAGCACTTCCATGAGGGAGCAGCATTTCATCTTTCCTAGTGTGAGTGACACCCAGACCCCGGAAGCCCCAGGTTTGATGCCGCGGGAATTGGGGAACCGTTGCTACACTGGCTTCAGGCACAGAATGAGACTACAGCAGAGCCAGGGGTTCTAACACCCCTAATGATCTGGGCCCCAAATACTCACCAAGCTCTCCCCAAAGGAAGCAGGTGGCTTTCTAGGCGGACAGGAAGGGGAGCAGGAGGCATTGGACCCTAACAGACACTTGATGCTACCTGTTTTTCCATCTCAGACCACTCGGAGGCATCTGGATGGACCAAGCTAACTTCTTTCTGTCTTTAGCGAGAGTCTCTGCTGGTGGGGAGGCCAGGCCCCGCTGAAAGTGGCCGAATGATTCAAGCAGAGAGTCATGAAGAGAGGCCACCGAGGCAGCCTGGCCAACCTCCCCTCACCCACCTGGGCCAGAGTTCTGCACCCACGGGCTCTTGTCTGATGCCTGTACTGAGAGACGAGAGACCAGGACCACTTTAGGTCTCTGCCTTCTTCCCTGGGGCTCCCTGCTCACCCCATGCCTCCCAGCACTTCTTGAGTGCTTTTCACATCCATATCCTGGGACATTAATCATCGGAACAAGTGGAGATTGAGCAAAAGCCTCTTCCGTGGCCCTGGTACCGGTCCAGCACTGCCCCACCCCTCCACTTTCCAAGCTGAGGGGCGTGGTGGGACCGCAGGCTTTGGCGGGGCTGCCAGGGGAGGTGAACTTTCAAAGAAACACTAAATTACTGGGAGGCTGTGGCCTGTGTGAGGGAGTTGACACTGGCCTCCGCGAACATGTCTGGCATCTGTGCCAGCCCAAAAGAAAATAACCTTTTTTTTTTTTCAAAAGCCAGTTGGAAAATGGAAACCTCAGTGCTCAGCACAGGCTACTGGGCACACGCTCCAATGTTTCAAAACTCGGCGTCGGCACGGCTATGTTCGAAAGTCAGTGCCAGTGACAGCGGCGGGGCCAAGTCCTCTTGGCCCCAGGTGACCCCACTTCTCACGGCTCTCCATCAAGTCTGCTGTGGAAGGGAAAGGGTGGTGAGGGCTGAGCCGAAGTGCATCTAAGGTGTGGCACATATGGCGTGGACCCCAAGTGCTGCTTGAAGGGGGCGCCACTGAGCATTCTTGTTCGAGCCAACGTCCTTCCTCAGGCACAGTTGATAGAGACGTGGGCGTAAGCGGGGAGAGGGGTGCACTTGCTCCCCTTCACAAGTCCAAGGGGGCTCAGATTAGGCGAAGCGTGATATTCCAGGAAACCACAAATAGGAAAAGTGCCTAATGGAAGCTGGTACACAGGAGGGTGGGTGGTGTTTCTTCAGATGCACCGCTGTGATCACTGTCTGTTTATCTGGAATTGGAGGCTGACTCACAACTTAAAGAATGCCCTGAAGCTGGTTACCCTTGCTATGCCCCTGGGCCCATGGGTGCTCTCCAACAAGGAGACACTGTAGGGCGATCACGGGAAGGTGTGGCCTGGGAAGTTAGGTTTCAGAAAGGATGGTGTCCCTATTAGAACAGGTCTGGTGATCCTTGGCCAGGTGATGTAGTTTACAGGCACCCTTTGTAGCTGTCACCTGAGGAGGTGAGAATTCCTCTCCAGGAACTTGAGTCCTGGAATCTGTCCCCTTGGATGCTTCGTGTGGTTACATCTGGAAGCACTGACAGAGCAGACCCGAGGACCAGATGTTTAGGCCATTGTGGGAAAGATGTCGTGGGCAGAGAGGTGCTTCACTGTCCTGGTCAGCACTGGAACTCTCTTCTCTCTTGGACAAGCTCACCGTGAGTACTGATGGCGTGCTCAGTTCCTCTGTCCCTAAGCTGAGCCCATCTCATTGAGATACCCTTACAAACATGAGAAAGTTCTCTTTTAGATGAAGCCAAAATTTGCCCTTCTGGAATTTCACACAGAACTAACATGACTTTTTTTTTTTTTTTTAAATCTGGACTGGACCAGAGAAGCCACTTGATTAATTCTCCCCATTACAAAGACAGAGAAATTGAGGCCCAGAGAGGTTGCAACTTGCCTGTGGTCACCCAGCAAGTTAGGTGCCAGGCCAGGTCAGAAGCCTTCACATCTGTTTGCTGCTTCAGCCCTTAAAAACCTATTGTTTGCTTCAATCACTTTAATTAGTTCCAGATGATTAAAGGTAGCCTTAGCTTACAGGAGCGCCCCAATAGCACAGTGGTTAAACTCTCTGCTGCTAACGAAAGGATGGCAGTTCAAACCCACCAGTCACGTCAAAGGAAAGAGATGTGGCAGTCAGCTCCCAGAAGCCTTCCGCCTTGGAAAGCCTATGGGGCAGTTCTACTCTATCCTATAGGGTCACTATAAATACACACAACAACAATGGGTTTGGTTTTGAACTTACAACCTGCAGGCATTGCTTGCTGCTCCCCTGGCCCTAGTCCTAGCTACATTAGGAGGAGTGCTCCTCTTCAGTCCTTTTCAGACATCCCCAGACAGATCAGAACAGAGACACACAATAGTCACACAGCAAAAGCACAGTCTGTTGCGTACACTCCTTCCAGAGCCAGTGAATGGCCCCTTTTCTACAAGTGTGGTTGGGTTTTGAAATGTCTACTGCTCAGTCCACTGTCTCAGACACTAGCTGCCTCGACACAAGGGAAGGACACCGATGGTCTTAAGAAAAGTTTTCTTACTATTCACAAGTTGTCTTTTTCTTGATTTAGTGTTGATGTAGTTGCTACAACTCCCTGACTATTGTTTAGAGACTTAGGGAGCAGTGCTTACTGATTTTTAGTTAACTTTGGTGATAGTTTGGTAAATGTAGAACTGCTCATACTGCCATCTTCCAGAAAGTCCTCAAGCTCTACCTTTTGGTTGAAATATTGACCATTCATACTTAATGCGATTATTGAGATAGTTGGATTTACATTTTGTTTCTTATTTCCCTGTTCTTCCATCCCTCCCTTTCTGCTTTCTTTTGCTTTAAACCAATATTTTCTACTGTATCATTTTAATTCCTTTAATGAATTTTTGCACTATGTATTTCCTAGTTATCTTCTTAGTAATTGATCTGGTGTTTACAATGCCCTTGACCCACTGACCCACTGCCAAGTCAATTCCAGCTCACAGCGACATTATAGGACAGAATAGAATCGCTCCTTAGGGTTTCTGAGACTGTAAATCTTCATAGTTAAAGTGAATGGAAGACACGATGAAGTCAGAGGACTGAACAGGAATTATCAGATAGCAGCTTAAGAAGACAAAGCAAAGTGTTACAATAAAATATGTACAGAGCTGGGGTTAGAATGCCAAAATGGAAGAACATGTTTAGCATTTTTCAAGCTGAAACAACTGAAGAAAAAATTCGAGACTTGGGTTGCAGCGTGGAAGGTGTGGTGCTGTAGGATAAGCACTGGACTGCTAACCACAAGACTGGCAGTTCAAACACAACAGCCACCCTCAGAAAACATATACAGAGTTCCTATGAGTTGAAATGGACTCGAAGGCACATGACAACAACAACATGGGCAAAATATGGAACTCTACAGCATCTGTAGAAGATGGAAGGAATACACAGTATCACGGAACCAGATAGAATTGGTTGATGTTCACCCATTTCAGGAGGTAGCACCTGACCGAGAACTGGTAATATTGAAGGTTGTACTGAAGGCACTGGTGGAAAACAAGGCTCCAGGAACTGAGGGAATACAAATAGAAATGTTTCAATAAACTAGACAAATGGAAGGACTCATATATCTATCCCAAGCAATCTGCAAGACAGCCACCTGATCAACTATATCTGTGCCCATTTCAAAGAAAGGTGACCCAAAAGAAGCCAGAAATGATTGAACATTATAATTTATATCACATGCAAATACAATTTTGCTGAAGTTAATTTTAAAAACAGTGGTAGCACTACATCAAGAAGGAGATGGCAAAAATTAAAGCCTGAGGATTTAGAAGAGGATGTGGAACGATGTATGTCATTGCTGAGGTCAACTTGAACTTGGCTGCAACCAGAGAATACCAGAAAGGTATCTGGTGGCATTGATATTAAGTGCCAGTGCTTATCCGACAGTCCCACATCCAAACTCCAAAGGCAATGGACTCTGGATGATGACTAACTATGGGTAACATTGTGATGAATGGGTGTTCCAGAACACTTACGAGTGCTCATGCAGAACCAGAAACCTAAAAGGGAAGAACATGCTCAGCATTTCTCAAGCTGGGGGAACTGAACAAAATTTCAAGCCTTGACTTTCGTTATTGAAAGATTCTCTGGGCAAATTATTGAGTGATGCATAAAGCATCAAAAGAAGATGGAAGGAATGCACAGAGTCACTGTACCAAAAGGAAATGGTTGATGTTCAACCGTTTCAAGAGGTACCATAT
>NW_006408543.1:9088526-9092374 GCF_000296735.1 Chrysochloris asiatica
GCAGCCCGATTCGTAACCACTACGCTACCAGAGCTCCTTATCCTGTAAAGATGTACAGCCTTTGAAACCTTATACAGGGTCACTATGAGTCTGAACTGTCTCCGTGGCACACCACCACCAGTAAATGCCATTAAAGCAATATGCTAAACCATATGCCAGCTAGATTACCAAAGAGAACCAGAGAAGAGATAGAATTGGGCTAAGAAGAACCCCCTGGGGATAGAACAAATCTCAAAGACTTGCCTCAAAAGCTACCTACCCGTGAAGAACGTAATCAGTGTCACTGAGTAATTTGTGAAGAAATTGTTGAATGGGAACTTAAACTGTTGTTCACAATAAAACACAATAAAATATTATTTTGAAACAGAACAAAACAAAAAATTACCTATGCAAAGGAATCCAAATATCATCATTTCCTACTGCAGATAAATATATGTTCCAGGGTACTGACAAAAATATAATTGTAATCAGTTGACAATTACTGGAATCTAAAAGATATATGTGTATCAGTAAAAGCAGACAGCGTACTAGAGGTATCAGAGAAGTGATAATATGGCTGTACTGGCCTGAACACAATGGAGCCGGTTTAGTCATTAGGTCTCAAATGAGGACCCTGCAAATAAGGAGGTTTATAATTAGCTGATAGGAACTTCTAGCTCTAGAAGGAAAACAAGGCAAGAAGAATAGGACATGCTTAAACCCACCCAGATAGTTATCTCAGGAATTAAGCAGCTGAGACCCTAAAGGTAGAATGTTTGAGGAAGTTTATTGATTCATTGTTTCTTTTTTCCCAAAGAATGCTATTTGATGTTAAGGTAGATTAAGTGTCCATCCAAATGTAACTTACCTTATATAATGTGCCTGCTCTTTATAATGGACAGGACGGTCTTACGAAATCATTCTCTCCGTCCTCCACATTGCTGGATTTCTGCTAATAAAGCTTGGATGGGAACTCTTTCCATCTCTGCAACTGACTACAGTGATAGGTAGCAAACCCTCATTTTGTTTTGTCAACAGAAAGACACTCAAAGAGATTCCTGGTAGAACCACCTTCATCCCAGTTAACTGGATGCATTCCTGAGACTTCATGGGAATCACTGAAATAGTTCAGCCAAATCACTAAGCAAACGAACAAGAAAACAACCACAAAAACAAGTCTCATAGAGAAAAGAAGTCACTATCCAGAGCTGCCACAATATATTAATTAAGATGTTCAGCTTTCAATAACAACAGCAACAAAATAGAAGACCTACTACTGGTGAGGCACTGTGAGTTAATGCGCTGAACTGCAAAGTCAGTTTGAATGGTAAGGTCAGCAGTTCACGTTCATCAGTTGCTCCTCAGAAACCCTATACAGGGTGGCTATGGGTCGGAACCGACGTGACAGCCATTACTTAAAAACAATGACAAAGAAACAATAAAGGGTGACATACATACAGGGAGTAAGGGGTTTGGGGTGTGTGGAAGTAGGAAACAGAATGCCTATGAGAGGGACCTGGTGTTGGATTCAGCCAAGACTTCAAGACAGCCATCCTGTGTAGCAGCTTACAAATGTCTGACATACAGGCAACTCCTATTTGATGTTTTGTATTATTTAAATTTACCCTCAATTTGAAGTGATTAAACAAACCTCTAACTGCAATCAGTTCCTCACCACAATCATTTGCTGTGCATGAAACTTTTAAATCATTGAAAAGACTTCCGGACTTTCCTTGCACGAAAGTTAGGCTAAATAAGAATCATATGTATCTGTTCTGACTGGATTATAAATTACTAAGGATGTATTTAGGATTGAATCTGTTTCATACCCCAGGTGGTGGTGGTGGTGGTGGTGGTGATGGTGTGCCACCAAGTCGGTTCCAACTCATAGCGACCCTGTGTAGGATTTCCAAGGCTATAAATCTTTATGCAAGTAGAAAGCCTCATCTTCCTCCCATGGTCGATTCGAACAGATGACCTTGTGCTTTAGCAGTCCAGCTCATAATCCACTATGCTACTTAAAAATTTTCAAGCAGAATGTATTTCAGGAAGATATTGTAAAATAACTAAATAAAGATTTTATTTTAGTGCCAACCTCAACCAGCCTGTGAAGAAGGGGGCATTCATTGCTTTTCTCTCCAAGTAGCATGCCCGAGTTAATGTCACGCTTTGTTCACGCATTGTGTGAAGAAAAAGGGGCACATTCAAAATGAATGAAAACAGGGGATACACTGACATGCTAGCCTTCAACATATACCACAAGGCCTGCCTCGAAATATATTTAATGAAGCAAATGAAAGAATGCTTAAAGAAATCAAGGAAAATATTACAGTGTCTCATGTCTCATCAAATAGTAAATACCAACAAAAAAAGATAAAAATTACTTTAAAAAAGAATCAGATGGAGACTCGGGTTTAAAGCATAATAACCAATAAAAAAATTCACTAAAAGGACTCAACAGTAGATATAAATGGAAGGAAGAAAGAATCAGCAAATTTTAAAATTGATTGATAGAGATTATGCAATCTGAAAACAGAATGGAGAAAATCAACAGCGCCTCAGGGGAAGAGCCCCCAGGAGATTGATTGGCGCAGTGATGGGAACTCTGGGCTCAAGACTAACAACAATGGTGTGGACGGAGCAGGACTGGGCAGTGTTTCATTCTGTTGTACTTAGGGTTGCTATGAGTTGACTTGGAACTAACTCAGCAGCACCTAACAACAACAGAAATGTGGCATACCACAAACACGCAATGGGAGCAGCAGAGAAAGAAAGGAGAGAGAGAATGGAACATAATTTGAAATTTGAAATCAGAACATAGCGACCCTTTTCTCAACTGAATGGACTGTAGGGTGTATGGGGCAGGATTTCCCAATGAAGTTTTTCTAGTTAGCCCTTGTTACCCTTGGAGAAGGAGCTCTGATAGCATAGTGGTTACAAGTTAGGCTGCCAACTTCAAGATCAGCAGTTTGAAACTATCAGCAGTTCCGCAGGAGAAAGATGAGGTGTTCTGCTCCCGTAAAGATTTACAGCCTCGGAAACCCTGTGCAGGGTCACTGTGAGTCAGAACTGACTCCACGGTACTTAACACCAACAACCGTTGAAGAATGAGCAGGTGCATTGTCAGATGAAAATTTCCTGGACTTTTTCTCATCAATGCACTTTTCAATTTTCTTAACACTTCTTCATAATAAGCCCCCATGATCATCCTGCATCCTTTAAGAAAATCTATCAATGTTACCATTTTGGAATCTCAAGAAAATAGTTGGTATAAGCTTCTAAGCTGATGTCTCTGCCTTGAATTTAACTGGCCCACCAGATCCCCTTCAAAGATGCTGATTTGTTCAGGCCTTTTTTTGGAAAGCAATCAAAACACACTAAGATAATTGTCTTACTGAGAGAACTTGTTTGTAGCCATCCACAGAGACATATTTAAATGCAATTAAATTTGTTTGATATGGACCCATGCATGTATGATATGGAATCCTATAGCAAATTTTTTTTTAACTTACACTCATGTTATGATCACTGAACACATTTCTATTATTATTACATTAAACAATGTTATCTTTTGAAACAAATAATAATAGTAAAAAAAGTTTTTCTTTATCTTCACTTATCCCATCTTTCTTTCTTTATGTAAATCTGAGTTTTTGGGCAGTGTGATTTTCTTCTTTCTGAAGAACTTCTTTTAACTTTTCTTACAGAGCTAATGTGCTGTTTTTGCTTTGTCTGAGAAAGTCTCTATTTCTCCTTCACTTTGGAAGGACACGTTTATTTGATATATAATTCTATTTTTTTTTTCTTTCAGCATTTTAAGTATTATATCTCACTCTGATTTCTAATGAAAAGTATCCTTTAACTGACTA
>NW_006408543.1:9096130-9097779 GCF_000296735.1 Chrysochloris asiatica
ATACTATTCTCTAACACAATTACTCAAATCCATCAATCCTTCTATGGTCTTCCTTATTCACTGTCCAACTTTCACAAGCATATGAGGCTATTGAAATACCAGGGTTTCAGTCAAGCACACTTTAGTCCTCAAACTGACATCTTTGCTTTTGAAAACTTTAAAGAGGTCTTGTGCAGCAGATTTGCCTAATGCAATACATTGTTTGATTTTTTGACTATGGCTTCCATGAGTATTGATAGTGGATCCAATCAAAATTAAGTCTTTGACAACTTTAATCTTTTCTCCATATATCATGATGTCTTCTTTATTGATTCAGTGGTGAGAAGTTTTGTTTTCTTTACGTTGAAGTGCAACCCATACTGAAGGCTGTGATCTTTGATCATCATCAGTGAGAATTTTAAGTCCTCTTCACTTTCAGCAAGCAAGGCTTTATCATTTGCATATTGTAGGTTGCTAATGAGTCTTTTCTCAATCCTGATGCCATATTATTCTTCATACAACCCAGCTGCTTAGATTATTTGCTCAGCAAACAGACTGAGTAAGTATGGTGAAAGGCTGCAACCTTGGAGCGCACATTTCCTGATTTTAAACCATTTTAGTATCTCTTTGTTCTGTTTGAAGTACTCTTTCTTGGTCTATGTACAGGTTCCTCATAAGCACAATGAAGTGTTCTGGAATATTCATTCTCCACAATATTCACCATAGCTTGTTATGCTCCACACATTTGAAAGTCTTTGCATAATTAATAAAGTACAGGTAAACATTTTTCTGGTATTCTCTGTTTCAGCCAAAATCCATCTGATGTCATCAATGATATCTCTTGTTCCACGTCCTCATCTGAATCTGGCTTGAACCTCTGGTGGTTCCCTGCCATTTTTGAATTCTCTTTAATAAAATTTTACTTGCATGTGATATTAATGATATTCTCTAATGATTTCCACATTTTGTTGGTTCACTTTTCTTTGGAATGGGCAAAAATAGTTCTCTACCTTGAGAAATGCTAAGCGTGTTCTTTCCTTTTGGTTTTCTAACTTGAGGTCTTTGCACTTACTCGACTTTGTCTTCTCAAGCTGCCCTTTGAAATTTTCTGTTCACCTCTTTTATTTGCTCATTTCTTCCATTTGCTTTAGCATAGCTAAACTGGAGGGCAAGGTTCAGTGTCTCTTCTGACATCCATTTTGTCTATTCTTCCTTCCTTGTCTTATCAATGACCTTTTGCTTTCTTTCTGTATGAAGTTTTTGGTGTCATCCCGCAACTCTTCAGGTCTTTGGTCATTAGTGTGTAATACATCAAACCTATTTTTCAAAAAATTATCTAAATTTCCCTAAATTCAGGTGTGATGTGTTCAAGGTCATATGTTCGCTCTTATGGACTTGTTTTAATTTCCTTCAGCTTCAGTATTTGCTTTCATATTAACAACTGATGGTGTGTTCCACGGTCTGCTCCTAGCCTTGTTTTGGCTGATGATATGGAGCTTTTTCTACCATTTATTTCCACAGATGTAGTCAATTTGGTTTCTGTGCATGCCCTCTGATGAGGGGCATGTGTCTAATTGTCTTTATGTTGTTTAAAAAAGGTATTGGCAATGAAGAAGTCATTGATCTTGCAAAATTCTATCTTGCGATCTCCAGCATTATTTCTATCACCA
>NW_006408543.1:9101449-9105130 GCF_000296735.1 Chrysochloris asiatica
AATGTAATGAAACAAGCTATATGAATGGTTGAATGTGAAGCTGATGATGTGCCCTGTAAACTTTCACTCAATCCAAAATAAAAACATTTAATTAAAAAAATAAATAAATAAAATTGTATGTAGCTGGCATATTGACACCAAGTTGACATTTGTATACTAACGTTGTATCCTGAACACTTCTTCTACTCACCTATTTGTTCTAAGTGAGTTTGGTTTTTATGTTGTTATTTTTCCTGTTGATTATTTGGTGTTTTCCACATAGATAGTCATGGAGTTTGTTAAAAAAAAAAAAAAAAAAAAAAAATTTATTTATTCTTTCCCAATCTGTATACATTTTTCCTCTTTTCATATTGAACTAGCTAGGACTTTCATTGAAATATTGAATAGACATAGTGCAGAAACCTATGCTTGTCTTTCTGAATTTTAAGAGGTTACTATCTAGTTTCTCACAACTAAGTATGATGTTAGGATTTTTTAAAAGATGCTCTTTATCAAATTCAGGAAGGTCTCCTCTATTTGTAAAATGCTGAGAGGTGTGTTTTAAAAAACAAAACAAAACATAAATGTTGTTATTAGGTGCCATCAAGTCAGCTGGGTCTCAAAGCAATTCTACTCATAACACAATGACCCACTGCCTGGCCCTGTACCGTCTCCATAACTGCTGCTATGCTTAATGACATTGCTGTTGAACTTCGGGAAATGAATTTCCTTCATCAGTTGATACGACCGTGTAAGTTTATTATTCCTTAGCTTGGTGATGTGATGAATCACAGTGATTGGTTTTTAAATAATTGAACCAGTCTTACATACCACAAATAAATCTCACTGTCCTGCTTCACAGTTATTTTTATACATTATTGGATTCAATGAACTAATATGAGGATATTTTTATATATGTTCATAAGAGAAATTTGTCTGAAGTTTTCTTTTCTTGTGATATCTTTGTTGGGTTTTAGTATATTAGGATAACGTTGGCTTCAGAATGAATTAGAACATATTCTTTTTGCTTCTCTTTTTTGGAAGAGATTGTGGAAGGTTGATATCATTTCTTCCTTAAATGTTTGGTAGAATTCATCTGTGAAACTATCTGGGCCTGATGCTTTCTTTTTTGGAAGCTTACTAATTGCTGTTTCAATTCTTTAATAGATATACTGTTGTTGTCACTAGTGTTGTTGAGTCCATTTCTACTCATAGCGACCTTGTTTAAGGGCTTCTAAGATGCTGCTGGTGGCTTTTAATTGCCAACCTTGTGGTTCAAACTGATGTTGTGGCCCAGTGTCTATCCTACAGCACCACACCAGGGCTCCAAATAGATATACTAGGGGACTTAAAATTTTTTGTGGTAAAAAAATAACTAAAAGAGACTAAATGGAGGAAGGTAGACTCTCCACTGAGTAGTATTCAATCTGTTTAGGTGGGGCTGATGAAAGGAAATGTGGATAGGTCTCTTGTGATACAATAGTGAATAATTGTTATCAGGACTGGTTGTAAAGGCTGGAAATGTAAAGGTAGACATTTTGTAGCAAGGAGGGGAGTGATTAACTTTTCAGTCTAGGAATGAAGGTCCTTGGGACCATAAGGGAGAAGAGCAGAGAGCAGGACCCTACCCAGAGAGGCAGTGACGCCAGAGATGGAGGCAGAGATGATGACATGGAGAGATGGAGAGGCTGGGGACTTTAGACCCAGAGGGAGAGGGGCTGTGTGCTGATGACTGGGGTTGGTTGATGATGCATGGAGGGGATTGTAACCATGGTAATGAAATGATATACGATAGGATGAATGTAAAACTAATGATCTTCCATGTAAACTATCACATAATTCATAATAAAACATTAAAAAAAAGAGAGAGTGAAAGAGGGCTAATCTAGATTTCATCAAAGGAAGGATACAGGACCAAAATGGAGTTTTATTATAAAGTTTTAAGAAAATAAAAAGAGACATTGCTTAGAGAAAGTCCAGGATGCAGCAAGGAATGTTTTCCCATCAAAACAATGCATCACCAGTTCATTCTTCCAATGTACCAATGGCTGTCTATGAGAATTTCATTGGGAAACTCTACCCCATTCACCCTGTAACCCTGATCTTGCCCCTTCTAACTTCTTTGTGTTCCCAACACTCAAAGAGTATTTAAAAGGAACACAACTTGAGTCTCCCCAGGATGTCAAAACTATTATTTTTATGTGATGTCAATAAAAAAGTGCAGAATCTTTGTGAGAAGGGTTAAAGAGATGGAAACACCCCTTTTAGACCTATTTTGTTGTTGTGAAGCACCATGGAGTTGGCTCCAACTCACAGTGATCCTAGTTCCAAGGAGTAGCTGGTGAGTTTGAACCACTGAACTTGTGGTTTACAGTCCAGTGCTCATCCTACAATACTACATCACCAGGACTCCTTAGAAGTATAGAGATAGAGGATATATCAAGAAACAATAACTACATTTAAAAAAATAAAGATATTTTTGTTAATTAAAAAAAAAGAGAGAGAATCGAATTTTCCCATGAAGTTTTTGAAGTCCTCTTAAGTGTATTAAGTTTTGGTTGTTTGTGTCTTGCAAGGAATTTGTCCATTTTATCTAAGTTATCAAATTTGAGTTGTTCATATTATTTCTTTACCCATCTTATTAGTGTTCATGAACTCAGTAGTGTTGACCCTTGTTTATTTCTGATATTAGAAATATATCTTCTTCTTTTTTTTAACCTTGATTAGTCTAGCTATTAGTCTAGCTTATCGATTTTATTGCTCTTTTAAAATAAAATATAAAATAAAACAAAATATACAATTTAAAGTAAAATAAAATTAACTTAAACACTAAAAATTAAAATAATGGACTTTTAATTAATTTAATACACCATTTCAGAAATTTCTATGCATAAAACAAAATATTGGTTATGTTTCTCAAGTTGTGCTAATATTCTTTGTTTTTCCAAATCACTCCATCATCTTCTTAAACTCACTTCCCCCTAAAATTTTTTATCCAACTTTTGAATTGCCATTGTCAACTTGGTCTCATATAGTCAAATCTTTAAAAGAGTGCCAGGCTCAAAGTAGATATATAAGATTTGTTGTTGTTGCTGTTGCTGTTGTTCAAAGAAGACTTCAGGGAATAGTTTTGGCTTAAGGTTGAAACTTAAATATCAACTCAGAACAATAATTTCAAGCACTTACCCGAGCTCAATGGATCCAGAATACTAATAGGGAAAGTTGCCTCTTCAATGTGGAGTCAATCTTAATGATACGGATGTAATAAAACTTTCAATAAACTTCATTATATAAAAAGAATATGGAATGTACTAAGTATGGATCTAGAAAAATTGGAAGTCATAAAATATGAAATGGAACACATAAAGATCGATATTATAGGTATCAGTGAGCCCAAATGAATAGGCATTGTCCAGTTTGAATTAGATAAACATATGGCCTACTATTCTGAGAATGACAAATTGAAGAGAAATGGAATCACATTCAGCATAAAAAAAGAGCTATTTAAGATCTATCCTGAAGTACATCACTTTCACTAATAGTATAATATCCATATATCTGCAAGAAAGACCAATTAATTAATATGATGGTGTTGTTGTTAAGTGCCATTAAGTCGATTCTGACCCATAACGACCCTGTATAGGGTTTCCAAGTAGCATCTGGTGAGCTTGAACCACAGACCTTGCAGTTCAAATGACTTTG
>NW_006408543.1:9105230-9107059 GCF_000296735.1 Chrysochloris asiatica
GTGTGATATTATCCTATAATGTTATTGTTGTTGTTAAGTGCCGTCGAGTTGGTTCCGACCCATAGCGACCCCTATGTAGGGTTTCTGAGGAGCAGCTGGTGAGCTTGAACAGCAGACCTTGCAGTTCAAATGGCTTTGCAGTCTGACACATGAACCCACAGTGCCACACCAGGGCTCCTATCCTATCATAGGCAACATTATACTTCAAGATAGGTCTTAAAATGTTCATTTTGATGATGAATGCAATGCTATTTGTGATTCCTTTTCAATTTGTATGCATTTCAAACTATATGATTGTCAGATTCAGAATGACCAATACCAGTCTGTTCCAGCTTACTAATGCCTAGGATATTGATATTTATGCATTCCATTTCATTTTTGGCAACTTCCAGTTTTTTTCTTCTAATTATTAACGGATGTTTATAGCTTCTTCTCAGCAAATGAAGGTCATGAAAATTTTACTCCATTTACGTTGTCAAGGTCAACTCTACTTCAATGAAGCAGCTCTCTTCCCGTTGTATTTTGAGCTGGCACCATAGCTACCAATATTCTGGTGCTATTCATCATATTTTAATGTTTGTAATCTAGTGCTATCTATCTAGTGCGTTCTATCTAGTGCTATCTATCTAGTGCTATCTATCTAGTGCTATCTGTCTAGTGCTATCTGTCTAGTGCTATCTGTCTAGTGCTATCTATCTAGTGCTATCTATCTGACAGTCTTCCACTGCTATTCATAAGGTTTTAAGTAGCTAAACATTCAGAAGTCGTCTGCCTCTCCTTCCTAGCCCATTTTCCCTTAGTGTTTATATCTTACACTGTTGTTGTTGTTAGGTGCTATTGAGTCAATACAGGCTCATAGTGACCTTATGCACAACAGAACAAAACACATCCTGGTTCTGCACCCATCTCACAATCATTGCTACATTAGTGTGCTACATTTTTCACAGTCTGAGCACTTCATTACTTTCTGGCTCTACATGAGCTTTCCAGGTTTATTTTGTGTATTTCCTGCCCTAATTCTGTATTAGCCATATCACGAAGTAGCTGGGGTCTCTGTTATTGCTGCAGCCACTGGTGCCAATCCATCTTGTTGGGCGTCTCCCTCTTTTTTTTACTGACCCTCCACTTTACCAAGCATGGTGTCCTTCAGGGACTGATCCCTCCTGATAATATGTCCAAAGTTTTAGAGACAAAATCTCATCATCTTGACTTCTAAGGAGCATTCTGGTTGTACCTGGTCCAACACAGAGTTTCTTCTTGCAGTCTACAGTACTTTTAATATTCTTCTTCAACACTCTAACTTGAATGCATCAATTCTTCTCCAGCCTTCCTTATTCACTGTCCAACTGTCACCTGCATGGGAGGTACTACTGTTGTTAAGTGCCATTGAGACAATTCTGACTCATACTGACCATGGATAGGGTTTCTAAGGAGCAGCTGGTGAGTTAAACTTCTGACTTTGCAGTTCAAACCAACCTTACAGTCCAGAGCATTAATTCTTCCTTAAATAGCACAATGCCATGGTAACTATAGTTTTATAGTAAGTCAGGAACTGTGAATCCTCCAATTTTGTTCTTCTTCCAAGTTTTTTACCTTTCCAAACTTTGCAATCAGTTTGTCAGTATCAAAGTAACTTGTTGAGAGTTTTTTTTGAGATTGTGATGAACTTATAGATCAAGTTGAGAAGATTTAACATCTTAACAATAGATTCAGTCTTCCAAACCATGAATACAGACGATCTTTTCATTTATTTAGATTCTTCTCTAATTTATTTGATCAGAATTTCATAGTTTCCACATAGAGTTCTGTATATATTTTGTTAGATGTAT
>NW_006408543.1:9108157-9110243 GCF_000296735.1 Chrysochloris asiatica
ATTAAGTCGATTCTGACCCATAACGACCCTGTATAGGGTTTCCAAGTAGCATCTGGTGAGCTTGAACCACAGACCTTGCAGTTCAAATGACTTTGATGCAGGTGATCATATGATAAAATTTTGCAAGACCAGTGACATATTATTTGCAAATGAAATTTTCCACAACATAAATGGTAACTATACATGTGAACCTCACCAGATGGAATTCATTGGAATCAAATTGACTACATCTGTGGAAAGAGATGATGGAGAAACTCTGTGAAATCGGTAAGAACAGAGCCTGTGGCCAGCTACGGAACAGCCTATCAATTCTCCTAAGCAAATTCAAGTTGAAGTTGAAGAAAATTAAGACAATTCTATGAAAGAACCCAAGTATAACCTTGAGGATATCCCATATGGATTTAGAGACCATCTCAAGAATAGATCTGACACATTGAACACAAACGGCAAAAGAGCAGAGGAGTTGTGAGTAGGCATCAAGGGCATCATACATGAAGAAAACCAAAGGTCATTTAAAAAACAGGATAGAAAAAAAAGAGCAAAATGAGTGTCAGAAAAGACTCTAAAATTTGCTCTTGAGTGTGGAGTAACTAAAACGAACAGAAGACATGGTGAAGTGAAAGCACTGAACAGGAGATTTCAAAGGGTAGCATGAGAAGATAAAGTACAGTATTATAATCAAATGGACAAAGATCTGGAGTTAGAAAACCAAAAGGGAAGAACACACTAGCATTTCTTAAGCTGTAATTACTGAAGCAAAAAAAACCAAGCCTCAAGTTGCATTATTGAAAGATTCTATGGGCAAAATGGAGTCCTGGTGTGGCCAAGCAGTTCAAACCCACCAGCCACTCATCAGAAACCATAGTGTCGCTAGGATTTGGAACTGACTCGGTGACACTTCACAACAACACCAACACCATGGGCACATTATTGAAGATGCAGGAAGCATCAAAATAAGATGGAAGAAATACAGTCATTATACCCAAAGGAGTTGGTTGACATTCTGCCATTTTAGGAGACAGCATATGATTAAGAACCCACGGTACTGAAGGAAGAAGTCCAGGTTGAACTGAAGGCATTGTGGAAAAACAAGTCTCCAGGAATTGAAGGAATACCAATTGAGATGTTTCAACTTCTGCCGATAACTGATTGGAATACCTAAAATGGGGCTACAATGTGCCCAATGAAGGAGATGTTTCCACAATCAGGTGCAACACTAGAAGCATTCACTCATTTTTGCCAAGAAACTAGGAAGACATCTAACTGGATAACGGACTGGAACTGAGCTATATTTGTGACCAGCCAAAGAAAGATGATCCAATAGAATGCAGATTATCAAATAATATCATGAAAATAACATGCAAAGAAAATTTTGCTGAAGATAATTTAAAAATGATTTCAGGAGTACACTGACAGGAAACTGGCAGAATTGAAGCTGACTTCAGAAGAGGACAGAGAGCAAGGGATATTACTGCTGATGTCAATATTGCTGATGTGGAGCTTAGTTGAAAGCGGAGAATAACAGAAAGATGTTTGCCTGTTTTATTTAGTATGCAAAGGCACTAGACTGTGTGGATCCTAACAAATTATGATAATATTTGGAAGAATGGAATTCCACAGCTCATGCTGAACATCTACCTACACTGAGACTCAGTCATTCACCAAGAAAAAGAGTATACTGTCTGGTTTAAAATTGTGGTTCAGTGCATTAACCCAAGAATGTATAACGCCAAGAATGTATCTTTTCACCATACTTATTCAGTCTATTTTCTGAACAAATACTATGAGAAGCTGAAGTATATGAAGAAGGACTTGGAGTCAGGATTGGAGGAAGACTCAATAACTTTCATATATAAAAGACACAACCTTGCTTGATGAAAGGCAAGACTAGACGCATTTATTGATGAAGATCAAAGATTACATCCTTCAGTATGGATTATACTTTGGCATAAAGAAAACAAAAATTCTCACAACAGGACCATATACCACATCATGACAAATATAGAAAATATTGAAGTTGTCAAGGATTTCATTCTACTTGGATCCACAAGCAATGCCCATTGAAGCAGCAGGCAAGAAATCCAAC
>NW_006408543.1:9110933-9112381 GCF_000296735.1 Chrysochloris asiatica
CACTATGGGTTGGAACCAACTTGACGGCACTTAACAACAACAACAACAACCAGAAGAATGAACAGATATGTCTTGGAGAAGTACAGCTATAATACTTTTATGAGTAAGGATGGCGAAACTTTGTCTCATGTGCTTTGGACATGTTATCAGGAGGGACCAGTCCCTGGAGAAAGACATAGTGCTTGGTAAAGTAGAGGGTCAGTGAAAAAGAGAAAGATCTGAAACAAGATGGATTGACACAATAAGCTACAACAATGGGTTCAGTCAAAGGAATAGTTGTGAGGGTGGTCCAGGACAGGGCAGAGTTTCCTTCTGTTGTCCTTAGGGTAGCTGTGAGTTGGAGCCGACTTGATAGCATCTAGCAATAACAGGATTTTCAGTTTTGTTTACTCCTTGCTATTTTTAAGTTTCTCTTGAAACTTTTTCATTGTCCCATGTGTTATTTAGAAATGTGTTTAGTCTCCAAATATTTGGGGATTTTTCAGCTATTTTGCAGATGCTAATTTCTAGTTTAATTCCTGTATGGTCTGATAACATCATTTATCTATTAAGAGACTGGTCTGCTTCTATGTTTCCCATCTAGGCTGTCCAAGCTCAGACCATGGATCCACATCATTCTCTGATAAGAAGGCTGGGAATTGGGTCTCTTGCTCTCTCTCCTGGACCCTTCTTCTAATCACAGTAGCCTTTTACCCTGTGCGGGGCTCTCAGTAACTTTCCCTGTCTCTTGATCATATATCCTCCAGCCAACTCCACTGTTTTATTTATTCCCAGTGGGGAAGGAATAGGGTCTCTTTATCTACAGCACAGGAAGAATTCACGTAAAGCAAATGCTCTGCACTGGCCAAGATGAGCAGGTCCTTCTCTGACCATAGGAGACCAGTGCTCACTATTGAAACTGAACTCACTCTGGCTCTTCTCTGTGTGAGTAATGCATAAGGCAACCATGAGGATGCCTTTTGGTGGTGACCTCCAATCTTATTACAACAGTATGGTTTAAAATTCTCCAAGGAGTGTGTTTTTGTTTGTTTATGATTTTTTTTGGGGGGGGGGTCCAAAATATGATGTGTTGGTAAAGTTCTTGGCTAATGTTACATGTGATCTTGAGAAGAATATATATTCTGCTGGGGTTGTATGAAATAGTCTATAAATGTTAGCTAGATCAAGTTGATTGCTGTTGGTGATTACTCAACTATGTTGGTATTAAGTGTCTGACTCATAGAGACCCTTTATAGGGTTTCTGAGGCATGGCTGGTGAGTTTGAATGACTGATCTTGTGGTTCCAACTGACTTTGTGGTTCAGTGCATTAACCCACAGCACCACACATCCTTAATAAATTTCTGCCTGCTTGATCAATCACTTAAAGAACATTGGTGGAGTAGTGAGTTAAGCACTGGACTCTTAACCACAAAGTTGGAGGTGCTAACCCATCAACTACTTTGCAGGA
>NW_006408543.1:9113000-9115172 GCF_000296735.1 Chrysochloris asiatica
TACTACTCAGTGGAGATTCTACCTTCTTCAGCGCCCTCTGGATCTAGGCTCCCTCTTGAAAGTTTGTAAGCCAGTCACTTCTTGCCTTTGTAGCCCCCTCTCCCCATTTTGGATAGACAATACCCAAGTTGCCCATCCCTGTATACTCTGTGTGTGGAGGGGGTGTCCCATCATTTTTTGCCTCACGTATTTTGACACTTTGTTGGTAGGTGCATGTTAAGGATTATTATATATTCTTAGAGAATTTATCCCTTTTTCATTATGGGATGCCTATCTTCTCCCTGATAAATTTTCTTAATCTGAAGTCAGCTTTGTCTAAAATGAATATAATAAATTCAGTGTTCTTTTTATTAGTGTTAATATGGTAGATCTTCTTCTATTTCTTTACTTTTAGTCTGTCTGATTTACTATATCTAAAGTGGGTTTCTTGTATAAAGGCAAGGCTATTAGCATCCATGTTTGTACATGTTCCTTGTTAATTTTCTTCACTTTTTTTTTCTGACTTCACTTTTAACTTTTATATTATAGGATACAATTACAAGCATGTAGATTATTCTTTTTAAAAATTGTTTTTGATTTTTGCCCTACAATAGCAATATATATTAATAACTCTTACTTCAACCTTCAGATAACATTGTTGTTGTTGTTAGGTGCCATCGAGTTGGTACCAACTCATAACAACCCTATGTATAACAGAACGAAACAATGCCTGATCCTGGGCCAACTTCACAATTGTTGTCATACTTGAACCCATTGATGCTGCCACTTTGCCAATTCATCTCTCTGGGGTTTTTCCTCTTTTATCGGACCCTCCACCTTACCAAACGTGCTATCCTTCTCCAGCTACTGGTCCCTCCTGACAATATGTCCGAAGTATGAGAGATGCATTTTGGCCATCTTGGCCTCCAAGGAGCACTCTGGCTACACTTCCAGCACAGATGTGTTTGTTCTTTTGGCAGCCCATGATACTTTCAATATTCTCCTCCAACACCATAACTAAAATGCGTCCATTCTTCTACGGTCTTCCTTATTCACTGTCCAGCTTCCACATGCATATGAGGTTATTGAAAATACCATGGCTTGGGTCAGGCGCACCTGAGTCCTCAAGCTGACATCTTTGCTCTGCAACATTTTCAAAAGGTCTTGTGCAGCAGATTTGCCGAATGCAATATGTCATTTGATTTCTTGACTACTGCTTCCATAAGTGTTAATGGTTGATCCAAGAAGAATGAAGTTCTTGACAACTTCAATCTTTTTCTCTGTTGATCAGAATGTTGTTTATTGGTAAAATGGTGAGGATTTTTGTTTTCTTTGCACTGAGACGCAATTCACACCAAAGGCTGTGTTCTTTGATTTTCATCAGTAAGTATTTTAAGTCCTCTTCACTTACAGCAAGCAAGGTTGTATTATCTGCACATCGCAGGTTGTTAATGAGTCTTCCTCCAATCCTGATGCCACGTTTTTCTTCATATAACCCAGCTTCTCAGATTATTGCTTAGCATACAGGGTGAATAAGTATGGTGAAAGAATACAACGCGGTCGCACACCTTTCTTAATTTTAAACCATTCAATGTTCCTATGTTCTGTTTGAACAACTGCCTCTTGTTCTATGTAAAGGTTCCTCATGAGCACAAATAAGTGTTCTGGAATACTCTTAGTTCGCAATGTTGTCCATAGCTTGTCATGATCCACATAATCGAAAACTTTTGCATAGTCAATAAAGCACAGCTAAACATCTTTCTGGTATTCTCTGCTTTCAGCCAAGATCCATCGGATATCAGCAATGATATCCCTCATTCCACATCCTTTTCTGAATCCAGCTTAAACTTCTGGAAGTTCTCTGTCAATGTATGCTTGCAGCTGTTTTTGTATCACCTTTAATAAAACTTTACTTGCATGGGATATCAAAGAGATTGTCTGATGATTTCTGCATTCCATTGGGTCACCTGTCTTTGGAATGGACACAAATATGGATCTCTTCCAATCAGTTGGTCGGATAGTTGTCTTCCAATTTTTGTGGCAGAGATGAATTAGTGCCTCCAGTGCCACTTCACTTTCTTGAAAGATTTCAATTTTTATTCCATCAGTTCCTGGTACCTTGTTCTTTGCCAATTCCTTCAATGCACCTTGGACTTCTTCCTTCACTATCATTGGCTGTTGCTCATATGCTAC
>NW_006408543.1:9134516-9135425 GCF_000296735.1 Chrysochloris asiatica
TTATGTGGTGACTTGCAGCTTCCTTGTTATTCTTCCAGGTAGCATAATATTCCATTGTGTGTATGTACCACAGTTTCTTTATCTGTTTTTCAGTTGATGGGCATTTAAACTGTCTCCATCGTTTTGCTATTGTAAATAGTGCTGCTATGAACATTGGAGTGCATATATCTACTTGTATCATGACTTGTATTTCTTGTGGATAAATACCAAGTAGAGGAATTGCTGGATCATAAGGTATTTCTATTCCCAACCTTCTGAGGAAGTGCCATGTTGCTTTCCAGAGAGGTTAGACCATTCTGCAGTCCCACCAGTAATGCAGGAGTGTCCCATCCTCACCAGCTTTAATTATCCTCTACTTTTTTGATCTTTGCTGTGGTTGCTGGTGTGAGATGATATCTCATAGTTGTTTTGATTTGCATCTCTCTAATGGCTAGTGATTGTGAACATTTCTTCATATGTTTGTTGGATGCCTGGATCTTCTTCCTGGTGAAGTGTCTGGTCATGTCCTGCACTCATTTTTTTAATTGGGTTATTTGTTTTTTTTTCTTGTAGGGTTGTTGTGGTTTCCTATTATTTTAGAAATAAGTCCCTTGTCTGATGCGTCATTGCAAAAGATTTCCCCCTATTCTTTGGGTTCCCTTTTTACTCTTCTGGTGAAGTCTTTTGATGCAATAAAATTTTAATTTTTAGTATGTCCCACTCATCTATTTTGTCTACTTTTGTCTGTGTTGTTTTCAAAATGTTTGGTAGTCTGTATATTCCCTGAATTAGTGTAGGATGTTTTGTAGTGCAGGGTCGGCTTTGGCAAAAACACTTAGCTTCCATTTACCCTCAAATGTTTTGATTACACCATTGTATTTGATTGAAAACTTTGCTGGATAAAGGATTCTTGGTTGGCAGGTTTTTTTT
>NW_006408543.1:9136988-9147129 GCF_000296735.1 Chrysochloris asiatica
AAGAAAATCAGAACAAAGCAAAACTGACAAAGTGTATTGTCTGCTTTTGCTCTGAGGTTCCCGTGGCATTTTTTCATGGTATGTCTGCTCCCCCGCTTGGTCTTGCCATTTGGTCTTGCCCAAGTTGTCGGCTCTGGGTTGCTGAGCCCGGCAGATTCAAAAGTACATGATTTCTTACTTCTACTTCAAGTTCCACTAGCTATAAGCCTTCAAACTTTTTAAATATTCCTACCTATGTGGTTCTGAGTTTTGGAGCTCTGCCTGGATCTTCTTTGCCTTTTATTCTGTGGTACTGCTGATGGTGAACTTCACAGCACCTCCACCCTAGCAGCCATCAAGCCCCACCTCCTCCATTGCATTTTTGACAATGTCAATTTTTCTTAGATTCATATTTCATACATTCCATGTTCTGATTATTAATGGATGTTTACAGCTGTTTCTCCTGATTTTGAGTTGTGCTCCATCAGCAAATGCAGGTCTTGAAATCTTTACTTCATTTGCTTCATCACGGTCAACTCTACTTTGAGGAAGCTTCTATTCTCCAGTTGTATTTTGAATGTCTTCCATCCTGAGGGGCTTATCTTCTAGCACCATACTAGACAATATTCAGATGAAATTCATAATGTTTTCAGCTTCTGGCAATAAATCTGACAATGTTCCCTGCTATTCACAAGATATCCAGGACGAAATATTCAGAAATAACCTGCCTTTCCTTCTTCTTAGTGTTTCTTAATCTGGAAGCTCAGCTGAAACCTGTCCTCCATGTGTGACCCTGCTGATATATAAAATACTGGTGGCATAGCTTCCAGCATCACAGCAGTATTCAAACCACCACAATATACCAAAGTGACAGACAAATGGATCCAAGTAAAATGGGATCCTTGACAATTTCTCCATTTATCATGATGTTATTTACTGGTCCACTTGTGAGATTTTTGTTTGTGTTACATTGGAGTGCATAATTTCTATTAACAAGGCCATATTTTCCAAATATTGATCCTTCCTCTTTGTTTCCAACCTTTGCATTCCAATCACCAGTAATTATCATTACATCTTGATTGCATGTTTGATCAATTTCAAGTTGGTAGCATTCTTTAATTTCATCATCACTGACTTTAGTACCTGGTAGTTTATACTGAAGGCTGTAGTCTTTGCTCTTTATCCGTAAGTACTTCATGTTGTCTTCCATTTAAACAACAGGCTGTGCCCTCTGCATATTGAAGCCTGTTAATGAGCCTTCCTCTAGTCCCGATGCTGTGATTTTCTTCATATAGTTCACCTACTCAGATTACTCTTTCAACATACAGATTGAATAAGCATGGTGAAAGAATAAAACCCAGATGCACACCATTCCTAGTTTTAAACAAATCACAAACCTCTTGTTCTGTTTGAATGACTGTCTCTTGGTCTATATACAGGTTCTTCATGGACACAATTAAGTGCTCTTAGATTCCCATTCTTAACAAAATTATCCATAATTTGTTATGATCCACACAGTCGAATGTCTTTTCATAGTCAATAAAATATCATTTGGTATTCTCTGCTTATGAGTAAGATCCATCTGATATCAACAGTGGTATACCTTATTTCACATCCTTTTCTGAATCTGACTTGATATACATCTATATCACTTTTTTTTTAATTTTCACAAGCAAACTTTTAGTTGTGTGCAATATTAATATTGTTTGATCATTTCTACATTCTGTTGGGTCACACATAGCCTTTAAAATTTTACCACAATAATCATTTAAGTGCTTCTACCTGCTTGTGAGAGTCCTGGTGTGATGCTGTAGGATAAGCACTGGACCGAAAAGTCAGTGGTTCAAACCCTATACAGTGTCACTATTAGTCAGAACCAACTTGACTGCACATACAACAACTGGTTTATAGTTCCAGAAGATTTTGTTCTAAGGATCCTGCTCTCCTTTGTGACTCTCTGGATTCATCTGTTTATCCAGAGTTTAGTATATCTGTGCTTTCTGTGATCTCAGTTCTCAAATAGATTCAAGAAAGTCATTGAATTTTAGTTTATTCATTAAAAATTTATTTTCTTATTGTAATTATGGGAATGATGACTTTCAGACTCTTTACATTGAGAGGTGGCATTGGGAGCTTTGTCCTAGCATTCTTTTTTTTGTGTGTGTGAAGTATTTCCAGTACATATATCAAACATCCCATCAGATGTTATAACTTTTATATCAATCGTCAAACGATTTTTTAAAATCATGAGAATATTATATTTACCCCTGTTTCACTTGTTCCATCATTCTTCTTACTTTCTGAAATTCAAAGTTACATTCTGGTATTCTTTGATTTCTGTTTTGAGAACTTCCTTCAAGCATCCTTTGCAAAGAGCAAGAGTTGTTTTGATGCATAGAATGATAAGTCCTAAAGTATTTCTCCTATGGTTCTAGTTCATACATATTAGCTTATTATAAACAAAATACATGCAAACATATCCCTGTGGTCAGTGGATGGCTGTAGACAAGTTCTCATGAGCACACTTATCTTTGTTTTGTTAAGGTGCTTTCAAGAAAAAAGGTCTAATCAAAGCAATGATTTCGGAGGGGAGTATTTGTCAGCTGTTGTTAAGTGCTGTCGATTTGGTTCTGACTCATAGTGATCCTGTATGTGGTTTCTGGTTAGCAGTCCACTGCTTATCCTACAGTATCACAGAGGACTGTAGGAAACCTGCCAGGTCACTTAAATTCAAGGCAGAGAGGTTAGCTCAGAAGGTTATGGCAACTGTTTTTTGAGATTACAGAGGGGTAATCTTGACAGATTTTGATAATCATGAGGGGATTATTATGAAGAAGTATTAAGAAAATGTAAAACTGTATTGCTAATCTTTGATAAAGGGTTATAACACATTAAATGGGCAAGAGATAATGTCTTCAATAAATGGTGCTGGTAAAACTGGAAATGCATTTGCAGAAGAATGAAACAAGACCTATATCGAACATTATATACAAAAATGAACTCCATGTGGATCAAATGTAAAACCTAAAACTACAAAGGTCATTAATGAAAAAAATATAGAGGCTCTGATACATGGCATACACTATCAAATATAACCGATAACACACAACCAACAGAAGACAAAATATATAATATTGTTGTGTTGTTAGGTTCCAACTCATTGTGACCCTGTGCACAACGGAATGAAACATTGCCTAGTCCTCACAATTGTTGCTATGCTTGAACCCATTGCTGCTGCCATTGTGTCAATCCATACCCTTGGGGGTCTTCCTCTTTTTTGCTGACCCTCCACTTTACTTAGCATGACGTCCTTCTGCAGAGACTGGTCCCTCCTGATAATATGTCCGGTGAATGAGACATGAAGTTTTGCTATCCTTGCTTCTAAGGAGAATTCTGACTATACTTCTTCTAAGACAAATTTGTTTGTTGTTCAAGCTTCTAGGGTTCTTTCAACATTTTTCACCAGCACCCCAATTCAAATGCATCCATTCTTCTGTGATCTTCTTTATTCATTGACCAACATTCACATGCATATAAGGTCATTGAAAATACCATGGCTTACATTAGGCACATCTTAGTCCTCAAACTTTCCTCTTGAACACTATTATTAGAGTGCTCCTTGGAGGCCAAGATGGTCAAACTTTGTCTCTCATACTTCAGACATATTGTCAGGAGGGACCAATCGCTATAGAAGGATATCATATTTCATAAAGTGGAGGGTCAGAGAAAAAGAGGAAGACCTCCAACAAGATGGATTGGCCAAGTGACAGCATCGATGGACTCAAGTGTGGCAACAGTAGTGAGGTTGGCCCAGGATTGGGCAGTGTTTTGTTCTGCTGTGCATAAGGTCGCTATGGGTTGGTACCGACTCGATGGCACCTAACAACAACAACAACAAGAGCTGTTTTGTAGCAGATTTGCCTAATGCAATCCATCACTTGACTTCTGTTTCTATGAGAGTTAATTGTGGATCCAAGCAAAATGGATTTTTGGACAACTTCATTCTTTTCTCTATTTGTCATTATGTTGTCTATAGATCCAGTGGTGAGGATTTTTGTTTTTGTTTTTCTTACATTGACATGCAATCCATATTGAAGGCTGTAGCCTTAGATTTTCATCTGTATTTCAAGTTCTTTTCACTTTCAGCAAGTAAGATTATGTCATCTGCGTATCACAGATTGTTAATGACTTCCTCTGATCCTGATGTCACATTCTTCTTCATATAATCCAGTTTCTCAGATTATTTGCTCAGTGTACAAAGAAAATAATTATAATGAATTAATACAACTTTGTCACACACCTTACCTGATTTTAGACCACTCAGTACACCAACATTTTTTCTCCTTTCCCGAGAGACCTTAATGACATGAATGTTAGAAATTTGTCATGGACCCATCTGTTGCAGACCGTGTCGACTATACAGGCCTCAGGCTCTGAGGAAAAAATTCTGGCCACTGGCAGTCATAACAAATTGTTTTTCATCTTAGTGTTCAGTTATGTTTTTTATTTAATTCAAACATGAGCCCTTAATGTCCACAGATAAATGTGAGGTTAAACCTTTCTCCAAAGGATTAACTGAAAATGGTTTAGCTACTTCCCGGTTCTTTGTTCTAGAGACAAAAAAGCCATCTTCCCTGAATCTGTCCCAGGTGCTGGTTATTCAGCCAAGTTCCTGCAAACCTGTCTCAGGAAGCCAAAACAGCGGAACTCCATCCAAGCCTTTTGTCCTTCCCTTTCACCTCCCCCCAACTTGGCTCAGGGGCTATAGATATGTTAATTGAGCCTGAGAAACCAAGTTGCGGGCCTGGGATTCGAACCAGTGAAGTACTATGTAAAGTTACCTGAATGTCTGGAAAATTACTGATGTTAGCTGTACCTTGTCTTAGTCCCTCCCAGCTTGGTGTGAAACTCCTCCCCTAAATAAAATTGAGATGCAGGCCAGCCCAGGTGTGCATTTACAAGTTGGAGGGCAAGCAGTAAAGATTGCAGGGCAGTGAGTTGCTGCCTGCAGAGGCCACGATGCCTGTAGTCCCAAGTCTGCCCACCAGTGATGCATCCACCCTGGTTTTGGGGTGCCTCCTTGTCCCCCTCCTTCTGTCTGTCTGTGTATTCTTTTGCTATCCCTGTCACCACTGGATCTCCCCTCCTCGTGAACCAAACACTAGTGAACAACACAACTATGTCGAGGCCAGTCCCCGACAGACCCATCCATATGTCACTCATTTTTTATCTTCAGTACACTTTCTCTTTGCTGTTGAGATTGGGTGATTTCAATGATTTGCCTTTGAGTTCACCAGTTCTTTCCTCTGCCATCTACAATCTACTATCGAGCCCATCCAGTGATTTTTAAAATTTTTAATTTAGTTATTGCATTTGTCTGTTCTAAAATTTCCTTTGGGTGCATTTATATATCTTCTATTTTTTTTGCTGAGATTTTCTTTTCTTTCTATTTGTTTCAAGCATGTTCATAATTGCTGAGAAAGCATTTTTGTGATTGCTGCTTTATAATATTATCAAATAATTTCAGAATGTGAATTAGGGTTGGCATGTGTTGATTGTTGTTTTACATTCTAGTTGTGCTTGTCCAGGTTATGGCATGACAAGTGATTTTTTATTGTATCCTGGGTATTTTGTTTATTATGTCATGAGACTCTCAGTCCTACTTAATCTTCCTTTTCAGCCTGTGATTACTCTGTAGTGTGTATGCTGGGTGGGTGTGGCAGATTTTCAGTTCTTTGTCCCACTCTTTTAACACTACTGGATAACGTGATTTGCAGACTCGCCCTGTGTTGTTGCTGATGGGTGAAGTTGGAAGTTAAGTCTCCCCTTTGACCTTGCTACCACTGAGTGGGGGGTGGAAGTTCAGTTCTTACCGGGGTCCTGCCAGCATGACATCAGGAGGTGCAGAGGCAGGAAGATGACAGGTGCCTCCTTGGTCTGACTTACTGCTGGTTGGGGATGGAGGCTCAGGTCTTATCAGGGACTCACTGATACTTGGGCTAGGTGAGGAAATTGGAGTGCCAACTAGCCTGATTTCATTCATCTCATCACTGCTGGGTGGAGGGTGGAAGACCAGTTCCTTGCTTGGCTCCTCTAACAAGGAGTTAAGTTTCCCATTGTTCTTGGCTGGAGGAGAGCAAGTATTTTCTAAAAGTTTCCTATTCTGTGAAGCTCCCCTAATCAAGTCACTTGGCTAGAGGAAGCAGGTTTTCCTAGGTTAATGTATGTGTGTGCACTGGGCTTGTTAGTGATTCTAAGTTGTAGTCTTTTCGATCCCCAAGTACAGGATATGTAGGAGCAAACAAAAATTAAAAAAGGACTCACCACCATGCTATGCCTCAAGTCCTGAGGTCCTTTGACAATCTGCCTCTTTCTTTCCACCTTTCAGAATTTTACTTTATTTATGTGTTGTTATATTCAGGGATTTTTTTTTTTTTCATTATAGAAGAGACTAGGGATAGATATGACTGTTCCCCGCTCATCTGGCACTTTGTCATAGTTTGTGTGTCACTGTGATGCTGAAAGGTATGAAACTGGTATTAAACACCAGCAGGGTCACCGTGGTGGTCAGTTTTCAGCACAGCTTCCAGACTAAGGCAGACTAGGAAGAAGGAGAGGCTGACCACATCCGAATAGTTAGCCACTGAACACCTTATGAATAGTCGTAAAGCAATGTGTGATATTGTGCCAGAACATAAGCCCCTCAGGTTGAGAAGCACTCCAATATAACTGGGGAAGATCTTCCTCCTCAAAGTAGAGTTAACACTAACGCTGGGAATGGAACAAACCTTTTGAGACCTTCATTTGCTGATGGGGTAGAACTCAAAATCGGAAGAGATAGTGGCAAACATCCTTTGATAATCCAAATATGGAATGCAGAAAGTATGAATCTAGGAAAATTGGAAGTTGTTAAAAAATGAAATGGAACACCTGAAGAGAGATATCCTAGTGGCCTGAAATGAGCTGGTATTGGCTATTTTGAATCTGACAGTCATATGGTTGATCAGAAACAGCAAATTGAAGAGGAATGGCATCACATTCATCATCAAAAGGAACATTTTAAGATCTGTCTTGAAGTACAGCACTGCCTGTAACAGAATAATATCCATACACTTACAAGGAAGACCAAGGAGTTCTGGCAGCGTAGCGGTTACGAATCAGACTGCTAACCTCAAGGTCAGCAGTTTGAAGCTACCAGCTGTTCCATGGGAGAAAGATGAGGTTTTCTGCTCCTGTAAAGATTTGAAGCCTTGGAAATCCTTTGCAGGTTCACTATGAGTCGGAACCGACTCTATGGTACTTACAACAACAACAAGGAAGACCAGTTAATACTACTATCATTCAAAGAACTTAAACAACTCATTGCATTCAGCAAATCTGCTGCAAAAGATCTCTTTAAATGGTCAAAAACAAAGATACTAGTTTGAGGACTAAGGTGCTCAATGGTATTTTCAACATCATCACATGCATGTGAGAGTTGGACAATGAATTAGGAATACCTGAGAATTATGCATTTGAATTATGAGGTTGGCAAAAAATATTGAAAGTACCATAGATTGTCAGAAGAACAAACAAATCTGTCTTGGAAGAAGTACATCCAGAATGCTCCTTAGAAGTGAAAATGGTGAGACTTTGTCTCTGGTACTTTGGACATATTATCAGGAGGAACTAGTCCCTGGAAATGGACATTATCTTTGTAAACTGGAGGGTCAGTGCAAAAGAGGAAGATGCCCAATGAGGTGAACTGACACACTGGCAACAATGGTCTCAAATATAACAATTGTGAGGATGCTCTGGGTCAAGCACTGTTTCCTGTTGTTGTGAATAAGGTCTTGATGAGTTGAAACCAACTCAACAGCACTTAACAACAACATCAACAGCAAATTCTGTCTTGGTTGGGAACAGATGTTCTACTTAAGTTTTGTTCTGATGTTTCCTCTGACCAATTTTAAGTGTAACAATGTTTTCCAGTATCCTCCCATATATGCCAATGGTTCTTCAAGGAGCCACAGTCCTGAGTGGAATATGGGTGACAAAGAAAAGCCAGTCATCAATGCAAAGGAAAAGTTTGCCTTCATAACTGATAAACATTTTGCAAGATTATTATTAAAATAAAAGCACAAATTAAAAATATTCTTACAGAATTTGCAGCTTCCGGGAGAAGTGTTCTCCTCTCAAGACATCTTGGTTTGAATGAAGATGTGAATGTAAGTTTGACTGCATGTTTCTCTGCCTTTTCAGGTGCTCTCCAGCTCTTGCTATTCTGCACCCGATCCTTCCTCAGCTTCTGATGCCTGTTTTCTGCCTCTTCTCATGTGACTGACGTAGACCTGGGATTGGGTCTGCACTTACTAGTTGAGTAATACTGGATCAGCCACTTAACTTATCTCTTTTAGGATACCATGAGTACAGATCTAATAGGATATCTATGATTCTTAAATTAAATAGTGTAAGTCAAGATGAGAATGCAAGAGCAAATTGTGAGTTGTTGTTAAGTGCCATCAAGTCGGTTCTGATTCATAGCGATCCTTTATAGGATTTCTGAGGAGTGGCTGTTGGGTTTGAATTGCCAAGCTTGCAGTTAGCAGTCTAGTGCTTTTCCTATATACTCAATATATATTCATAGAATTTATATATATAAACCTAGCACAGTAGATTGGCCACCGTTGCTCAATAAAGCATTATACTATTTGTGCTTAGTGTGTCTTTCTCTTCCTTCTGGATTCACCTCCAGAAAGTCAAGGGCCACTTCCAGACCCCTGTAACACCTGTCTTGAGTGCTCTTGATGCCTGGGTCACTCTACTTCAGGGTGCCTTTCCAGGTCTAGGTGCTCCTGGAGTCTGCAGCTCCCCTGAGCACAGGGCCCATTCATCACTCTATCTGTGGAGCCTGTGAATAACCTAGAATCTCTCCAGGGTATAGAGGCAGCAAGAAGAGAGGACCACAAAGGCTGCTGTCCCGAGGAACATCACTGATGAATGGTTGGGAGAAGAAGGGGAGTTGGCAAGGAAGATCGAGGGAGTCATGAGGGTGCTGGGGATATTGGATTTGGTGCTATCAGCGCTGCTGGCATTGTGTGATTGGCTTGGTGAAGAGCTGAAGAGCCAGTAGTCCTGGTTTAAAGGACTCCCTGACTCTGAATATGACCCAGCACAAGCATGCCTGCAAGAAACATGGCGAAGTTTAGTCTCTATCTGCCCAACATAGTACCCATTTCCTTCTTTCCTGGAAATGCCTATAACATAATTTCTTTAACAGTGAGAGAAATTATTACCACCATGTCACTGGCACCACATTCTTGTGTACCACATACTGGAAGAGACAACGTTTGTGTGCTTCTCTCTATAGTACAAATGAAGAGACTGAAGTTCAGAGAGGTCCAGCCTCAGCTTATGATGGGCCTAGCCATCATTCAAATTCAGGTCTATTGTCTCCGAGTTTTCCCAAGTTTCTTCTCTGAGTGTGGGGGTCTACAGTAAATGTTCTCGGATTTGGGGAGTAATAGTGAAGCCAAAGGTGATTCTAGACAGAGTTCTGTGTTGCGAAGAGAGGGTCAACTGTGCACTTGTAATAGGTGTCTTGCAACTAAAATCTTTCCCCACCCATCTCCCCATAATGTGCTCTCTCTCAATCGCAGCTGGAAAAATGGGTTGGATCTCTAGGTTTCACACCAGCATGAGTTCTTCTTGGCGAACACATTTAGTGAAGCATAGAGATCCCCAGCTTCCATTCCACAAAACACACCTGCCAAACTCAACAAGAGGATAGCTCTTTCCTAGAAGCAGAAACACCTCCAGCCTGCTTGTGAGGACAAAACCTCAGAAGAAAGTATCTGTACCTCTGTGAGTTACCGGCACCTACTGGGCTCTGGAGTTCTTTCTTTATGGCTGCGGTTTAGGTTCTTCCTTAACTGCCCCCAAGCACCAATCAATTTGGTAAACTATACTGAGCAACCCACTGAATACTCTGAGTTTCCTCTTGCTGCTGTAACACATGACCACAAACTTAGTGGCTTAAAGCAATACATATTTTGTTATAGTTCTGGAGTCAGAAGACTAATATGGGTCTCTTTGAGTTAAAAGTCAAGGCATTGGGAGAACAAAAAAGATGATGGATCAGGTGAAAGTGCAGTGAGGAGCTCCGTCAGCAACAACACGGAAC
>NW_006408543.1:9148304-9158251 GCF_000296735.1 Chrysochloris asiatica
AGTCTGATCAGGCCTAAGATTAATGTTGGAGAACATGAAGAGGAATAACTTAAGAATTATTGGAATTCTGGAACAGGAAGAATCACACAAGTCCACAGAGGAGATAGTTGAAGAGCTGCTGGAAGAAAATTTCCCTAATATCCTGAAAAGCAAAAAGATAAGCATTCAAGAAGCTCAATGAACCCCAGGAAGGATAGATAGACCTTAATAGACAATCACCAAGACATATCATAATCAAGCTCTCCAAAATCAAAGATAAGGACAGAATCCTGAAAGCAGCTAAGAAAAAGAGAAGTGTAGCATACAAAGGCAAGCGAATCAAATTAAGCTTGGATCTCTCAACAGAAACCATGCATACAAAAAGGCAATGGGGAGACATATATAAAACTCTGAAAGAAAAAAACAGAAAACTACCAACCAAGAATCCTCTACCCAGCAACACTGTCAATCAAATATAATGGCGTAATCAAAACATTCCAGGATAAACAGAAGTTAAGGGATTTTGTCAAAGCCAACCCTGCTATGAAAAACATCCTAAAGGAAGTTCTGTGGACTGAGAACTAACAAAAACAGACAACAACTAGAGAATGGTGTATGTGGCAACATCACCCTGATCTCAACTGACAAATGGAAAGGTCAAGAACAGAATAAAATTATAAGAACAGAGAATCTGGGAGATCAGTCTATGGTCAAAACAATCACAATGTGAAAGAAGGTAAACACAGAGGAACACAGATCCAGGTGATGGGAAGGTCAGGTAGATTACAGGATAAAACAGACTGTCTTAAATGGAGGGAAGAATTAATGGAATATAAGGTAACCACAACAATGGGGTTGCAGTTGGGGGTTCAGTTTGGGTGTTGGGGAAGGCAATACAAGAAGGGGGAGGAGGTGTAAGAACAAGATAGATAGGGGAACATTGAGACAGGTTTGCATGTCCTATGTGGGACAGAGGTAAATGGTGATGCATGCTCAATCTTGGAATAACAGGGCTCTGGGATACAGGGATCTAGGTAGAGCTTGAGGATGTGAAATAATACTAAAATGCTTGTCTGTCTTATGAATATTGATTTCCCTTGCCTACTATTGTAAAATAGACACTTGAGTGGGATAGAAAGGAATGTTGGGAAATATGATTAGAAAAAACTTGTAAGCCCTTCTTCGGCCTATAACTGATTGAAATGCCTAAAAGGGGTTCTAGAACTTGCCCAGTGAAATAGGCCTCTTGCAAAGCCTTTGTAGAATATGGAACCTTAGGTGGAATCCTGAGTCCCATCCAGAACTTTCTGAGGTGGGACATTCCCAGGACAAGCAGACCAGCCTGGAACAGCTAGAGCAACAGAAGATACATCTTCAAAGAAAGATCATCAGAAAAAAAAAAAAAAAAAAGAAAAATCACAGCATGACTGGCCACCACAAGAATAAGCAAGCTGTTCGCCACAAAGACATCAAAGCAAGCAATCACATTTGTTCAGGACAAACTCCCATCTAAGACTGAAACTCAAAGGGAACACACAAATAAACATGTTAGCTTGCTGGCGACCACATTGGTCTACTGGTAAGTGGAAGAGGTGGAAAGGCATCAATGAAGAAATGGGCTGAGTTCAACCACAGTCCATTGACTCCTGTTGACCTGGAGATGAGAGAGAGAAGAGGAAGGGCTGGTTGGTCCAAAGTGTGGTGAGACTTGAGGACACTTGAACCCATGGACAAGGACATAGCCACAGAGGGATTATGCTGAGCGTGAAGCATCCAGCTGATATGAAGTGAGGGGAGATGCACAAGAACACCCAAACTTGCAGATAGTACCCATTTGACCTAGCCTTGATGGCTTGACAATCAGAACTAGACTAGAGGAAGATTACAAAAAATAAAAAAAATAAAAAATTTTTTGGGGGGGTGGATAAAGGAAACAAGGGTAAATTGCTACAATTTGATGAACCTGACCTATACTCACAGAGGTAGTTACTTTAAATACCAACAGAGAGGGAAGGAGTCTTCACATCAAGTATCAATGCTATCCCGTCTGTACACAGGGTAGATAGGGACGGGCAACTTAGACATTGGCTACCTAAAATGAGGGGACAATAAAGGCATGAAGTGACTGTCTTATAAGGTTTCAAGAGGGAGTTTAGTTTGAGAGTATGGGGGGAAAGAAAGAGTCCCTACTGAATATCTTTCATGTTGTCTAGATGGGTCTGGTGAAAAGAGATGGGGATAAGATTCATATGGTTCATTAGTGAATAATTGTTATCATGACTAATCGTGACTGTTTTTATATCAAAAAAAGGGGGATGGTTAATCTTACAGTCCAGAAATAGAGGACCCTAGAGCCATCAAGGGAGAAGCGCACAAGTAGAATTCGGGACCTTATCCAGAGAAGCAGCGATGCCAGAGACAGAGGCAGAGATGGGGTCATGGAGAGGGGGAGCAGCTGAGGACTCTAGATTTATGGGAAGAGAGGGGAGGATAAATAAAGTCAAGGCATTGGAGGGCTGGTTACTTCTGGAATCTCCAGGGGAGATATGAGCCTTGCCCTTTCCAGCTTTCAGAGGCTGCCTGTATTCCTTGCCTTTTTGTCCCTGTGGTAGACTCGACACCCATGGATCACCACTCAAATAGAACCGTGTTTTAATCCCTGGACCCTGTGAATGTTGCCTTTTATGTCAAAGACAAAGGGTCTTTGCAGATGTCATTAAGTTAAGGATCTTGACCTGGGAAGATGATTCTGGAATATTGGTGGGCCCTAGATGCAACACAAGGAATTCTAGTAGTATAGTGGGTTATGCATTTGTCTGCTAACCACAAGGTCAGCAGTTCAAATACACTAGCAACTCCATGGAAGAAAAATGAGGCTTTCTGTTTGCTTAAAGATTTACAGACTTGGAAACTCTAAAGAGGGTTGCTATGAGTCAGAACCAACTCAACAGCACACAGCAGCAGCAGATGTAATCACATGTATATAAGAGGGAGGCAGAGGGAGACTTGGCACACAGAAGAGAGGCGGTATGGAGACGGAGCAGATGGATGTGATGAGATTGGCCTTGGAGATTGGAGTGACGCAGTCAAAAAGGGAAGAATGACAGTCCTACTGGGAGCATGAAGGAATAAGGAATGGATTCTCCGCTAGAGTCCCTGGAGGGAGGGCGCCCTGTTGACACCTTGGTTTTAAACTCCTAGTGTCCCAAACTGTGAGGAAATACATTTCTGTGATTGTAAGTCACTGTGCTGGTGCCTGTTTGTTATGGCAGCCATAGGCCACTAGCAAAACCCTTTCCTCCATCTTCAAAGCCAGCAGCCTTGATGAGTCTTGCTCATGTCAGCTGCACACCCACAGCCTGGCATAGGGATGGGGAGGGCTGCTTCCCGCTCTGCCCAGAATGCAATGCGGCCCTCATAGTCCGACGAGCCAAAGGTCCAGCTCAAGAGGCAGAGAACTGTAAACGAGGTGGACCCCCACTGAGAAAAATCTCAACTAATTGGATACATTGGCCAAATGCTGTGTGAGTGTGAATGTGTAAGAGTGTTGTGTAAGTGTGCACATGTGCATGAATGTTTGAGAATGTGCATGTGAGGATGTGTGTACATGAGGAATTTGTATGGGTGTGTGAGTCTGTGTTAGTGTGTGTGAAAGTGTGTGGATGCATGTGAGTGGGAGAGTATATGTGAGTGTGTGAATGTGTGTGAGTGTGTGAATGTGAACATGAGAGTGAATGTGTGAGTGTGAGAGTGAGTGTGTATGAGGTATTAGGTGTGAGTGTGAGGTGTGAGATGTGAGTTTGAGAATGTATGAGTATGTATGTGAGTAGGTGTGAGTGTGAGTGTATGAGGTGTGAGTGAATATGACAGTGAATGTGAGTGTGTGAGTGTGAATATGACAGTGAATGTGTGAGTGTAAGAATGTGTGAGAGTGAGTGTGAGAATGTATGAGTACGCATGTGAGTAGGTGTGAGTGTGAGTGTATGAGATGTGAGTGAATATGACAGTGAATATGTGTGAGTGTGAATATGAGAGTGAATGTGAGTGTGAGAATAGGTGTGAGTGTGAGCATATATATGTGACTAACAGAACAAACGTGTGAGTGTGCGTGTGTGGATATGAGTGAGGGTATGAGAGTATGTGTGAGTGTGAATGTGTGTGAGTATGAGCATGTGTGTGAGCACATGTGTGTGTATATGAGAGCAAGCATGCAAACACGTGTGAGTTTATGTGAGTATGAGAGCATTGTGTGTATGAGCACGTGTGAGTGTGAGGACACATGAATGTGCACGTTGGACATCCTGGCATGGAGCCATGACTCTAAGGGCTAGCTGTCCCTGCCCTGCCACTACAGAGGGACTGGGACTCTTTCGCTGGACGTGCACTGGGTGGGCCTTCTCCAGACCCACATAATTACCAAGTGAGGTGATATGTTTCCTGTGGCTGTAAAGCTTAACGAGGTGCATGAGCTTATAAACAGCAACACTCCGCAGGCAGTGGTGGGAGCTGAGGCCTGCACCGCTTGGCTGGGTGCTGAGCCACAGCCCCCATGCCCATGAACTCAGGGTGTGAGTTCCAGGAAACCCCAATCCATGCATCCCCAGGCCCCCTGATCATCTCCTTCCTGTAGCCAATTTCTATCCCAACCTCTCCCACACACAGGCAAAAGGCAGAACATGCTCCTGACTTCATTTTTTCCAAAATGTGGGTTAGCCACGCTGGGGCAGGAGGCCAGCACTGCTCAGGGCAGGCGGAGGGGGCAGACGTTGGAAAATGCATATTTACAATGTGGAGCAGACTGCTGGCCTGGTAAGTCAAAGCTCTGGGCTGTGGGCCTGTAGAGATGACAAGCTCAGATGCTACTGGGCCCCTTGCAACTCCTGGAGCCAGCGCTTCAGTGTCTGCCTGTCCTTCCCACCCCAGCTGCACATGAGGAACTGATGCTCAAAACTGGGGCATTAAGAACCTCAGGACAGCCCCTGAGTCATGCATGTAGTTTAACACACTCAGCTGTGTACCAGAAGAAAGGCCTGATAATCCGCTTCTGAAAAATCAACCACTGAAAGCCCTCCGGAGCACAGCTCTACTCTGACATACATGGGGTAAATATGGGTACAGTGCTCTGGGAGCCGTAGTACAGAAACCCCCAGTTCTCTTGCTGCCCAGGCGGATCACTCTGAGAGCATGCTCCATGTCGGCTCCCGAGGTCTCCAGAATTATTGCACCTCTAAAGCCCCCAGTGGTAACTTGCTTGGGAATGCACGTCTGGGAGCCTTCTTGGTGATGCCTGGGACTATCTTCCAAAGAAGAACCCTCTTGGGGTCAGCCTCTGGAGGACCTACATTCAGGCAGAATGATGACAGTATGGAAGGAAGTGTCTGACAGCAACACAGGACTGGGTGACTGGCTCAAGAGGTTCTGGCGGTTTCTGTGACTGCAGCACTGTGCGGGCTCCCTAGGCCTCCGAGGATGTTCTTTCCTGGAAAACAGTCTATGCTGCCAGGGATCTAATCAAAAGAAAAATGACAACCATCCCAGACAACCTTCGATCGCTGATTGGAATAAACACAGTGGGATTAAATAGGAACCACCAGAATTCCAGCTCGTTAGATCTGAAACATTATGAACTTGGAACGTCAACGTTTTAGGGCCCTCCAGCGCCGGCCGCCATGGGGCAACTGTATGTAACAGTTCTTCCCCTTCCAGGCCTCCGGGTCACAGACCTTACTGGGGTGGGGAGGGGCTGTTATAGTCATGGGCTCACTAGCTTGCCCCCAGCCTCTGCCTTTGAGAGCTGAGGCCAGGGAGGAGCAGGGGCTGGCCATGGTAAGTGGGTGGTGGGTCTGCATCCCGGGTTGTTTCTCCCACATGAGAATCAGCTCACACTCCTCATCCCCCCGTCCCAATCAGCTCCTACTTAAGCGACAGTCCCACATGCCACCATCCCCATATGCAGAAAGGGTCGATGCACTTTTCTACAACGAGCCAGAGAGAAAGTATGCTAGACTCTGCAGGCATCATACTGTCTCCGTTGCATATTCTTTTGATATTTTTAATACAAGCCTTTGTTGTTGTTAAGTGTCCTTGAATCAGTTCTGACTCATAGCAACTCTACATAGGGTTTCTGAGGCTTTAAAAATCTTACTCAGGCTGTGCAGCTGGTGGGCTCAAACTACTGACCTTGTGGTTTGCAGTCCAGAATTTATCATAAGGAGCGCCCTGCCTCTAAATGTGTAAATCCATTCTTAGCTCACAGGCCATATAAAACTAGGACTTGGGCCGAACTTGACCTCTGGGCCATGACTTACTGACTCCTGGTCTCCATCTCTCCTGGTCATAGGCTCCTATGCTTCATTCACAACCAGCTCCCCTTGTTCACACATCCACAACCTGGGAGCCACCCTTTGTCCCAGTGGAGACTCAGGCCTGTACGCCCACTCTTGATGGAATTCACAATGTCCTTCTTTATGCCTTAATGGTGGGGTGCTCTTCCAGAACCAGGCACAGTTCCAGGAACTGGGCTCACTCTCTAACTCAGAACCTCCCACAGGGACGTCGTGTAGAGGACCCAACACTGATCTGCTGAGCCTGCTTCCGGCATGGAGGGATAGAGAAGCCTCGATAAGTGCACTCACTGTTGTGTCTGGGGAAGTCCCTGTGAGACTGAGGAGGGACAGATTGCAGCGAGCAGTGGAAATGAGCCAATTCCAGAAAAGACTCTGAGAAGGGTCCTGGATGCAAAGGCTGGGGAGAAGCTGGGTGTGAAGCTAGAGGAAAGGGACTCAGGCAGCAGCAGAGACGATGTTCTCAGCAATCTATGGAGCAAAGGTAACTGTTTTTGGATGTTATTACTGTGGCACTGTGGGTTAATGTCCCAGACTGCAAAGCCATTTGAACTACAAGGTCAGCAGTTCAAGCTCACTAGCTGCTCCTCAGAAACCCTATACAGGGTGGCTATGGGTTGGAACGAACTTGAAGGCACTTCACAACAACAACTGTGGATTGGGAGTCCTGGTGTGGCGTTGTGGGCTAATGCATCAGACTGCAAAGTCGTTTGAACTGCAAGGTCGGTGGTTCAAGCTCACCAGCTGCTCCTTGGAAACCTATACAGGGTCACTATGGGTCAGAATGGACTCAATAGCACTTAACAACAACAACTGTGGATTGGATTATCCCTACTCCCCCATAAAATATGTGTTGGACTACCACACTCTGGGAGCAAGGGGAACCATATAATAAGCACTGACTGGACTGAGAGCCACAAAGTTCATGGTTCGAGCCCGTCAGCCAGTCCATGGGAGAAAGACGAGGCTTTGTGCTCTACAAAGATTTAAAAGGTCTCAGAAACCCTATACATGGTGGCTGTGAGTTAGAACCAACTCAAAAGAACTTAACTAAAGCAAAAACCAACCCCTATATTTGTGGCAAGGAGCCCTGGTGATGCAGTGTGTTAAGCATTGGGCTACTAACTGAAGGGTTAGTGGTTCGAACCAGCAGCTCCATGGGAGAAAGATGAGGCAATGTGCTTTCATAAGGATGCATAGCCTGCAGAACTCGATGGGCGGCTCTACTCTATCCCATAGGGTTGCTGTGAGTGAGCATGCACTTAATACCTATGTATACCTACAGAGCTGGAGTCCTGGTGTGGGGCTGTGGGCTAATGCACTGGACTGCAAAGTCGGTTTGAACCACAAGGTTGGGAGTTCCAGCTCACCAGCCACTCCTCAGAAACCCTATAGAAGGTTGCTATGGGTTGGAACCAACTCAACAGCTCTTGACAACAACATACCTGTGGATATTCTGCCATTTGGAAACAGAGTTTCTTTGTTATGAGGCTTTATCAGTATAAATAAACACACACCCAAACCCAAACCCACTGCCATCGCATCTTCTCTTCTCTGACTGTTAGTGATCCTGTATAAGGTTCCCAAGACTGAAAATCTTTACAAAAGCAGAAAGCCTCATCTTTCTCCAGAGGAGTGGCTCTTGAGTTTGAACTGCTGACCTTGTGGTGAGCTGTCCAGTACAACAACACCAGAACTCCTGTATATTGTTGGTGTTGTTAGATGTCATCCAGTCGGTACTGACTCATAGTGACCCTATGCACAGCAGAACGAACCACTGGCCGGTCCTGGGCTAATCTTACAATTGTTGCCATGCTTGAGCCCATTGATGCTGCCACTTGGCCAATCCATCTCTCTGGGGGTCTTCCTCTTTTTCTCTGACCCTCCACCTTTCCAAACATAATATCCTTCTCCAGTGACTGGTCCCTCCTGACAATATGTCCAAAGTATGAGAGACAAAGTTTGGCCACCCTGGTTTCCAAGGAGCACTCTGGCTGCACTTTTTCTAATACAGATCTGTTTGTTTATTTGGCATCTCATGGCACTTTCAATATTCTCCTCCAACACCATAACTCAAAGGCATCAATTCTTCTACGGTCTTCCTTATTCACTGTCCAGCTTTTGTATGCATATGAGGTTATTGAAAATACCATGGCTTGGGTCAGGCCCTCCTTTGTCCTCAAGCTGATATCTTTGCTCTTCAGTACTTGCTTTAAAAGGGTCTTGTGCAGCAGATGTGCCTAATGCAATACGTTGTTTGATTTCTTGACTGCTGCTTCCGTGAGTGTTGATAGTTGACCCAAGAAAAATGAAGTCTTTGACAAATTCAATCTTTTCACCATTGATAAGAGTGTTGTTTATCGGTCTAGTGGTGAGGATTTTTGTTGAGATGCAATCCATACTGAAGGCTATAGACTCCTGTATAGGATGTGTTTAAAACCACTTTTGGAATATAAAAAGAGTAGACGAGACACAGAAGCAAGCCAGCAGAGCTGGGCTAAGACAGATGTCATGCCACATGAGCAGCACCAAGGATTCTGGAAACAGACGCCAAAGGGACAAGACCCTTTCTCCAGAGCTGATAGAGAACGGAAGCATTTCCTTGAGGTGGCCCCTGAACTCTGACTTCTAGTTTCCTAACGATGAGAAAATGGACTTCTGTTTGTCAAAGGCCCTCACTTGTGACATTTCTATGATAGCAACACTGGATATCTGAGTCTCAGTGGTGTCAAATCTCTCCACCAGGACCAGGGTTTATGTCCTTAGCTCTTAGCACAGGCCTGGAGGAGTCCATGAACACATTGTGAGGATGAGGGTGTGAGGGAACAGGGGTGTGCAGTATGTTTGGTGGAGGAGAGAGTGGACAGGGGTGGTCGTGCAGGAGTTTCCTGAGCAGTGAGGGTCCCTGTTGAAAGACAGTAGGAAGGACTGGAGGCCTTGTGGGGTCTGATAGAATGTGGCAGTTTGAGTTAAGCATGTCAGAAGGCTAGGAAAGGACGCAGAATGGAGGAAAGGGTCTCCTTCCTTCTTTGCTGACTATTCTTGGCAGGTCTGGTGCCCATCACTGGGGGGCTGCCAGATGGCTGGGGTGGCCTTTCTGAAGACACTGCCAGGCATGGTGTCCAGCCAGCAGGGTTTGGGGGTCGCTCCCTTGGAGACCTCTCCTCCCTACCTGGACCCAGCAGCTGGAACTATACCTCCAGGACCTTTAAAAGCGGGTAAAACACCAAGGCACAGGTATGCATGCTACCTCTAGAGGCCCTGCACCCACCCCACCAATTCAGGATGAAATGAGCAGTGGTGTCTTAGGGCCACAGAAGTTAAGGAAGAACATTCATCCCAGATAGGTGGTCTGGTCCAAGGGCAGGGGGGGATCCTGCAGGGAAAGGGAACAGTATGGTGCTGCATCCCATTTTATGGAATCTAAGGTCCTGGTGTGGCATTTCAGGATCATGAGCTGCACTGCAATGTCGGTTTGAACTGCAAGGTTGGCAGTTCAAACTCATCAGCAGATCCTCGGAAATGCTATACAGGGTCAATATAGGTGGGAACCAACTCAACAGCACGTATAGGGTCAATATAGGCAGGAACCAACTCAACAGCACGTATAGGGTCAATATAGGC
>NW_006408543.1:9158351-9161043 GCF_000296735.1 Chrysochloris asiatica
GAACCAACTCAACAGCACGTATAGGGTCAATATAGGCGGGAACCAACTCAACAGCACGTATAGGGTCAATATAGGCGGGAACCAACTCAACAGCATGTATAGGGTCAATATAGGCAGGAACCAACTCAACAGCACGTATAGGGTCAACATAGGCAGGAACCAACTCAACAGCACGTATAGGGTCAATATAGGCAGGAACCAACTCAACAGCACGTATAGGGTCAATACGGGCAGGAACCAACTCAACAGCACTTAGAAACAGCAATAAGATCAGAGGCAATTGCTCAGTGGCTGGTGAGTTCGATCCTCAATGAGACCTCTTGGAGTCTCTGGGTGATATAAACAGTTAAGCACTAGGCTAGTAACTGAGAGATTGATGGTTCAAATCCACCCTGAGACAGATTTACCAATCTACTCACAAGTGGTCACAGCCTTGAAAACCCTATGGAGCAGTCTGACTGCACACATGAAGCTGATGCTATTCAAAATGGACTCAAAGGCAACTTTTTAAACGTTGTTTTTTTAAGGTGAAAGCTTTGAAGATGGACAAGGAGGGAGTAATGGGGTGTAATCTGCAGACAGAAAAAGGAGTCTTTTGAATCTTGCCAGCTCTCTGAAAGATGAGTCCCTGCAAAAGGTGGTAGATGTGCAAGTATTTTACATCCTGGAATATCCTGCCTCCCCAAAATATCGGCGCCTGGGGCACCCACTCAACCTCCCTGTAAGCTTGGGATGTGGTCGGGCCAATGCCCCAGGTAACAAAAACACAACGTCATGGTTTCCTTGTGTCATTTAAACGTCCTTGGTCAAGGGGCTCTTCATATGTTCACTGCTATTTTTGCCCCTCTCCAGTGAATTGCCTATTCAGCCTCTCAGTGTGTTCTCTATGGAGAACAAGTTCTAATTAATTTGTAGGAGTCTTTTGAATATTAAGAGTAGTACTCTTTTGTCGCAAGGGGTGTCACACACATTTTATTTCCAGACTGACATTTGTCTTTTGATTGCGCTCTATGTGTGTGTGCCTCCTTTCAGCTTACCGTTTTGCAGAGTCATGTTGATATCATTTTTCCCATGATGCTGTCTGAGTTTTGCTCCTTGCTTGAGAAGGCTTTCTTCTACCCAAGAGTCTAAGATTTTCCTGCTTGGGAAAAAAAAAAAAAAATGGTGGTACAGAGACATCTAACCTCCTGTAACTTCAGAAGGGAGAGGAGAGAGAATCAGAGTCAACAATCCAAGGCTGATTCCTCAAAGCCAGAGATGAGACAAACACCTTCAGCCTCCGACCTTTTGACCACTTCTGACAACAGTCATCCCTCCCACAACACTCTCCTGTCTGCTGGGTAATGACCACACAGAACTAACAGGCCTGACTCACAGTTAAGGGGTTTGTTAGGAAACTCAAGATACAGTTCTTTGTTCTCAGACTACCTTCCCTGGTCCTTAACTTTGTGGTTCCTTCGCTTGCCTTCTGTTACAAAACTCTTTAGCTCTACTGACAAGTTCCTGAAGCTATCCTATTCTGTCAGCAAGACTGCTGCCTGAAGGCACTCTGCTCCATAGGTCAGCTCCTAAGCAGCACCAGTTTCTAAGCCGAGCTGCTGCTTCTAGGCTGTCTCTCACTGTTTCTGGGGTCACAACGCTCTCAGTCTCCCATGTCTAAGAGGTTCTCAGTGCAGGACCTCAGGTTCAAAGGATGGGCACCACTCCCATCTCTTCTTGGCCATAGTGATCGTCTCTCTTTTAAGTCTTTCTTGTTGTTTTTAAGTGATATCGAGTCAGTTCTGATTCATAGGACCCTATAAAGGGTTTCTAAGGAGTGCTGATCAGTTTGAACTGTTGACCTTGTTGTTCAAACTGACCTTGAGGTCCAGAGCATTATCCTGCAACTCCACACCAGGACTCCCTTTTAAGCCTGGTGGTGGTGGTGGTGGTGGTGTGCTGTGGAGTCAGTTCATAAGGACCCTGCATAGGGTTTCCAAGCCTGTAAATCTTTTAAGCCAAGTGGATGGCAAAACTAACTGATATGATTGTATGCACTTTATTTGTATTGTAAGCAAGCTGTTCAACCTCTTAAGACCTAATTTGGGTCACAAGCACCTTATCTGCATAGTCTCATCCAATCATTTGGTGGAAGTTACAAGACCAGGACTAGAAAGATGTTAAAGGGGTTAGTCACACCAATGTCTCTATTTCTAACACTCTGTTGTTATTGTTAAGTGCTGTTGAGTTAGTTCCAAATCATAGTGACCCTGTGTAGGGTTTCCAATGAATGGCTGGCAAGTTTGAATAGCTGATCTTGTGGTTCAAACCTTCCAGTCCAGTGCTTTATTCCGCAGTGCCATACCAGGACCCCATCGTGAGGAGCCCTGGTAGTGCAGTGGACTTCAAGGTCAGAAGTTCGAATCTACCAGCTGCTCTAAGGGAGGAAGATGAGGCTTTCTGCTCCCTTAAAGATTTACAGCCTCAAAAACCCTAGACAAGGTCATTATGAATCAGAACTGACTAGGTGGCACACAACCACGACCACTGCCATATAAAAATAAAGTAATATGTAAGTAAAACACTCTAGTTATTTGTAATTTGTAGTATCTGTAGTCTTTCTTAGAAGTCCTGGTGGAGCAGTGGGTAAGCACTTGCATGCTAACTGAAAGGATGGGTTTGAACCACTAGTTGTTCCATGGGAGAAAAGATC
>NW_006408543.1:9161163-9162947 GCF_000296735.1 Chrysochloris asiatica
TGGAACAGCTGGTAGTTTCGAACTGCTGACCCTGAGATTCGCAACCTGATTTGTAACCACTACGCTACCAGAGCTCCTTCTGTAAATATTAAAGCCTTGGAAATACTGAGGGTCGGTTCTACTCTCTTATAATGTTGCTATGAGTTGGCATCTACTCAACAGCAACGGGTGGGTTTGGGTGGGCTGTTTTCTTTAGAAATTTTATTTGGTATGCATAAAGAAATAATTTTGTAGATTTTTTGCCAAGTGAGCAAATACAGTTCCAGTGCCATCCATTGCCATTCCCTCCGCCACACACACCCACACACCCACCACCATTGACTAGAAATATCAGGAGTCTTTCTAGGAGCAACTGAAGTCTTCTCCTGGGAGCAGCTTCACCACCTACATGCAGAGGAAGGTCCACGGAGGAAAATGGGACTCTCAGGTGCTCTCAGTTCTCTCTGCCACTCAAAGATGGTGTGTTGGAGACAAGTTTCATTAGAAGTCATCTGACAACTCCAGGGACCCAGCTCACTTATCACCTGAGTGGGAGTCAGATCTGAAAGCTGAGTGCTTCCAGCAGGCCATGCGTAGTCCCAGTGAGTCCTCTCTTCATAGGACAAGGAGACCTCAGGGTATTCAGTCCAGCAGGGCCTGGGAGGTCCAGAGCGTGGCTCTCTCCTCATCAGGCACCTTCATCTTGCACAAGTTTCAAAGAAAATGGGTGACCCCTGCTCTGCTGTGGGAGCTTTGGGGGGAAAGGGGATTTCAGCCAGGCCATACCCAGCAGTGTCTTTAAGGTGAGCAAATGAGTTCTGAGGCTCCCTCAAGAAATGGAGAGACCACTCCCTGAGCCTTCTCCAAGGTGAGATGTAAGGTAAATAATAATAGGTATGTGGCTCTTTGGAATAAAGCACTGCACTGCCATGTCAGTATGAACCAAAAGGTTGGCAGTTCAAGCTCACCAGCGTCTCCATCTTCCTGTACAACAGGGTCGCTATGACTTGGAACCAACTGGACAGCACTTAACAATAACAATAACCCATGCTGAGGAGTGGTCCTACAGGAGGTGGCAGCTGGGAATACTGAACTCAGGACATCCTTCTCCAGTCCCCAAGGCATTGAGTTGTGGCAGGAAACAAACATCTGGCTGTGCTCACCCAGGAGTGATCCTATATTACTCTAGTGACTCACAGCCGGACAAGTGTGTCGAGGTCCTATGTCGGCTTCCAGCCTCGACAAGGAAGTGTGGGTGTCACGAAGAAGGGAGATCTGGCAGCGAAGGGATAGAGAAAGAGAGAGATGAAATATATACAAAAAAGACAGACACACAGATATGATGCAATCTGGCAGGTAGACAGATCTGCAAACATTTTGCCTAGCATTGCACAGCATTGCACAGCATTGCATAGCATTGCACACAGACCTAACTCTACCTCAATCTTTTATTCTCTTTTTTAGGGAGGGATTTGTTACAAAGGAAGGATGTAATTCACTCACAAAGGGAAGATGTGATTAAGACAGGATACGGAACTGAAATGTGATTAATCATTCAAAACAGGACATAATGATTCACAGGAACAACTTTTAAAATATTTTCGTAGTTTTTCTTAACAATCTAGCATTTTTATTTCTATAGAAAAAAGGTTCAATCAACCTGTTATATATTAATTTTTAGGCTTAAACGATCTAGAGCAGTGACGTGTGGTTTCTTAAGGATACTTAACATAAAGCAAGGTTCCTGAAAGGAGCCAATCTGTCTCTGTACACTTTGCAAACTTTTGTTTGTGAGCAAGATCTCA
>NW_006408543.1:9171556-9172779 GCF_000296735.1 Chrysochloris asiatica
GTGAACATTCTTTTTTTTTTTTTGTATCTTGTTCATTGGTCTCTCGCTGTCTGCGCACCTCCATTCTGGTGACTAGAGGGGGTACCTGAATGAGTGAACACCCTCCCCATCCCTGGAGGGCTCTACTATGCATGAGCACAGATTTCTTGAAAATTTAAAGTGACGGTTTCCACTTAAAACCAAACGGCAGCACAAAATGGCCACAGCCAGTCCTGAACTGTATATCACTAGGAAAAAGGCCTGAACAGGGATTGTGAAGTGGGACAGGCAGACTAAAAAGGAATAGGCTGAAAATTAAATTCTGAGTTACGTCAAAATGACCAACAGTGGAATCTTGAAATTTCTCAAGAAGAAGAGTAAAAAAGGAAGCCCATCTCCTGATCACATCTACCTGGAGGCAATCAGAAAACATAAAAAATATCAAAATACCCATCTACGAGGTAAGGCCACAGATAAGTCCTGAATATGCCTATAAAACAGAGATAGATGACCATATCAGCACATGTCCAGAAATGACATAAAGTGACTGAAGCAAATAAGCTGGAAATAGACCTACACTCCATACTGAAAGATGAACAGGTTTTGGAAATACCTGAGAAGGAATTCAGAAAAATGATTATAAAATGTATCAAAACACTATACAATGGAGTTGAGGAAAATAAGGAAGAAATCAGGAAAGTGCTACAGGAACAATCAAATAAGATAGATACAACATTGGAAACAATTAAAAACCTACAGAAAGAGGTCCCAACGATTAATAATAGAATATTAGAAATGGACAATACACTCAAAGGGCAAAGGAGTAGAATCAAAGAGATACAAGCCAGAACTAGTGAGCTGGAAGATAAATCTCTCAACACTACTAAGATAGAAACGCAAAAAAGGATAAAATAAATCTGAAGGAGACATAAGATTCACATTGGACAACATGAAGAGGAATAACTTAAGTATATCAGCATTCTGGAACAGGAAGAATCACACAAGTACACAGAGGAGATAGTTAAAGATCTGCTGGAAGAAAATTTCCCTAACATCTTGAAAAGTGAAAAGATAAGCATTCAAGAAGCTCAATGAACCCCAGGAAGGATAGACCCTAACAGAAAATCACCAAGACATATCATAACCAAGCTCTCCAAAATCATAGATAAGGACAGAATCCTGAAAGCAGCTAGGGAAAAGAGACGTGTAACATACAAAGGCAAGCAAATCAGATTAAGCTCGGA
>NW_006408543.1:9174465-9176820 GCF_000296735.1 Chrysochloris asiatica
GTTAGTAACTCTAAATACCATTAGAGAGGGAAGGAATCGTCACGTCAAGTATCAAAGCTATCCCCTCTGTACACAGGGGAGACAGGGATGGGCAACTTAGACATTGGCTACCTAAAATGAGGGGGCAATAAAGGCACGAAGTGACTGGCTTACAAGGTTTCAAGAGGGAATTTAGTTTAAGAGTATGGGGGGTGGGGTGAAGAAAGAGTCCCCACTGAATAGTTTTCATCTTGTCTAGATGGGCCTGGTAAAAAGAGATGGGGATAAGATTCTTATGATTCAATAGTGAATAATTGTTATCATGACTAATTGTGACTCTCACAATTGTAAAGGTAGAAGTTTTGTAACAAAAACGGGGAGGGGGAGTGGTTAATTTTACAGTCCACAAACCGAGGACCCTAGGACCATCAAGGGAGAAGAGCACAAGCAGAATGTGGGACCTTATCCAGAGAAGCAATGATGCCAGAGACGGAGGCAGAGATGGAGTGGCTGAGGACTCTAGATTCATGGGAAGAGAGGGACTAAGAGCTGGCGGCCAGGAGGCAGACTTGCAGAATTTGCTCTTTAGAGGTGTAAATTATTATATATGCCTGAGAGGTTTTTGTTTTGTTTTGTTTTTAAAGCTAAAGTGAATACAGAGAAGTACTGATAAGTGATGGTACATGGAGGGGATTATAATCATTGTAATGAAACAAGGTGTATGAGTTGTTGAATGTAAAACGATGATCTGTCCTGTAAACTTCCACTCAATCCACAATAAAAATCATTTATATATATATATGAAAATCAGAAAGAGCTAGTAAACTTTAATACAACAGAAATGAAAATGAAAAGAAAACCCACAAACTACAAAATGAACTCAGCATAGAAAATTATGTGAAATAAAGAATCAAGTAGCATCATAAAAAACACACACAGAAAATGACAGCAATCAATTCATATCTATTGATAATTACATTGAATATAAATGGATTAAATGTACCATTCAAGAGACCTAGAGAGCAGAACGGATAAGAAAACAGGATCCTTCAATATGCTGTCTACAAGAGACATAGCAAAAAGATGGAGAGAGCCTCAATGTTCATCAATAGAAGAATAGTTAAACAAATTTTGGTACATACACACATGGAATACTACAAAATGCTGAAGAATAATGACAAATCTGTGAAACACCTCACAACAGGATTGATGTTGGTGGACTTTATGCTGAGTGAAATTAGTCAGTCACAAAAGGACAAATATTATATTTGAGCAATGTTATCAAAAATATAAAAAAAAAGTTTTCTTGACATAAGAAGCAATCTAAGACGGTAAATAGGGAGTGGGGAGGAGTAAACGGAAAATGATTCATGGGCTAAAGGGTAGACACATATTAACATGGGTGATAGGGCAGCCAATTTGCAACAAGAGGGAGGTTAGCAGAGGTAGGATGAAGGCAGGAAACACATAGAGGTATGTATGTAATTGTTAAAGTGAAGAGCTAAATACTGTTAACTATTGGTACACGGATGGATTGCAACCATGTAATGAAGCAAAATATATGATGTGTTGAATATAAAATAACGACTTGCTTTGTAAACCTTCACTCAATTCACAATAAAAAAAAAGGAAGAAAGAAAAGACCAAAATGAATGTCAGAAGAGACTCTGAAACTTGCTCTCCAATGTAGAAATGCTAAAGTAAATGGAAGAAATCAGGAGGCAAAAGAACTGAACCAAAAAAATGCAATAGGATAACTTGAGAAAACAAAGTCAAATATTTAAATGAAATGCACAAATTTCTGGAGTTAGAAAATCCAAGGGATTTTCCCTCAGTTTCTTTCAGCATTTCTCAAGCTGAAAGAACTGAGGGGAAAATTCAAGCCTCAAATGGAAATACTGAAGGATTCTTTGGGAAAAAATATTGATGGTATAGAAAGAATCAAAAGAAGATGGAAGTCCACTACAATTTGATGAACTTGACCTATACTTATGGATGTAGTAGCTTAATAGAGGGAAGGACTCTTCATAGCAAGGACCACCCCCTCTGTACACAGGATTGATAGGGATGGGCAACTAAGACATTGACTACCTAAAATGTGGGGCGGAGGGACTACAAAGGCACAAAGTGACTGGCTTACAAGTTTTCAAGAGGGAGTTTAGTTTCAGAGGGTGCGGGGAAAGGTAGAATCTCCACTGAGTGGTTTTCAACCTGTCTAGACAGGGGCTGCTCTGGTAGCATAGTGGTTACGAATTGGGCTGCTGTCCTCAAGGTCAGCAGTTCGAAATTATCAGCTATTCTGCAAGGGAAAGATGAGGCTTTCTTCCCATGAAGATTTACAGCCTCAGAAACCCTGTACAGGGTTGCTATGAGTTA
>NW_006408543.1:9178445-9217681 GCF_000296735.1 Chrysochloris asiatica
AGCTGCTCCTTGGAAACCCTATACAGGGTCTATGGGTTGGAATTGACTCGATGGCACTTAACAACAACTACAACAAGAAGGACTGGGCATTAAAGGAAACTGGTGAGCCTTCTGGTGGACTTGCTTTGTGACCCCCTAGGTTTACATGTGAGTGGAATTGGGGGAAATACAGCAGTGAGTTTGGGAATATTCTATTGGTACCTGTTGACCTTGAGATGAGAGAAGACAGAAGACTGGCTGGTCTAAAGTTTGGGGAGTTCTGTGAACTCCTGAGCCCATGGTCTCTGACCTAGCCCATGGGGACTAGGGCTGAGATTGAAGGGACCAGCTGGTCTGAAGTTTAAGGAGGTGTGTATGAACTCCCAAGTTTGCAGCTGGTACCCATCAGACCTAGCTTGACTTGTGACCAGGACCTGACCAGATGAAGATAAAGATGTTTGACACTGTGAACAACTGTCAGTCGCCACAATTTGATGAACTGGACTTTTGCTTATGGATGCAGTTGCTCAAAATTCCAACTGGAAGGGAAGCATCTTCAGATCAAGAAACATACTTGCCTGTCCTGTGTTGTGGTGGTGGTTATGTGCTGTGGAGTCAGTTCCAGACTCATAGTGACCCTGTATAGGGTTTCCGAGGCTGTAAATCTTTACAGGAACAGAAAACCTCATCTTTCTCCAGAGGAACAGTTGGTAGTTTTGAACTGCTGACCTTGAGGTTAGCAGCCCAATTTGTAACCACTATGCTACAAGAGAGTGGGCTGATATGGACAGGCAATTTAGACACTGGCTACCAAAAATGGGGGTTGAGGTTTATAAAGACATGAAGTGGCTGGCTTACAAGCTTTCATAGGTGTGCTTAGTTTTAAAATGACAGGACAAAGGAGAATCCCCACTGACTAGTTATCCCTCTTTTCTAGATGGGTCTGGAGAAAGGAGGTGGGGAAGATGCTAAGATTTTATGATTTCTATTATAGCTAATTATTAGCAAGATTAATTGTGATTGACAGAATTGTAATTGTAAGAGATGTGTAACTGAAAGGAGGAAGTAGGTAATCTTTCATTTCAGGAACAGAGGATCCCAGGACCATCTAGAAGGAAGAGCATGAGTGGAATGTGGGATCCCTGGCTGTAAAAGCAGCAACAGCAGAGACGGTGGCATGGAAAGAGAGCAGCTAAGAACTCCAGGCTTATGGACTGAGTCAAGCTGTGTGCTTACCAGCAGGAGGCTGGCTTGAAGAATGTGCCCTTTGGACATTTAAATGAATATATATTTTTGTTTTGTATATGTGCATCAAATATTTTTGCTTGACATAGAAGATGGAATGGGGCCAGTGAGCTTTGAACATGTTTTAGTTATATCACACTAGGTGCAAATATGACTTTACGATTTTCTTTATTAAGAGATTATGCATATGGTTTATAAGTGTCAAGTTGACAAGGGCAGGTTGAAATAGTTAGGGTTCTGTGTCAACTTGATTTGGCCAGGGTTTCCAGAGGTTTAGCAGTTGAGATGTGCTTATTCCCATGGTGATGAAATCTAATACAGGCAGAGTTAATTCTATGATGAGCAGCTATGAGCAGCCAATCAACTGAAAGGATGTTTCTTTGGGGGTGTGGCCTGCTCCCCATATAATGGACTTAGGGGAAAGGCTCTCCTTTCTCTTCCATAGGGGACCTGGGACTTTACAATTATAAGCCATTTCCTTGGTAACAAATTTCTCTCTCAGTGTATAGATTTATATATGTCTCACTAGTGTTGTTTCTCTCAAAAACCTGGCCTAAATTAATCATCAAATAAAGAATAGTCCCAGATTTAGGGGCTCTAACTAGTGTGTTGCTGTAGGACAAGCTCTGGAATGCTAACCTCAAGGTTGGCAGTTCAAACCCACCAGTAGCTCTCGAAAACCCTATACAGGGTAACTATGAGTTGGAACTGACTCAATGGCACACAACAATTTATGGTATAAAAAGTTTACCAAACATAACTAAAAAGACACAAACTGTAAACGATAAACTAAATAACTGGGATCTCATAAAAATGAAACACTTCTGCACATCAAAAACTTTTCTAAAAGAATAAAAAGAGAAACAACAGACTGCGGAAAAAATTTTGGCAATGACACATCTGACAAAGGACTAATCACTAAACATAGAAAACTTCAGCACCTCAACAACAAAATCTCAAACAATTTAATGTTTAAAATAGGCAGAAGACATGAACAGACACACCATCAAAGATGACATTCAGGGGACCAACAACCACCTGAAGAAATATTTGTGATCATTAGCCGTTGTTGTTGTTATGTGCTGTGGAGTCGGTTCTGACTCCTAGTGACCCTGTACAGGGTTTCTGAGGCTGTAAATCTTTACCGGAGCAGAATGCCTTTTCTTTCTCCCGCAGAACAGCTGGTAGTTTAGAACAGTTGACTTTGAGGTTAGCAGCCCAATTAGTAACCACTACGGTACCAGAGCTGCAAATCAAAACAGCAATGAGATATCATCTCATCTCAGCCATAATAACAAGATTTTAATAAAAACCAAAAAACCCTTTTTATTGTGAATTGAATGAAGGTTTACAGGCAAGATCATCAGTTTTACATTCAACAAATCATGCACTTTGTTTCATCCCAAATGATTGCAATCCACCCCCCCCTCCATGCAACATACTAGTAAAATTAAAATAAAATAAAAAAAAAACAGGAAAAAAATTGCTGATGAGAGTCTGGAGGGAGAGTAAGAATTAGGCACTGCCAGTGGGATTGCAAAATGGTGCGACCACTGTGGAAAATGGTATTACGCTTCCTTAAGAAATGGGAAATAGAAATATATCATGACCCAGCATTCCCACTAGTAGGCATTTATCCTAGAGTAACAAGAGCATACGGAAAGTGCCATAGGCTGCCAAAAGAATCAACAGATCTGTATTGGGAGAAGTGCAGCCAGAGTGCTCCTTGGGGGCCAGGATGGCCAAATTGCATCTCTCATACTTTGGACATATTGTCAGGAGGGACTAGTCACTGAAGAAGGATAACATGTTTGTTAAGGTGGAGGATCAGAGAAAAAGAGGAAGACCCCCCAGTGAGTTGGATTGGCAAAGTGGCAGCATCAATGGGCTCAAGCATGGCAATGATAGTGAGCTTGGCCCGGGATTGGGCAGTGTTTCTTTCTGTTGTGCATAGGGTCGCTGTGAATTGGTATTGACTCGATGGCACCTAACAACAACAACAAACAAGAATATGACATGAATAGATAAATACATACCTTGCCCATCCCAGTATCATTCACAAGAGCAAAAAGATGAACACAAACTAAGTGCCCATCAGTGGACAAATGTATTAACAAACAACATAGTGCTATGCATTGTTAAAGAATGACAATGACTCTACAAAACCCCTTATGACATGGATGAACCTGGAAGACAATGTTGTTGTTGTTGTTGTTAGGTGCCATCAAGTTGGAACCAACTCATAGCGACCCCATGCACAGCAGAATGAAACAATGTCTGATCCCGGGCCAACCTCACTACAACAGGCTGAGAGAAAAAAGCCAATCACAAGAGGACAAATATTGTACAAGTCCAGTGACATTAAAAGTCAAGAACAGGTTTACACACAGAAAGAAAAATTCTTTTGTGGTTACCATGGGTGGAAAGTAAAGGTAGGGAGAATTGCTAACTAGGCAGTAAACATGTATGTGTACAAGAGTTCAAAGCAACAAAGGTGAATACTATTACTTACATAATCCTGCAGTAATAGAAATAAGTAATAAGCTGGGAGTTTATACGTAGGTACACATGCAAGGTGAATTGATGTTGGAGGAGGAAAAGGACTATACCCAAGAATGTATATAGGCTTGGCAGAGGGTATTTCTACATACGCATTTGTAGTTTCTGCAAATATTTTCATGTATATAATAGAGCATATAAGGAGCTCTGGTAGCGTAGTAGTTACGAGTTGGCCTGCTAACCTCAAGGTCAGCAGTTCGAAACTACCAACCATTTCTTCTGGGGGAAAAAGATGAAGCTTTCTGCTCCTGTAAAGATTTACAGCCTCAGAAACCCAATACAGGGTCGTTATGAGTCAGAACCAACTCCACAGCACACTACCATCACCACCACCAATAGAGCATTGTTGTTGTTGTTAAGTGCCGTCGAGTCAATTCCAACCCATAGTGACCCTGTATAGGGTTTCCAAGGAGCAGCTGGTGAGTTTGAACCACTGACCTTGCAGTTCAAACGACTTTGCAGTCTGACTTATTAGCCCACACCAAAATTGTAACAACTTTTTTAGCCATAATCAAACACCTTGAGGGACTGATTGATTCACTGGACTTGAAGCTTAGGACCATAGTCTTGTAGGTCGATTGGCAGAACATAGCCCACAAAGACCGTAGTGTATACCCTGCTCTGGTGACTAGCAACTGGGGCCTTAAGAGCTTGTGAGAGGCCATCGAAGATACAGCTATTGATCTCTCCTTGTCTAGGCCAAAGAAGAGTGAAAAGGAAAGAAAAAAAAAGACTCAAGGAAACAATTAGTCAAAAGGACTAAGGGGCCACATGAACCTCAGCCTCCACTAACCTGAGACCTGAACTAAGTGGGGTCTGGTTACCACTATTGACCACTGTGATCCACATTACAATAGAAGGTCCTGGATGGAGTGGGAGAAAAACGTAGAACAAAATCCATAATCCAATAAAAGACCAGACTTACTGGTGTGATAAAGACTCGTGGAGCCCTTTAAGACTATGGATCTTACACACCCTTCAAACCTAGACTTGAAGCCATTCCTATGGATCACAGTGCTGCCAAACAACAGACAGGCCTATAAAATGAACAATAACACCCATGAGGAATGAATTCCTCAGGACAATCAATTGTATGAGACCGAAACCATATGAGATCAGCATTTGCCCCAAAACAAGCTCAGAAGGCTGGTTGTTATTGTGTTGTGAAGTGCTGTCAAGTCGGTTCCGACCCATAGTGACCCTGTATAGGGTTTCCGAGGAGCAGCTGGTAAGTTTGAACCACCGACCTTGCAGTTCAAACGGCTTTGCAGTCTGGCGCATTAACCCACAGCGCCACACCAGAAGGCAGGAAGGAGTAGGAAATCATGAACACCCGGAGGAAGTAGCAAATGCTCTGTTACATCGAGGGGATTTCAGCGAATGTCATGAAACAGACTATGCACAAATCATTCAATGGAAAATGAATTTGTTCTGTAAAGGTTCACATTAGCCACAAAAACAAACAAACAGAACCTGTGGAACACAGTCCTACTCTGACACACCTGCAGGTACCAATAGTTGGAGGCAAATGCACAGTAACTGGTCTTGTGAACATTCAGAAGCTTGTGCTAGACTCTCCCCTCTGCCTCTCTTCTTTCTGTGGCCCTTCCCTGCCTGGGTCACGAGGCTTTTCATCACTACCTGGAATTCATGATCATGATGTTGAACCACGTGATAAGCCAAAATAAGGGAAGCAACAGAACCCTAGACCGTTGAGGCCAGTCCCACAGGGAACATTTCTGGTGGTCCCTATATGGCAACCCTTTGGTCAGGAGCTAGAGGTCAGTCCCATACCTGAGCAGCTCCCCATCCAACAAGAGATTTGAATGGGACCTGAGGGGCTGAGATCGGAGATGTTTCCATTCCTTCAGACAGCACTCAGTGGGGAGACGTCTAAGTCTCCTAGTACTGCCGTATCATACACATTACAAGGGAATGGCTTTAAAAAACACAAATCAATTTTCTCACCGTTCTGGAGGCTGAAAGTCCAAACCAAGGTCTTGATCACGTTGATGGTCTTTGATTTTTCTCTGGTGTCCCTTGGTTCCTTGATTTGTAGAAGTTCCTCGTGTGGTATCTGTCTCCTCTCTGTGAGTGTCTCTTTGTCTATTCTGTTCTTTCTATAATGTAGAAGTAGTTAGGTTTAGGGACCACCCTCACTGGAATGACCCTATTAACATAACAAAAGGAAACCTTATTCCTAAACAGGGTCACATCCACAGATACAAAACCCAGGCATGTCACACAGCACCTATTTTAAGGGTGGGGCACCATTGAATCCCTAACAGAAGGATGCATGGGGCTCTCTGGAAGAGAAGGGCCCTATGTGATTGTGAGAATTTAAGGACTGAAAATGACCAGAGGGAGGATACCTTGAAGGCCTGTCTGGGACTTGTTTAATTTCCAGGTCAAATGGAACACACAGAAATAGAAATTGTTGTTGTTAAGTGCCATAGAGTTATATATCAAAAGGCCCTTTATATGGTTTTTAAGAAGTGGCAGGTGGGTTTGAACTGCTGAGGCTAGCAGTCCAGTGCTTACCCTAAAAAGCTATACCAGGACTTCAGAAGCAGAAGTGGGAGATGACATTTTTTAAAAAGTTTTATTGAGTGATAGTTTACATGGGAGAACATCAGCTTTGCATTCATCCTATTGTATTTCATTTTATTGCAATAATTACAATCCCCTCCATGTATCATCATTCAACAGCATTTGCTTCCATTCCCTCTGTTTTTTTGGGGGGTGGGGGTAGGGTGATGTACACTGAAGCACTCAGGAATATACAACCATACAAACAAACAAAGGGTAAACCCTGCAAGCCTGCCCCCTGGCCGCCAGCACACAGTGCCTCCGTCTCCATGAGTCTAGAGTCTCCAGGCACTCCTTCTTTCCACGTCATCATGTCTGCCTCCATCTCTGGCATAGCTGCTTCTCTGGATAGGGTCCCGTACTCCGCTCTTCTCCCTTGATGGTCCCAGGGTCCTCCACCCCTGGAATGCAAGATCTACCACTCCCCTCCTTTTGTTACAAAACGTCTACCTTTACGTTTGCAACACTCACAATCTTTCTTAATAGCAATTTTTGACTATTGAACCACAAGAGTCTTATCCCCATCTCCTTTCACCAGCCCCACCTAGAAAGGTTGGAAACCACTCAGTGGAGATTCTACCTTCCCCCGCATCCTCTGAAACTAGAGGGACATGGCATTTTAAAGCTCGTTGGAAATTTTAAAAAGTACTTAGCATGCTGTATGATTTCATGCATAAAAGGGCAAAATGGGTCCCCCAAAACTGTATAATGTGAGGACTCAGGGCAGTAGTCAGTCCTGGGATGGGGGTGAGGGATGGCACTGACTGGAAGGGAAGTGTGACCCCAGGGACTTCCAGGTACAGCCAGGTTCTATGTCTTGATGTTGACTATGTGAAAATCCAAGATGTACCCCTATGATATGGGCACTTTTCCAGCCAGGGAATTAGGTCTCTATAAAAAGTTAAAGTTTGCTGAAACTTCAGCCTCAGGGTCATTATTCCAGAGCCTGGCAGTTCGTGACCAGAGCTGGGTTTCTGGCTGATAAATCTGGCAGCTTGTGCGAAATGAATGAGTGTATGTGAAGGGCCGGCTGGTGGCTGCTCGGAGGGTCGTGATGTAGGTGAGAGGTAATTCACAGCCACCCCAGGGAAGGCACGCCATGCGTCAGCTGCCTAGACCTTCATTAAACACCAGAAAGAGAAATGAACCAATTTCACAGCCTTGCTCCGTGACTTCTCCTTGCCTGTGAAGTCCGAGGCTACACGGCTGAAGGCCAGTAGCAACCCGATTAATTCCCCTGGATAAAGCCTTTAATCTAACACATCACAGCAAATTCGTGATTTTCCATTAAAAACAATAACTTGGTCCCTACGTCAGCCACCAGGGCCTTAATGAGACCCCTTTCCCACCCAAGAAGCTGAATTGGACCTTTGTTCCTTGCAGCACAGGGTTCAGGAGATTGCTAGTTTGGTGGTGAGGCCAGTTGGGGGTATTTGCTCTGATGGGAAGAGAAGGCTGGTGTGACATCAGCAGCTAGCAGCTGAACTGAAAGTCAGCCCAACTTCTTGGGACAAGAATGTGGAGTGGTTTACTGGGACTAGTCTTGAGTGTGTGGTGGAAAAAAACCTGGTCAAGGAAGCCAGAGACCTAGGGTTGAGCCCCTGTTTTGTCACCATCTCACTCAGAAATCTTGGGTAAGTCTAGTCCTCTCCTGGCCTCCATCTCTTCCTATATCAGATGAAAGGATTGGCATGGCATTTTGGGAAGGCCAGTCATCCATGAAATCAAGTTGCCTTGGGCACTTGTCCCTTTTGCTGAGGATCAAGAATGACCATGGGTGGTAACATGCTGATCAGCTTAATTCTGGAGGGAGAAGAAGTAGAGAAACATTCCCCGAGGTTTGGGAGTAGCCAGAGGACACTTAATGGTGCTACAAAGGAAGTGTCTGGCATCCATGTTCCTGCAACATGGTGGAGTTGAGACATTTTCTAGGGGGAACTCTAACTGAAAGAGACTTTGTACCAAAGGTGGCACAAATACTGCCTGCCTCCCAAGCTAGAGTGACTAGCTCCTTCTGATTTGCCTGGCACTTTCCTGGTTTTAGCATGAAAAGTCTCTTGCCCCATGAGACCTTTTGGTCCCAGGTAAACTGGAATGGTGGGTCACCATGCTTACAGTCTTTGATGAAAACGTGTCAGTCAGAGTGAACTGAGAACAATTGCAGGAGCAGTGGCTGAGCTTTGTATGCAAGGAGGGGATACCTGGGAAGCTGGCCCAGTGCAGAGATTGTTATTGTCAGGTGCTGTCAAGTTGGTTCCAACTCATAGCAACTTTATGCACAGCAGATGGAACCTTCCCCGGTCAGAGCAGAACAGAGCCGCTTAATGATCCACCTGGTCCTCAGAGAGGAGGGACTAGAAGTTTTGTTCAGAATTGCATCAAAGCTGGCTGCTATACAGACTATATCTCTTATTGTTGAGATGCTTGCTTTGGTAGATCAGAAAGATGGGTGCCTTTTTTTTTTAACACTTATGTTGTTGTTGTTAAGTACCTTGGAGTTGGTTCCGACTCATAGTGACCCTGCACAGGGTTTCAGATTCTGTAAATCTTTACAGAAGCAAAACGCCTCATCTTTCTCCTGTGGAACTGCTGGTAGTTTTGAACTGCTGACCTTGAGGTTAGCAGCCTGATTCGTAACCACTACGCTATCAGAGCTCCTTCTAGGCTATGGGCTCCATAAAAACAAACCAACAATAAAAACAGTTGCCATCGAATTGATCTTGACTCATGGTGAGCTCACGTGTGTCAGAGTAGAACTGTGCTCCACAGGATTTTCAATGGCTGATTTTTTCCCTAGCAGATTGTCACCAGATCCATTCTTTGAAGGCATCCCTGGGTCTTCTCAAATTTCTTTTGGTTAGCAGTGGAGTAGATTAGTTATTTGTACCACCCAGATACTCCTGTGGACTCCAGAGAGCCCTGAGTTACCACCATGCCCTCTAGGAGGAGCATGGACTGTCTACCTGGCCGCTGTAACCCCACATGATGTCTGCAGTTAGACTCTGGAAGCCAGTGGGGCCAAACCAGGTGAACAGCCCCCTCCAGAACTTTGGCTCTGCCAGGCCAAATTCCAAGTGGACTTGTGCCAGCAATGACCTCGCCAGCTGGGGTTGCAGGCCTGGCTGTCCTCCCAGGGCTACTCGAAGGAGCTATCTCCGCTTCCAATATGGAGCTGGGCCTGTGTTGTCAGCCTGCCACCAAGACAGGTCAGGGGCCTCAGGTCCGTGAAACCGCTTTCGAGGTAGTTTTATAGAAGCTTGTTTGGCTGGGTCATCATTTCTAGGGTTGGAAGTTTCACCTCTGTTAACGAAGTGTCATTGGGGAGGTATCCAACGGACAGGCCTGGACTCCTGATGGGCAGACATCTGAACTCCCAAACAGATTACACACTCTCGAACGCCTCCTGTCAAACTCTGGGCGGATGGAAGAGTTCGCCCGTGGGAAACACTGCAACAGGCAGTGACCTGTGAAGTCAGGAGCTGCGTGGTGAATATGTTTTGTCACTGAGAAAATATGTTGATGCTTTATTAGAACAACATTTTTCGGGCTCATGTAAAATAAACATATTGGGTCGAATGTTGCTACAAGTACTACATTTACAGAGAGGCGAGGAAGGTATGAAATTGTGGTTGGGAGTTGGCACCGATGAAAAATTACAGTGGGATTAGCTTCTTGTGCTGCAAATTGGAAAATTCAGAGCTGTGTGGCACCACTGCGGAGGCCCAAACTTCTAAATGAAATTTATTATTTCTGTAAAATCTGGAAACAACATCTTCAGGGATAACAAACACAGAGAAAACATGATTTCAGCCTTGATATTTGCTCTCTTTTCAGACGGTTTTCATTAAAAAGGGCTTTATAAAAATGATAAAAATGTTACAGTTTGCTAAATTAAGTCTGAAACAGCTCTGTTTAATAATCACGTGCATTTTCATCATTTTTTGAGAAGCCTGACATATTGAAAAGAACTTCAGGCTTGGGAACCATTAAAAAATTATATATATATGTGTGTATGTATGTGTGTGTGTGTGTGTACACACATATATTCTCAACTCATTTTGTGTTGTTAAGTAATTTTCTTAATTGAAACGTGTTCTACTGAATAACAGTTGGTGCCAACTGAGAAAGTTTCTGAGAACCATCCCTCCAGACTTCCAGAGATCTGTGGTTGTAACACAGCCAGAGGACAATGAATTTTCTTTGTTGGCTGTCTCTGTAGAACCAAAGGAGAAGTGGTTTGATCTCTGTGTCTTCCTCTTATCCCAAGAATGTAGCATGCTTGGGAATGTGGGTGTGCAAGAGGGAGGGACAGGGAGCAGGCACGAAGAGCAAAGCACAGTATGAAGTTTAGTGTGAAGCTCTCCCTGAAAAGTCTTCTGTAAAGAACATGGAGATGGCCATCTAAAGGGTCTTGGACATGGTTTCAGATTTGGAGGAAGAAATCCAATGGGAAAGACAGCTGTGGGAAATTTTAAGAGTACAGGACTCAGACTACAGAAACCCAGAGCTGAGAAACCTTCTAGCACCAAAGTTTGGATGGATGGATAGATGGAGGGATGGATCTTGGGTGGATTGTTGGAGGAAGGGAGGGATGCAGAGATGGAGGAATGGATGATGGATGGGTGGATAAAGAATGGAAGGTTGGAGGAATGGAAAGATGGAGAAATGATAGATGGATTGTTGAAGGAATGGAAGGATGGAGGGGCAGATGATGGATGGATGAAGGAATGGATAGATGATGGATGAATGAAGGAGTGGATAGAAGATGGTTGGATAGATTAAGGAATGGATAGATGATGGATAGATGGATAAAGGGATGGAAGGTTGGAGGAATGGAAGATGAAGGGAAGAGTGCAGAGGTGGGTAAATGGAGGGATGGGAAAAGATAGAAAGGTGGATGGATGGATGAACATTTTGGTCCATGATTCCGTATCATGAGAGAAGAGCATATTCTCACGTGTACAGTGTACCTGTCATATGCCAAGCTCTCAAGTTCAATATTGCATAGCTTATTCTTTACTACAGCCACATCAATTTTAGGTGAAGAGGCAAAAGCTCAGAAGATGATGTTATTTGAGCAGCATGACATAGTGAGAGGTTGAGCTGGAGACATGGTCGTTTTCTGTGAAAACATCCCCAAATGTGTGATTGTTTTTATTATTAAATATAATGCTTTTAGTTGGCGGAAAGTTCCAGAAGTCAACTTTCCTATTATTTCCATGGTCATGGTGCTCACACCAAGGACTGGGAAGCATGGGAGAGACAATATTTGATGGACATCAGGTGAAGGAACATTGGGGAAAAACAGTTCTGCAGCTTAGTGGATTATGGGAAAGTAGAGTCTATAGCAGCTGAGGTGCCAGGAAATGGTGATGGATGGCAAGGGAAGTCCCTAGGTAGAGGTGAGGTCCAGGATGTAAGGGTCAGAAGAGGACAGTAGAGGCCACTTTCCAGAAATAGAAATCCTTGCCCTTGATTTTCCTCATACGCATCACTAGATGGGAAGTGGTTCAGTCTTACACTTTGCCCTGAGGAGGCATCAGGGTACCCTAGAGGGGGCAGAGAAAGAAGGTTGTAAGGCCTGACTGCAGGTTCTCATCATTTCTATGGGCCTCAGTTTCCTGCTCCCTAAAGAGAAGCCACTGATGTCCACACTCTGGAACCATGGTGAGGATGGGACCAGAAAGTGGCCATGGTGGCTTCAGTCTACAAGGGACCTGTGTGTACATGGGATTCAAGGTCCTTTCTAAACCTTGGAGCCTACCTAGTGGGCCCATTCATATTTCTTAACTCACCTGGCCCAGAGTCTGTTCTCCCCATTGCATTCCCACCTTTTCTCAGACTCCTCAAATGGCATATGGCTGACATAGACGGACCTCAGATTTCACAGGCGCCGAGAGATAGAATCTGGAATAGTACCAGTCAGAGGTCTTGACCCAATGGTGTCACTGGGGTTGGTGTCACCCAATGCAGTCATTCCTGGTGTCAGCCCCCTACTTCCAGAGACCTTCTCCCCTACTAAAACACACAGAATCCTTATTAATGCCTCTTATCCATTTTGATCCTGGAATAATATGTGATCAATATAGCTGTCAATTGCTATAGGATAAGCCCTAGACTTCAAGGTCAGTTTGAATGGCAAGGTGGGATTCTTTTCCTCAGAAACCCTATGCAGGGTTGCTGCGAGACAGAACCAACTAAACAGCACTTAATTACAAAAGCAAATTACTGACAGGTAATATTTTCTAGATTATATCAATACTAGCAACAAAATTGTTTTATAAAATCTTTCTACACTGAACTCCAACATTTTTAGTTATTTCATTATTAGTAAACACATTGATTCTACTGTGGTTTTCCTTAATCATTGTCCAATTTTCACATGCCTATGAGGAGTTCTGGTGTGGCGTTGTGGGTTAATATACCAGACTGCAAAGACATTTGAACAGCAAGGTCAGTGGTTCAAGCTCATCAGCTGCTCCTTGGAAACTCTATACAGGGTTGCTATGGGTTGGAACCGACTCGACAGCACTTAACAACAACAACAATGAGGTGATTGGAGTTCTGGTGTGACGCTGTGGGCTAATGCATCAGACAGCAAAGTCACTTGAACTGCAAGGTCAGTGGTTCAAGCTCATCAGATGCTCCTTGGAAACCCTATACAGGGTCGCTATGGGTTGGAATCAACTTGATCATACTTAACAACAACAACATGAGGTGATTGAAAATACCATGACTTGTGTCACGCACACATAGTAACGTGTTATCTTTCTTCTTTAACACTTTAAAGAGGTAGAATGAAACACATTGTTTGATTTCTTGAGTGCTGCTTCCATGAGCCCACCACTCATCTGTCAGTGTGTCGTACTGTGGTGGCTTGTGTGCTGCTGTGATGCTGGAAGCTATTCCACTGATATTTTCCATCAGGGTCACCCACAGTGGACAGGTTTCAGTTGAGCTTCCAGACTAAGACAGACTAGGAAGAAGGAGAGACTGCATATTTCTGAATTTTTAGCCACTGAAAACCTTATGAAAACAGTGGAATACCGTCAGCACCAGAATACTGAAGCATAATGAAGAGCACCAGAATATTGTGACAGAAGATGAGCCCCTCAGGTTGAAAGGCACACAAAATGTGACAGGGGAAGAGCTGCCTCCTCAAAGTAGAGTTGATCGTGATGCTGTGAATGGAGTAAAGCCCATGGGAGTAAAGCCCTCAGGACCTTCATTTTCTGATGGGGCACAACTCAAAATGCTGTAATCATCCATTAATAATCAGAACATGGAATGTATGAAGTATGACTTTAGGCAAATTGGACATTAAAAAAAATGAAATGAAAGACATCAACATCAGTATCCTAGGAATTAGCGAACTGAAATGGACTGGTATTGGTCATTTTGAATCTGACAGTGGCATGGTTTATTATGCCAGGAATGGCAAATTGAAGAGGAATAGTGGTGCATTCATCATCAAAAAGAACATATCAAGATCTGTCTTAAAGTACAATGCTGTCTCTGATAGGCTAATATCCATACGCCTACAGGGAAGACCTGGTGTGGCGCTGTGGGTTAATGCGCCAGACTGCAAAGCCATTTGAACTACAAGGTTGGTGGTTCAAGCTCACCAGCTGCTCCTTGGAAACTCTATACAGGGTCGCTATGGGTTAGAACCAACTCAACGGCACTTCACAGCAACAACAAGGAAGACCAGTAATACCACTATTATTCACATTTATGTACCAACCACTAAAGCCAGTGAAGATGAAATTGAAGAATTCTACCAACTTCTTCAGTCTGAAATTGATCAAACATGCAATCAAGATATGTTGATAATTACTGGCAATTAGAAAGCAAAGGTTGGAAACAAAGAGGAAGAATCAGTGGTTGGAAAATATGGCCTTGGTGATAAAAATGATGCTAGAGATTGAATTTTGAAAGAACAGTGACTTCTTCATTGCAAATACCTTTTTTAAACAACATAAAAATGAATGTATGCATAGGTCTCACCAGATGGAATACACAGATATCAAATTGACTACATCTGAGGAAAGAGACGATGGAAAAGGTCCATATCATCAGCCAAAACAAAGCCAGGGGCATCCTGTGGAACAGACTATCAATTACTCATATACAAGTTCAGGCCAAAGCTTAAGAAACCTAGAACAAGTCCACAGGAGCCAAAATATGATCTTGAGTATATCACACCTGAATTCAGAGATCATCTGAAGAACAGATTTGATGCATTACATACTAAAGACCGAAGACCAGAATAGTTGTGGGATGACATCAAGAACATCATACAAGAAGAAAGCAAAATATCATTAAGAAGACAAGAAAGAAGGAAAAGACCAAAATGAATGTCAGAAGAGACTCTGAAACTTGCCCTCCAGTGGAGGGATGCTAAAGCAAATGAAAGACATGAGGTGTGGCAAGAACGGAAAGGAAAATTTCCAAGGTCAGTTTGAGAAGACAAAGTCAGATATTATAACGCAATGTGCAAAGACCTGGAGTTAAAAAACCAAAATGAAAGAACACACACAGCATTTCTCAAGCTGAGGGAACTGAAGAAAAAATTCAAGCCTTGACTTGTATTTAATGATTCTATGGGAGAAATGCAAAATATTGAATGATGCAAAAAGCATCAACTGAAGATGGAAGGAATACAGAGTCGTTGTACCAAAAAGCAGTGGTCAATGTTCAACCATTTCAATAGGTAGCATCTGATCAAGAGCCAATGATACTGAAGGAAGAAATCCAAGGTGCACTGAAAGCATTGTCAAAGAACAAGGCACCAGGAATTGATGGAATACACATTGAAATCTTTCAATAAACTGATGCATCACTGATGGCACTCACTCATCTATGCCAAGAATTTTGGGAAGAACTACTTGACCAACTGACTGGAAGAGATGTGTATTTGTGCCCATTTCAAAGAGAGGTGACCCAAAGGAATGTGGAACTCATCAGACAATATCATTAATATCCCTTGTGAGTAAAGTTGTACTAAAGGTAACACAAAAATGGGTGCAAGCATACATTGACAGATAACTTCCAGAGGTTCAAGCTGGAATCAGAAGAGGACCTGAAAATGAGAGCTATCATTGCTGATGTAAGATGGATGGTGGCTGAAAGCAGAGAATACCAGAAAGGTGTTTACCTGTGCTTTATTGACTACACAAAGGCTTTCAACTGTGTAAATCATGACAAGCTATGTACAACATTGTGAACTGTGTGTATTCCAGAACACTTAATTGTACTCACGAGGAGCCTGTACATAGACCAAGAGGCAGTTCAAACAGAACAAGGGAACACCGAATGGTTTAAAACTAGCAAAGGTGTGTGCCAGGGTTGTATTCTTTCACTATACTTATTTAATCTGTATGCTGAGCAAATAATCCGAGAAGCTGGATTAGATGAAGAAAAACATGGCATCAGGATAGAAGGAAGACTCAGTTAATAACCTGTGATATGCAGATGATGCAAGCTTGCTTGCTGAAAGTGAAGAGGACTTAAAAGACTTACCGGTGAAGATCAAAGCCCACTGCATCTCAGTGTGAGGGAAACGAGAATCCTCACCACTGGATCAATGGACAACATCCATATAAATGGAGAAAAGATTGAAGTTTCAAAGACTTCATTTTGCTTGGATCAACAATCAACACTCATGGAAGCAACCGTCAAAAAATCAAACAACGTATTACATTAGGCAAATCTGCCTCACCAGACCTCTTTAAAGTGTTGAAGAGCACAGATGTCAGTTTGAGGATGGTGTGCCTGACCCAAACCATGATATTTTCAATAACCCCATATGCATGTGAAAGTTGGACAGTGAACAAGAAATACCATAGAAGAATTGATGCATTTGAGCTATGGTGTTGGAGGAGAATATTGAAAGTAACATGGACTGCCAAAAGAGCAAGCAGATCTGTGTTGGAAGAAGTACAGTCAGATGCTTCTTGGAAACCAGGATGGCAAGACGTTACCTCTCACACTTCTGACATATTATCAGAAGGAACCAGTCCTTGGAGAAGGATATCATGTTTGGTAAAGTGGAGGGTCAGACAATAAGAGGAAGACCCCCGACAAGATGAACTGGCACAGTTACATCAGCAACGAGCACAGGCAGAGCAACAATTGTGAGGTTAGCCCAGGACAGTGTTTCGTTTTGTTGCGCATAGGGTCGCTATGAGTCAGTACCCACTCGATGGCACCTAACAAGAACTTCCATGTATGTGCATTGCTTGTGGATCCATCCAAAATGAACCCTTTGATAACTTCATTGTTTTCTTTGCTTATCATATTATTTATTGGTTCAGTTGTAAGGATTTAGGTTTTATTTATATTGAATTGCAATCCATATTGGATGTTGAAGTCTTTGATCTTCATCAGTATTTAAAAATCCTCTTCACTTCCAGCAAGCATGTTTCTGCCATCTATATATCCCAGGTTGTTAAAATTGTCCTCTAATCTTGATGCTCTGGTAGTTTAGTGGTTACAAATTGGGTTGCTAACCTCAAGGTTGGCAGTTTGAAACTACTAGCTGTTCCGCAGGAGAAAGATGAAACTTTCTGCTCCCAAAAAGATTTACAGACTCAGAAACCCTGTGCAGGGTCACTATGAGTCAGAACCGACTCCACGGTACTTAACAACAACAACAACAATCTTGAAGACACATCCTTCTTCATATAACCTAGATGCTCAGATTTTTCATTCAGCGTACAGATTGAATAATTATGGTGAAGGGATATGACCTCGGCGTAAATCTTTCCTGCTTTTAAACCATTCAGTATTCCTTTGTTTTGTTCGACTGACTGACTGCCTCTTGGCCTAAGTATAGATTCCTCTTGAGTACAATGAAGTGTTCTGGAATACCCAATCCTTGCAATATTATCTATAGTTTGTTATGATCCATACAGTCAATTGTCTTTTCTTAGTCAATATAGCACAAGTAAACATCTTTCAGGTACTCTCCGCTTTCAGCCACGATCCATTTGATGTTAGCAGTGAGATCACTAGTTTAATGTCCTTTTCCAAATTCAGCTTGATTTTCTGGCAGCTCCCTGTGGATGTACTGCTACTACCATTTGTAAATTATCTTCAGCAAAAATTTACTTGTATGTGATATTAATTATATTGTTTGATGATTCCCACATTCCATTGGGTCCCCTTTCTTTGAAATGGGCATAAACATGGATCTCTTCCAATCAGTTGGCCAGGTAGTCGTCTTCCAAATTTCTTGGTGTAAGCAACTGAGTGGCTCGAGGACTTCGTCAGTTTGTTGAAATATTTCAGTTTGTATTCTGGAACTTCATTTTCAAAAATGTTATTTACCACAATATTGTAGCTATAACACCAGGAAATCTGACTAAATTAGCAACTGTAAAACCACTGGCAGCCACAGAAGTACAGTGAGTGCTGGTAAATGCCGTATGATTCCAAGCAATTTGGTAATAATGACAACACTGACGGTAGCACATTGTTGTTGTTGTTAAGTCAGGCTGAGTCAGTTCCGACTCATAGCGACCCTGTATAGGGTTTCCTAGGAGCAACTGGTGAGCTTGAACCACCGAACTTGTAGTTCAAGTGGCTTTGCAGTCTGGTGCATTAACCCACAGTGCCACACAAGACTATGCATTAGAAGGTTCAAAAACAAATTGTGCTTTAATCTTGTTTGTTGTTAGTGCCATTGAATCGATACTGAAAACAGTTTTAGTTGCCATAACTAATTACAGGGCTTTTATTATTAGAAAATAACAAATTTCTTCTGAAACACTGAATAAAAATTTTACAACCAACTTGGTGGCACCCCTTCTGACTGGTCCTGGTGTGGTCTGCCCCCATACACCCCTTTAAAGATACCACTGCCCTAGGCTACTGTCCGGACCAGGCGCCTTAGTGGGTTTCATGGCAAAACCTGGTATAGCTTCTGCCCTCTTAAACGAGTCCCATCACAAGAACACAGCCATGTGGTAAGTTCATTGTGTTTTCCTTTGTAAAATGACTTTATTTAAGATTACTTAACTGCAAAGTAAAACCATCCTCGAGCGACTGAGTAGGAGGTGGCTCAGTACTCAAGAGCAGGGTGGCCTGGGAGTGGGTGGCTGTAATGGGAAGTTCACCCCTGGTGTTGGGTCATAGCAGGTCACCTGGAAACTAGGCTTTGGTTTAGAGGATTAGGAACATTCCTTCCAGCACAAACACTCCCTTCATCCTGTTGTGTTTCAGACCAGCATGTCACCTCAGCATATCAAGATGTAGATTTCAATCCACACAGCTTGAGCACCGGGATGTCCAAGACTTCCACCCAGTTAGCTGAATAAGATTTTCCTCCCAACTTTGGATATGTTCTGGCTGGGACCCATGTCTTCTGTCTTCCCCAAAGGGCAGGGTGGAAAGAGTCGGCCTGAGATCTGAGCTGTGTCCAGGTTCCATGTTGTATCCTCGGGCACAATCATGGATCTACAGTTCCTCTCTGTCATTCCATTGAAGGGTCTTGCATCTCCATTTTGTTCTCATAGAATCAAGAGACTCCATCCATTAAATGCCTTACTGAAAGCCACAGACTGTTAATTAGGGCTTGCCTGTCTACTGGCTACCAGTTTAGTAAACCATGTTTATCCTTGGTGAACCCATGCTGAGTCTCACTGTTTTCTAGCCCAGGTGCTCTGAGATCATGCACCATAAAAAAGTCTCCTCTAGGATTTGGTTGAGAACTACCAAGAAGCTTTTTCCATGTGGACCCTCTATGTGTTCTCCAGACACCCATCTGGTCCTCAAGAACTGCACTTGGCTGTGTAGGGCGCATGGTGTTGACCCATCTATGGGGCTAACAGGGGACTTCAGGATTCTGGAGCAGGAAAAACCCATTTCTGACTGGGATGGTAGAAGAAAAGAGGGTTTGGGGCCATTGCTTAGAGGAGACGGCCTTTAAATTGGGGCATCGGGGGTTCTGGTGTAGCACTGTAGGATAAGCACTGGACTGCAAACGGAAAGGCCAACAGTTCAAACGACCAGCTGCTCCTTAGAAACCATACACAGGGTTGTTATGAGTTGGAACAACAGCAACAACATCAGGAGTTCAAAGAATTTTTTTTTCCTTACTGTGAAAGTTTTCTTTACTTTTTACAAATAATGGTTTCATACAACATTTGTCCTTTAGTGATAATTTTTGTAGTCCTATACTTGCCTATTCTGGTATAGTGTTGTAGGATTAGCACTGGATTGCAAACCACAGGTCGGTGGTTCAAACCCACCAGTTGTTCCTCAGAAACGCTGTACAGGGTCATTATGGGCCAGAACTGACTCGATGGCACTTAACAACCACAATATACTTGCCTGGTGGAGTCCTGGTATGGCACTGTGGGTTAATGCACTAGACTGCAAAGTCATTTGAACTGCAAGGTCGGTGGTTCAAGCTCACCAGCCTTTTCTCCAAAACCCTACACAGGACCACTATGAGTCAGAACTGACTTAACGGCGCCTAACAACAACACAACACAGATCCCTGGCAAGGACATCATTGAGTTGGTCACATGCTCACTTGACCCCGAGGTAGAGGAACTATTATAAAGAACAGAATTTCTGATAAGCACAAGCATTCTCTGAGCCTTTTCCCCCAAAATAAGACTCCAGAGACTCAACCAGACACGCTGGTCCCAAAGGCCCGAGCCTCAATTTGAATGTCATTATAAGTCGACTTGCATTCGCCTGCCTTCTGTTGTTACAAACCACTCCACTTTTGCTGCCACAAACATCCCTGTGTCCAAATTTAATGAACTGGTAATGAAAAGTAGCGGGATGCCTCCCTTTCCGTGTCGAAGGCATTTCCCCTGGAGCCTGTCCCATCTGCCAGAAGGTTTCATGCCTCCCGAGCACAGGCAGGCAAGGATGAAGACTGTCCCATGAAGGCACCAAGGAGTCAGAGAGCTCGCCTCAACATCAGACGACACGTGGATCACCTGTGCCAGACTTGGCTGACCAAAGTCTTAGGTTCCTAGTAAGATGCTGATTTGCGATGTGCTGTCGAGTCTGTTCTGACTCATGGTGACCCTATATGACTCATAACTACCTGGACAAGGGTTTGTAAGGCGTTAGCAGTCCAGTGTTTGTTCTACAGCTCTACACTAGGACTCCTCAAAATGTCATCACCCTGTGGGCCATGCTGGCCATCCCAATTGGTTCCTGAAGCAGTGAGCATTGAGTGGCAGAAGTAAAGGTCCAAGTTGCCCTTAAGTCTCTCCTTCAGTGTGGGCTAGCTTTCCAACACAGTTTCTGGCAGGAATGCCCTAGTCTGGTTCACTTCTGTCTTGGGACTTTGTTTACCATCTCGTGGAAGTAGAACAGAGAGCTGGTTGAGCCCTGGCCTCTGGGCTGTGGAGAGCAGCTGATGGTGTGGAGCTCAAGCTCAGCACATCATAAACCCAGCCAAACTTAGCTTTGTGGGCTGCTGGGATTCTGGAGTACTGGGAGCTGTTTAACCATACAAGAACCTTGGTGTTCTAGGCTCAAAGATGATTGTGATTTCTCCAAACTTGAGGGGCTTCAAAGAAACAAGACCCTGCACTAAGGTTACCTGTTGTCCACCCTGGAAATGGACAGGTGGATAGGTGGGTGAATGGATGGCTGGATGGATGGATAGATGAATGGATGGATGAGTGGATGTATGGGGGGACTGGACAAGTGGATAGCTACTTTCTCCTACCAGGCTTTGAAAAAAGTATTCAATCTTTCTGAACTTTGACTTCTTGTTTGTACAATGGGGATGGTAATAATAATAGCCTTCTTTCAATGCTGTGTACTAGGATTAGATACCATTCATGCATGAAGTGAAAGTTTGGGGTCAACGCAACCTATATCCACATCCTGGTCCCTCTTCCAGCTACCACCATAATGGCGGACAAGCTAACGATCAGCAAGTGTGTTCTGAGCCTGTTAAAGGACTAGCTATTGTCCCATCTCTAAGTTGATATCCAGCACGCGTTTGAAAGTCTGTTGCACTGTGGTGACTTGCATGTTGTAGTGATGCTGGAAGCTTGGTATATCAAAATCCAGGAAGGCCACGCATGGTAGGCAGGTTTTAGAGGACCTTCCAGAGGAAGACAGACTAGCCTTTTATTATTCTCTTCTGTTCTGGAATACCAGCTCCTAGGAGAAGAGACTTACTTTTCTACTTTGCACCTTCCACACTGCTTTGTACTAAATTAAGAGTTATTTTTAAGGGTTATGCACCCTGCCTTTTTTTTTACATAGTTATGGTGTGTAACAAAACATTTGTCAATTCATCATTTTTGCTGTTGTGTCAGTTCCAACTTGAGCACTTCATTGTGCTCATTAGGAATCTGTACCTGGACCAAGAGGCAGTTGTTCAAACAGAACATGGGAACACTGAATGGTTTAAAATTAAGAAAAGTGTACGACAAGGTTGTATTCTTTCACCATACTTATTCAACCTGTATGCTGAGAAAATAATCCAAGAAGCTGGGTTATATGAAGAAAAACGTAGCATCAGGATTGGAGGAAGACTCATTAACAACCTGTGATATGCAGATGATACAACCTTGATTGCTAAAAGCAAAGAAGACTTAAAATACTTACTGATGAAGATCAAAGAGCACATCCTTCAGTATGGATTACATCTCAATGTAAAGAAAACAAAAATCCTCACCACTGGACCAATAAAAAAACATTCTGATCAACAGAGAAAAGATTGAAGTTGTCAAGAACTTGATTCTTTTGGATCAACTATCAACATTCATGGAAGCAGCACTCAAGAAACCAAAGTATTGCATTAGGTACATCTGCTGCACAAGACCTTTTTAAAGTGTTGAAGAGCAAAGATGTCAGCTTGAGGACTAAGGTGCACCTGACCCAAGACATGGTATTTTCAATAACCTCATATGCATGTGAAAGCTGGACAGTGAATAAGGAAGACTGTAGAAGAATTGATGCTTTTGAGTTATGGTGTTGGAGGAGAATATTGAAAGAGCCATGGGCTGCCAAAAGAACAAACAGATCTGTGTTGGAAGAAGTGCAGCCAGAGTGCTCCTTGGAGGCCAGGATGGCTAAACTTCGTCTCTCATACTTCGGACATATTGTCAGGAGGGATCAGTTGCTGGAGAAGGATGCCATGCTGGTTATTAGGACACAGAGTTTGGTCCTTGGTAGTGTATGGTTCACCAGTCCGAGTTGTAGCTGACCTGTCCCACCAGCTGAGTTGCCCGATCTCCACCCTTCTGGCCTTACCAAAGGAAGAGTGAGGCTCCCAGACTGTGGGAAGCACTGGGGCCCAGGATGGGCAGTCCCATGAGCAGCAGAGACACACAACATCACACTGTAGAAGAGCAGTGGGCCCTTCGTGCTGTGTCACCCCTGTGTGTGTGCTGGTTCCTGGTGAATTCTCACCCCAGCTTTGCCAAGCCAGGAGCACACATCCCTCCAGAGGAGACAGCAGAAGTCCCAAAGGGATTCCAGAGAGACCCATGGCCAAAGCCTAGAATGCAAAGACCTGGGTTGGCCCCAGCTACCTTGGCTCATAGTCCCCTCTCCCTCGTCTTCCTACTGGGGTGGTGGGCTTGGGCACACACATCTGATTCTGCCTTGGAAAATCCAGTCCATCTGAACTATTTGGTACATGTGCCCTTTGTCCTGGTTTCACCAAAGCCCAAACACTGCTATTGAATGGATTCAGGAACAGCATTCAAGGACAGAGTAGAACCGCTGGTAAGTTTGAATGCAACACTTGACGCTTAACCTGCTGAGTCACAAGGTCTCCTTGGTCCCACCAGTGCACAGGAAACAGCTCTGCTCGCTGAATCCTGAGGGTGCATTAGAAGATGCATTGTGAGCACTTATCAGAACTCAGGGCCACCTGGCTGGGTGGGTTACATGGAGCCCACGAGGGTGGCATTGTGAGTGCCTGCACCAAGCACCAACTCTCAGGTACCAGGGTAGGTGGAAACAATCCCATCTACCTGGCAGAAGGGCACGGGTCACGTTAGTGGGACAACAGGCCCAGCGGGGTATAGTCCAGAGGGTGCCTGTAGCTCCTCACCCGGAGATGACTTCACAGGTAGGTCTCACACTTGAACTGCTGGAGACAGCGCATATTGGGACATGTGAGTATCCCTTGTTTTAAAAGAAACTTTCTGTTAGAATCTGTTGGTCTTGGGTGGTGCCAACCATGAGAACATTCGGCTGCTGAAGATTGGAGGTTCGAGTCCACCTGGATGTGCCTTGGAAGAAAGCTTTGGTGATCTACTTCTGAAAAATCAGCCATTGACAATCCTATGCGCTCAGTTCTACTCTGACCCACATGGGGGCGCTATGAGTTGGAGTGGACTCAAAGACAAGAAGTTGGTTGGTTGGCTATTTTAGAGCAACTTTAGGTTTTCAGAAAAATTGTATAGAAAGTAGACGATGCATAGATAGATCCGCTTCTCCACACCCTGCCCAGTTTCTCCTTCTATTAACAGTCTTGCATTCCTGTGGCGCAGTTGTTACATTTGACAAAGCTATGTTGATACATTATCATTAACTACAATGTGCAGTTTGCATGAGGGCTGCTCTGTGGTACCCAGTTCTGCCAGTTTTGATAAGTGCCTATAGTGTAGTGGTTACGAATGGGGCTACTAATCTTATAGTCAGCCATTAGAAACTACCAGCTATTCCATGGGAGAAAGATGAGGCTTTCTGCTCCCATAAAGAATTACGGCCTCAGGAACCCTGTACAGGGTCATTATGAGTCGGAACCGACTCCACGGCACATAACAACAACAAGTGCCAAGCACAGGTGAGGCATCCTCTCATTTTAGAACCTTCTTTACCACTGATCCCAAGAGTCCTGCAGGTCAGATACCTCAGTAGACTTCATGCACTCCCACGCTCATGTGGCAGCCTGGACACCCTCTCTGGACAAATGCCCAGGAACTTGGTCCCCAAGGATAGTCCATGTGTCACTGTGCACCACTAGGGGCCTGTGGTTCCTCTGCCCAGGTCTGGCTGCTCCAAAAGGCGCCCCTCTGCCACCGCCCCTCTCGCTTCTCCTGACGCCGCTCGTTGGTTTGGGCGTTGGAATGTCTGACATGTTTTCCCAACATTTGCTTCTCATTTCAAAGTGTAACCTGGCAAGCGGCTCGTGGATGCAGGCAGAGATGCTGTGTTTTCCTACTTATGTTCTCCCTAGCACGCTGTCTCTTTGCCGGGCAAGTGTCTTTATGGTTGATCTTGGGCGGTTGTTCTTGAATAGTGGGCTGGGGAGCTCCAACGAAGCAAGCAAGTCTTAAAGGTCCCTGGCAGCTTTCGGTTCCCCATTGATTTTCCCAGGGAGACTTTTGTGCAAAGTGTGTTTCCTCTGGTCCGCGATGACGGGCCTTCCACAAATCACCACATTTATCATGGTAGCAGGGCTCCACCCTGCTGTCACCAGAGCCTGTTTACTGAATGTAGCCATCTCCTCCTTGGGGCCTGTGCCCTGTCTGCTTTGCCACAAGGTCCCTGGCAGGATGCCTGGCCGACAGCCTGTATCTGAGCCTTCTCCATGGTCTTTGAGTCCTTTCCATGGGTTCTCAGCATAAACACAAGCTGGGGCTACTGGTAGGGCACCCTGTCCTCAGTGAGACTCACTTTCCAGCAAAGTCAACAAAGAAATGGGAGTAGGAGAGCGTAGCACACCCAGGTTGAAATTCCAAGCCCACCTAATGCACCCAGCGAGATCCTGGGATGTTTAACAACATCTCTGAGCCTCAGTTGTATCACCCATACAATGGGGGTGATGGCCTCACCCACTTCGTACAATTACCAGTTACCAGTCACCACTGGAGCTAATTCTGACCCCTGGTGATTCTCTGTGTGTCAGAATAGAAATGAGTTCCGTAAGGGTCTCACTGGCTGATGATTTGCAGAAGTAGATTTCTCAGTCTTTCTTCTGAAGTAACTCTGGATGGACTTGAACCTCCAACCTTTTGGTTAGTAGCCCAGCATGTTAAACATTTGCACCACCCAGGAACTCTCACGAAATGACAGGGAGGGTCGAGTAGCGATTATTGTGGCTGTAGCAGTTGTTGCTTTTTCTGATCATTATGTGATTCCAATAAAACCACTTCAGAACAATTTCTAATGAGTTAACTTATTTGGGGCCTGGTTATGATGAAGGGGTGTGTCTGTGGTGCTTAGTAACTCCTGCAGGGAGATGATGTGGAAGTAAATTCTTCTTAAGCTTGTTGCAGCATCTCTCCAACAACCAACATTGCTTCCCGCCTCCTCAGAGTCCTGTGCATTCCCCTGGGGTTCCTGGGTCAGATGAGCATGAGGGTGAGGTAAAGGACACAGTCACCTGGGTCCTTCCCAGGTGCCCCTCTCCCAAGGACTAAACCTTCCCAGTCCTTAAACCCAGAGCCCAAGCACTGGGTTCACTCTATCCATTGGAAAGAGAGGGCGAGTGAGGTTGGGTGTGGGTGTCCCAGAGCCATCAGAGTGTCCTCATCAGCAGCAGACCGGTCCATTCAGATATGCCCCCCAACCCCCGCCCCACCATCCTCTAGAGACAGTAGCAGGCCCTTCACTATGTAAAGGTCAGATGAAATTACCCGGGAAACACGAAAGACGCAGTTCCCTAACCTTTCTAGACTAATAAGGAGGAATATTTGATGTCGTAAAACATTTCATTATTACAGAAACCCGGAAAATCTTGGCAGAGGCATAGTCCACAGGCGTACCCAATTATCAGGAACATGGAGACCATCATCACCCCTCACCCACCCACCCCCAGAAGCCCAAACCGCAGCCTCTGCAGGCAGGAGAAGCAGGCCTTGTTTTCACTGACTCTCAACGCTGGACCCCAGAGAGATACTTAGATGTGACCCCTGACCTGGAAGAGCCTCTGGGCTGCAGGAGATGACAAGAAGTGGGCTGGGGTCTCAAGAGCAGCTTCTTGGAGGAGTTGGGGTGGGCATCAGAGCTGAGTCTTGTGTGTGAGCAAGAGTTAGCTGGGCAGAACAGTTAGCCAGAACCTTCTGGAAGCAGGGTGCCAGCTTGTGACCTGGGCAAGCCCATTAGACATACACATCTCTAGAAGCAAGTGTATTACGATCCTTACTGCCGACATCAGTTATTGACAACTGTCCAGGTATGCCCTGGACACAGTCCGGTCCCTATCTCTTCCTGGCCCTGACTGCACAGCCTTTCTTCTGCCCCCTGACCCCTCTCTCTTATCAACACCCCCCTCATACTCACCCCTACCTTCTCTCAACCACAGTGAAAGGGCCAGTTAAAAAAACTAGGAGCTCCTCAAAAGGAGAAAAACTCTTTTTGAGGAGCTCCTGGGTCCTGACCCAAGTCTTCACAGAAGCTGTCCAGGAGGCAGAAGTTTCTAAGCTAAACCCTGGAGGAGAGCAAGTCCAGGGCAGCAGGAGGAGTAGGGAAGGAGTACCAGGGGTACGCTCTGAGCTGGCCACTCAGCCTGCCTCTCAGAGACCTGGGAGAGAGGATGTGCCCCAGTTAAGCTGCTAGATGCTTCTAATGGTCCCTGGTTGCCACTTCCCTGCATGCCCAGGGGCTCATAATGGGCAGGTAGGTCCTGCTGCGTCTCAGTGAGAACACTGGTTGGAGAGAGGTTAGGCAGGGCAGTGACTCTGCCACTTGTTGCAGGAACCAGGAGCCACTTGGGCTTCCAGTGAGGAAGACAGATGTGGGCAAGACAGGTCTGTTTGGGTTCTTTCAGGCCAAGACCATCGCAGCAGCCCCACACTGAGGAGGCCTGTTTGGGAGAAAGCACATCCGGTTTGATTTTCAGGCCTCTTGTCCCAGTTACTTCTGCATGAGCCTCTGATCTATCTTCCAACTTCTTCATCTGTTTCTTCATCTACCTCAGGCAGTCTGAATTTCTGAAGGGACATCTTCATCTACCTCCCAGTCTGAGTCTCTGAAGGGGCAAACAGTTAACTCAGATAACAAAACAAATGGAAATTCGAGTTCATCACCTTTTCTTTCAAAGCAACAAACTTTAAGAAATCAGTCACTGAAAGCACTATGGAACAACATTCCATGGACACACGTGGGGTTGCCATGAGTCCTGGTTGACTTGAAGGTAACTGCTGGTGAGGTGACCTGGCCCGGGGTCCCCACTGGGTCAGAGAGCCTTGCCCCTTGTGCTTGGCCCTGCCGGGAAAGTTCAGTCCTGGAGATTCTGAAACTCACACTGTCCTTGTCACTGGAGACCTCTGAGACTCGGTTCCTGGTTCCTTTCCTCTGCCAGCCCCCAGCCCAACAGGTGGTGTTTGCCTCCCAGCCCCCCTGAGCTGAGTCAATCCCGGCCTGCCCACCCTCCACCTGCCTCCTCTGAGCCCAAGCTCCCATCTCCAGTGCGGAACATTGACCATACAAGGCAGTCAGGCGGAAATTCTTGTAAGGGAAGGAAGTTGGAAAGCCAAATGTCTTTCATGTAAACTTATTTTCTTAGGAGGGGATTGAAAACACATTTGTAATATCTTTGTCTTCAATAAAAAGTGTCCAGCAGCTGGTTTCTGGATATGTTGGTATTTGCTGCCCTTGGATTCAATCCCAAACTCATACTCTATGTGACCCCTGCGGTGGACTGGGGCCTGGTGGAAAGCCAAGAGGGCTAGCCGATGGGCAGAGGACTAGTGGGGGTGAGTGCCATGCACCATTCTCATATGGCCTGACCCAAACTCTCCAACACTGTGTCTCTTCATTTCTCTCTAGGTCTCACCACCCACCTGGGCATATGGGTACTTCCATGCAGGCTACACCACCCACCTCCCAGTTTAGCAAACAGTAGATGCCCCTTTCCCTGACAGGCAATTTGGGAGCGATGTGTGGGGATGGACAGTGGGACGGCCCTGCAGTCAGCTCGCTGTCCCTGTGCCCACTCATCGTCTTGGGTCACCTCCCTCTGTGTGTACTTCTCTAATCCTCTCCTTGGGGGTTCTGAGATCCTGGGGAGATCGTGATGGGTGTCTCCAGACCTCACATAACAAGTTCTTTATTGCTTTTCATCAGCACAGCAACCCCATGAGCTAAGGTCAGCCTTTCAACACAGCAGGCGGCTCAGAGAGGTTAGACACCCAGCATGGCAGAGTCCTTGAGACTCCGGCTTTCCTCCAGCTCCACCCCAGTCATCCTTCTTATCGGGGCCAGGAAGGCTCCCAAGTTGTGGGGTGATCCTGGTACCCGCTGCTCCTCTCGGTCGTCGGTCCCACTTTCAAGAGATCAGAGTGAAGGTTCAAGCGGAAACTTTCTTCAAGGCTTGTGGGGTGGGTGAGAGGAAGAAGCAGTTCTCCTGGCAACCTGTGATTAATGCCCCTGTCCTCATTAATTCCCCAATTCTGCCTTCTCATTACGCGGCAGCAGGTGGTGGGCGGCGCGGCGGGGGCTGCGTGCCCGCCTGGCGCTGCGCACTTACGAGAAGGCCTGGCACTGTAATTGCCTGGCGAGCCTCAGACGGGCTCATTAGAGGTAATGAAATCTGGGAGCCAGGCAGCGGAGAGCGGCTGGGCCCCTCCAGGGAGATGGGCAGGCAGGAATTCTTCAGAAGTGGGGAGGGCTGCAGGGATTCTTGGGCTAGGGCTCTGGTCTCCAGGATTTGGGGTACAGCTAGGAGACGGGGTTCTTGCTCCTTCATCAGGGAGGCGAAGCCAAGGGGCCTGCTTCAGCCTCACACCCCGCAGTGAGCACCAGGGGCCTCTCCACCCTCTGCCCTACTGGATGGGGGCTGGGGGGAACAAGACTTGAGTGTCTTCCCTTCCAGGTCTTCAGAGAATCCCGGCTCCTTGGGGACAGACCCAAACTCCCCCATCAAAGCTTCCTGCAGGTAGGGCCTCTGCTTTTGAAGCATCCACAAAACCTGATGTCTTCATTCTCAGACAACTGCCTCCCTCATCCCTGTTGCCTTTGCTCACTGGCCCTCCCACCTGTGATCACCATTCACCTGGTACTACCTGCCTGGTATTTTGCACCTGTCCTCTCCTATATGCCAGGGTTTCATTGCTTCTCAGTATCATTCCATCTCAGGTCTGACACCTTGTGTATTGCAGGCACTGCCCGTATTCAGGAGGCCCCGAGACAGTCCTGTTAACCTTTCATGGGACCAAGGGCCAAGTCAGAGGCCAAGCTCCCAGGGCCCAGACAACATTCCAATGAGCACACACAGGCACCTTTGATTTCCAGAACTAACTCTTAACTTCTCTCTCACTTTTGAGATGTGCCCCAGGTAGACATACTCCCCACCAAGCCCTGGTCTTCTTGGCCCAGTCTCTGCTTGCCCTCTCTTTGCACTTAGGACAGAAGTAAGCAAACTGTCTTAAACAAGAGGTAAATATTGTTTCATTGCCTTTAAAAAAAATTATGGGAAAACTCCAAAAAAGTTTATGGATGTAAACTTCACGATTTTAACCACTTCGTACGGTTTGGTGGCATTAAGCCCATTTCCAAAAGACATACCGTCATCATCACTCTCTAGTTCCAGAATGTTCTCATAACCACAAATGGTAAACTCATACCCATTACACCATCCCTCCCTGCATCCCCCTAACCCCAACTCCAAGCAACCAACATTCTGCTTTCTGTTTCTATGGATTGATATGTTCTGGGCATTTCATATAAGTGGAATTGATCAAGATTTGTCCTGTTCTGTCTAGTTTTTTTCACTTAACATACTCATTTTCATGGTTGAATAATATATCATCGTACGACCATAAAACAATTTGTTTACCCATCCAACAGTTGATGCACATTTGGGTTTGTGTGCATTTTGGACTATTATGAATATTTGTGTACGGGTTTTATTTTTATTTTTTTGGTAGATGTATATTTCAGTTCTTTTAGGTGTATACATAGTGTTGGAATTCTGAGTCACGTAGGAACCTCGTATTTAACTTTCAGAGGTACTTTCAAACTGTTCTTCAAAGTGTCTGCCACATTTTATAGTTGTTGTTGTTATGTGCCATGCAGTCAGTTCCGACTCATAGTGACCTTGTATAACGTTTCTGAGGAGACAGATGGTGAGTTTGAATTGCTGACCTTGATGTTAGCAGTCCAGTGCATAACTACATCATCACACCAGGATTCCCCATTTCACATATTCACTAGAACTCTCTGAGGTTCCAATTTCCCCACATCTCTCAAGCTAGTTATTTGTGTGTCTTTTTTGTTATCATACCAGTGGGTGGAAGACAGTATTTCATTATAATCAATGATGCTGAGCACCTTTTCATGCATTTACTGGCCATTTGTATGTTTTTGTTGAAGAAATTTCTATTCTGACACTTTATTAATTTTTTTTCAAAGTATGTTTTATTGTACCGCTGGACAAATAAACAACATTCTTATCAATGGAGAAAAGATTGAAATTGTCAAGGACTTCATTCTTCTTGGATCAACTATCAACACTCGTGGAAGTAGCAGTCAAGAGATCAGACGACGTATTGCACTGGGCAAATCTGCTGCACAAGACCTTTTTAAAGTGCTGAAGAGTGAAGATGTCAGCCCGAAGACGAAGGTGTGCCTGACCCAAGCCGTGATATTTTCAGTAACTTCATATGCACCCGAAAACTGGACAGTGAATAAGGACAACTGTAGAAGAATTAATGCTTTTGAGTTACGGTGTTGGAGGAGAATATAGAAAATGCCAAAAGAACAAACAGATCTGTGTTGGAAGAATTGCAGCTAGAGTTCTCTTTGGAGGCCAGGATGGCCAAACTTTGACTCTCATACTTTGGACATATTGTCAGGAGGGACCAGTCGTTGGAGAAGGATATGATGTTTGGTAGGGTGGAGGGTCAGAGAAAAAGAGGAAGACCCCCAGCAAGATGGATTGGCCAAGTAGCAGCATCAATGGGTTCAAGTGTGGCTACGATAGTGAGGTTGGCCTAGGATCGGGCAGTGTTTTGTTCTGCTGTGCATAACATCACTATGAGTCAGTACCGACTCGATGGCACCTAACAACAACAACATTGTGCTTTTGGTGAAGGTTCACAAAACAGATTAGGTTCCCATGCAACAACTTCTACACCGATTGATCAGTGATATTGATTACATTCTTCATGGTCTCATAATGTCTATTCTGGTTGTCCCATTTCCATTAATCCAGTTTCCCTAATCACTTAAATCCTCATCTTTGTTTAACAGTGCTTGTTGGCCATTTGTTTTCACAGTGAGAAACGCAGGCCGGTGGAGACAGGCACTGAGCTCCACCCCCCAGAGTACACATCTCATTCCAAGGACATGGTCCACATTCAGGGAACTGAGCAACAGACCTCCTCAGCCCCATGTGATTATCACAGCTAACCTCCAGGTACAGACTCGCTTCCAGGAGATAACAAAGCCCCCAAGTTAATACTTACTTACTTCCACTTCTGTAACTTCCCCTCTTGCTTGCCCACACATTCCTCCCCACCATATGTTTGAAGTAGCAAATACCAGCCTTACACACCTTCCTTCGCCCACCCTGTTACACCCCGAGGACCCAAAAACTATATAAGGAGGGTCTCCCTTACAAACAGGGCTCAGTCTCTGGATAAGAATCCACTGAGCCACTTGCCAGCACAATGAAGTCCTTCCTTTATTATAACCTGTGTGGTGTTGACAACTCTTTCAGACCAACTCTGGTAACAATAGAGATGATTTTTTTTTTTTTTTTTTAACATGTACATGTGAGTAAAGATACTTACCATGTATTTTCTTCTATGATTTTATAGTTTTAGCTCTTTAGCTCTTGATCTATTTTGTTAATTTTTGTACATGATGTAAAGATACTTTACTTTAACATGTACATGTGAGTAAAGATACTCACATGTAAAATTCATTATTTATGTGAGCAAATCTATTATTGAGCTAAAAGGTGACCCTCAAGCTCTAGTTTTGGTTCAAGGTTTGAAGAGTTTCTCAGGATAATAATCTCGGGGAATCTCCTAGTCTCAACCAGTCCATTAAATCTGGTTTTCTTTTTGTTTTTAGGAATTTCATTTCTATTTTTTCCCTTTCATTCTATAAGGATCCACCTAGGGTACCGCTGATCAAATGGTCTCTTGCGGTAGCCAGATACCTCAAAATGGTCTGTTATGGTAGTCAAGTTCTTCTGGTCTCAGGGTAGATGAGGTGGTGGTTGATGTAGACGGTTAGCCCTATAGACTACTTTTTTTTTTTGAGTTTTTGGTTTCTTTCTTTTCTTTTGCTCCAGATGAGCAAAGACCAATACATAGTTTTGTCTTTAATACTCACTTGCAAGCATTTAAGACCCAAGGCACTACTTACCAAACTAGGGTACGGAACATAAACTTTATGAACTGTAGTCTACCAGTTGACCATGATGTTACATGAGACTATGGTCTTTAACGCTTTAAACCCAGAAAACCAATACTGTGAGGTGTTGGGTATTTAGATCATTTTTAACAGCACTGTTTGTCTTTTTATTGTTCATTTGTAAGAATTCCTTACCACTTTTGATACAAGACTCCTACCAGATATATGAAGTTCCTGGGTGGTACAAATGGCTAACATGCTTGGCTGTTATCCAAAAGATTAGAGGTTTGAATACATCCTTAGAGACCTTTGACAAAAAGAGCTGGTGATCTATGAGGAACTTCAAAAGGTTTGTGGAAAAATGGACTGAAAATATAATGAACTTTTAATGAACTTTTTGAAGCCCCTCTCATACTTCTAAAATATCAGTCACTGAAATTCCTAGAAGAGTATAGTTTCACTCTAACACATTTGGGGATCACATAAGTAGGGTCAACTTGATGAAAACAGGATTTTGTTTTGTTTTTTAAAATGAGATGTATGATTTGAAAATACTTTCTCCTGCTCTGAGGAATGCCTTTTTAGTTTCCTGATAGTATTATTTGATGCGCGGTTTTTATTTTGATGAAATCTAATTTAACTACTTTGTATTTGTCTGCTTGTGCTTTAGATACCATATTTAAAAAAAAAAGATTGCCTAATCCAAGGGAAGGTCAACAGTTCAAATCCACCAGCTGCTCCTTGGAAGCCCCTATACAGGGTTGTATGAGTCAGGTTATGAATATTTACCATGTATTTTCTTATATGATTTTATAGTTTTAGCTCTTTAGCTCTTGATCTATTTTGTTAATTTTTATACATGATGTGAGGGGACTAACTTCATTTCTTTTGTATGTGGATAAACTATTGCCCCTCCATCATTTGTTGAAAATATTCTTTCCTCATTGAATTGTCTTAGCAACTTTGTTGAACTCAGTGGTTGATTTCTGGACTTCCATTTCTATTTTGTTGATATACATTTTTATCATTATGCCAACTTCAGTCTCTTGATTACAGCACTTTTGCAGTAAGTTTTGAAATTGAGAAGTGTGAGTCTTCCAACTTTGTTTTTCCTTTGCAAGATTGTTTTGGCTATAGTGGGCCCTTGTATATCCATATAGATTTCAGGAACAGCTTGTCAATTTCTGCAAAAAAGCAAAAAAGCCCACAGGGGTTTTCATGGAAATTGCATTGAATCTGTGCATCAGTTTTGGAGAGTGCTGCTATTTCAACAAAATTTTAATTTCCTAATTCTGATGCTGTAGGATAAGCACTAGACCACAAGGTCGATTTGAACTGCAAGGTCAATGGTTCAAATTCACCAGCTGCCCCTCAGAATGAGCCAGAATCGACTCAATGGCACTTGACGACAACAACAACCACAACCCATTAATAGGAGTCCTGGTGTAGTGCTGTAGGATGAGCACTGAACTGCTAACCACAAGGTTGATGGTTCAAACCCACCAGCCACTTCTTGGAAACCCTCTACAGGGTATCTATGAGTAGGAACCAACTTGATGGCATTTAACAACAACAACAATCCATGAATATTTAGAATTTTAATTTTTTTCATTATGTATTACAACTTTCACTGTACAAGTCTTAGCCTTCTTATGTAAAATTTATTCCTTAGAATTTTACTTTTTTGGGGTGATGCGGATAAAATTTTCTTCTCAATTTGATTTCTGAGTTTTAAATTGCTACTGTTAGGTGCCATCAAGTCAGTTCCAATTCATAATGACTATGTGCAACAAAACAAAATACTCCGAAACCCTGCATCATCCTCAGAATCGTTGCCACGTTTGAGCCCATTGTTGGAGCCACCGTGTAAGTCCATCTCATTGAAAGTCTGCCTCTTTTTCGCAGACCCTCCACTTTACCAAGTATGATGTCCTCCAAGGGATGGGTCCCTCCTGATATTATGTCCAAAGTATATGAGACAGAGTCTCATGATCCTCTCTTATAAGGAGCATGACAGCTATGCATCCTCTGAAATAGATCTGGTCATTCTTTGGGTGGTCCATGGTGCATCCAATGCCTGTGTCACTATTGTCAAATCGGTTCTGCTTCATAGCAACGCTGTATAGGGTTTCTGAGGATTGCTTAGTGAGTATGAACCACCGACCTTGCAGTTCAAACTAACCTTATAGTCCAGTGCTTATCTTACAGTGACACAATGTTGTTTTATAGCTGGTGAGTTTGAACAGCTGACTTGCTGTTGTTAAGCGCTATTGAGTTGGTTCTGACCCATAGTGACTCTGTATAGCAGCTGGTGAGCTTGAACAGCTGACCTGGTGGTTCAAACTGACTGCAGTCTAGCACATTAACCCACAGCTCTACATCAGGACTCTGCAGGACTCACTAACACAACTCAAACGCATCCACTCTTCTGTTTTCTCTATTATTTGCCCAGCTTTCATCATGCAAACACCTTGGTTTGTGTCAGGTATACCTTAGTTTTCAAAGTGACCTCTTTGCTTTTTAACACTTTAAACAGGTCTTTTGCAGCAGATTTGGTAAATGCAATTAGTTGTTTGATATCTTTCTTTTTTTGACCTAGCTGTCACTGAGCTAGTATGTGTCTACCCTTTAGACAGTGAATTTTCCCTCTGCTCCCTGGAAACCATCAAATAATGTTTCTCTAAGTATAACTAATACGATACATTATATTGATTAATTTTTAGCTAACCTTGCTTCTCTAGGGTAAATTCCTTTTGGTCATAATGTAATGATATATGTGTGTGTATATATATATGTGTGTGTGTAAATATATATATATATATATTTACACATATATATAATTAGATTTTGTTGAGGATTTCTGTGTTTGTATTTACAAGAGATATTAGTCTGTAGTTTTCTTTTCTTGTGATACATTTATCGAGTTTGGGTATCAGGGTAATGCTAGCCTCATAAGATGGGTTGTGAGTGTTTCATTCTCTTGTACTTTTTGGATGAGTTAGTGTAGGATTCGTGTAGACTCTTCTTAAAGTTTTAGGAGAATTTCCCAGTGAAGCCAGCTGGTTCTTGGCTTTTCTTTGTGGAAAGTTTTATGCCCCTTACTCTCTTTCTCCTTTCCTTCTGAGACTGTGTTCGTTTGCTTAACGTTGTCCCATAAACTACTTAGGCTCTGGTCATTTTTCTTCATTTTTTTTTTCCCTCCCTGTTCTGCATTCTGCATAATCTCAATCAAGCTATCTTCGACTTACTGGTTATTTATTTTGTGAGCTCGATTCTACTTTCATTGTACTTTACCAACTCCAGAATTTTTGTTCATTGCTTGCTTTTAATCATTTCTATAATATTACTGATATTCTCTATTAGGTAAGACATCATTCCCATACTTTCCTTTAGTTCTTTAGACATGAGTTCCTTTCTTTCTTTAAAAAATATATTTATAATAACTCATCTCTCTGGGATTCCTCAGGGAGATTATCACTTTCCTATGTGGGTCATACTTTCTTTGTGTTATTTTGTTTGGCTTTTTTGCATGTTGTAATGTTTTTTTGTTTTATAAACTAGACATTCTAAGTAATATAATGTGGTAACTTGTAATCAGATTCTCCCCGTTCCTAGGGTTTGTTGTTGTTACTGTTTATTCCTTTAGTGCCTTTTATAAACTATTCCTGTAAAGTCAATATTCTTTGCCATTTGTGACCACTGAAGTCTACTCAGTTATCTTAGTGAATAGTTAAAGATTAGACAATCATTTTCTTAAGTGCCTGGAACTAATTCATGTCTTTGTTGAGACACTGTGTGTGTCTCTGTGTTGGGGAATGCCTTTAATACTCAGCCAGCCAGTGGACAAATTGACCTAAGCCTTCACTTCCTGTTTGCACCGAGCTCCAGGATCACCTGAAGGTGAGAGCTTAGTCCTTCTCAAGTCTGCTCTGAGCATGTGAACATCTGTGGATACATGCACAACCCTACAAAAGTGTACAATCTTCTTGCTCCCAGCCCTATACAAATGTCTCATCTTCTTGGAGGATTTAAAACTAGGCTTGTGCTCAACAGCTAACATAAAAGTTGGCAGTTCAAACCCACCCAGTGGCACCACGGAAAGTTACAGTCAAGAAAATCCAATGGAGCTTTCCACTCTGTAACATGTGGGTCTCCGTAAGGTGAAATAGAATCTACAGACAACTGCAAATAACAAAGTGGATGTCTCACTCTCCAGCTTTGCCTCTGAAGTTTGTGGTTAGCCTGTTGCTTTCCCTAGCTTCTCTCCTCTGCCTCAGGCAGCCATGAAGTTAAACAATTATTCCTAAATGGTTTTAGCAAATGACCCAGGGAAAACGCTTTCACACTGGGAGTGTTCCAAGTCAGATCAAACAAAGAAGACCTGCTAAGTGGAGTCTTTCAGGGAACCATCAGAAAGGTGAAGTGATCAGAACTGACTGCTCGTGGATCTTTGAAAACACTCCAATATAGTCTTTTCATCCATTAGATACCAGGCTATTGGTTTTCCCCAGGGCTGAAGGTTGTTGGTTTTTAAGACTACAGCAGAGCTGAAGATAGGAGCAGATACAAAAAAAGAAAAGAAAGCCCAAATCCAGTGTTAATGAACCAGTTCCAATTCATAGCAACACCATATAGTGTTTCCAAGACTGAAAACCTTTACTGGAGCAGAAAGCTTCATCTTTCTCCTGTGGAACAGACGGTGGATTTGAACTGCTGACCTTATTGTGAGCAGCCCAATGTTTATCCTATAGTGCTACCCAGGCTCCTTAGGATGGGAATGTTGAAGCTGTTGCTAAGTGCTGTCGAGTCCATTCTGACACCTATCAACCCTGTATTGGGATTCCGAGGGGCAATTGGTGGGTTTGAACTGTTGACCTTGTGGGTTACAGTCCAGTGCTTATCTTACAGTGCTACACCAGGAGTCCAGGATGAGAATGTTGTTGTTTAAGTGCTGTCGAGTCGGTTGCAGCTCATAGTGACCCTGTATAGAGTTTCCGAGGAGTGGCTGGTGAGCTTGAACCACTGCCCTTGCAGTCTAGCGCATTATCCCACAATGCCACATCAGGACTCCAGGATGGGAATTGTTGTCGTTGTTAAGTGTCATCAAGTCGGTTGCAACCCATAGTGACCTTGCATAGGGTTTCCAAGGAGCAGCTGGTGAACTTGAACTGCTGATCTTGTAGTTCAAAATGACTTTGCAGTCTAGCGCATTAACCCACAAGAGAGCCAAAATGCTATGAGGCTTGCCCTTCTTAACACATTTCATCTCTTTTTCTTAAATAAAGCTCCTAGAATTGCAGCTCTCTTTGGCAGATTTCCAGAGTTCTGAAAAAGTTGATTCTGGCCCTGTCCCCTTTTCTTGATGCATTCAAGGAGGAGAGAATGCTTAGCGATCCTTGTTCTGCCATTTTCACTGGCATCACCCTGATTGCCTCTTGCAGGGGTTACTTCCTATGTCCAGGAGGAGACCTTGGGAAGGCCCAAGGCAGAAGTCCACTGCATAGCCTGGGACAATTGTCTAGCCTTCCTCAGGCCTCGTTTCCCATAAGTGTAGAGAAAGACATTCACAAAGGTAATCTTAGAGGAGTTCCTTGCATCTGAGTCTTGTCTCTGTTCCTCACTGTCCTGGATTGAATTGTGTCTACCACAGTGTCAACTTGGCTGGCCCATGATTGTCAGTGGTTTTAAGTTATGTAGTAATGCAACCACCCCCATCATGTGGTCAGTCAATCAACTGTTAAGAGGATTAAGGTGGGATATAGCATCCTTGCTCATGTTGATCTGGTGTCAGGGAAGTTTCTCTGGGATGTGGCTTACATCACCTTTCATTTTATAAGAGATACAAGAAGAGAGAAGCAAGCGGAGATGAGGGACCTCAGTATTATCATGGAAGAAGAACCCATAGCAGCATGCATCCTTTTGATCCTGGGTCCTTGCATTGATAACTTCCTAGACATAGGGAAGATTGATAGCAAGACACATGGAGATCTCCAAGAACCACCGGGGCCACAGATGTTGGAATAAATCAAGGACCTTATCCCAGAGTCTACTTCTAACGCTGGAGTCAGTCCTGAACTTGAACTTTTGCCTCTAAACTGTGAGAGAATAAATTTCTGTTTGTTAAAACCACCCCCTTGTGGTATTCGTTTACGGCAACACTAGAGATCTGAGACAGTTGTCGTGAAGGATTCTGAAGTCCAAGAGTGAACCTTGTTAATGTCAGTATGCCCAATCGCAAGCAGCAACATTCAGCTTTGTTCTACAAAGCTCGTTTAGAAGTGATGACTCAGCCAATCAGGCACATCTAGTTCCATGTGCTAAACAGGGTCCCAGCTCCACCCAACAATAAAGTTTTCCGCTGTAAGGATGCACTTTGAGTTTTTTATTCTGTTTGGTATTTTTCTTTTCTGTTGCAAAAGTTCACTTTTATTTATGTATTTATTTTTAAGGTTTTTATTGTGAATTGAGTGAACGTTTACAGGGCAGATCATCAGTTTTACATTCAATAAATTATATACTTTATTCCATTGCAATGATTATAATCCCCTCCATGTACCATCAGTTAATAGTATTTCTCTCTATTCGTTTTAGGTCTTTTTTTTTTTTTTTTT
>NW_006408543.1:9217781-9247793 GCF_000296735.1 Chrysochloris asiatica
GGCACATTCTGCAAGTCTGCCTCCTGGCTGCCAGCTCTTAGTCCCTCACTTCCCATGAATCTAGAGTCCTCAGCTGCTTGATTTCTTTTTGGAAAAAAAAAAAAAAAATTGTTGGTCATGACTCACCAAATGACTCCATTCATCTCAGCCCTGAAGAGACCTAATTCAAGTGCTGGTTGGCCTGAGTTGATAAGAGAACAGCTGCCCTGCAGGAGAGCAGGTAGACACAGGTGAGCCAAACTCAAGTTGTGGCCATAGAGGTTTGGTCTTTAAGAGCCTGTTGTTAAAGAAGGATGTTGTTTAAGAGGAGTGTTGTTTGGGGGGACCAGGCACTAACCCCATTGGCACCCCTGGAACACTGAGTTGATGCCCCTGATGGGACAAAGAAAAGGACAATTACCAAATGTTCTTTCTTGGAGGGAGTAGATCTCAAACGCGATATGCTTGCCTTACTATCCTCCAACCCATCTTAAATATGCAGACATTCCTATCATATGGGGACCTGAGTCACTGAAGAATTCTGCCATCCATTCAGCAAAGCCCTCACTGTGTGCTAGGCACTGGAGGACACGTGGTGAGGGAGACATTCCCATCTCTCTCTCCATGTCCCCATCTCTTCCTCCATCTCTGGTGTCGCTGCTTCTCTGGATAGGGTCCCACTTGTGCTCTTCTCCTTTGATGGTCCTAGGGTCCTCCGTTTCTGGATGGTGGGAAAGGTACTTTTATATTTATTTTATGTCTCCTTTGTATATTATAAGGTCCCTGCATGGCACAAAAGCTTTCACCCAACTACCAACCTAAAGGCTGGCAGTGTGAACTTACCTAACACAAGAAAACCATCTGTTCTAATACAATGTGTCAGAATTGACAAATGGCAACAATTTGGCTTTATGCCTTAGGGTTTACATATTACACAGGTACCTACCTGTGGGGCAGGGGAAAGATAGTTGTTATCAGCATCATTCCCATTTGCCAGGTGAGAAGACTTGGTGAGAAATAACACAGTTTGGAAATGCTGATCTCATGACCCAGAATCCTAGCTCTTTCCACTTGATACTGTTGTAGGAGAATGAGGCCTGAACCGGAGGAAGAATCCTGCGAACCCAGGGATTTAAGACAAAGAAGCTTTTCTTGTTGGCGGTGCAGCAGCGGACTAACGTCCTAAAGAAACCCAACTCCCTGAAACAGCTTTCCTATTAACTTTAGGACTGAGTGGGGAGACCACCGTGTCACTGTCTCATTGGCGGTTCCTAGATAAGCGGATTTTTTTTTTTTTTTTTTTTTTTTTTTTACAAAAGCGGAAGAAGCTGTTCCTTTGTGTAACCTGAGCTGAAAATTCCAAGAAATTATAACTTTCCAGAATAATCAGAATTTAGGTCTAGGCCTCAAAGTCCTACGGGTCGGGGCTTCCTCCCTCAGTACAACCTCTTCCCACCTCTCTGAGAGATAGCATGCAGCTGGTGAGAAGACTTTGACAAACCCAGTGATGAGCTGAGGGGATCCCCTAAATATCTGCTCTTGGGATCATCACCATCATCAATACCACCCTCATCCTGATGATCATCACCATTACATTACACATACAGGTACACTTACACACAAACTCACACGTCCTACATGAAAATACACTTACATACAAATTCATACATGTATGACACACACATTTAGATAGTCATATGAACAGATACATATATTTATTAATACATAAACCCACACATGGGACTCCTGATGTAATGCAGTAGGCTAAGCACTGGACTGTGAATCAAAAAGTTGGCAGTTCAAGCCCACCACCTGCTCCTCAGATCCCTATACAGGGTCACTATGAGTCAGAATTGACTTGATGGCACTTAACAACATTTAAGAACAACCACACCTACACATATCCACCATCAATCCCCCACACATACACACAAATATACATACACATATGCACACTCCACAGTCACACACGTCACACACATGTATATTCATACACCCATATGTAGATAAACATATCACCTACATAATCATATACCACACAAACACACAAAACACACATAATAATTCTCATATATTATATACATCGCACACATACCACAAGCACGTACACACATCACACACATGCACACACCAGACCCACTGACAAACATACATGAATTCAAATTCGCTAAACATATACAGGCCAACCTTCCACTGACATGCACACTTCCATGATACACACACCTTGCCTCCTCCTACCCCCCCACATTTCTACAAAGACCTGCTGGAATGATCTATGAGCTGATATGAGCCATCCATCTCCCCCAGGAGACTGTTTATGGATTAATGCCATTCCAGGTGAGGTCTAGGCCCTACTTCTGGCTCCTACACAGAGAATGCTGTGTTTGAATATGTCAGAAGTCACTTTATTCTGAAAGATTGCTTTGGAAGTTCAGTGAAAAAGAACGTAAACATTTGAGCTTGATGTCATTGGAACCAGATGACCCCTCATTCAACCCAAGTCAGGTGGAGGACTTACCTCTCTGGGACTGACCTCTGATGACATACTAGGCTGGAGTTTCTAGCTTCAGCAGCCAGGAATAGAAAGTCAGCATTGGAAGGGGTTTTCCAGAAGAGGCTGTCCTGCATGTCCCTGAGCAAACGTGGGAAATCAAAGATGGTGGCCATGGAATGAGTGTCATTCGGGGAAGATCTGGTCTGTCATCAATATCGCTTGTATTGAAAATGCAATCCAAAGAAAAGCTAAGCTATCACAAAATAGAAAACCCATAATGAAAGGTTAGCTCTAGCTTCTTAACACTGAGGAATGACAATATCACGTCTTTGAATAAAAATATTTTAATTGACAGCACAGAATTCTTTTTTTTTAAAGTTTTTATTGTGAGGTATACATAGGAGAACATCAGCTTTACACTCATCCTATAGTATTTCATTTCATTGCAATGATTACAGTTCCCTCCATGCACCATCAAATAACCAAAGGCTATACCACACAGGCCTGCCCCCTCCCCGCTGGCCATCAGCACACAGCCTTTCTCCCTCCCTGAGCCCAGTGTCCCCAGCCACTCCATCTGTCCATGTCATCGTCTCTATCTCCATCCCTGGCGTCACTGCCTCTCTGGGGTAGGGTCTTGCTCTCCATTCTTATCACTTGATGGTCGCAGGGACCTCCACTCCTGGGGCTGCAAAATCATCACTCTCCTCCTTTTGTCAAAAAATATCTACTTCTATATTTCCTAGCCTCACAGTCAGACCTGATGGCAATTATTCACTTTTGTACCACAAGAGTCTTATCCCCATTTCCTTTCACCAGCCCAGTCCCAACAGATTGGAAATCATTCAGTGGTGATTCTAGTTCCAGACGGGACAGGGGAAGGTAGAATCACCACTGACTAATGTCCAATCCTTTGGGACCGGGCTGGCGAAAGGAAATGGGGATACGACTCTTGTGGTACAGCAGCAGAATTCTTGCTAGAAGTTTCCATAACCTCCATGGTGGTTAGCTTTCCAAGGGAAGAAGAGAATCTATGAGATCTCATTCTGGTTCCCTCACACATGAACTGGGAGGTCCAACACATCCTGTACCATGTGCAAGATGCTGTATTTTTACCCAAAGAGCTGTGGTGAAAACACTTGGCCACTAACCAGAAGTTCAGTGGTTGGAACCCACCAACTGCTCCTGCAGGGAAAGATGTGGCAGTCTGCTTCTGTAAGGATTTATAGCCTTGGAAACGATACGGGGCCATTTCCTCTGATTTGGAATTGACTGATAATGGACTGATCTTAATGGCTAATGACAAACATCTTTTCATGACAATATCTTCTTTTGTGATGTATTTGTTTCATGTCCTTTGCCCATGGCTTTGGTTGTGCTGTCTTCTTGTTAAGTTTTAGAATTTTTATAAATATTTCATATATTATATATACCCTTATCAGATCACTCTTGAAGATATTTTTCCCAGTCTGTAGGTTATCTTTTTACTCTCTTGTTGTACATAAATATTTAATGTTATTAGTTCCCAGTTACCTAGTTTGTTTGCTCGTGCATTCGTAGTTGTATCATTAAAAAACAACAAAGAGTAGGTCCCATAGCTTCATCCCTGTGTTTTCTTCAAAAAAATTGAAAGTTTCAACTTTAACGTTTGTGTCCTTAATCCATTTAAAATTAGTTTCTGTGTATGGCGTGAGGTAGGGTCCTGCTTCATTTTTTTAAATGTATAGATCCAATCTCGTCAGCACCATTTGTTGAAGAGACTTTTTATTCCCCATTGAATGGACTTGGCACATTTGTCAAAAATTAGCTGCCCATAGATATGTGGATTTATTTCTGGGCTTTCAATCCTATTCCATCGGTCTATGTGTCTGTCACTGAACCGTTGTCAGGACATTTTGATTACTGTAGCCGTATAGTATGTTTTGAACTTGGGAAATATGAAGTCTCATACTTTGTTGTTCTTCAAATTCCTTTGGGTATTTAGTGCCTCTTTTCTCTATATATAAAGTTGAGGATGCCTTTAACATTTATTGTAGTGCAGGTCTGTTAATCATGTATTCTTTCAACTTTTATATGTCTAAATAAGTCATTGTTGTTGTTGTTGTTGTTGTTAAGTGCCATCAACTTGGTTCTGACCCATAGCGACCCTGTACAGCGTTTCAGAGGCTGTAAATCTTTACGGGAGCAGAAAGCCTCATCTTTCTCCTGTGGAGCAGCTGGTAGTTTCGAACTGCTAACCTTAAGGTTCGCAGTCCGATTCATAACCACTATGCTACCAGAGCTCCTTAAAATAAGTCATTATTTCCCTTAAATTTTGAAAGACAGTTTTGCTGGGTATAGAATAAAAAGTTGAAATTTGTGGGTTTTTTTGTTTTTTAGTACTTTAAGATGCTCTCTTTTCACCTGAACTGTTCTGGACAAGACATGTGCTCTTACCTATCTTTGTTCCAAAGGACTAAATGTTCTGACTGCTTCTGAGATTTTATCTTTGTCCCACGCAATCTTGTTCCACTCTCCTACACAAACTTGACTCTAGATACCCATTAGCATGTTGGAAGCTAATCTACAATTCTCTTCATGTTTTCCAATCTTTTTTCTCTCCATTTCATTTTGAATAGATTCTATTGCTATGTCAAGTTAGTTCATCTTTCTCAATTTTTAATCATCTGTTAATGTCATTGAGTGTATTTTTAGTCTCAGATATTGTATTTTTATGTCTCTTGAAATTTGCTTTACGTCTTTAAAAAATATTTTCTATGTCTCTTCTTAGCATGTTATATCTTGCCATTAAACCTTTCAACATAGAGGACAGAGTTATGAAAACTACTTTCAGATAGTATCTACTAGTTCTATCATCTCTGGATTGGCTTTGACTGATCGTGTTTTCTCTTTATCATGGATTCTATTTTCTTGTTTATCTGCATGCCTAGAATTGTATTGGATCCCTGATACTGAAATTTTTGCCTTGTATGTCCTGGGAATATTTATATTCCTGTCATTAGAGTTGATCTTGGTTCTTAGAAACAATTAAGAGACTTGGAAGCAGTTTTATGTTTTTCCAGGCTGGATTTTACATTTTGCTAGGTACAAGACCACAGTGTCACTTAGTCTGGAGATGATGTTGTCCCCAAGGCAGTAGGTAGTAGGCATCCTGGAGGTGCAACAGTCAAGCACTCAGCAGTTACTGAAAGGTTGGCAGTTCTAACCTCCCCAGAAGCATTGCAGGGAAAAGCCAAATACCTGACAACCTGTTTACATACAGATTACAGACAAGAAAACTCCATGGGGGTAGTTCTACTCTCACATGGGGTGACTAGGAGTTGACACAAACTCAACAACAACTAACAAAAACAACAACCAAGGCCGTTGTGCTCCACCCAATGCCCCATGAACTAAGAAATTCTCCAGTCTGACTGGTGGGGACAGGCACGCTTCCCAGCTCCGTGTGAGCACATGTACTGTGCCCTCCAGTCGTTTCAGTTGATTCTTTGTTGCCTTGAGTAGTTTGTGCACATACATGCCAACTAGTGTTCTGCTTAACACTTGACAAGGCCCTTTGCATGTCTCTGAAGTTTCCTGTGCATGCATTTATCTCCTCACCATCTTTCTGCCCTGGAGACGCCAGCTGCCATGGCCTCTTCAAACTCCCAGTTCCATTTCTTCACTTCATGAAGACCACCAGACTCCATCTTCGTCCCTCTCCCTGTGCAGTGGCCTGCAAACTCTCTCCAGGCAGGAAAGTGGAGCAGCCACAGGATCCCATTGTCTTTTCCTCATCTCTCAGGCATTGCTGTCATGAACTGCTTGATGTCCAATGTCTGAGAACTGCTGTCATATAAATTTTTCATTCTTTCAAGCAAGAGGGGAAAGCTACTCCCTCTTCCTTCATCTTAACCACAGATAAAAAATTCATCAAATACTTGTTGTTGTTGTTAGGTGCCATTAAGTCAGTTTCAACTCATAGTGACTCTAGGTACATTAGAATGAATCACTGCCCAGTCCTTTCCATCCTCATGAACATTACTATGTTTGAGTCCATGGGTTTAATCACTGTGTCAATATATCTCTCTGAAGGTCTTTCTCTTGTGTTCACCCTCTACTTTACCACCCAATGTGTCTGTCAATTCTTTATAGTGTGGTGGCTAGAGTGTTGTTGTGATGCCGGAAGTTGTGATGACACTTGTATTACAAACACCAGCAGGGTTACCCAGGGTGAATGGGTTTAGCAGAGCTTTTAGATTAAGGCAAACTAAGAAGATGGACGAGGTAATCCATTTCTTAGAGATCAGTCTTTGAAAACATTATGAAGAGAGTAGAACAGTGTCTAATATAGTGCCAGAACATGAGCCCCTCAAGTTGAAAGGCACTCAAAATATGATGGGGGAAGAGCTGCTTCCTCAAAGAAGAATGGATGGAGTACATTCTCAGGGCCTTCATTTGCTGATGGGGCATGACTCGACTAGAGAGGAAAGAACTGTAAATAACTCTTAATTACCTGAACATGGAACATAAAAAGTATGAATCCAGGAAGAATAGAAGTTGTAAAAAGATGAAATGGAAGGTATAAAGATCAATATCCTAGTTGTTAATGAGCTGAAATGGACTGGTATTGACAACCTTTTGGTCTTCGGTCATTTGTTTGTTTATTTAATCAGACAATCCTATGGGTTACTACCAGAATGGCAAATAGAAGAGGAATGACATCACATTTATCATAAAAAATAACATTTAAAAAATCTATCTTGAAATACAAGACTACCGGTGATAGGATAATACCTAAAATGCCTCTTAATACCACTATTAATTCAAATCTACGTACCTACCACTAAAGCCAGTGATGATGAAATTGAAGGAATCTACCAACTTATTCAAAGTCCTGGTATGATGCTATAGGATAAGCATTAGATCACAGGTAGGTTTGAGTCACAAGGTCAGTGGTTCGTATCCACCAGATTGCTGCTCTTTGAAAACCCTGTGCAACATTGCTATGAATTGGAACTGACTCAACAGCACTTAACAACAACAACAGCCAACATATTCAGTCTGAAACTGAACAAATATGCAACCAAAATATATTGATAATTACTGGTGATTGCAATTAAAAAGTTGGAAATAAAGAGAAAGAATCAGTAGTTGGAAAGTATAGCCTTAGTAATAGAAGTGAAGTTGGAGATCTCATGATACAATTTTGCAAGACCAACAACTTATTTATTGAAAATATCTTTTTTCAGGAATACAAATGGAAACTATGTAAGTGGATCTCACCAGATGGAATACACAGGAATCAAATAGACTATATCTTTGGAATGAGACAATGGAGAAGCTCAATATTAAAACAAGGCAAGGGGCTGATTGTAGAACAGACCATCAATTGTTCACATATAAGTTTATGCTGAAGCTGCAGAAAGTTAAAACAAGTCCCTGAGAACCAAAATATGCCCTTGAGCATAATCCACCTGAATTTAGAGATAATCTCAAAAACAAATTGGTTTCATTGAACAATAATGACCACAGACCAGACAAATTGTGGGATGACATCAAGAACATCATACATGAAGAATACAATAGGTCATTAAAAAGAAAAAAAGAAAAGAACAAATTGGTTGTCAGAAGAGACTCTGAAACTTACTCTTAAACATAGAGAAGCAAAAGCAACTGGAAAAAAATGATGTAATTAAACAACTGAACAAAAAATTTCTAAGGGTAGCTCAAGAAGACAAAGTAAAGCACAAAAAGAAATATGCAAAAGTCAAAACTGGAAAAGCAAATGCTCAACATTTCTCAAATGAATTCAAGCCTTGGATTACAAGATTGGCAGAATGTCGAAGGATGCAGGAAACAGCAAAAGACGATAGAAGGAATGCTCAAGTGACTATACTAAAAATAATTGGTTGTTTTTCAAACATTTCAGGAGGCAGCATATGATAAAGACCGATGGTACTGAAAGAAAAAATTCAATCTGTACTAGAGGCATCAACAAAAAACAAGGCTTCAGTAATTGTCAAAATACTGACTGGAATGTTTCAACAAACGGACTCAGAGCTGGGAGTACACACGTGTCTATGCCAATCAATTTGAAAGACAGCAACCCGGCCAACTGATTGGAAGAGATTCATATTTTTGTTCATTCCAGAGAAAGGTGACCCAAAAGATTGCAGACATTATCAAACAATATCAGTAATAACACATGCAAGTAAAATTTGGCTGAAGATCATTCAGAAACGGTTGCAGCAGTATTTCAACAAGGAGCTGCCAGAAATTCAAGCTGGGTTCAGAAGAGGATCTGAAACAAAGGATATAATTGCTGATGTCAGATGAATCTTGGCTCAAAACAGAGAATACCAGACAGATGTTTACTTGTGCTTTACTGACTATTCAAAGACATTGGACTACGTGAATCATACCAAAGGCATGCTCAGTCCTGCCCAGCCTCACAGCTCTTATGTTTGAACCCCTCATTGCAGCCATTGTGTTAATATATCTCTTTATGAATCTTCCTCTTTTTCCTTGACTCTTTATTTTACCAAGGGACTAGTTCTTTTCCACGGACTAGTCTCTTCTGATACCACGTCCAAAGTGTATGGTAAAAGTATATGCTTGCTTCTAAGAACTCTGACTATACTTCTTCCAAGATAGATTTGTTTGCTCTTCTGGCAGTCCATGGTACTTTTCAATATTCTTTTTGAACTCCATAATTCAAATGCATAAATTCTTCTATGGTCTTCCTTGTTCAATATCCAGCTTTCACATGCATATGAGGCTATTGAAAATACCATGGCTTGGTCAGGCACCCCTTAGTCCTCAAAGTGACACATTTGTTCTTTAACACTTTCTGAAGGTCTTTTGTAGCAGATCTGTTCAATATATTATCTAGTTTGATTTCTTGACTGCTGCTTCCATGGATGTTGATTGTGGAGCCAAGTAAATTAAAATCCTTGACAAGTTCAATCTTTTCTCTGTTCATCATGATGACGTTTATTGGTCCAGATGTGCCAGATGTGAGGATTTTTTATTTCTTTATGCTGAGTTGTAATTCATACTGAAGGCAATATTATTTGATCTTAATCAATAATTACTTCAAGTCCTCTTTGCTTCCTGCAGGCAGGGGTTGTCATCTGAAAATCACAGGTTGCTAATGAGATTTATTCCAACCCTGATGTTGAGTTCTTCTTCATATAGTCCAGCTTCTCAGATTATTTGCTTAGTATATAGTTTGAATATATATGTGAAATGATGCAACCCTGACCCATACCTTTTCTGATTTTAAACCAGACTCTTAACTTTTCTGATTTTAAATCAAGCAGTATGCCCTTGTTCTGTTCCGATGACTAACTCTTAGTCTATGTGCAAGTTCCACATGAGCACAATTAAGTGTTCTGGAATTCCCATTCTTTGCAAGGCTATCCTAGTTTATGATCCACACAGTTAGATGCCTTTGAATAGTCAATAAAGCACAAGTAAACATCTACCTGGTAGTCTCTGCTTTCAGCTAAGATCCATCTGACATCCTTTGTTCCATATCCTCTTGTTAACCCAGCTTGAATTTCTGGCAGCTCACTCCTTGTTGAAGTACTGCTGCAACCATTTTTGAACGATCTTCAGTTAAATTTTACTTACATGTGATAGTAATGATATTGTTCGATAATTTCTACAGTATTTTTGGTCACCTACTTCTGGAATAGGAGTCCTGGTGTGGCACTGTGGGTTAATATGCCAGACTGTAAAGCCATTTGAACTGCAAGGTTGGCGGTTCAAGCTTACCAGCTGCTCTTCGGAAACCCTATACAGGGTCACTATGCATTGGAATCGACTCGACGACACTTAACAACAACAACAACAACCTCTGTAATGGGCACAAATATGGATGCCTTCTTGACTAAGTAGCTATCTTCCAAATGTATTGCTGTTCTGAAATTAATTTGTTGAAACATTACAATTGATATTTCATCAATTCTCAGAACCTTGTGTTTGCTAATCCCTTCAGTGCAGTCTGGACTTCTACCTTGTTTGGTGAAGGAGGTCTTTAAAAAATAGGCATTTAAAAATACATCTTGACGTATTGTTGCTGCTGTTAAGTGCTAGCTAGTTTGTTCTGACTCGTGGTTACCCTGTATAGGGTTTCCAAGCAGCAGCTGGTAAATTTGAACTGCTGATCTTGCAGTTCAAACTGACTTTGATTTCTAGTGCATTATCCCACAGCGCCACACCAGGACTCTCTCCCTATCGATCTACACACACCCTGGTAATGTAGTGTGTTAAGAGTTGGGCTGCTAACTACAAGGTTAGCAGTTCAAACCTACCAGAAGAAAAGATGAGACTATCTGCTCTCATAAAAATAACATCCTCTGAAACTCTATGCACAGTCACTATGAGTCGAAACTGCCGCAACAACACAACCACCACGAGACTCACTGTATACAATTGTGTTTTGGGGGAATAGTCTACATAGGAGGTTAGGTTCCCTTTTGACAATTTCCACATAAAATGATGAATGATATGAGGTAAAATGATCACAGTGTCTCTACATTCTCATTACCTATATTCTGGTTGTTCCGTTTTCAGTAAAGGAGTACCCTTTAAATAAGGCAGTAAGTAACATTTCTACTTCCTACTGTTCCTCCCTGGCGAATCAAAACCCAAATGCGATGAGGCTTTTAGAGCCACGAAGAGGAGCTCTGGTAGCATAGTGGTTACGAATCGGGCAGCTAACCTCAAGGTCAGTAGTTCAAAGCTACCAGTCACTCTGCAGTAAAAAGATGAAGTTTAGTGCTCCTGTAAAGATGTATACAATAACTATGAGTCGGAACTGACTCCACAGCACATACCCACTTACCACCAAGCGGAGCCCTGGGATGACCAGTGAGTTAAGTGTTGGGTTGCTAACTGAAAGATCAGTTGTTGGAACCCACCAGCTGCTCTGCATAGAAAGATGGAACAGTCTGCTTCCATTAGGAGTTACAGCATCTGAAACCCTACGGAGCAGTTTTACCTTGTATCTAAGACTTACAGGGTCTCTAAGAGTTGGAATCAACTCCAAGACAGTGATTTTGTTTGGGTTAGGAAAACCCAGGACACCCTTGGAGGGAACTTACTGTACTGGGAGCCATATCTCTTCCTTCAGAAGAATCCAGCACTGATCCTCAACAACTGTGAGGAATGTGAACCAGAAAATGGAGTCGTGAGGCAGGCTGCTCAATGGGTTATGTGCTCTCCGAGTTTACAAGTCTTTATTCTACCACATCCTGGTGTGGTGCTGTAGGACCAGCACTGGGCTGCGAAGCACAAAGTTGGTGGTTCAAACCTACCAACCACTCCTTAGAAACCCTATACAGGGGCGCTATGAGTCAGAACCTACTCAACAGCACACAGCAACATCGACCACAATTCTACAGATCTAGGAGTCAGATCTGATGTGAGAAAGCATTTTTAATGGTGCAAGTCTGGCCCATTCAGCCACTTGTGTCTGAGGCCCGCTCCAACACCTAGATGAAGATTCAGGACTATTGGCGTCTGTGTTGTCTAGAAAGGTGTAGGATTTCCACCATAGATCCCATGGAGTGGCAGAGTGGTCACATGCCCCAGATGACTGCTACCTTCGACCAAGAAGTGACCTCTTCCTGCCAGGAATCACCCTGGCCGCACCATTCTTTCTCTGTGTGGGCTGGCCGGGCCCACACGACGGAAGTGTAGGAGCTTCTTTCTAGGTGTCCTGGGCTCAGTTGATCGCACAGTGCAAGGGTTCTCTGCCTTCTCCACTCACTGTGTACAAGTAAGTCACCCCAAATCCTGCCACAAGTACACTCCTACTCACCCTGATTAACTTAGTCCACATGAGTCACCTCTTGACACTCTGTCTTCCCATGTTCCCCTGGGTTTGTGGTCCAGCACCTCATTGTCACTCCAGGCTTGATTTCCTTCCTTCCCTCTATGGAGCTAGACCCTTCAGCTCTGAAAATGACACAGTTGGACTCAGGAAAGCTGGATGGTCACAGCGGATCCCCAGGTCACAGAGTCAGTGACAAGTAGCAAAAGCCACACAGAAGATGTCAACCCTGATATCCCAGGATTTCTTCCATCACCGTGGAAACTCCCACCACAAGAGGCAGGGAGAACCCAGGGCCAGAGGCATCCCCCAAATCCCAAGAGGCCTGAAGTAAGAAAACATTTAGGAGGGAAGAAGGTTGTTCTTTATTGGACATTTTGGTTCTAAGCCATGGATTTTCTCCAACACTTTCAGCTTTGTAGTTACACAAAACAAGTTTCCTGGAGCTTTTTTTGGTTTTGTTTTGTTTTTTGACATGCCTACAATTTGTTTTTTTCCCCACTTTATTAAAAAAAATGTATTAATTTTTATTTTTGACAACCAACTCCATTTATTTATTTACGTGTGGTTTTATGTATGTATGTATTTAGTTTGCCTTTTGCAAAACTTTCCTAAAACTTTAAATAATACAGGACATCTCTTTTTCTCCAACACACACACACAAAAACCTGAAAGAGGCAAAAAAAAAAAGTCTCTCCATTGAAATGTAGGCAGTGACAAGAGACCCCACAGTCAAGTCCGGAATTCAGAGTTGGGTAGTGGGTAGGTGGGTGCTAAAGCCCGTCTGCTGATTGGCCTCCCTGGTACCACTCCAAGTCCTTCAGGGATAGAGAGCTGCCCCAAACCTACTGCCATCAAATCTATTCAGACTCAGTAATTTAAGGATATAGTTTCCGAGACTATAATCTTTGAAAAAAAAATTTTTTTTTAAGTTTTTATTGTAAATTGAGTGATAGTTTACATGGGAGAACATCGATTTTATACTCATAGTTTCATTGTAATGATTACAATTTCCTCCGTGCATCATCATTCAACAGTATTTGCTTCTATTCCCCCTGTTTTTTGGTTATTTTGGGATGTACATACAAACACTTAGGAATATATAATCAATTAAACAACTAAAGGGCACATTCTGCAAACCTACTTCCTGGCAGCCAGCACCCAGCCTTTCTCTTTCCATGAGTCTAGAGTCCTCACCTGCTCTCTTTCTCTCCATGTCCTCATATCCACCTCCATCTCTGGTGTCACTGTTTCTCTGGATGTTGTTGTTGTTGTTAAGTGCCATCAAGTCGGTTCCAACCCATAGCGACCCTGAACAGCATTTTCGAGGCTGTCAGTCTTTACGGGAGCAGAAAGCCTAATCTTTCTCCCGCGGAGCAGGTGGTAGTTTCGAACTGCTGACCTTGCGATTCACAGCCCGATTCGTAACCACTACGCTACCAGAGCTCCTTTCTCTGGATAGCATCCCACATTCTGTTTGTGCTCTTATCCCTTGATGATCCTAGGTCCTCTGTTTCTGGATTGTAAGATTAACTACTCCCCAGTTTTGGTTCAAAACTTCTACCTTTACAGTTGTGACAGTAGCAATTAGTCATGATAACAATTATGCACTATTGAATCATAAGAATCTTATCCCCATCTCCTTTCACCAGACCCGTCTAGACAAGATGAAAACTATTTGGTGGGGATTTTACCTGCCCCAAACACACTCTGAAAGTAAACTCCCTTTTGAAAACTTATAAGCCAGTCACTTGGTGCCTTTATAGCCCTCCCTGAGACTATAAATCTTTATGGAAGAAGATAACCTGGTCTTTCTTCCATGCATGGCTGGTGGGTTTGAACCACTGGCCTTGTGGTTAGCAGCCCAACACCTAACCCACAGATCCTTGGGTTTACCTAAACAGCTCAACTAATCAACATGCAGAACAGGATTGCATTCTGCAATCCTTTCAGGGAATCACAAACCAAGACACCAAACAAGAGCTTTTAGGAGCCCGCTTTCACATCTGCTCCCAGTCAGTAATGCTTTCACATGAAGAGTCTGTTGGTTTAGCTTTCGTGGGAGGATGCCTCCGTGAAGTTGGGCAGGGGGACGCTGTGGGGTTTGCAAACACAAATTATAAGTTGTGTGCACATCACACTCACACTCTTTCTTTCATTGCACTCCCCACTCCTCCCTCCCACCTACACCTCACCCCCACAGGCCTCAGTTTCCTAATCTGTAGAATTGTTCTTAGGGCAATTAATTGTGTGTGGTCACAATGAAGCTTGTCAAAGGTCTCATTGATTTATGAGGCTATATGTTGTTTTCACATGTGAATGTCGTTTACCTCCATGTGCCCCCTCGCCCCCCGCCCCAGAGGACAAAGAGAATTTGGACCTTGCTGGCTCCCTTCATCCCTTCTTTTTCTCCTCCTCCACTCAGAAGACTTGCTATTTGCCATCTGGGTTGGGGATTTGCCATCTGCAGATTTAGGGTAGAGGGCTGGAAGTGACAAGGGCAGGATTCCTACAGGCTGGGTAAGTTCCAGGGAGCCCCTTTGTTGTGGGAAAATACAGAGAATGGGGTGAAAAGGAGACAAAAAGGCAGCCAGAATGACTCAGTTCAGGTCCATAATCTATGTAGTACCAGGAAAGAGGAGGATGCCCAAGAGAAAACAGACCAGTGTGATGAGGTAAGTGAGGGTTAGGATGAGGGATGGGTTGCAGAGCATCTGATAGAGTGGAGAGAACCCAAGATGGGAAAGGACGAGGATTACAGTTCTAAAACACATCTCCTAAAATCGGTCTTCCAAAGATGCTGGTGAAAATGCAAGTTCCTTTTCATGATTGGTTGCTGGACCACAGCTTCCTGGTATGCCACTTCCAGCTGCATCTAGGATGCATGGTCCCCCACAGATACCCAGGTTACATCTCTGTCTTCTGTCTGATTTCTCATTTGTTCATCAACCATGTAACTGAGTAACCCAAGATATGGCGGCTACAAAACCAAAAACCTGTTGCCATCAAGTTGATTCAGACTCATGGCATCCCCATATATTTCAGAGTAGAACTGCATTCCATAGCATTTAAACACATTTTTTTTTTAATTGTGGTGTAAAGATACACAATATAGCATTTGTCAATTCAACAGTCTCCACATGCACAATTCAATGACGTGGATTATACTATTTCTGTTGTACAACTCTATTGCTCAGAAAAACAAGAATTTGATAATTGTTACCTTTTGGAAGTAGATTGCCAGACTTTTCTTCCAAGGTACCTCTGGGTAGATTCAACCACCAACCTTTTGGTTAGTAGCCAAGAGCTGAACCATTTATGGCACCCAGGGACTCCTTGTAGTATAAGGTGGGATCTACAGAGACATGGAAGACACATGCCCAGGGAGAGGTGGATGGCCAGAGAAGTCATCCACACAGTGTGTGTGGACATCATGCCAGGGGAAGCACAAAGAGACTGTGAGTGCACAGAGGACAAGAAAAAGTGTCCCAGAAGAGATTCCCAGCAAGCTGAGTACAGAGGACCAGATTATATCACCAGCTGGCAAAGGAGAGTGGGTGAGGGGATGTGTAGGCATTCTTGGCTGAGGGTACAGTATGTGCAAATGCCCAGGGGTGAGAAAATGTGTGGTCAGTTTATAAAGACTCTAAGCTTCAAGTCCTATGCAAGGAGAGATGAGAATTTAGATTCCCTGTTGAAGTCAAGGGAGTTGATGAAGGATTTTAAGACCAAGGATGGGGAAATAGTGAGATTTTGAGTTAGAAAATTAGATTTGACCGCTGGAGTATGAGAAGCAATGAGGGGATGCACACATGTGGAGTTCCACTCCTGAGATACCTCCGCCTCAGTCAGACATGGGGATGTGTGTGTGCCAGGTCCAAGGAGGGGCACGGAGCAAGGACCCCTTCCACAGACAGGATCCTTCCTCACCTCTTCCCTGAGGCTCTGGACAGGCAGAGACGATCCGATCCTAGGGGCGTCATAGACTGCGGGAGGCTGAGCAGAGACTGCAGCTGGAGAGAAGCAGCTGGAAAGAAATCAATTTGTTCTTTGCTCCAGGGAGACATAAACCAATTAGAGCAGACCCAACAGGGACCCTTGGCGTCAGAGAGCTGAACCTGTGAAAGCAAACGCTGGGCATGAGACTGCCTGGGGTTCAGTGCCCTTCCTCCTCAATCTCCACTTGGGACCACGTCTTGATCTTCCTCAGTGCCCCCATCTGTCCCAGGCATACTCTACCACATCAGGAAGAATCCCAGTAGTGGGGATTCTTCCTGCGGAAGCACACAGAAAGATTTGGGGCCACATGCTTACATCACAGGGCCCATGAGCGTTAACTAAGACGGCTCACAGCTGTGTGATATCCCCTTGGCATACCCCTCCTGCAGCCACTGTGGACTGTGTTCATCTCCCAAAGAAGACATGGAAGAGCCTACTCCCCTCTGCTGCAGGTAAAATTGTGTCTGCCCCCCTGGGGGAAAAAAAAAAAAAAAAAGACATGTTGAAGTTCTTCCCCTGTTTCTGTAAACCTGATCTTGTTTGGGGAAGTGAGTGATGTGTTCAGTTACTATCCATGGAGTCCTTTGGATGGTAGACATGGTTGGCACATCCAACATTACATGAAGGGATCGGAGTTTCAGTCCATGTAGAGGTAGCTCAGAAGAAAGACTTGGAGATCTCCTTCTAGAAAATCAGATATGGAAACCCTATGTATGGAGCACAGTTCTACTCTGACACTCACGGAGTCGCCATGGACTAAATAAATGGTAAGTGTAAAAACAAACAAACCAAGAAACATTCAAAGGTTCTCTTCTGAAGGGCATCTTATTAAAGGAGAGAGTCATACACGGGGGGAGAAGCCATGTAAGGATTCCTCTAGAACCCAAGGATCATGAGAAAGAAACACTTGGGCTTCAGGAGAATACAGTCTGGAGCCATCCTGAGTGGGGACTCCCAGTCTCCAGAACCATGAAGCAACACATTTCTGTTCTTAGGAGCTGCTGATTTGTGGTATTTGTTCTGGCAGCCTGGCTCTGAGACATCCTCTTCCCCAGACCTGACTAAGGGTGGGACCATGGTGCCCCTGGGTCCCTTTGTCCTCCCTCAGCCCCTCTGTCACCCCCACACCTGCCACCAGCTGTGTCCAGCTCTTCTGGCTCCTGGGGCCACCAGGGTGTGTGTGACCTTTGCTCGTTCCCTGAGGCTGGGGGGCCCTGTTTTCCAGGAAAATGTGTGTCACGTGTGCAGGCTGAGACAGGTCTGGGCTGTGCTTGGAACCCTGACTTCTGGAATGGGCCTTCCAAGGAATGTGGCTGGTGTGTGAGGATTGGGAGTGGGTGGCTTGGGAGAGCTTCCTTTGCTTCGGCTAGGTACCTGGCCAGGTAGGCCATGTCACTCTGGGTCACTGCCATTGTCCCCATGTACCCCACAGGTGGGCACCATCACTTCTTCCTGGTCCCTGAAGCCCTCGTACTTATTGTGAACCACACAGCCATTCCGTTAGCCTTGCCCTGGGTTCCAGAGTGCTGAGAGGTGCTGTTGGAGCTGTTCTGTTGCTGCTAGCTGCCCCATTGCCCACTCCCTAAGTGCCTACTACTGGCCAGTGCCCAGGTCTCGGCTTTCCCACTAAGGGAAGGGAGAATTTTCCAGCAAGTGACAACAGAACCCATGAGTGGTCTGGGCTGAGTGCCACAGGTTAACCAAGGAGGCCTTCCTGGAGGAAGTGATACTTGGACTGGCATTGAAGGACAGTAGGGGTGTGCCTGGCTGGGGTGATGAGCTGCAGGAGAAGAAAATTCAGACAAAGCAGAGAGAGGAGCAGCTTGGCGCATGCTGGTCTGGGGCTGATGACAGGGATGGGGGGTCAGAAGGACCTCACCTGGGAAAGTGGAGCTCACTGTGAGGGTCACAGTGCTGGGGGTGGAATGGTGACACCCACTAGAGAACTGGGTGGAGAGTGACAGGGTCAGCTTCATGTCTTACCAAACCTGGAGACCGGGAAAGAGAGTTCAGAGGAGTAGAGGGACTGGGGACTCTGGCATCCCCTGCCCACACACACAGAAAGAGGAGCCTGGGAGCAAGTATCCTGAGAGACAGGAGGCCCAAGACCCCTGCACAGCTCTCAGGACTGTCTATGGGCAGCTTTGGTCTAATCGGAGCCCTCCTTGAGGCATTGAGGGGCCCAGAAAGGACTGGGAACCCCTGAGGAGCTGAGCCTCACCCTGGTCTGTGCTTGGTGGGCACAGCCCCTTTACAGCGAGGTCCTCCTGAGCGGTGAGCCCAGGGCAGGACTCCAGCCCTGCAAACTCCCTGGCTCCAGAGAGTAGCCACAGACCTAAGGACACAAACAACGTGGCCTTGTCCTGCTGATTCAGGAAGACCTTTTCATCTTGTGTGGCACACTTTCTAGTTATCTCTGATGTCCTAGGAGGGGACCGGGAAAGGGGTACCACTCAGACAAAAATGCAGACAGGTATACCTGGGCATACACATACACATAGACACATACATAGACGTACAGGTATCCCCATCTGGAGTGCAGACAACATACCCTCACATGTGTGCAGAAAGTCATGACAAAAGATACCCAGCCTGTTGCTTCTAGACCATCTCTCCTGTCCTTCAACAATCTGGGTGTGTGTGTGTGTTGGGGAGGGGATGTGGAAGGTGGAAGAGATAAGAATGGGGTCAGATTTCTCACCCTTCAGATTTGTAAGTTAGCCCTGGAGTCTTTTTGTGTACCTACGATGGGTACGCAGGGAAACAAGCAAACACAACAGCAAAAGAGGAGCCACAACTTGTTTCTAGACAGTTGTTGGGGAGAGCCACATGCAAAAAATTGCTGCCAAGTTCCCACTTGTGTGAAAACAGCCTGAGTGGGGAAGGAAGTCAGGGGAGAACCAGGACAAGGGCGATATCTCTAGTCTGACACATTTTGCCACTTCTCTGGACATCCCCAGGGCCAGGTACAGGTTGCAGATTGGCCTCGAGATACAACCATGAAAGATCTCCCAGGGACCCTTCCTTTGTGTGGCCTCAGGGTGGACATTGAGGTATAACATGGTATCAGAGCTGGACCTGGGCATCCATCCTCAAGGCTGGATTCAGAAAAATCTTTAGAAGCAAGATCCAGGAGCTCAGACTGTAGAGGGAGAGGAGAGTCCGGTAAGTTCATCCACAACACCTCCTGCCTCATGCTGTTGAATAACGTCAGAAAAACACAACCTCCTGTTGCGGAGAGCAGCATCCTTCAAATGAAAGAAACTGGGAGCTCTAAAAATATAGCTGAAAACCCCTGGGGGTCTATGAAACCCCATTAGAGAAAAACACTAACAGCAAAGTCTTATTCTCAGAAAATATCTCTTTAGTGAGACTTCACGAAGAAAGGATTCAGCATATATGTGTAACCAAATATAAGTCCCTTGTGGCCCAGACTTAGCCTGGTGCTGTCATCACTGAAACAGAAACACAGTCAGACAGACAGAAAGACTACCTGTGTCCCTAAGGGAATCTAGAAACGTCCATTCACAACCCACCTGGATCTTTCTAAACCCTGGTCTTCTTATTCCAATTCTGTCACCTTTTTTCAGCTGCTCAAGGGTCTCTAACCCTAACCCTAACCCTAACCCTAATCCTAACCCTAACCCTAACCCTGCATGCTGATGCCCATGCAGATGTGGGCAACCTTTCAAACACTCAAGCATACTCACAGGAACACACCAAAGCACACACTCGTGCATGGATGCACACACTCACACACAAGGGCATATGCACACGTGCACATATTTGCACATACAAAGCACCCACATATACATGTGCTCATGTGTGCATACATATATAAGTCACATTGTGCAGGCATGAGCACACAAAGATGGAAAACAGTCTCAGACTGTTAAGCTCTCCTGGACAGCATCTTTCAATTCTTTTTGAAGCCCCAGTGCCCATGCCTTTTTCTTCTACTTGCTCTTGTCTTCTTTCTCTCTTTCTCTCCCAGTAAGCAGCCCCAGGGCTTCAGCCCCCATCTACCCCACTGTCCATACCACTCTAGGAGGATGGATGGTCCCCTGGCTTCCTGTAGAGAGACACAGGGAGCCCTTCTTTCACTGTGATTCGTTTAACAAATCCATGAACTTCAGACAATTGAATGGCCACTTCAATGCAAGGGGCCTGCAGGTCACCTGTTACTGTTTGGATATCAGAACCATGCCTTTCCCCTGAGGATTCAAAGATCTCCATGAATACACGTGAGGTCTCCAGAATGTTGAGGACCACAGCCAGGGAGCCCTGCAGTGCCCAGTGCAGCCTGCAGCCTGTGGATGCAGTCCCACCTGCCCCTCCTCTCTGCAGCTTGGCACCAGCGGGTGCTCAGTAAAGGCTCCAGTGTCCCTCAGTGTCCAGCTAACTTTCTAGGCATAGGGCTGCTCAAAGCTTGCTGACCCCTGAAGGCACTGCGTCCTGGAAATTCACCCTCTGCTTCCAGCAAGGGTGTTAGGAGAAGAAGTCCAGTAAGATCTGTCCTGCATTTGTTGCCAAGGTGCTATTGGGGACATTTTCCACTTTTTGCTTTAGGAGCACTTGGATGAAGCCTGCTGAGTAAAGCATCTTAAAGATCCAAAGGTGGAAAACAGCTTAGCTCTTTCCAGAGCATTAAGTGACAGTATCTTTTATGGACAAATATATAAGGACTCTCTTTGCTTTGCCAATGGGACAGTTGTCTTCAGGCACGGAAGGGCCCCATCTGTCTTCCCCAGGGCCTCACACTTTCCCTGTGAGTCTGATGTGAAGAGAGCTAAGAAGCCTTGCTTTATAGGACAGTGAAGGCGATTAAGCTGGCCCTCTTTTCCTTTTCACTATTGCAGCCAGGAAGCTCGGAGCCAAATTCATGATTTCAAACAAAGCTCTTATGTCTGTCCTTTTGACTGGCATACTTGCATTTTATTTTTGTTGATATTGTTGTTCTCAGTTATATTTTATCTGGCCTGCATATTTCTGTGTGTTTACATGTCCCTTGTTTTTGCTATTCCTTTCATGAGATAGAGGTAATCAATCCTTCATGAATGGTTAGAAACACTGACTGTCACCCTCAGAAATGGATGTGGCCCACCAGTCCTGGATGTTGACTCTCCTGCTAGTAACTTCTTCAAGTTCCTCCTCCATATGGTTCATGGAGTTGGGGTCTTGGAGAATCAACAGCCTCCTAAGGAGGGTATATGGAGTCACTTTCTAATGAAATGTCTTAGGCTTGTAGAATTTCAGAGTTCAAGAGACGTCTAGCCCTGATCCTTCCTTCATTGTGACCCTGAAGTTCAGGTCCCATGACATGACTGTGACCCAGCCTGCTAGAAAGTGGCTGTCCCATACAAGACACACCCCAGCTAACCCATCCCTGGCTTCCGAGCAGGTCTTCTGCCTCTTGGGTGGAAGCTTGCACACAAACATGAGATGAATTTATTTTTATTGACTGAGTGTCAGCTGCCTTGGCTAGAGGGTTTGGGACCAAGACGAGAACTGAAGACAACAGCATGCTTTTACCCACCAAATCTTTCAGCAATGTGGAAAACACTGCCCCACAGCCAGCCCACCAGGCTCACCACAGGGCCTGTAAGAGCCACTGCCAGGGCCGCCGGGGAGCGGAAATCCACAGGTCCAGAGAGGCACCATGCTGTTTATGCTGCAAGGAAAGGCGATTTCCAGGCAATGCTTTGCGGTGGCCCCTTTGGCCTCATCCCTCATGTGCTTAAGGCAGGATTCAGGCTTCGTGGCACAGTCAGGCTCCTGCATGCTGGTGCCCATGCAGATGTGGGCAACCTTTCAAACACTCACACATACTCACAGAGACACACTAAAGCACACACTTGTGCATGGATGCACACATTCACACACAAGGGCATATGCACATATTTGCACATACAAAGCACCCACATATACTTGTGCTCATGTATGCCTACATACATAAGTCACATTGTGCAGGCATGAGCACACAAAGATGGAAAACATGCTCATACATACATGGATGTTCACACTTTCCTAAGCACACTCAAAAGCATATATTTACATGCATTGCATTTAGAAATGCACACACACACACATGAAGCACAAGGGTGCTGCCCAAAGGTGCCACCAGCTCTGCCTGTCCCACCTCTGACAATGCTCTCTTGGACGGGTTCGTGCTAGGTTCTGCATACTGTTCTGAGCCCATGAAAAGCAGTTTCCCAGCCTGGTTGTTGGGGTTTGGTAAAAGCTGTGCCTCACTGTCAAAAACTGCTGGCAGCTGGAGAGCAGAACTTGAAAAGCCCAAGAGGACCATGGTGCCTTTCAGAACTGTGGCAAAAGTATCCTCCGGGGCTTTTTGCAGTCCTGCCTCAGGGATCCCCCAATTCCTCGAGGCTAGGCAGACTCACCCCAAGGAGCTGCTTAGGAAGAATGCCTGGCAGCATTTCCTGGGAGAAGGTTCCAGGCCTTCCCTGTCATTCTATCTGTCCCTTCTGTGCAAAGCCACAGGGCTTACCCCTCTCTGAGCCCACCCAGATGGGGACCAAGATGAATGTGGCCAAAAAGCAGAGAGTCCTGGGGAGGCCCAGCCAGGGGAAGATGGGGAACCGTGGCAACTTGTAGAGGGGCAGCTTGAAAGCAAACACCTATCTGGGTCATTCGCTAAACACTCAGGGCCTTTGGGGAGGGTGGGGCAGGGAGGCCTCTAAAGCAGATGGCACAAGGGTTCCCTGAGATCTTGACTCCTCTTTTTCAGGAGGTTAAAAGGCGGTCCCCACAGATGTCTGTCTTTGGCTCAATGAGTGTTTCCCCGGTGATGGGCAACAAGACCCCACTTTACAGAGGAGGCAGAGCTGAGCCCACTCTGCTGCCCAGTCAGGGTCAGCACCAGCCAGCATCCTCCATCCCATCAGCCATGCCCTCCCAAGAAGGCCCGTCCAGGTACACTGTCCCTGCAGGACTGCTCCTGATGGCCTGTGGGCTCCACACCAAGGAATGTCCCCAGAGCAGCTGAGGGGCACAGGGAGGAGTGGCCTGGGACATGGTTCCTTCCATGAAGATAGCTTGGGGCCTGCAGTAACTGGTCAGGTGACTTAAGAGGGAATGATTGCTCTCAGGTCTGACAGTGAGTGTTGGAAAGGTAAATGTAAATGTTTGGTAACAAAAGGAGGGGAGTGGTTGATTTTGCAGTCCACCAGCGAGCAGAGTTCCCTGGAACCATCAAGAGAGAAAAGCAAAGTACAAAACCCTGACCAGGGAGACAGTGGCACTAGGGATAGAGGCAGAGATGATGACGTAGACAGAAGGAGTAGCTGGGGACTCTGGTCTCAGGGAGGGAGAGGGGCTGTGTGCTGGTGACCAGGGGGGCGTATCCTTTGAGTATTTGATGATGCATGCAGGGGATTGTGATGATTGCAGTGAAACAAAATACGACAGGATGAATGTAAAGATAATGTTCACCCACGTAAACTAACACATAATTCACAATAAAAACTTTAAAAAAACTACAACAAAAGAGTGAATGTAGCTCCATAGACTGTGTGAGGCGGGCCTCTCTGCTGAGGTCCCAGTTAGCCTGCTTGGGATGAGAGAGCTCAGACGACCTACCCACAACGTGACCAACAGGCAGGAAACCAGCAGGCAGTTACCAGTTGTCTAAGAGTCTGACTTTGGGGAGATAAGGACCCCCTTTCCCTGGGGAGCAGTGGGCCCTTCTCTGGGGACTCAGCAGCCGGGCGGCCACCCATGAGCTCAGCACACCTGGTTTGAAGAAAGGCTTGTTGGGGGAGAAATGAAGCAGGTGGAAGCCCAGGGCTGCAGGCTGCCTTCCCTGCTCCCAGCATCAAATGGAGACAAGGTGGTGAAGAATCAGCATCGTTTTGTTTGGCTAAACGGACTGTCTGTGGATGCAAGGGAGACAGACACTCTAGGAGATGAAGTGACGTAATGGTCCAAACAATGGACTTAGACAGGCCACCTGAGTCAGAGCCCACCCAAAGGTAACTACAAACAGGATGTACAAGCAAGGTCCCCACCCTTCCCACCTCAACATTCTATGGGGAAGGAAGATACTACTGACCTGTCTCTGGACTGAGTTTTGCCATTTGTCAAATGTGTGTGTGTGTGTGTGTGTGTGTGTGTGTAAGAGAGGTTGAGGACAGGGAGGAGAAGGAAGCCTAGAGGTGGGAAGGGGCAGGTGATGGCATAACAGTTGGAAAGACCACCTCATGTGCGCTGACCACTCCAGCCAGGTGTGAAGGGCTTTCTCAGGTGCCACGAGGTGAGGGTATTTAGTGCAAATGAGAACAAAGTTCAGGCTGGTCAGGAGTGGGCCATGGGTGGTGCTGGCACAGGGAGGACTGTCAAGAATAGGGGCTTCTGCCAGGAGGGTCCAGGACCAGGGAGGGGGAAGCTGGGAGGAAGGGGCTTCCTAAGAAGGTAAGGCCTGGAAGAGGGCCCTGACAGGGGATTTGCCTCTTGCTCAAGCAGAGGATCTGGACCGGGAAGGGAGAAAACAATCGAAAAGCTCAGACTTGACTTCTCCAGAGGCTCTCTACAACCCACCTGGTGCCTGTGAATAACGTGACTTACATGTGTGTGTGCATGCGAAATGTGGGATCATGTGTGTGTGAGAATGTGGGCATGTGTTTTCTCTGTGTGTCAATGTACACACACATGTGAGAGTATCTCTGTATGGGAATATGTGCTTCTGCTTGTGGATATGTGTGTGTGAGGGTGGGTCACATGTGTGTGGTGTGTGTGTGAAGGTGGGTTGCATGTGTCTGTGAGTATATGCTTAGGTGCGTAAGTGTGTGGTGTGTGTGGGGTTGTGTAGAGGGAGAGAGTAATGATGGGCACTAGAGAAACAATAGTGACCTGGGACAGGCTTGTCCCCCAACACTCTTGGGCAGCAGAGCAGGGGTGGGGGTGTCAAACCATGAAGTCACCCACACTGGCCAAGCCTGTTCCCCCCAGCCCCCCAATAGCAGTCAGGCTGGGAGCCTCCTGGTGGATCCCTGCCAGGTCTCCTGGCTCGCACTGCCCCCCAGTGGCCATCCTCAGCACCCAAGGGCCTGGGGCTGGACTGGACAGATTACTGGCAGACAAGACCCCGGAGTGGCCAAGTCACCAGCCCCACTCTAAGTTGGGGTCTCTCCAGGCCCCTGGGGAGAAATGGCCGACTTTCTGCTCAAGACCACCAGCCCCTCCAAGATGGTGTCCACCGCATTCTAGGTGGACCATTTCAGCCAGCTTTCTGGAAAGAGGTGATGCCCCATTGGTTGTCCCTACTGTCAGAGGTCAAGGGGAGGTGGCCTTGTCCCCCAGACACACCCAAAGAGACACTTGTGTCTCCCCCAGCTCATGGTGGACTCCCAGACCTAGGCACTGCCTCTGGTCACCATAAATGGACTCCTCATAACCCAGCCATGTGGAGACTTTGGACAGCAAGGGCTGACCACAAGGAGCTGGGTACCCCTGAAAATACACCCACAGGGGAACCATCAAGGTCTCTCCAGGAAACAGCTGGACTTCTAGTCCTCCGATGGCAATGGGAAGGGACACCAGAAAGGGAGACCACTCAAACCTTTCCCATGCGGAGAAGGAGCCCCCAAAGTTGATGGGGAACCGAAGCCCAGAGGAGGCAGGCCAGGCCCCCACCCAGCACAGTGCTTCCTCAGGATCTGCTATTTCAAGAGCGAACTCCTGGGCATGGAAGTACTGGGAATAACATGAAGAGTCTGCTCCCAAGTCCAGAAAGGTTCTGGAGGACCCTATCCCAAGTCCACAGGAGATGGGAAAGGCTTCCACCCAATTGAAGAACAGAGAGGACAAATCTCAGCTGGCCTGGTTGGGACTGGGCATTAGAGAGCTCCTGGGTGTGGGGGAATGGAAAGACCATCACACCTCTTGGGTGTGAGGGAGATGGAGAGAGTGAGGGGCATCTGGCAACCCGGAGACCAGGGCCAACAGAGACTGCCAAAGGCCAGAGTGCACATTCTTTAGCTCTTTGTTGCAACTCTAGTGTACTGCATGCTGTCAAAGCAATATCAGCAAATGGGTGTGTGCCAATAAAACTTTATTTAAGACCACAGGGACAGGCAGTGACCTAGAATGAAGAGGACAGATGAGGCACCTTCAGGGAGGTAGAGAAGAAGATGCTGAGCACTGCAGGGATCCACGTGAGTGGACTGGACCACGTCCCTGTCCCCACTTCACAGTGAGGTTTACCAAGCATTTGGTGGAGGCATGAGTGGAGGTGCAGGTACAGCTTGTTGGCTAAAGGGCAGGACAAGGACTTGCTTGACTCTCACCTCCCAGAACTCATCTCCAGATTCTGGGACAGGTCCACCTCTGAAGGTCTTCTGAGAGCCCACCACATAGGACTCACCCCAGCTCCATAAGGATGGGCATTTTCTGACCTTCCTCCTTGATAGAGCAGGAAGGGTCCGGGTGAGATGGAATCTATGTGGTGAACTCACTGGCCTGGAGGCCTGATGCAGTGAAGCCTCCAATGTTCCTTTGCCCAGGATTGTGTCAGCAGGCAGCTGCCAAGCCCAGCTGCCAGTTATCTTAACAGGCAAGAAGATAAGAGGCACATTACTGAAAACCTAGTGGGCGTCATTTTAACATTGGACAGAGGAAGTAGAAAGTAGGTCCCCTGGGGTGAAGCTTTGATCTCAGACAGGAAAAAAAAAAAAAAGAATGGATCAGATCCTATTAAGAACCAGAGGAGAGGCATTTAGGTGCCTGGGTTAGAGGGACAAGAAAGGCAACCATACCTGGAGTGGGACGGGGAGCCCAGGAAGGAAAACAAAGGCAGGATGCTTTCTGGGTGTGGCCTAAGCAATCTTGGGTGCATCTTGCCCCCTAAATTTTGGTGAATTGACAAGAGAGATTGGTGTTATTGGAAGAATGTGCTCACAGCATCGTGTAAGTGCTGAGATCTTGGCAAATCTTGTCACTATGCGGTGGACTGGAACACAGTGGATGCATGAATATTGAAACCAGCTCTGGTGTTGCAGATAGGGACCTGTCCCATCCCCAACTATGGCCCTAGTTGGTCAGAGAAGTCCAGGGGCTACATAGAAGCGAGGTCACTGCTTACGACTAAGTGGGCAGCATGAAGAATCCCATGTGAAGGTTAGCAGAGAGATCCCCCTGAAGGTCACAGGGCCCCTACACGGATAATGAAGTAATCCTATCTTTATCTGACTGCCCCACACCCACTTTACCATTATTAATTAATAGTTTTTACGGAAACAGTCTGTTTCCAAAACTCCTAAGTTAAGGAATTGCATTCTTCACTTCTTTTGGGGACCAAGTTCCTAAAAGGAGAAGATGCTACTTTAGTTCCCTAGGGCTGCTGTAAGAGAAACATCACAAGGGGTGATTTTGAAGAACAGAAACTTCTTTGTTTCACCTTTCTGGAGATTACAAATATGAACGAATTCATGGTGCTGGATCTAGGAAAGACTCTGTCAGCTCTGTTGTGGGTGGTCCTTATCTTCATTTCTGTAGCCTTAGTGTGCCTCAAAGGAGCTGTGGTAGCGTAGTGGTTACGAATCGGGCTGCGAATCGCAAGGTCAGCAGTTCAAAACTACCTGCTGCTCCATGGGAGAAAGATGAGGCTTTCTGCTCCCATAAAGATTTATAGCCTCGGAAACCCTGTTCAGGGTTGCTATGGGTCGGAACCGACTCGACGGCACTTAACAACAATAACAAGAAGTGTGCCTCAGGAGTCCTGGTGTGGTACGCTGGACTGCAAAGTCAGTTTGGACCTCAAGGTTGGCAGTTCAAGTTCACCAGCTGCTCCTCAGAAACCCTATACAGGGTCTCTATGGGTTGTAACTGACTTGAGTGCACTTAACAAGGACAACAAAAGTGTACCTCAGTTTCTTGGTGATCTTCAGTTCCTCATTGATTTGTGCTTGCTTGCCCCTGTGTCTAATCTACTCTTGTTATAGCTCAGAAGTGAAGAGGTTTAGGATCCACCTGTGTGGATAAAGACTCATTAGTATAACAAAACCCGTATTCCCCATTACAGCTGTAATGGCTAAGATTCCAATGCATATGTTGGAGGGACACAATGCAATCCATGAAGGTGCCTTTGCAGCAAAAGCCAAACTCAAGAGGAAGTATTCTGGGGTGAAAGGTGCTGATTAAGAGCAGAGCCTTGTTGGGGACCTTGGGCTGTGCCACCTGGTGACCTTGGGTTCCTGAGACAGCTCCCTGTGCCTCAAGTCTCAAGCCCACATTTCCCATTCTCCCTAGAGAGCTTGCTCTGAGCCTCTGTTTGCTCTCCTGTGAAGTGGGGCCATCTCAGCTCTGAACAGCAATATAGTAGGGGAGCCAGGTCACCATGAACAACTCATTTCTTCATCAGAGAGGGGAGACGCCCAGAGAGGTGCATTGACATAATGACTTATCCACATAATGGTAAACTTCCTTCTCCCCAATAACCCCTGAGCTGTGCGACACTGGAGCTGTGTTTGGTTCACATCTGTGTCCATGAAGATTGGTGTGGTTTCTGGTCCACCACAGGCATGCACTGAATGGAGGGAGAACTTCCTGTACCTCTTAACACAACGCGGATGCAGGTATCAAATGTTATAAAGAAACCCAACCAAGATGGACCATGCCATTTCTCCACCAAGGATGCTTGAGAAATCATTTCCACAGTTATTCACAATATGTATGTCTGCTGACCACTCAATAAAGTAACGGTAAACATTTTGACTGCTCCACATGGACTCATGGTTGGTGAGCACTCTTGGTTCTTGGCACACAGGAAGTTTGTAGGAATAAGTGAATGAATGACAAATGAGAGCTGACTTCACTTGTTACATGGGACAGACTGCCTAGGAGTGTGATCCTGTCCTGTGCATTTTTCTTTTAAAGTTATTATTGTGAATGGAGTGATAGGTTACATAAGAGAACATAGGTTTTATACTTATCGTTTCATTGCAATGATTACAACTCCCTCTGTGCATCATTATTCAACAGTATTTGTTTCTATTCCCTCTGTTGTTGTGTTGTTGTTGTTGTTGTTTTAAGTTTTTATTCTGAGGTTTATATGGAAGAATATCAATTTTACATTCAACATATTGTATTTCATTTCATTGCAATGATTACAATCCCCTCCATGCATCATCATATAACCAAAAGGTTCACCCCACAGACCTGCCCCCCAGCTGTCAGCACACAACTGTTCTCCCTCTCTGAGTTCAGTGTCCTCAGCTGCTCCAATTGTCCACATCATCATTTCTGTCTCCATGTCTGGCATCTCTGCCTCTCTGGGTAGGGTCCTGCTCTCCGCTCTTCTCACTTGATGGTCCCAGGGACCTTCACACCTGGGCTGCAAAATCAATCACTCCCCTCCTTTTGCCAAAAATATCTACCTTTATATTTCCAACCCTCACAGTCAGTCCTGATGGCAGTTATTCATTATTGCACCACAAGAGTCTTATCCCCATTTCCTTTCGCCAGCCTGGTCCCAACAATTGAAAATCATTCAGTGGAGATTCTGCCTTCCCCCACCCTGTCTGGAACTAGGCTCTCTCTTGAAAGCTTGTAAGCCAGTCACTTCTTGCCTTTATGTTGTTGTTGTTAAGTGCTGACAAGTCAATTCCAACCTATAGAGACCCTGTATAGGGTCTCCAAGGAGCAACTGGTGAGTTTCAACCGCCGACCTTACAGTTCAAACGGCTTTGCAGTCTGGTGCATT
>NW_006408543.1:9255098-9256300 GCF_000296735.1 Chrysochloris asiatica
TCTCTTTTTGAAAGTGTTGTAGTAAAATCTCCCACTATAATTGTAGATTTATCTATTTATTTCTTAAATTCTAGTAAAGTTTGCATCATATATCTTGGTGATTTTCATTGGGAGCGTAGATATTTATTACAATTATGTCATCTTGCTCAGTTGACCCTTTGATCATGAGATAGTGTCCTTTATCACTTATGCTGGTTTTTGTCTGAAAGTTTACTTTATCGGAGATTAGTATTGCCACTCTTGTTTGTTTATTGTTGCAGTTAGGTTGGTATATTTTTTTTCCATCCTTTAACTTTTAGTCTGTTTTTACCTTTGTGTGTCAGGAATTTCTCTTTCAGGCAGCATATTGAAGGGTTTTGCTTTCTTATCCATCTGCCACTCTCTGTCTCTTCACTGGTGCATTCAATCCATTGACACTCAATCTAATTACAGATAGGTATGAATTAATTGCTGTCATTATGTTAATTTTTTGGTAGTGCTGTTCATTCCTTTGTTCTGCATGCCTTCTTGTGCTGAGTATGTGCTTTTTGTGCTATTTCATGACTGTTTCTTCTTAGTTTTCATGTTTGCTTGTTCTGCCTGGAAGTTCATTTTCATGGTAAGTTGTCTCTATTAACTTTTCTCTCCATTTAAGACAATCTATTGTATCCTATAATCTACCGGGCCTCCTCACCCCCTGTATCTCTGTTTCTACATTTATCCCTTCTTTGACATTGATATTATTTTGATCTTTGGTTGAGCTTACAGCTCCTTTGAATTCGTTGTTGTAGTTTTGTTCGGTTCTGGACTCTCTGTTATCCGTCATCTGAGTTTCAAGTGGTGTTGCCACGCTGTCAATCTCTGGTAGTAGTCTGTTCTTGTTGGTTTTCAGTCCAAAGAACTCCCTTTAGGATGTCTTGGAAGTGCTGGATTGGATTTGACAAAATCTCTTAGCTTCTGTTTATCTTGGATTGTTTTGATTGCACCATCGTATTTGATTGACAGTTTTGTTGGATAGATGATTCTTAGTTGGCAGTTTTTTTTTCTTTTAGGGTTTTGTATATATCTCCCCATTGCCTTCTTGCCTGTACGGTTTCTGCTGAGAAGTCAGAGCTTAATCTGATTTGCTTTCCTTTAAGTGGCACTTCTCTTTTCCCTGACCACCCTTAGAATTCTCTCCTTGTCTTTGATTTTGGAGAGTTTGATTATTATATGTCTTGGTG
>NW_006408543.1:9256780-9273451 GCF_000296735.1 Chrysochloris asiatica
GAATTCCTTCTCAGGCAAATCCAAAACCTGCTCCTCCTCTTCTGGAAAGCCTTTGTCTGTCTCCAGGTCCTTTGTCTCAGTTACTCTTTTCTGGTTTGGGACATGTTTTGAGATCTTTTGTTGTGTTTTATTGGTCATTTCCTATAGTTACGTGAATTTTTAATGCTTAAATGGATGTGTGTTGCTGTGTTATTAAGCTTAATGGGCATCTTCTGGTGGCTATGATCAAGAGATAGGCTTTCTTTTTCCCAGGTAATGCTTAGCAGCTGTTATTGGCTCTTTTCTCGATGGTGCAATATTATGTGGTATGCTTGTAGCTTGACTATATGGTCATGATTGCTGTCTCTTCTTGGGTAACATAGGGAGAAAAAGCTCCCATCTCAAGGAAAAGTGTGTCATCAAAAGGACCCAAAACAGAAGCAATACAAAAGCAGAGACAAAACCCACCACTTTGAAACAAAAATAAAACTGTGGCTGACTGGCCAGTTGCCTTGCTACACAGGCAGTGTGTGCACTATAGAGGCTTCCAGCAGTGAGTGGGGGGTGTCCACTCACTCAGAACCCTCCTCTAGTCACCACCACAGAGGTATGTAGATAGATATTGATAAATTAATGGGGGAAAGATTGTCTACTATTTTTGTCTCTGAAGGTCCGTTAGATATCTGCATGTGCACAATGTAATTCTCAAGATAGTTGCATCCTTTTATGTTGGGGTTTTACAGATTGTTCATATGGTTTGTCTGTCAGGCCTGACAGATCTGTTTTTTTCTTGCTGCATATGCTGGAGTAAAGGGTCTTGCACAAGTTAATTTTAGGGCTGTGACCCAGAGGCTGACGTTATAAGCAGCTGCCAAAGAATTTGCATTTATGTCCAATAGGGCTCTTTCTCTCTGTGCCATGGGAAAAACTGTGGGTGCAATGCTGGACCCCTTCACTGGGGGGTGCGCACCCACCCGCCTGAAGGCATCTAGGCGCAACTGGGAAGAGGAGGAAAAATGTGTAGAATCCCCCTGCACCTCCTTTTGCAAATGTCACTGCACTGCTTTTAGTGCTGGTTCCCTGTGCCAGTCTGACTGTAGCCCTGTTCTCTGAGCTCTGCCCAGGTGGGGTGGCTGCAGAGGGAGTCCCGTGCCTAGAGCAATTCCTAAATCTCAGTATTTTCCTCTATACCATGATTTTTTCACTGGCATGTGTGGGAAACTAACACCCTGCACCCTATGCTAGATCCAGAGCTCTGGTGCTGTTCCATGAGAGCAGCTTCTCTGGGTTTTCAGTCCCTTCCCCATTGAGCCTAACCTACTTGACTCTGCCTCAGCAGCTGCCAGAACCAGAAATCCTCCCTCTGTTATTGTTGTTGTTGTTTTGGGGGTATGTACACAATTAGAGTCAGGAATGTATAATCATTTAAACAACCCAAGGGCACATTCTGAAAGTCTGCCTCCTGGCCGCCAACACACAGCCTTTCTCTTTCCATGAGTCTAGAGTCCTCAGCTGCTCTATCTCTCTATGTCCTCATCTCTGCCTTCATCTCTGGATAGGGTTGCTGCTGCTTCTCTGGATAGGGTCCCACATTCCACTCATGCTCCTCTCCCTTGATGGTCCTAGGGTCCTCTGTTTCTGGACTATAACATTAATGATTCCATCTTTTAGTTACAACACTTCTATCTTTACAGTGTGACAGTCACAATGAGTCATGATAGCAATCACTATTGAATCATAGGAATCTTATTCCCATCTCTTTTCACCAGACCCATCAAGACAAGATGAAAACTATTCAGTGGGGATTCTACCTTTCCATGCACACTGAAACTAAACTTCCTCTTGGAAACTTGTAAGCCAGTCACTTTGTGCCTTTATAGCCCTCACATTTTAGGTAGCCAGTGTCTAAGTTGCCCATCCTTAGTAACCCTGTGTACAGAGGGGATAGGATTGATCCTTGATGTGAAGACTCCTTCCTTCTTAGTTGGTATTTTGAGCTATTCCATCCATAAGTATAGGTCAAGTTCATCCAATTGTACCAATTTACACTTGTTTCCTTTATCAAAAAAAATTTTTTTTTAATCTTCCTCTAGTCGAATTCTGATCATCAAGCCATCAAATCTAGGTCAAATGGGTATGTCCTGTGCACTTTTGGAGAGCTGTATTCACTTCTCACTGACTTTCTACCCTCTGGAGCCCACACAGTGTTCAGTTAATGTTTGCTTAATGTAGACATATCTGTAGACACACGGACACATTCCTCTCATATAGATCAGGCCATTGATATAAGGATCCACAAGATGACACCATGCTATGACCCATGCAGAGTTTTAGTCCTGCACACCACGCTGTGGACTCTGGGTAACAACATGGTTACTGATCAGGACATTGGCAGCTGCAAGAGAAAGGCCCTGCCCTGTCCTCAAACCCTGTTCCCACAGACTCAAGGTCAGGTGATCCACTATACTCCTGCAGTGGAGTTTTCAGAACAGCCAGGGTGACAGTAATCAGTGTGTGGTCCTGCCCTCTTCTCAGAGACCTGGTTACCTTGAAACACACCTCTCTGAACTGTTGGGAAGATCGTTTTCCAAGGCAAGGGGAGCTTCTCTGTTCCTGGCTGGTGTGTGAGAGATCCACACAGGAAGCCGTGGTGGAAGGGGCACTAGGTTATGAAGGAGAAGTTATCCCTCCAGGCAGGGTTTTTGGTCTTCTCTGGAGATGACTTTGGCCCTGTCTTGGATTTGAGAAGGAGCTAAAGGTGAGTCTGCTGGGCCATTCACCAGGTGTCCCTGTGTTCCAGCATCACAGGGGTTAGGGTACACATACATAGACATTCTGCTTCTGGAATCTTCAGACTATACCCACACTGCAGATTCTCTTGCTGACACTCTCTTACTGAAAAAGGACCTACTGGTGTGTCACTGCAGGTTAATGCTTTGGACTTCAAAGTCAGTTTGAACCACAAGGTTGGCAGTTGAAGCTCAAAAGATTCTCCTCAAAAACCCTATATAGGGTTGCAATGAGTTGGAACCAACTTGAAAGAACTTAACAACAACTATCACACCAGGGACCCCTGGTGGAGAAGTAGATTATGAATTGGACTGCTAACCATAAGGTTGGTAGTTGTAACCCACTTGCTTCTTGAGAAAAAGATGTGGCAATCTGCTTCTGTAAAGATTTATAGCCTTGGAAACCCTATGGAGTGGTTCTGTGCTCTTCTATAGGGTTGCTATGGGTTGGAATTGACTTGATGGCAGTGAGCTTGGACCATCACATCAAAAGATCCTTTATACCCCACCCCCACCCTGCCCCATAATACTCTTTTTTACATACTGGGAAAGTGCTTTTCAAACACCTTTAGCTCCATGAATAAATTGATTGTGCATTCCAGTGTCCTAAAAGGACCAAATTCAAATTTATAAGACCCCTTGGATTTTTAAAGTAGGTTCTAAAACGTTTGTATTTTGCCCAAATGTCCTCAATAAGTAGTGAAGGGTTCTGTCAACTTGGGAGTCAGACAGACACAGTGGGCTCTGCAGTACCCACTTTCTTGGGAAAGTGATCTTACAGGTAGCTCTACAGTCAGCATGCAGTGAGCAATGGGCAGCCAAGATGAGGCTCTCCATTCAAGGTGCTGTGATTAAGTCAGATACTACTATTCCCTCTCATGTCAATTACCTGACTCTAAGAATTAGGAAGGACCTGGGAACCTAACCTGACTCCTCACATGGGGTCTCTGTGGTCAGCAGATAATACCTCCTAAAGATGTCCATGCTCTAACCCTTGGAATATGTGACTGGGCCTCCTGACAAGGTAAAGGGTCTTTGCAAAGGGGTGATTGAGGTGAAGAACCTGAAATGGGACCATTAGACCATGATCCAAGTAGCATCTAGTCCCATGAGTCCTTAAAAGCTGAGGCCATTTCCCAGTTGTGGTCAGAGGGAGCCATGAAGGTAGAAGAAGGGTCTGCAAGGTGCAATGGTGCTGACTTTGAAGATGAAAGAGGAGCCACAAACCAAGGCATGTTATCTCTCTAAAAGTTGGAAATGGCCAGACACAGAGTCTTCCCCAGAGCCTCCAGCAGGAACCAGACTTACTGACACTTTGAATTCAGCCCAGGCCATCATCCTTTTGACCTCCAGATTGCTAAAGGAATGCATTTGTGTTGGTTGAAAGAGCATTATACTATGACAGCAACGGAAACTCATTCAGCTTTCTAGATAACCAGTATATACTTCCACAGAGCTGGCTTCTTGGCAGATTTCCCAGTGAACTGTCCTCAGTTCTACCACAAGCTGCAGAGGTAATGGTTTTATCAGCTGTTCCTGCCATTCATCTATGGAAGTTCACAGCCCAAATGCTCTACGTATTACTGCCAGAAGCATGCTTGTTCATTTGCCCACAGGCTCAGTCATTCATAAAATCTTTTGAGCACACACTCTACACCAGGAAATCCATTGAAAACTCAAGCACAAAGTCTCTCCCCAGTGGGACTCCTTTCCCCAAGACTGAAACCAACCCCTACAAGCAACCAAGTGCTCCAGGAAACCTGGACAGCTGACTGGTAAAACGATGTGCTCTACCCACACAATGGAGTATTAAAAACCAGGTGCCATTCAGTTGGCTCTGATTCACGGTGACCATGTATGTGTCAGAATTACTCCATAAAGGCTTTTCAATGGCTGATTCTCCAGCAGAAGATAACTAGGAATTTCTTCTGAGGTCCCTCTGGGTGGACTCAATGCTCCAATCTTTCAGATAGCAGCCAAGGGCATTAACTAATGGAATATTAGTCTGTCATAAAAAGGAATCTAGTGCTGATACGTGCTACAGTGTGGGTAAACATGGGAAATCAGCTTCAGGCACAGAAAGAACACATCGATTCCTCTTACGTGAAGGATTCAGAATGGATGTACCTATAAAAACAGAAAATTGATTAGGTGGTTGCTAAGGTGAGGCTGGGGTAGGGAGGGTGGGAAGTGACTGCTTAATGGATATGAAGTTTCTATTTGGGATGACTACAACATTCTAGAACTACATACTGGTAACGTTTATATAATGTTATGAATGTACTTAACCTCACTGAGTTGTATGCTTCAAAAAAGTTAAAGTGACCATCTTTTGACCAGGGTTTTAAAATAACAATGAGACAACGTTCACCTTCTGGTTACATCATTTGGTTACTTAATTGTGTCCTAAATTCAAATGAGGGGTGTGTGTAGACTCGGCAGGGCAGACTCAGGGTTCCATGGAAGGTAGGTAGACCTGGATACCTAGCTGACTGTGCGGACACAGATGCGTGCTGAGCACCTCCTCTCCTCAGTGAGGGACTGAGGTAAGCTTCCATACCTCAGAGGATGAAGCATCAAGAGCAAGTGGGACTTCCCCACAAAGAGTTCCAGCCTCAAGACTGTCTTTAGGAATGTCGAAGCTTGCCTTCCCGCCTATGCCTTGACTGCCCATTTGTACATGGTTTCATTATTACACATGTTTATTGAATCCTTTTAATTCAACCTGCATGAAAACTGGCCTCTAAGGAAGAATTAGAAAGGAAGTTTGAACCACATACTGGACCTGTTACAGGTGTTGTAATTGGTGGTGGTTATGTGCTGTGGAGTTGGTTCCTACTCATAGCGAACCTGTACAGGGTTTCTGAGGTTGTAAATCTTTACAGGGACAGAAAGCCTCATCTTTCTCCCATGGAACTGCTAGTAGTTTCAAACTGCTGACCTTGAGAAGAGCAGCCCAATTCATAACCACTATGCTACCAGAGTTCCATTTTGTGATTAGTTATTATCAAGTCAGTTCTGACTCACCATGACTCCATATGTGCAGAATAGAACTGCTTCAGAAGGTTTTCAAGGTATAACGCTATGGAAGCAGATCAACAGGCTTGTCTTCTGAGGCACTTCTGGGTGGGCTGAAACCACCAACCTTCCCTCTAGTGCACAAACATGAACTATTGTGTCACCCAAGGTCTCCTGTAAAGAGGAGACTTCTGAGGGGCAGAGAAAAAGGGGGAGGGGAGGAGCCAGAAGAGAGCATCTGTGCATATCTGCATTGGTGCAGCCATGGAGGAAACAGGAAGAAGAATTTGGGAAGGATTCCATCAACACAGAACACCAGGCGACTTGGTTTTCCTTTAACCTTGAATCCCAAAGACGTTATTAAGACACCATCAAAACAATATCTATTTCACAATTCAGCCAGCAGTGGGCAAAGATGGGTATAAACAATTCCAGAATATTTATTAACTAATTTAAACATTGGTCTAGAATACAGACCAAAATGTGAAAATAAAGAAACAGAATCTGTGACCTGTGGTGCTGGTGGTGGTGGGGTCGGGGGTCTCTCAACCTACAGGTTATATGAAGTGTTCTTTTGTTGGAGCTGGGGCCTTGAATAGCTAGCAGGGCCCATCTCCAGCATAGTCCAGCTCAGAAAGGGCAGGGTGGTTTCATGCCTGCAGTCGCTGCACACACATCCACTGGGCTCCCCTGCCCAGAACATCCAAGTCAACCTGCTGCTTTAAATAAAGTCAGTGTGATTCCAGTTAGTATAAGTATGGTGGGATCAGTCGGGTACATAGAAGCAGATTACTCAGCAGGTGGCTTTGGGCTAAAGATAAATTGTGTCCTCATGTAACTTGGGAGAGTGGGATGTAGCGAGCTCCTAACGTGCAAAGCAAGATTGTTACTTCTTCCAGCTATCAAATCCAGGCTTCTGAGCCTGGCTCCTGGAAGTTCTGGATGCACCTTGGCTGGAGGTGCCGTTCTTGCTCCAACAATGCTCAAGGGTCCAGACCCATACAAGCCCCTGCCTACCCTCTGCCCACCTGCCACACACATCCAAGAGGGAAGGAGGGCAGAGGGTACCCCTGATTGCGATTGTCCAGTCCTCAGAGGCCACCTATTCCCAGTGCTGTATTTTGGCACTCAACCCATCTTCCTCATCTGAGTTACCCTCCCAAACTCTGACTTGGCAGGTCCTACTATCGAAAGGAACCTGCCCTCTTCATCTTTTCTCCATCTTCTTTCACCTCTTCTATGCTTGGCCATCACCCAGATGTAGACCTGTAGCTGTCTGTCGTCTCCTTTACTTTGTTATTGTTTTTAAAAATAATGATAAATTGTAAAAATAACACAGAGAGACCCTGGATACCATTCACCCACCTGTCCCCCAATGGTACTTTATCAGGACCAGGGAATGGACCTGGCTACAGACAGCCCTGCTGGTGCATAAGTGCTCAGCTGCTCACTGAAATGTTGGAGGTTCAAACCCACCAGCCACTCTTCAGGAGAAAGATATGGCAGCCTGCTTCAGTAAAGATTACAGCCTTGGTATCCCCATAGGGTTATTCTAATCTGTCCTAAAGGGTCACTATGAGGTTGTATCAACGCAACAGCAGTAGGAAAACCCCACAGCTGGGGTGGTCTTGGTTCAGTGACAGAATTCTAGCCTCCATGGGAGAAACCTGGATTTAGTTCTTGCTTAACACACTGTTTGTTTTAATTGCTGTAAGAAGATCCATCTATCTATGTATCTATCTATGTATCTATATCTATCTATCTATGTATCTATCTATGTATCTATCTATCTATCTGTCTATCTATCTGTCTATCTATCTATCTATGGAATTCTTGTGTGGTGCTGCAGAATAATGCACTGGAATGCAAGGTCAGTTTGAACTGCAAGGTTGGTGGTTCAATCTCAACAACCACTCCTAGGAAACCCTATACAGGGTTGCTATGAGTTGGAACTGACTTGATGGCACTAAACCACAACAACCAATCTATAGCATGTGGAGCACAGTGGCTCCATACAATAAGCACTGAACTGTGAACCACAAGGTCTGAAGTTTGAACCCACCAGCTGCTCTGTGGGAGAAACATTGGACTTTCTGCTACCACGAAGATTTTAAAAAGCATTGGCAACCCTACATAAGCTTGCTATGAGTTGGAACCGATTCAGCAGCACTTAATAACTCTATCTATCTATCTATCTATCTATCTATCTATCTATCTATCTATCTATCTATCTACATGGTGCAAGTTAATACACTGGACTGCAAGGTAGGTTTGAACCTCGAGATCGGAGGTTCAAGCTCACCAGCCACTCCTTGGAAACCCTATAGAGGTTCACTATGAACAGGAACTGATTCAATGACACTGAACAACAACACACACATACATACACACACATATATGTATATATATGACGTTGTTATATACCGTCGACTCAGTTCCGACCCATAGCAACCCTGTATAGGGTTTCCAGAGAGCACCTGGTGAGCTTGAACCATTGACCTTGGGGATAAAACTGACTTTACAGTCCAGCACATTTCCCCACAGCAGCACACCAGGACTATGTTTGTGTATGTATGTTGTTGTTAAGTGTCATTAGAAAGGTTTCTATGCAATAACGAGCCTGTAGAGGGTTTCCGAGGTTGCACATCTTTGCAAGAGCAGAAAACCTCATCTTTCTCCCGAAGATCTCCTGAGGATGGGCTTATGGTTCAAAGTCCAGAGCTAATGGTACAGCTCTACCTCACTCCCTGTATAGGTATGTATGTATGTACATATGTGTATATATGTATTATCTATGTATGTGTGCATGTATGTATGTGTGTGTGTGTATATATTTATGTCTCTATGTGTATATGTATGCATGTATAGACTTTTTGAGGTTGTAAATCATTGTTGGGGCAGAAAGCTACAGCTTTCTAATGAGGTGTGGCTGGTATAGCACTGTAGGATCAGCACTGAACTGTTAAGCCCAAGGTCGGTGGTTCAAACTCACCAGACTCCTTGGAAAACCTATACAGAACTCTATGAGCTGTAGCCAACTTGAAGACAGTTAACAACACCTATATAACCAACCAACCCCCCCCCAAAAAACAGCAAACAAACAAAACAAATCCACTGAAGCAGCATTGATTCCAATTCATAACGACCCTATATATGGTTTCTGAGACTGTAAATCATTATGGTATTAGAAAGCCTTATCTTTCTGCATTTGTTTATATGTATGGAAGACTCATCAACAGCTTGCAACATGCACATGGTATAAACTTGCTTGCTGAAAGCAACAAGGACTTAAAATACTTATTCAGGAAGATTGAACACTCCAGCCTTCAGGATGGATTGCACCTCAATGTTAAGAAAACAAAAATCCTCACAACTGGACTAATAAATAATATCATGATAAACAGAGAAAACACTAAAGTTGTTAGCAACTTCATTTTGCTTGGATCCATGATGAACACTCATGGAAACAGCAGTCAAGAAATCATATGACATGTTGCATTAGGCAAACTTGTTGACCAAGACCTCTTAAAGTGGTCAAGAGCTAAGATGTCAGTTTGAGGCCTAAGGTGCGCCTGACCCAAACCATGGTATTTTCAATCGCTTCTTATGCATGTAAAAGTTGGACAATGAATAAGGAAGACTATACAAGAATTGATGTATTTGAGTTATGGTGTTGGAGAAGAATATTAAAAGTATCATGGACTTCCAGAGGAACAAACAAACCTGTGTTGGAAGAAGTATAGCCAGAATGCTCTGTGGGAGTCAGGATGGTAGATTTCATCTGTCACACTTTGTACATGTTACCAGGAGGGACCAGTTCCGGAAAAAGGACATCATGCCTGATAAACTAGAGGGTCAACTAAAAAAGATGAAGACCCCTGGTGAGCTGGGTTGGCACAATGGCAGCAGCAATGGGCTGACACATAACAACAATTGTGAAGTTGGCACAGGAACCGGCAGTAGTGCTTCGTTCTATTGTGCAAAAGGTACTTGTGAGCCAGAACCTACTGGATGGCAGCTAACAATTGTAGATACATGCACAAAACAAAAAAATATTTTCCATTTAGCATTTTTTACATTGACCTTTCAGTAACACTGGTTACATTCATCATATTGGACAACCATCACCACTGTTTGTTTACAAATTTTTCTATCACCCTTAACAGAAACTCCTAAGCAATGACTCCCCCTTATCCATCCCTTCTGCCCCTGGTAACCAATAATAAACTTTGGTCTCTATCCATTTGCCTATTCTAGATCGCTCACATAAAGGACATCATATACTAACGATCATTTTGTGGCTAACTAATTTCACTCAATATCATGTTTACAAGGTTCATCTACATTGCAGTGTGTATCAAGACCTCCTTTTTCCTTATGGTTGATTAAAACTGTATTGTATGTATACGCTCCTTTCTATTTGTCTGTTCATCTGCTGATGGGCATTTAGGTTGATCCCACCTTTGGGTTATTATGACTAGGGCTTCAAAGAACCAAGCTGAACATGTTTCCAAGTGTGTGCTTGCTTCCCATTCTTTCGGTACCTACCCAACAGAAGAGTTGCTAGATCATACGATAGTTCTATGTTTAACATTTTGAGAAACCACCGGTACATTATTCACAGGGCTGTAGCATTTTACATTTCCAGCAGCACTAAATGAGGATTCCAGTTTCTCCACATGGCTGTCAATATTTGTTGTTTTCCTTTTTTTTATTATTATTTTTTAAATCATTCTGTAACTGTTGTTGGTTGTTATGTGCCGTCAAGTCGGTTATTGTTAGATACCATCGATTCAGTTCTGACTCATAGTAACCCTGTACCATGGATAGAGTCTCCCAGTTTGTGCCATCCTCACAGTCTTTGCAATGTTTGAGCCCATTGCTGCAGCCACTGTGCCAACCTATCTCCTTGAGGGCCTTCCTCTTTATCTAGGACCATCTACTTTACCAAGCACAACTTCTTCCTCTTAGAACTCTTCCATTTTGATCACATGTCCAAAGTACATGAGATGAAGTCGCACCTCCTCGCTTCTAAGGAGCTTTCTGAATGCGCTTTATAATAAAAGACAGATTTTTTTCACTCTTCTGGAAATCTGTGGTATATTCAATATTCTTTGCCAACACCATAATTCAAACACATCAGTTCTTCAGTCTTCCTTATTCACTGTCCAGCTTTCACATGCATATATGAAGCAATGGAAAATACCACAGCTTGGGTCAGGTGTACCTTAATCCTCAAAGTGACTTCTTTGCTTTTTAATACTTTAAAGAGCTTTTTGTTTTTGTTTTTGCAGAAGCTTTGCCCAATATAATATACCCTCTGATTTTTTTACTGCATTCTCCATGGGCATTGATTGTGGATTCAAGTAAAATGAAATCCTTGACAGCGTCAATCTTTGCTGTTTATCATGGGGTTGCTAATTGGTCTAGTTATGAAGATGTTTGGTTTCTTTATGTTGAAGTGCAATCATATTGAAGGCTGTCATCTTTGATCTTCATCAGTAAGTATTTTAAGCCCTCTTTTCTTTCAGCAAGTAAGGTCCTGTCATCAGGATATTGCAGGTTATTAATGAGTCTTTGGAGTCCTGGTGTGGCGCTGTGCAATAATGTGCTGGACTGCAAGGTTGGTTTGAACCGCTCCTCAGAAACCATATACAGGGTTGCTATGAGTCAGAACCAACTCCATGGCACTTAACAACAACAATAGGTCTTTATCCAATTCTGAGGTTGCATTCTTCTTCATATAGTCCAATTTCTTGAATTATTTGCTCAGCATACAGATTGAATAAGTATGATTAAAGGATACAATCTTGATACACACAATTCCTAGTTTTAAACTGCATTCCTTTGTTCTGTTTCAATAACTGCCTCTTGATCTATGTACTGAAATTCTAATTCTTCATAATATCATCCATAATTTGTTGTGTTTCTGCATGGTCTTTGCATAGTCAATAAAATACAGCTAAAATATCTTTCAGGTATTCTTTGCTTTCAGTCAAGATTAATCTGATATCAGCCTTGACATTTCTCATCCCTTGTCTTCTGAATCAATGTACTGCTCCAACCCTTTTTGACTTATCTTCAGCAAAAGTTTACTTATGTGTATTATTAATGATATTATTTGATAATTCTTTGCAATGGGCAAACATATGGATCTCTTCAAGTTGTTTGGCCAGGTAGTTGTGTGACAATTTTCTTGGCCTAAATGGGTGAACACTTCCAGCATTCCATTCATATACTGCAATATCTCAACTGGTTTTCTGTCAATTACTTGAGCCTTGCTTTTCACCAATACCTGCAGTGCAGCTTGGGCTCCTGTCTTCAACACCACAAGTTCTTAATTGCATGTTACCTCTTGAAGTGTCTGAATGTTGACCAATTTTGGGGAGGAAGAATGACTATGTATTTCTTCCATCTTCCCTTGATAATTCATTTGATATCTTGGCCATAGATCCTACTGGGAGTAAAGTGCAAAGTGATACTACATTGTGGTTTTTACTCAAAGGCATTTAACAACAACAACAATGACTAATGAAAATCCTTAGGCATAAACTTTTTTTAATTTGGCCTTCAAACTATTCCAGGAGAGCCACAGTATAGCACTAAGTGTATTCCACCTGAATTTAGAGATTATCACAAGAATAGATTTTATGCATTGAACTAATAGCTGAGGACCAGTGAAGTTGAGGGATGACATCAAAGATATTATGTACGAATAAAACAAAAGGTCCTAAAAAAAACAGCCAGGAAAGCAAAGACCAAAATGGATGTCAGAAGAGACTCCGACACTCACTCTTGAGCATAGAGTAGCTACAACAAATAAAAGAAATAAAGTGAAAACGTTGAACAGAGATTTCAAAGGGCAGTTTGAGAAATTTTTTATAATGTGCAGTGTGATAGTTAAGATTTTATGCAAACTTGGCAGGCCCAGGCTTCTCAGGAGCTTTGTAGTTAAAATGTAATTACTAGTGAGATCTAATTTATTGAAATCAACTCCATGAAAAGACCTGCTATGAGCAGCCAATCAATTGAAAAGAAATTTACTCCGGGGTATGACCTCTTTCCAATAAATGTAGACAATGTAGAAAAGCTGGCTGGCTTTCTGCTGGGTCTGGATCATACCTCTGACTTGTCATTCAGACTTGGAACTTGCCTGCCTTGACAATTGTATGAGCCATTTCCTTGATATGACTCTATCTATAAAGAGCTCTTGGTGTGGCACTGTGGGCTAATGCATCAGACTGCAAAGTCATTTGAACTGCAAAGTCAGTGGTTCAAGCTCACCAGCTGCTCCTTGGAAACACTATACAGAATCACTAGGGGTCGGAATCGACTCGATGGCACATAACAATAACAACAATAAGGAGCTCTGGTAGCGTAGTGGTTACGAATCGGGCTGCTAACCTCAAGGTCAGCAGTTGGAAACTACCAGCTGTTCTGTGGGAGAAAGATGAGGCTTTTTGCTCCAGTAAACATTTACAGGTTTAGAAATCCTATGCAGAGTCACTATGAGTCAGAACCGACTCCACGGTACTTAACAACAACATCTGTATTTAGTCTTGGTGTGATGCTGTGGGTTAATGTGCCAGATTGCAAAGCAGTTTGAACTGCAAGGTCGGTAGTTCAAGCTCACCAGCTGCTCCTTGGAAACCCTATACAGGATCGCTATGGGTCTTGACAGCACACAATAATAACAACATATACATATGGAGTCCTGGTTTAGCACTATAGGACAAGCACTGCTTTGCTAACTGCAAGGTTGATGGTGCCAACCCACCAGCTACTCCTCAGAAACTCTATACAAAATCGCTATGAGTTGGAACTGACTCAATAGTGCACACCAAAAACAGGAAGAGCAACACACATCTCTATCTATGTATATGTCTGTATCTGTATCTATTTCACTGGATTTGTTTCTCTAGAGAATCCAGCATGAGACATAAAGTCTTATAATGAAATGTGCAAAGACCTGACATTAGAAAATCAAAACAGTAGAATATTTCTTAAGTCAAAGGTACTGATGAAAAGCTACAAGCCTCAAGTTGCAATATTGAATGATGTGTATGAAGTTTCAAGGGAAGATGGTACAGTCTTCCCTTGAAGAAATCCACAGTCATGGTACCTAAAGTATTTGGTCAGCCTTCAAACATTTCAGGAGGTAGCATGTGATCTAGAATTGACAGTATTTAAATAAAAATTTCAAGCTGCACCTGAGTCTTTGGTGGGAAACAAGGCTTGAGGAATTGGAGGAAATGACAGAATACCAATTGAGATGTTGCAGCAAACAGGTACAATGCTGGAAGCCCTCATCCATCTCTGCCAAGAAATTTGGAAGACAGCTACCTGGCTAGGTGACTGGAAGAGATCCATATTTGTGCTAATTCCAAAAAACATCATCCAACAGAATGCAGAAATTATTAAACAATATTGTTAGTAATACATGAAGTAAAATTCTGTCGAAGATAATTAAAAAATAGTTGGAGTACTACATTGACAGGGAACTGCCAAGAGTTCAAGCAACATCAGGATAGGCAGAAAAGATAAAAGTTGTCAAGGATTTAATTTTATTTGGATTTACAATCAAAGTCCCTGGAAGCAGAAGTCAAGAAATCAGATGGTGTATTACACTGGGCAAATCTGCTGCCAAAGACCTCTTTAATGTGTTAAAAAGGAAAGATGTCACTTTGAGGACTAAGGTGCACCTGACTCAAGCCCTGGTCTTTTCCATCGCCTCATATGCATGTGAAAACTGGACAGTGAATAAGCAAGACTGAAGAAGAGTTGATGCATTTGAATTATGGTGTTGGCAAAGAATATTGCATATACCATGGATTGCCAGAAGAAAGAACACATCTGTCCTTTTGAATAAAGTGCAGCCAGAAAGCTCCTTAGAAGTGAAGATGGTGAGACTTCATCTCATGTACTTTGGGCATGTGATCAAATTGGAACAGTCCCGAGAGACAGACATGCTCGGTAAAGTGAATGATCATAGAAAAAATGGAGATGGGTTGACACAGTGGCTGCAGAAATGGGCTCAAACACGGCAAAGATTTTGAGAAACGATCAGGGCCAGGCAGTGTTTCATCCTGTTGTACATAGAGTCTGAACTACCTCGACAGCCCCTCACCACAGCACTAAGCTAGCTTGTTGTTGTTAAGTGCCATCAATACAGTGCTTCCAAGGAGCACCTAGTGGGTTTGAACTGCCAACCTTGAGGTACAAACCGATTTTGTGGTACAGTACTTTATCCTACAACACCAAACCAGGACTTAAGCACTAAACTAAAGGTTGGAAATTTGAATCAACTCAGTGACATAGTGAAAGAAAAGACTATGTAAAAATCATCTGGGGACCATGTTTTATTTCCCCCAGCTTTACAAGGGGGCTGGAGTGGGGTGGGGGGTGGGGGTGAGAGACTCAAACTCAAAATCAGCCCAAAGCTGATTCCTATGAAACAGGGGTCAGACATACTTCCACCCTATAACCTTCTTTACCCTATTCTAACACTAGCCATGCCTCCCACAGCATTCTCTGCTTCATATCTGGGTTCGATAATCCATAGCAAAGGATACATAGAACTCATAACAATATTTACAATTACGGGGTTTATTAGGGAAGTGACCAGGGTACAATTCAGGATCAAAACCAACTCAGGATGCAGTACTGTTACAGTCAGGAATGCCTCTTGTCTGCTATATTGCAAACACATCTCACTCTTGTCCCTTGGCTCCTGCTCTGCTTGGGCAAGTGTTACAAAGTTCATTTAGCCAGTCTGTGAATGCTTGTAAAAGGCACTTTCTTCAAGCCAGTATTCAGTACATAGGCACTCAGCCTTATGAGTCTAGAGCCCAAAGCTGCTCTATCTCTCCATACCACTGCCTCTGCCATCACCTCTTACCATCTCATGCTCAACTCATGCTCTTCCTTTTTTATGGTCCTGGTATCTTCTGTCTCTGCTTCTGAGATGGCTCCTTTTAAACCTAGCTGGAGGGCAAAACTAACCAATCCCAGCCTTAGAGTTCTGTATACCTTATTTGCATGGTCCCACCTGATCACTTGGTGGGAATTAAGAAGACGTTGGATAGAAAAGCCATATTAAGTTAATTCAAGGTACCACAGCCTGGGAATCTACTTCTGCGAAAATTACAGCCAGGAAAATCCGAAGCAGCAGCTGTACTCTCTAAAATATGGGGTCAGCATGAGTCAGAATCCACTTGATGGCAACAGTTTCATTTCTTTTTTTCCCTTTAAATCTGACTAAAGATTTGCAGGCTTGGAAACCCTATATAGGGTCTCTATGATTAGGGATCGATTTGATGCCAGTGGGATTTGGTTTCGAATGGAATGATGTTGAGAATCTGTTTATGTGCTTGATGTCCACTGTCAATTGTTTTTGGGGAAATGTCTATTTAAGTCCTTTGTCTACTTTTGATTGGGTTGTTTATCTTTTTTATGCTAAATTATACGAATTTTTTGTACAGTCTGGATGTTTAACTCTTACCTGAATATTAATACGATTCCCCCGAATTTTCTCCCAATCTGTAGGTTATCTCCTCTGTTTGTTGTTAACAAAAGTTTTTAATTTTGATGAAATCTAATGTACCTATTTTGCATTTCACTGCTCATACTTTTGGTGTCATATTTAAGAATCCATTGTGGAAAAACTAGGTCACAAGCCATTATCCATATATTTTCTTTTTAGAGTTTTATTTCTTACATTTAGGGTCTTGATGATTTTTAGTTTATTTTCACATACACTGTGAAGAATGGACTCAGCTTCATTCATTTTCATGCAGAAATCCAGTTGGCCTAGCGCCGTTTATTGAAAAGGCTATTTCCCCCCTTTGATCAACTTAGTATCCTTGACAAAAATCAATTAACCATA
>NW_006408543.1:9274286-9276787 GCF_000296735.1 Chrysochloris asiatica
AGAATGTTCCTTGGAGGCCAAGATGACCAAACTTTGTCTCTCATACTTCAGACATACTGACAGAAGAGACCAGTTACTGGAGAAGGATATCATGTTTGGTAAGGTGGAGGGTCAAAGAAAAAGAGGAAGACCCCCAATGAGATGGATTGGCCAAGTGGCAGCATCGATGGACTCAAGCATGACAACAGTAGTGAGGTTGGCCCAGGACTGGGCAGTGTTTTGTTCTCCTGTGCATAATGTCACTATGGGTCAGTACTGACTCGATGGTACCTAACAACAACAAACACTGATTGCTGTAATTTTGTAGTATTGTTTGAGACTGGGAAATTTGACTCCTCTTATTTTTTTTCATCTTTTACAAGATTTCCTTGGCCATTTAGAGGCTCCTTGCAGTTCAACCTAAATTTTAGAATTGGGTTTTCTGCTTCTGTAAAGAAGCTTGTTGGAATTTTGATGGGTATTGCATTGAATATGTTATTTTACCATCGTTTTAATTTTCATCTCTGTAACAGCTAATAATGCCGAGAGTCTTTTCACATGCTTATTTCCCATCTATCTAGCATCTTTGATGAAATGTCCATTCATGTATTTTGCCCATTGTCTAATTGGATTATTTATCTTTTTACTGTTAAATTTTGAGATTTCTTTATATAATCTAGATACAAATCTTTGTCATCAAGTATATGGTTTGCAGATATTGCCTCATAGTCTGTAGTTTGTATTTTCATCCTCTTGACAGATCTTTCATAAAGCAAAAGTTTTTGTTTGTTTTCTAAAAATTTTGATCAAACCCAAATTATCTTTTTTTAAAAAAATGGATTTGGTTTCCTATCTAAGAACTCTTCACTGAGAGCTAGATACCAAAGATTTTTTCCTAAAATTTTCTTCCAAATGTTTTCTAATTTTACATTGAAATCTTTGTTCCATTTTGAGTCCATTTTACATAAGATGTGAGGTTTACACTGAGATTCATTTGTGTGCCTAGGATATCCAGTTGCTCCAACACTGTTTGTTGAACTTCTCCCTTAGTTTTCAGGCCGGAATCTTTTGTGTTTCCCATTCCAGAGTCTATGTTCAACTCCCATACCGGATTACTGGACTCTCTTGGACTCCCCTCATACTTTCTAAACACTCCACTGACCCATCCTTTCTGTCTTTCTCAAGGGAAACACACATTTTCCCATCACTTTTCTTCATCTCTCTCCATCCCTGGAGATACCCACTGACCTTACCATTATCTTCCTCAACTCACCATTCCTCCTTGACATGGCCCACCCCAAGGAGAAGACAATGCTAACAACACTTCGGCTTTCCCATCCTTGACACCTCACCTCCAGGGATCTTTTCTATTTATCTCTAGAATTTCTACCCCAAGCCACTGTCCTGCATCCCATGATGGTCCTCTTCTGAGGTCATACCTTCAGATCAACCAATCTCTTATCACACAGGCCTGTTCTCCTAGCTCCATCACGCATCTTTCCTCAAAGTTACAAACCTTCAATCTCAATAGGACCTAGCTCTCATAAATTAACCCTTCCATGCTTATCTAGTGTCTCGTGGTCTTTTATCATCACTTCTTCCTGGGCATTCAATTGTCACCATATAAGAGCAGTTTGAAAATCTGTGCCTTGGATCAACATGAGTTCTCCAAACTCCAGATCCATATTCCATCTTCCTGATGGGTATTTCACAGGCATCTCAAAGTCATGAATATTCACTTGAACTCATCATCTCCCTTTGTGTCCACACCCTCCAAACCACTCATCCTCCTGGTTGCATGTGTCAAGGAATGGCAATATGACTGGAATGGCAATACTCTTGCCTGGAAGGGGCACTACCCTTGAGTTTATCTTCTCTCTCCCTCTGGACAGTCCATCCAACATCAGGTTGTGTTTCCTTTACTTTGTTGTTGTTGTTATTAACCTGACATTGAATCAGGTCCTGAATCCTAGAACCAACCCAATACATGATGGAATAAAACACTGACTAGTCCAACACCACCGCCACAACAATTACAGATAGGACCGTTGCTATTCATTGGCTAATTTTGGCCTGTTTTCCTACTCCATATCAGTCTAGAAGTTCCGCGGACACTTGTTCAGTTTCATCGCAATTCATCAGACTCCAGTGGCAGATGTCTGTGACTGTACATGAGATATATTGGTTGGGAATGTAACCTGGGTGTCTCACATGGAAAGCCCAAATGCTACCACAAAACCACCACTACCTCTCTATCTATTGTTATTATTAAGTGCCATCAAGTTGGTTACGAATCAGAGCGACCCTGAATAGAGTTTCCAAGGAGCAACTGGTGAGTTTGAACCACAGACCTTGTGGTTCTGACCAACCTTACGTTGAGTGCTTATCCTATAGTGCTACACCAAGACTCTTATTGATGTTATTGTTAAGCACTGTCAAGTTGATTCCTACTCACAAACGAGAATGAAAACACAATATACCAAAATCTTTGGGACACAGCAAAAGTGGTGCTGAGAGGACAA
>NW_006408543.1:9277116-9307583 GCF_000296735.1 Chrysochloris asiatica
AATGGAACCAAAGGAAATCAAAAGGATAATAACAGAATACTATGAAGAGTTGTACTCCAACAAATTTGAAAATTTAGAAGAGATGGATACATTTTTAGAAAACCACGATCTACCTAAACTCAAACAGAGTGAAGTAGAAGACTTGAACAGACTCATAACAAAAGAAGAAATTGATCAGGTCATCAAAAAACTCACAACCAAAAGAAGTCCAGGCCCATATGGCTTCATTGGTGAGTTCTACCAAACATTCAGGGAAGAGTTGTCACCAATTCTACTGAAATTATTCTAGAGTATAGAGGAGGATGGAAAACTTCCTAATACTTTTTTTTTTTTTTCAATGTTCAGTTCCCTTTAATGACCCCTCCCTGAGGGGCAGACACAGGTAGTCAGGTGATGAACGACATGGTGTTTACTTGAAGACCTTGCCCTGGTTGAAGTTTTTGCCCACATGCTGGAAGACTCCCTCCCAGGAAAAGTACTCCCGCACCAGCGTCTGTGTCTCCTTGCTGCCAGGATCCAGCTTCCCCCACGTGTAGGACTCATAGTCCACCTGCCAATCTGGACTCAGCAAGCTCTTGGCCTCTGAAGACCCAGTTCCCAGAGATGGAGCTGCTGTTGTTGGTCCCAAAGAGGATGACACTGGCAAAGGCATTCTTCCTCAGATTGTCCAATCTCTGGAACATTCTGGTGATGAGGTTGTAGCTCATGAAGGCCTGGGTGAGCTCCTCGGGGAAGCGGTATTCAGAATACCACAAAGACCAGCCATCCTTATCAAAGTGCTCCCAGAAATACGGAAGTGTCACAGAGACCGTGTCCTCGTTGGAGTACTTGCGTTTAAATTCGTCCAACACAAAAGTACTCTTGGGCAGGTAAGCAAAGGGCTCCTTGGCCTTTGGCACAGCAGCTAGTGCCTGCTCACATTCGTCCATCTCCTCCTCAGGGGCAGCAGCCGTGGCCTTCTTCTCTTCTTTCCGCTCAGCCTGAGCCTTCTGCTTCTCCTCCCACTGACCTTTCTCTTTCCGTGAGGTGTCCTTCTTAGGTTGGCTCTCAGCAAACTTTTTAGCATCGAACTGAGCCATCTTCTCACAGAGCTTCACCTCCCCCAAAACAGCCCGGAACTGGGGCTGGTTAATGCAGGTGAGGAACCAGAGGTTGGTATTGGGGAAGGCCTGACGAAAAGAAGACTCTAGGACCTGTTTGTAAAGCCACCACAGGGTACAGACAACTGTTATGTCAGCCAGGGTCACACATTCGCCCACCAGGAAAGTCTTCATTTTCAAGTGAGCATTTAGCAGTTCCAGAATTCGTTTCACCTCCTCCTTGGCATTCTCTGTGGCCTGCTCGTTGTGATGCATGATGCCCAAAGTGGGGAACCTAAGAAGATTCTGGATGATGATCAGGATTCCACCTCTGGTTTTTTGTGCAATGTAAAGGCTCTGCAGTGAGCCTCTTTTGGTGGGCAAGTTCTAGCCCCATTTTAATTATTCCAAACAGTTATAGGCTGAAGATGGACTTACAAGATTTCTCTGGTGAGGTTTCTGGCTATTCCTCTCTCTTCCCTTCAAGTGTCTATTTTACAATAGGAGGCAAGGGAAACCAAGATTCAACAGACAGCCAAGCATCTTAAAACATAATTTCCTCAATTTTACCCATACAAACCATGCCTCAATGTCTGTATCCAGGAGCCCTGTTGTTCCACGTTTATGCTTAGATTGTTAATTACCTCTGTCCTATTTAGCCATGTAAACCTGCCTAGCTATTCTCCCATCCACTTTATTTTTCCTTTCTCCTTCCCCTTCTAGTGTATTGCCCCACTCCCCAGCACCAAACTATCCTGTGTGTATTCCATACCCTGTGTTGCACTATCCTGTGCCTATTCCCTACCTTGTGGTTCACATTCCCCTCCCTTCCCATCATCCTACCCATACACCCCAGTAACAAACAAAATAAAATCAAAATTAATAATAATAATAAAAATCAAAGATAATTTCCCCCCTTTCAGTGTGGATGCTTTTTCTTAATCTTTTACAATAATGGCTCTATGCCATATTTCTCCTTTTGTGACTGACTGATTTCACTCAGCATAATGTCCTCAAGGTTCATCTATGGTATACAGTGGCTTGCTGCTGCCTTGTTATTCATCAGGGTAGTGTGCTATTCCATTGTGTGTATGTACCAAAGTTTGTTTATCCATTCTTCCACAGATGGGCACTTAGGCTATCTCCATCTTTTTGCTATTGCAAATAGTGCTGCTATGAACATTGGTGTGCACATACCTACTCGCGTTATGCCTCGTATTTCTTGTGGATAAATACCAAGTAGAGGAGTTGCTGGATCATAAGGTACTTCTATTTCCAACCTTCTGAGGAAGCATCATATTGTTTTCCAGAGTAGCTGGACCATTTTGCAATTCCACTAACAATGTAGTAGGGTCCCAGTCTTTCCACATCCTCGCCAACACTTATTGTCCTCTAATTTTTTGATATTTTCTATTGTTACTGGTGCGCGATGCCATCTCATTGTTGTCGTTTGATTTGAGTCTCTCAAAATGGCTAGTGATCGTGACCATTTCTTCATATGTTTGTTGGCTGCACAGATCTCCTCCTTGATGAAGTGTCTATCCATGTCCTGTGCCCATTTGCCCATTTGTTAATTGAGTTGTTTATGTAGCGGTGTTGTAGGTTCCTATATATTTTGGAAATTAGTCCCTTGTCTGATGTGTCTTTGCAAAAGATTTTTTCCCATTCGGTGGGTTCCCTTTCTACTCTTCTGGTGAAGTCTTTTGATGCACATTAGTTTTTAATTTTTAGTATGTCCCAATCATCTGTTTTGTCTACTTTTGTTTGTGTAAGTTTCAAAATGTTTGGTAGTTTGTGTATGTCCTGTATTAGAGCGCTCACATTTCCCCCTATTTTTTCATTGATGGCCTTTGTAATTCTGGGATTCACATTTAGGTCTTTAATCCATGCTGAGTGGGGTTTTGTATAAGGCATGAGGTAAAGGTCTTGTTTCAGTCTTTTGCATATCGCTTTCCAGTTCTGCCAGCACAATCTGTTAAAGAGACTGTCTCCTCCCCATGCAATATACCTAGGTACTTTGTCAAAAAGCAGCTGACTGATGTGGATGGATTAATTTCTGGACTCTCAATTCTGTTCCATTGATCAACGTATCTTTCATTAAACCAGTACCAAGCTGTTTTGACCACTGTAGCCATGTAGTAAAATTTGAAATCAGGGACTGAGAGGCTTCCCACCCTGTTCTTCTTCTTAAGCAGTGCTTTGCTTATCCTTGATCTCTTTTCTGTCCATATAAAGTTTGTCATTGTTTTTCCATCTCTTTGAAGAATGTCATTGGAATCTGGATTGGGATTGAATTATATGTGTAAATTGCTTTGGACAGTATTGACATTTTCACAATGTTAAATCTTCCTATCTAGGAGCATGGTGTATTCTTCCAAAAGGTGTATGGTATATTCTTCCAAACCAAAAGGTCTCTTTTGGTTTCTTGTAGTAGTGTTCTGTAATTTTCTTTGTATAAGTCCTTCGTTTCTCTGGTTACATTTATTCCTAGATATGTCATCCTTTGGGTGGCTATTGTAAATGGTATTGTTTTCCTAATGTCCTTTTCAGCACTGTTGTTATTGATATAGAGAAATCCAACAGATTTTTGTATGTTGATCTTATACCCTGCCACTTTGCTGAATCCCCCAATGAGGTCTAGTAGCTTTTATACTGAGTCTTTGGGGTTTTCTATGTATAGGATCATATTGTCTGCAAATAGAGAGAGGTTTTTTTTACTTCTTCTTTGCCAATTCGGATGACCTTGATTTCTCTATCTTGCGGAAGAGCTATGGCTAAGACTTCAAGCATAATATTGAATGGGAGTGGTAACAAAGGACATCTTTGTCTGGTTCCTGTTCACAAGGGAAAGATCCATTAAGAGTAATGAGGCTATTGGTTTTGTATATATGCTCATGATTATGTTGAGGAATTTCCCTTCAATTCCTATTTTGTTGAGTGTTTTTATCAGGAATGGATGTTGGATTTTTGTCAAATGCCTTTTCTGTATTAATTGATATGTTTGATCATGTGGGGTTTTTTTTTTTCTTTTTTCTTGTTTATATAGTGAATTACATTGACTGTTTTTCTAATGTTGAACCATCCTTGCATCCCTAATATGACTCCCACATGGTCATGATGTATTATTTTTTTGATGTGGTGCTGGATTCTGTTGGCTAGGATTTTGTTGAGAATTTTTGCATCTATGTTCATGAGGGATATTGGTCTATAATGTTCTTTCTAAATGATGTCCTTCCCTGGTTTTGGCAGGAGGGTTATGTTGGCTTCATAAAAAGTATTAGACTTTGCGGCAGCTCCGAGAGCCCCACCCCCTTTCTCTGCAGAATAACCATGGCCGCCGGGAACCTGTACACATACCCTGAAAACTGGAGAGCCTTCAAGGCCCTCATCGCTGCTCAGTACAGCGGGGCTCAGGTCCGCATGCTCTCCACACCACCCCACTTCTACTTTGGCCAAACCAACCGCACCCCTGAATTTCTCCGAAAATTTTCTGCTGGCAAGGTTCCAGCATTTGAGGGTGATGATGGATTCTGCGTCTTTGAAAGCAATGCCATTGCTTACTATGTGAGCAATGAGAAGCTGCGGAGAAGTACTCCAGAGACAGCAGCTCAGGTGGTGCAGTGGGTGAGCTTTGCTGACAGCGACATGATGAGACCTGGGGACTCCTGGGCCCAGGGGTAGGGACAGGGCCCCAGAGGACTAGAATGGAATGTGAAGCATCCAGCTGATATAAAGAGAGGGGGGATGTAGAAAAAAACCAAACTTGCAGATATTACCCATTTGACCTGGCATCAATGACTGGATGCTTAGAACACAACTAGAGGAAAAAAGAAGATGGGGGAAAAAGAAAGGAGTAACCCATTATAAATGGATGATCTTGACCTATGCTTGTGGATGCAATATGACAAAGGAGCAGACAAATCTGTACAGTAAGGATCATTCCCACCCCCTTGGTACACAGGGTCAACAGGGATGGGAAACTTAGACATTGACTCCCCAAAATGGGGGGACTACAAAGGCAAGAAGTGACTGGTTTACAAGCTTTCAATAGGGAACCTAGCTCCAGAGGATACAGGGAAAGGTAGAATCTCCACTGAATTTTCCAATCTGTCTGGATAGGGCTGATAAAAGGAGATGGGGATAAGACTTGTGGTTCAATAGGGAATGATTGCTCTCAGGTCTGACAGTGAGTGTTGGAAAGGTAAATGTAAATGTTTGGTAACAAAAGGAGAGGAGGGGCTGATTTTGCAGTCCAAGATCCCTGGAACCATCAAGGGAGAAAAGCAAAGTGTGAGACTGTGTCTGAAGAGGCAGTGACACTAGGGATAGAGGCAGAGGCAATGGCATGGACAGAAGGAGTGGTTGGGGACTCTGGTCTCAGGGAGGGAGAGGGGCTGTGTGCTGGCGGCCGGGGAGTAGGCATGTGGGGTGTACCCTTTGGGTGTTTGGTGATGCATGCAGGGGATTGTGATCATTGCAATGAAACAAAGTACAATAGGATGAATGTAAAGAAGATGTTCACCCATGTAAACTAACACATATTTCACAATAAAAATTAAAAAAAAAAAAAAAAAAAGACACAATATGAGCCTTGGGGTCTCAGGAAGGAATCCAGCAGGATGAGACCCACAATATATGCTGTCATGGCAAGAGACTCCCCAGAAGGGGCAGGTGAGGCTGGCGGGAGAAAAGAATCTTCAGTGAATGTTTCCAAGAGGCTATGGACTTAGTTCAACTTAAACTCCTAGCACCCAGTTTATAGTCTGTCCCATGATTTGAGTTGCCCAAGGAATAGTTGAAGGGAGGATGCCTATCTCTGTACAGAATGCAGATGGAAAGGCCCTGGGACCAGGCTCCTAGCATGACAAGGAAAAGAGCTGACTCTCCTTGAGCAGTGCATGCCACGGATGGGTGCCCAGAGAAGCCAGACCACTGCTGTGTGATACAATGTTTGTGATGCTGGCATTATAGAGCATATGACTTTCCCTAGTAGAAGATTCTGGAAAGTAGGAGCCAAACCAGAAGGTCACTGTAACTCAGTGTGACATTCTACACACACACACAATCGGGGTGGATCTATAGCCGCTTTGTCTTCTGACAGGTCCACTTCTCAGAACTGTCTCATTTCCAGTACCTACCTGAGACAACTATAGGACGCCTTGCCCAAGGTGCCTGTGGATGAAGGTGGTCTGAGGATCCATTCCTGGAGAGTTGGCATGGACACCACTTACCCATGCCCTCTGCAGTGGGCTGTGCAGGGAACCATGCCTGTGTCCAGGGCCTGCTCCCAGCAGGGGCCTGGCACGTTCTGTGGTCACTGTGGTTTGGCCATGCTGAGTGTGAATCAGTTTTCACATTTGGGATTCGCCTTGGTTTGAAGGTGGGGAGGGGAAGCCACAACTAGGAGCCATTCACTGCTCATCTCTGCATGGTCATTAAGAACAAGGCCACTATGGACGCAACCCTAGGTGCCTCGGCCCTCACTTCCAGAGGGCTCCCAGGCCCAGAGCCAGGCCACTGCTGTGTACTCACCAGAAGGCAGGTGACACAGGGATCTGGGTCCTGTCTTTGGAGAAGGACCGATGGACATGGCAAAGCCCCCTAACCCTTCACCGCCATCAGATTAGGATAAAGCAGGTAGAGTTCTAGCTTCTCCGTGACTGACCTTTTGGGACAGGGCCAGCTGTTCTGTGACTTGCTCTGAGCTTGGAACAAAATGAAAAGGTGTGTGCCCTTGAAGAATTTCAAATGGCAGCAGCAGATCATGAAACCAAAACAGATGTCCACTGAGTGCTGAGCCCTGTGTGAGTGACCCGGATTCCAAGTCCAGGAGGCGCACCTCACTTGGGGCCCAAATATGCATTTGCATCTGACATCACCTTATAAAAATGCCATTTTGTAAATCACCCAACAATCCTCTACTATAACAGCGTGTTCTGCTGACTTTAAGGTGATGTGCAGAGTAACGACCATCGAAACTCTTCTGTGAACTGCTTGAGGGGAAGCTCTGTGTCTCACCTCCCTATCCCATGAAGCGAGGGTCTGGACCCTATACCTGGGTAGTGCAAACAGTCAACATGCCCACTGCTAGCCAAAAGGTTAGAAGTTCAAGTTTACCCCGCGGTACCTCTGAAGGAAAGGCCTAGTGATTTATTTGTGGAAATTCAGTCATTGAAAACTCTATGGAGTCACCAGGGCTAAAGCTGCTCATTCCTCCTTATGCTCCAGTTTGTGATCCATCACCCTGTGAGTCTCTGAGAATAAAAGCTCCTCTGGCCCCCTGTGGAGTGAGCTGGGCCTGCCATTCTACTGGCTGAACAAAACAATTGATGGGAAACAGAGGGCCCTGGTAGTATGGTGGTTTAAGTGCTTTTTCTGTTAACCAAAAGAATGGTGATTCAAACCCATCAGCTACTCCATAGAAAAAAGATGGGGCAGTCTGCTTTTTCAGAGATTACAGCCACAGGAACCCTCTCTGTGGGGAAGTTCTACTCTCCTCTGTATGGTCACTAGGACTAGAAATGGACACGGCAGCTCCTAGCAACAACAGCATGGAACCCACAGGAGCTGCTGGATGGTACAAATGGTTGACATGCTCAGAGGCTAACTAAGAGGATGGAAGTTGGTGTTTACCCAGAAGTACTTTGGAAGAAAGTCCCGGCCATCTGTATCCAGACAATTAACTACTGAAAACCCTCTGGATCCTAGTTCTACTCTGCCACCATGACTCAACTCAATGGCCACTGGTTTGACTGGGGGTTGCTCTGGTCTTTTGCACTCTTCTGGTTGCCTTCTGAAGGTGGGTCTTGGGACAGTCATGGGGAGCCCACCCCACCCTGGCCCAGAACCATGCTAACGCTCTGCTTCCTATCCTACTGGCCCTCACACGGAAGTCCGTTTCACTTTTCCTTGAATGGTGTTTTAACAAGGATCCCACATAATTGGATCAAACACGGCTGTTACCCTGGAGGCCACCAATCCATTTCTCTAGCAAATAAAATCGACTGAACATTAGCATAAGAAACCTTAAATTAACAGGATGTAATTTTATGAGTATCTCAAAAACGAGTCAGAGATGGATGTCAGCCCGGGGTGAGTCAGCCTTTTCAAGCGCCTTTCATTATATAATGCTGCTAATTTTTTTCAAATGTAAGCAATGTGCTTTCTTCCTAAACATTGTGTTCTTTGTTCTGTAATTTGGAAAACTAAATTCCCTTTAAAACCCTGCTTTGCTCAACCACAAAACAAGGAGGAGGAGGTGGGGATCAGAGGTGGCCAGTTCCCTCTGTCTAGGTAGCCCCAAGCTATGCTGGGTAAGCGCCGGCCCACAGAGGAGGCTCTGATGTCATTTGGACCATAGAGGTATCAAGAGGCTTCTGAGCGGATTCTGCGTTTGTGACCCCTGGTGCTGACTCCTATTATGGATGGTGGGAAAGCCTGCTTTCAGGATTCAGGCTACAGATGGGTCTCTCTGCCCTGGGTCCTGGCTAAAGACAGAGCCAATCGTATCCTACACCGGCTTAGCTCCTTTAATGCACCGTGCCCTGGGCAGATGCTGGGGGCACAGACAGGTAAACCTGGCTCCATTTCCAAGGAGATCCACAGGCACTTAACAACAACAACATAGTCTAATATAAGAGACACATGACATTCAGGGTATCAGAAAGTGACAGTGGGGGGCACAGAAAATCAGTCACCACTTGGTCCAAGGTTAGGAAGGGCTGCAGAGGGGACCACAGGGAGGGAGTCCCCAAGAAGGAACTGTCATTAGCTGAAAACTGGAAGGCATTATTAAAGGATCTACAGTGTGGAGCTCTGAGGACTTGCTTCAAGGTCAGGGTGCAGAGTGCACCCCAAAGTTCTTTCCCCAAGCTGGGAAGGCAAATGATGACAGAATAAGAGCTGCCATTGCTCAAACACAACTTCACCTTGACCAACCCCTTGGCCCGTGGGTCAGGGAGACCAGGTGTGGTGACAGAATGCATTTCCAGTACCAGGCAGGAGTTGTCTGAGGTGCCCAGGATGACAAGAGCAAGCTGGGAAGTGACAGCTCAGTTCTAGAGTCGACATAGTTGTGGACTGAATTGTGTCCTCCTCAAACATAGATTCTTGGTATGGCATTATAGGATCAGCACTGATTTGAGAACCACAGGTTCAAATCCACCAGCTGCTCCTTGGAAACCCTATACAAGTTCTCTATGCATGGGAATCAACTTGATGGCACTTAACAATAACAACAAAACATGTATTGACATCCTGGCCCCTGTACCTATGATGTTTGTTAGGTTTTTCTTTGTATTGCTGAGTCCATAGTAGGTCCTAACTTAATAACTTCTGAATTCTCTAAAAAGTAGGACAGATAGACAGATACACAAACAGAGCACATACATCTATAAGTCCAGGAATGTCAAAGATACTGGGAGTGAATACAACCAGAATGCTCCTCAGAAGTAGGGATAGTGGGACTTCATCTTGCTGATTTGGGACATGTCATTAGGAAAGCCCCATCACTGGAAAAAGATATCATGTTTGGAAAAGTTGAGGGTCAGCAAAAACAGAGAACCCCTTCATGAGATGGACTGTCATTGTGGCCACAACAATGGGCTTGAGCATACCAGTGACCAAGACAAAGGCTCAGGACAGGCAATGCTTCATTCTGTTGCACCCAAGGTCACCATGACAACAGGTAAACAACAACGAGAAGCTGGAACAGACAAGAGGACTCTCCTCATAGAGCCTCACCCTGGATTTGGTCTTCTACCTCCTAAACTGTGAGAAAATACATTTCTGCTCCATAAATCCACCCACCAGTGGTAATTTTTTGACAGCAATACATGGTACTAAAAACACCTATTTAGTATGCCAGAGAAGCAGACTGATGTGCAAAGTTCAGAGTCAGCTCTGGTCTGGACAGGAGACCCACGGCATTTGGATGGTGGTCAAGATGTGGGAGGAGGTGAGGTCACCCTGGAGGGTGCGTAGATGTGGAAGGAGGACCCAGATGAGGGCCCTGGATGGCCAACCTTTGGAGCCAATTGGAGGGAGGTGGCCAGCCAAAGAGGATGAGCAGAAGCAGCCAGCTAGGCAGGAGATGTGGCACTACACAGAGGAGAAATGGCAGAACACCTAACTATGACACGTTGGGGACTCTAGGATCCTGTTCCCAGGGTGTCAGTGGGCTGAAGAGGGAATGAGGGGAAAGGGGAAGTAGGCCATTCACCTCTGCTGTGTGCATACTCATCACCTCCAACTATGTACTGAGCTCTGATCTGTGCCCATAGGTCCCTGGGTAGTACAGTTTGTACTATGCCTACTAAACTAGCTAAAGGTTGACAATTTGAATCCATTAACCAGTACCAGGGAAACAAGGCCTGGCTATTTGCTTCCATTAAGATTATAACCATGGAAACATGCTATTTCGCTGCCCTCTGCAGCACATGGGATAACCATGAGTTGGAATTAACCTCATGGCAATAGACTTGGTTTTTGGTTTGGGGTCTTCACCCAGTCCTGGTCTAGTGGAGGCAGAGCAGGGAGTTCAGTCCTTGTCCCCCAGAGCCCTTGGGCAAAGTCTGGCTCTGAGATTCAACGTGGTTGAGCAATGATGCGAAGTGCCCACCTGCCTCAGAGAAGAACCATGGCTAGAACCTGGGCCAGCTCAGAACTGCATGTGGCATCTCACCTATCTATCACCCAGCAGTGTGACTTCCTCACCACAAGGGGCTATTGTAGGAGCCTTGGATGGGTGAGCTTGGACTGTAGGTTCTGGTAGAGAACAGGGTTCAGGATTTGGAGAGGCACCAAAATTAAAAAGGCAGTCATGACTGTTTCTGCTTTACAACATTTCAACCCACAAATTCAGCACTCAGCAATGACAAATGGGGACATAGAGTCAACCCTGTGACAACCTAGGGCTTCAGGGGGACCACACAGCCTCTACCACCAAAATTCAAATCAATGGCCAACTACTTATTCCCGATTCATGGCAACCCCATGTGTGTCAGGGCTGAACTGGGCTTCACAGTATTTTCAAGCATTGATTTTTTGGAAGTCGATTGCCAGACTTTCCTTCCAAGGTGGCTCTGGGTGGACTCAAATTTTCTGTCTTTCAATTAGCAGCCAAACACTTTCACCATTTGCCACCACCACCTAGGGTTTTCCTTCCTAGTCCCCCACCACATCTCAAAGCCCACCATATCTCGAAGCATCTCTGCACCCAGCCTAGCAGTGGATTTTTGCCCACCGGTAAGGTGTATCCACATTTGTTGGGTGATGGTGAGACATTCTCAGAGATGTCCTTCCCCTTTTTACCCCCAAATCTCCCTTTAATAGGAGGCTACCAGCTCAGATAACAGTATAGCAGCAGCTCTCCTGGCACCAAGGAGCCTGGACCCAGGTCCTAACCCCACCTTGGCTTGTATCATGTTGTGGGGCTGGGAAGTCTTCCTCCAGTCTTTCTCCCTCGTGTACAGGTTGGGAGGGGTGGAGTTGCCTCTTTCTGAATTAACCATTATGTGGGGAGTACTGATGGACTCCTGTGCTTGCTCCCACCACTGAAGATAGTGCCCAATTTCTCTACCTAATGCTCTTGTTTTGCCCTGACATTCTGGTAGCCTGTGAAGGACAGTGGATGGAGTGGCAGACCCACCCCTCTCACCACAAAGAGTTTAGGAGATGATGAGGGAATAACACAAGGCTGAAATTAACTGCAATTGTCACAGATGTCTCTATCTGTACCTCTCTGGTGGGTCTGATGAGTGTTTGAAGACCACATTGTGGGGGACAGATTCTTTCATAGTTCTATAGACTTGAAGTTTGAAGGTAAGGAGTCAGCAGGGCCATGCTTTTTGATAGTTCTGGGGAAGATATTTCCTTGCTTCTTCCAGCTTCTGGTGGCCCCTGGCAATCCTTGGCTTGTGGCAGCATCACTCCAGTATCTGCCTTCATCTTCACGTGGTTGTCTTATCTCTGCATCTCTTCTCTTCTTCTGAGGAGCCCAGTCACACTGGATTAGGGCCCACCATATTCCAGGATGTCCTCATGCAAGCTTAACTAATCACATCAGCATACGCTATTTCTAAGCAAGGTCACATTAACAGCTGCCAGGGGTTAACACTTAACCATATCTCTAGGAGGACACACATCAACACTTTCCAGTGTTCAGAATCTCCTGTGACAAAGGCACACCATTCCCACTTGATGGTCGTATAGTGGCCAGAGAGACATGGTTGCAGACCCATGGTGCATCTTGCCCCAAAGTCCACTTTCTTAGCACCTGTGTTCAGGGCTCAGGAGCTATCTCCCCAAATATGCCAATAAGAATAAACAAAGTGCCTTCCTAGAATGCAGCATAAAAGCAGAGTGTGTGTGTGTGTGGGGGGGGGGGGGCAAGTATGCACACCACTAAAGAATGACCAGTTCAATAAGATAAACTTACCAGTCAGAATAGAGAAAGACTTGTCCAGTCAGAGTGGAGAAAGATTTGTCCAATCAAAGTAAAGAAATATCTGTTCAATCAGACCAGTGAAAGAAATGTCCAATCAGCATAGATGAAGACTTGTGTCAATGAGCACTGGTCCCCTGAAGAGGTCCTGAAGTTGGTAGCTGGGGTGGAGGGGTGGCAGAATCCAGCTCAGCACAGCTTTAGGAACTTGGCTGATGAATTTCTGGGACTCTAGACCCTGGTATGATCCTTTAAGATAAGCACTAGACTGCTAACTGCAAGATTGGCAGTTCAAACCTACTAGCTGCTCCTAAGAAACCCTATCCAGAGTTGCTATGAGTTGGAACTGAATCGATGGCACTTAACCAAACAAGTCCAGGAGAGCCAAAATATGATCTTGAATATATCCTATCTGAATTTAGAGACCATCTCAAGAACAGATCTGATGCATTAGACACAAATAACGAAGAACCAGAGAACTGTGAGATGACATCAAGAACATTATCCCTGAAGAAAGTAAACGATCATTAAAAAGACAGGAAAGAAAGAAAAGACAAAATGGATATCAGAAGAGACTCTGAAACGTGATCTTTAATGTAGGGAAGCTAAAGCAGATGGAAGAAATGAGGAAGTAGAGCTGAACAGAAAATTTCACAAGGTAACTCAAGACGACATAGTAAAGTATTGTAATGAATTTGCAAAGACCTGGAATTTGAAAACTAAATGGGAAGAACACGCTCAGCATTTCTCAAGCTGAAAGAATTGAAGTAAAAATTCAAGCCTCAACTTGAAATATTGAGGGACTCCATGAACAAATTATTGAATGATACAGAAAGCATAAGAAGAAGATGGAAGGAATATACAGTCACTGTAGCAAAAAGAAATGGCCCATGTTCAACCATTTCAAGAAGTAGCATATGATCAAGAACCGATGGTACTGAAGGAAGAAATCCAAGGTTCACTGAAGGCATTGGCAAAGAACAAGGCTCCAGGAACTGATGGATTATAAATTGAAATCTTTCAACAAACTGATGAAGAACTAGAAGTACTCACTCATCTATGCCCAGAAGATAGCTACATGGCCAACCAATTGGAGGAGATCCATGCTTGTTCTCATTTCAAACACTGGTGACCCAGTGGAATGTGGAAATCTTCAAACAAAACCATTAAAATCACACACGAGTAAAATTTTGTTGAAGATAATGTAAAAAAAAAATGATTGCAGCAGTACATTGACAGAGAGCTGCCAGAAATTAAAATTAGACTAAGAAAAAAAATGTTGACTGACGAATATCATTGCTGATGTCAGATGGATCTTGGCTGAAAACAGAGAGTACCAGAGAGATATTTGCTTGTGCTATATTGACTATGCAAAGGCTTCAAAAACTGTGAATAATAACAAACTGTGGATAACATTATGAAGAATGGGTATTCCAGTACCCTTAATTGTGCTCATGAAGAACCTGTACATAGAGCAAGAGGCATTTGTTTGAACAGAACAAGGGACTACTGAAAAGACCCCTAGCAAAATGGCTTGACACATTGGCAGCAGCAACAGAATCAAACGTAACAGCACTCATGATGATGACATAGGACCAGGCAGTGTTACCTTCTGTTGTGTGTAGGGTCACTATGAATCAGAACTGATTCAATGGCACCGAAGAAACAGAAGACCCAAAAGGCAGAGCCCTCTTGGCACAATGATCACCTGTTAAGTCAGCTGAAACTCACTCAGTGGCTCCACAGGAGAAAAAAACCTGACAATCTGTTCCTGTAAAAATCACAGCCTAGGATGCCCTCTAGGCCAGTTCCACTCTGTCCTAGTCCTATAGACTCACTAGATTAAGAATCCACTCAAAGGGATGCAACAACATCAACACAGCTTTAAGCGTAAGGGTAGTGTGGAGGTCAGCATGCAGTACAGTCCTGGACCCTCCCATCATTCTGGTCAACTGTGGCTAGCACAGTGACCCAACAAGTGCCTCTGCTCAATACCAGCAAGCTTTGCTTCAGCTGCCTTGCTACCTTTGCACTGATTCCATGCCAACTAGAAGCTTGGTCATGACTTGCCTTCCCATGGACGCCTGGATGCAGAAAGAATGCATTGGTCATGTCCACACTAGTGTCAAGTCACACAGCAGAGTTTGCTTATCACAGAACACTCCCACCTTGGCACCTGGTTCTATGAGCTTGGCTATAGAACCCACCTCCAAGTCACTGAGGCCAAGCAAGAGCCAGAGCCTGGACACAGCATATCCCCCAAGGACACAGGACATATTTTGGACTGAAAGTTTTTGTTGTTGTTTGGACTGAAAGTTATGTTGTCAATTCTGACTCACAGCAAACCCATTTGAAAGAATAGAATTGCCCCCCAGAGAATTTTCTTGGCTGTCATCTTTATGGGAGGAACGAGTCACCAGGTCTTTCTCCTACAGAGCCAGTGGATGGGTTTGAACTGCCAACCTTCTGGTTAGCAGCCAAGCACTTGAGCGTTTCATCACTAGGGCTTCTATAGACTGACTGGTGCTCCCCTAGAAAGATATGCTGAAGTCTTAACTTCAGTACTTGTGAACATGACCTTGTTTGGTAATAGGGTCTTGAGAATGTTGTCAGTTAACATGAGGTCATTCTGGAATATGGTGTGTCATATTCCTAGATGAGTGGGGTCCTTATGAAAGAGGAGAAGAGACACAGACACAGGGGGAAGATGGCCATGTGAAGATGGAGACAGAGATTGGAGTTACGCTGTAGCAGCAAGCCAAGAAATGCCTGGGGCTACCATAAGCTGGAAGAGAAGAGGTAGAATCTTCCCCTAGAGCCCTTGGAGAGAACATGGCCCTGCCGTCATTCTGATTTAGTACTCCCAGCCTCCAGAACAGTGAGACAATAAATTCTTGTTCTTACAAGCCACCCACTTTGTGGTATTTGGTTATGGCAGGAGGCAACCCACCAGCCTCCATCTCACCATGAGCCAAAGAAACCGTTCTTAATTTGTTTCACTGCAATCCCACACCATCTCTTCTTGTACCCTTTCCCCCTCTTCATTTTATTTTGAATAATTCAATCTTTTCAAGTCCCTGTTGACTTCGGCCTTCTCAGCTGTGGCAACATAAGACCAAAGAGGAAAGGCAGAAGTGACATGGCTTGTGCTTGTGTGCAGAGACACTGGCTGAGACAGACCATCCATGGCCAGCAGCATGCAAAGTTGGACCTGCTGCCTCCAGAAGAGAGGAGTTTCCCATGGCTGTTTCCCTGAGAATAGAAAATGGGCATTTTCTTGAAGGCATATAGAAGTTAGAGGAAGTGTTTGGAGTAGGTGAAAGATGATTCTAGAAAGTCTGTATGAGTTGGTTGTAGCATGCTGAACAAAGGGTGAAAGTTAAGGTCTAAAGAACTTGAAAATGAAGAACAGGGATGCTAAAGTTTCAGGGCGCCTTCCCACCATTCCTTTGGTCTGTGTGGGCGGGATTTTGTGGGTGAACCAGCTTGACAAGGATGACCAAGATTGGATGGTTAATCACCAGGTTGGGGTGTGGTGGGGGTCTTTCAGCTGGACATGCCTAGTGATAATGGGAATACATTTCATAACAAGAGCATTAATCTGCCTTGAAATCAGCCAAGTACTTAGCATGATGGCTCTGAGTTTCCAGGAAAATGAAATAATTGCTGCCCAGGTAGGAGGATTTGAGTCATCGCCTCATCTGGCTGTGACTCTCTTGCTCAGCTACTTGGCCCTCCAGTGTAATGGAATCCATCACTGTGAATACTCAGAGGCTCTTGTTCATGTCCAGAGAGGCTGAAACCCTGACAGGTACCTACTTGAGAGTCAGTGGGAGCTGTCACAGTCGTATAGTCGGGTCGCTACTCAGGAGCTTCTTGAGTGTCCAGTGATGATCCACTCTAACAAACCACAAGGCAGCAGGGAAGTTCATTAAAATTCTTCACATTGCTCCAGTCATGATCAAGTTTTAAGACTTTCAGAGAAAGAAGAATAAGGAAATCTGGGGCCTGTAAACAGGGGCCCTGCATCAGTCTGACTATGTAACACACTCAACTATTAACAGAAGTTTGGAGGTTCTAGTCCACTCAGAGGCACCCTGGAAGAATGGCCTGGCATTATACTTAAAAAATGAGTCATTGAAAACCAGATAGAGCACAGTTCTACTTGGACATACTTGAGGTTACCAGAGTCAAAATGGACTAGTGGCAAATGTTTTTTATGCTCTAGAAACAAACGCCCCCCAGCCACACACAAGGATTTCTCATGCTCCTGGACTGTCCATCATTGGAGGCCTTGGACTCTCCATGTTGCCTTTGCTCTGGAATCCAGGTAGTCATCAAAATCCTATCTAAGAGTTGCTAGCATTGGGGTCACATTAAACATCCACTTATAAAGCTCTTTCTTGAAAGTGAACTACACCCACCCACATTTCTTCAACAGAGGCAAGTCATGTGACCACGCTTGATGTTAGTGGGTGCAGTACATAATCCTCCAGATGGGACATATAGCATGTATTCTGAGCATAACCATGTGCCTTAAGTTGTAAACATATCAGACCCACCTTCCACACCCTCACCCCTAACTGTTCCGTCCCTAGAAGAACTCAGTGTAGAGATAGGAGCCAGCGTTGAGGAATGTTCTAGAAGAAAAGGGCAAGTCTTTAGGAGTCAAGGATGTATCAAGAGGTTATCAAGACCATTCTGATCTAACCTTATTTCAAGAATGTATCAAGTGAGTTCAGAGGGTGGGGCCACAGCCAGACTGACATAGTGAACCAGTGCTAAAACCCACACAGTGGCATTTTCAAAAAGAGGTGTGGAGGATTCTACATATTTTTTCCTCCTCTTCCCCATCACGCCTTCTCTGCCCAGCTCAGACGCCTTCAGGTGGGTGGGCACACACCCCCAAAAGGGTCCAGCGTTGAGCCCACAGCTTTCCCACGGCACAGAGAGGAGGAGCCCCATTGGTCCCACGGGCATATCCTTTGGCAGCTGCTTATAACATCTTACTCTGGGACCCAGCCCTAAAGTTAACTTGTGCGGGACTCTTTACTCCTGCCTACCCAGCAAGAAAAAAAAAGCAGGTCTGGGCAGACAGACAAACCTTATGAACACTCTGTAAAATCCCAACATAAAATGCAAGAACCAACACAAACTACCCACACAAGGATGCAACTATTTCAAGAATTACTCTGTGCACACGCAGATACCTAACTGACATCAAGAGACAAAAATAGTAGACAATCTTTCTCCCATTAACTTCTCAGTATTTATCTGCATACCTCTACGGTGGTGACTGGAGGATGGGCCTGAGCTAATGGACACCCCCACCCACTGCTGGAGGTTTCTATGATGCACGTACACTGCGTGTGCAGCAAAGGTGACTGGTTAGTCAGTGATGGTTTTATTTTTGCTTTAGAGTGGTGGTTTTTGTCTCTGCTTTTACATTGCTTCTGTTTTTGGCCCTTTTAACCACACTTTTTCCTGGAGGTGGGAGCTTTTTCTCCCTATATTACTCAAGAAGAGACAGCAATTGTGGCCATATAGCCAAGCTATAAACATACCCCATAATATTCCACCATTGAGACAGGAGCCAATAATAACTGCTAGGCATTACACATGAAAAGGGAAGCTTATCTCCTGATCATATCCACAAGGGGACACTCAGTAAGCTGGAAAAAAAAAAAGCAACACACCCATTTAATCATCAAAAACCCACTTAACTACTGAAAATGATAAAGAAAACACAACAAAATTTCTCAAAATATGTCCAAAACCAGAAAAGAGTAACTGATACAAATGAGCTGGAGGCAGACAAAGGTTTTGCAGAAGAGGAAGAGTAGGCTCTGGATTTGCCTGAGAAGAAATTCAGGAGAATAATACAGAAATAAATTCAAATGCTCCAAAATGGGATGGAGGAAAATAAGGAAGAAGCCAGGAAAGTACTACAGGAGTAATCAAACAAGATAGATACAGCATTGGAAACAATTCAAAACCTGCAAGAAGAGGTACAGATGATTAATAATAAAATATCAGAAATGGACAATGCACTGAAAGGGAAAGGGAGCAGAATTGAAGAGATGGAAGCCAGAACCAGTAAGCTGAAACACAAATCTCTCAATACTGCTAAGATAGAAGAGCAAACAGAAAAAAGGATAAAAAATCGAAAGGGAGTCAGAGATTCATGAAGAGGAATAATTAAGAGTTATTGCCATTCTGGAACAGGAAGAATCAGCGAAGTCCACAGAGGAGATAGTTGAAGAGCTTCTCGAAGAAAATTTCCCTAACATCTTGAAGGATGAGAAGATAAACATTCAAGAAGCTGAATGTAACCCACGAAGGATAGACCCCCAAAAGAAAATCACCAAGACATATCATAATCAATCTCTTCAAAATCAAAGAAAGGGGATAATCTTAAAAGCAGCCAGGGAAAAGAGAAGTGTTACTTACAAAGGCAAGCAAATCCGATTAAGTTCTGACTTCTCAGGAAAAACCATGCAGGTAAGAAGGCAACTAGGAGACAAATATAAAACCCTAAAAGAAAAAAACAAAAACAAAAAAAAAACCCTGCCAACTAAAAATAGTCTAGCCAGCAAAACTGTCAATCAAATATGATGGTGCAATGCAAACATTCCAGGATAAACAGAAGCTAAGAGATTTTGTCAAAGCCAATCCAACACTTCAAAACATCCTAAAGGGAGTTCTTTGCACTGAAAACCAACAAGAACAGACTACAACCAGAGATTGACAGACGTGGTGACACCACCTGAAACTCAGACAACAGCAGAGTCCAGAACAGAACAAAATTACAATAACAAATTCAAAGAAGTTGGGAAGTCAACTGAAGATCAAAATAATAACAATGACAAAGAAGGGAAAAATATAGGTTGTGAGGAGGTCGAGTACATGGCAGGATACAATACACTGTCTTAAATGGAGGGAAAAGTTAATAGACTATAGGGTAACCCCAAAGAAAGTTAATACTTCACAACTTAACATGAACATGAACACCCAGGCAGAACAAGGAAACATGAAAATTAAGAAGAAACTGAAAAGAAATAGCACAAAAAACACAAACTCATCACAAGAAGACATGCAGAACAAAGGAATGAACAGCACTACCAAAAAATAACATAATGGCAGCAATTAATTCATATCTATCAATAATTACATTGAATGTCAATGGATTAAATGCACCAGTGAAGAGACAGAGTGGCAGAATGGATAAGAAAACAAGACCCTTCAATATGCTGCCTGCAAGAAACACACCTTACATACAAAGACAAAAACAGACTAAAAGTTAAAGGATGGAAAAAATATACCAAGCCAAATGCAACAATAAACAAGCAGCAGTGCCAATACTAATCTCAAAAAACCAGCACAAGCGATAAAGAAGGACACTATCCCATGATCACAGGGTCTATTAGCAAGACAACAAAACCATAATAAAAATCTATGCTCCCAATGAAAGAGCACCAAGATATATGAAGCAAACCCTACTAGAAATGAAGAAATAAATAGATAAATCTACAATTATTGTGCGGGATTTTAATATGCCACTTTCGAAAAGGGATAGAACAACCAGAAAGACAAAGTTACAAAGGAACTAAACAGCACAACCAACCAACTTGACTTCATGGTTGTGCACAGAGCATTCAACCCAACAACAGCACAATATTCATTCTTCTCCAGTGCACATGGAACATTCTCCAGAACTGTGTTAGGTCACAAAGCAAGCCTCCATATACTTACAAACATCAAAATACTACAAAGCATCATTTCAGACCGCAATGCTATAAAACTAGAAATCAACAATAAGAAGACCAAGGAAATAAAGTTGAATACATGGAAACTGAATAACACCCTGCTGAACAGCGACTGGGTAAAAGAAGAAATTAAGTGTGAATTCATAAAGTTCCAAGAAACAAATGAGAATGAAAACACAACATACCAAAATCTTTGGGACACGGTGAAAGCGATGCTAAGAGGACAATTCATTGTGATAAATGTGCACATCCAAAAAGAACAAACCAAAATTAATACATTAACACAGCATCTCCAACAATTAGAAACAGACCAACAGAAGGAAACTTAAGCACCAAAAGAAAAGAAATAATAAAGGTAAGAGCAGAAATAAATGAGATAGAAAACAGAAAAACTATAGAAAGAAGCTGGTTCTTGAAACAATTAATAAAGTTGACAAACTATTGGCAAACCTAACAAAAGAAAAAAGGGAGAAGAAACAAATAACTCTCATTAGAAACCAAATGGGCAATGTCACAATGCAACCAAAGGAAATAAAAAGGGTTATAACAGAATACTATGAAGAGTTATACTCCAACAAATTCGAGAACTTAGAAGAGATGGATACATTTTTAGAAAAATATGACCTACCTAAACTTACACAGACTGAAGTAGAAGACTTGAACAGACCCATAACAAAAGAAGAAATTGATCAGGTAATAAAAAAACTCCCAACCAAAAAAAGTCCAGGTCCAGATGGCTTCACTGGTGAGTTCTACCAAACATTCAGGGAAGAGCTGTCACCAATTCTACTCAAATTATTCCAGAAGATAGAGGATGGAAAACTTCCTATGCTTTTTATGAAGCAAGCATAACCCTCATACCAAAATCAGGGAAGGATATCACTAAGAAAGAAAATTATAGACCAATATTCCTCATGAACATAGATGCAAAAATTCACAACAAAATCCAGCACCCCATCAAAAAAATAACACATCATGACCAAGTGGGTTTCATATTAGGGATGCAAGGATGGTTCAACATTAGAAAAACAATCAATGTGATCCACCATATAAATAAGAAAAAGGAAAGGAAGCACATGATCATATTGATTGATGAAGAAAAGGCATTTGACAAAATCCAACATCCCTTCCTGATAAAAACACTCAACAAAGTAGGAATTGAAGGGAAATCCCTCAACTTAATTAAGAGCATATATACAAAACCAATAGCCTACATTACTCTCAATGGAGAGAAACTGAAAGCCTTCCCTGTACAAATGGGAACCAGACAAGGATGCCCCTTGTCACCACTCCTATTCAAGATTGTTTTGGAAGTCTTTGCCAAAGTTATACAGCAAGATAAGGAAATAAAAGGCATCCAAATTGGCAAAGAGGTAATAAAACTCTATTTGTAGACAATATGATTCTATACATAGAAAACCCCAACAACTCAGTAAAAAAGCTACTAGACCTCATTGGAAGATTCAGCACACTGTCAGGGTATAAGATCAACATAAAAAAATCAGTTGGATTTCTCTATAGTAACAATGAGAGCACTGAAAAGGACATTAGGAAAGCAATACCATTCACAATAGCCTTCCAAAGGATGAAATATCTAGGAATAAACGTAACCAGAGACACGGCCTAAACAAAGAAAACCACAAAACACTACTACAAGGAACCAAAAAAGACTTAACAAAAGTGGAAGAATATACCATGTTCCTGGATAGGAAAGCTTAACATAGTGAAACTGTCAATCTGTAATCCGAATCCAGATTCCAATGATTACAAACTTTATATGGAAAGGAAAGAGATCCAGTATAATCAAAGCACTGCTTAAGAAGAAGAACAAGGTTTGAAGCTTCTCACTCCCCAATTTCAAAATTTACTACATGGCTACAGTGATCAAAACAGCCTGGTACTGGTACAATGACATGTACATTGATCAAAGGAACAGAATCAAGAATCTAGAAATCGACCCATCCACATACAGCCAACTGATTTTCAACAAAATGCCTAGGTATATTGCATGGACAGGAGACAGTCTCTTTAACAGATTGTGCTGGCAGAACTGGAAAGTGATACGCAAAAGATTGAAACAAGACCTTTACCTCATGCCTTATACAAAACCAAACTCAGCATGGTTTAAAGACCTAAATGTGAATCCCAGAATGATGAAAGTCATCAGTGAAAAAAATAGGGACAAATGTGAGGGCTCTAATTCAGTGCATACACAGACTACCAAACATTTTGAAAACAACACAAACAAAAGTAGACAAAATAGATGATTGGGACACACTAAAAATTAAAAACTAATGTGCATCAAAAGACTTCACCAGAAGAGTAAAAAAGGAACCCACCGAATGGGAAAAAATCTTTTGCAACGACACATCAGGCAAAGGACTAACTTCTAAAATATACAGGAAACTACAACACCTCTACAAGAAAAAAACAAATAACACAATTAAAAAATGGGCACAGGACATGAACAGACACTTCATGAACGAGGAAATTTGGGCAGCCAACAAGCATATGAAGAAATGTTCACGATCACTAGCCATTAGAGAGATCCAAATCAAAACAACAATGAGGTATCATCTCACACCAGCAATAACAGCAAAGACCAAAAAAGTAAAGGACAATAAATGCTGGTAAGGATGCAGAGAGACTGGTACCCTCCTACATTGTTGGTGGGGTTGCAAAATGGTCCAACCACTCTGGAAAGCTATATCACACTTCCTCAGAAGATTGGAAATAGAAACACCTTATGATCCAGCATTTCCTCTACTTGGTATTTACCCACAAGAAATATGAACCATAACACGAGTAGATATATGCACACCAATGTTCATAGCAGCATTGTTTATAATAGCAAAAAGATGGAGACAGCCTAAGTCCCCATCTATGGAAGAATGGATAAATAAACTTTGGTACTTACACACAATGAATCCTATGCTACCTTGAAGAACAACAAGGAAGCTGCAAGCCACCTTGGATGAACCTTGAGGACATTATGCTGAGTGAAATTGTTGTTGTTGTTGTTGTTGTTGTTATGTGCCATGGAGTTGGTTCCAACTCATAGCGACCCTGTACAGGGTTTCTGTGGCTGTAAATCTTTACAGGAGCAGAAAGCCTCATCTTTCTCCCGCGGAACAGCTTGTAGTTTCGAACTGCTGACCCTGAGATTCACAGCCCAATTCATAATCATGATGCTACCAGAGCTCCTTAGTCAGTCACAAAAAGAGAAATACTGCATAGGACCATCATTGTAAAAGATTAAGAAAAAGAACCCACCCTAAAACGGGGAAATATATATATATATATATATATTTGCTGATCACCTGGATGTATGGGAAGAGGTGAGTGGAGGGAAGGAGGGGAAATGGAGCCCAGGGTAGGTGGAGATAAATGGAATAACAAGGCGTAGGGGAAAACAGGCAGTTTTGCATGGGCTAAGTGGGACAGAGGTAAATGATATTGTATGCAAAACTTTGGAACAACAGGGCTCCAAGATACAGGGATTGAGACGTGATTTGAATGGGTAAAAGAGAGGAATAATGTTAAGATGCTTGGCTGTCCTTTGAATCTTAGTTTCCCTTGTCTACCATTGTAAAATAGACACTTGAGGGGGAGAGAAAGCAATAGCCAGAAACATCATCTTTAGCCTATAACTGAATGGAACACCTTAAAGGTGGCTAGAAGTTTCCCAGGGAAAGAGGCTTCCTGTGGAGTCTTTGCATTGCATAAGACCATAGGTGGAATCCTGAACCCCATCCAGAATCTTCTGAGAAGTGAAATTTCCACTTGAAAGGACAAGTAGACCAGCCTGGAGCAGCTAGAAGAACAGAAGATACTTTGTGAAAGAAAGACCACAGGAAAAATAAAAAACAATAATGGCAGTCTGATTGACTACTACAAGAACAAGCAAGCTGTTCTCCCAGAAGCCATCGGGCAAGCGGTGGGGTCCCCTCAGAACACACTCCCTTCCAATACTAAGACTCAAGGGAATACACGACCAGGCATGTGTTCTGGCTGGTGACCACATCGGTCACTGATAAGGGAAGTGGGGGAAAAAACAGCAATGAAGTTGTGTACTAAGTCCAATCACTTTCGATAGACTCCTGTGAATCCTGGTGGAGACCCTGGGACTTCTGGGCCCAGAGGCTGTGACATGGCCACAGAGGATTAGAGCGGAGAGTGAAGCATCCAGCTGATATGAAGTGAGGAGAGATGCATAAGAACACCCATACTTACAAATAGTACCCACTTGACCTGGCTCCAATGGTTGGATTATTAGAACTCGACTAGAAGAAGAAAGAAGAGGGGAGAAAAGAGCAACCTGCAACAATTTGATGAACTTTACCTATACTTATGGATGTAGTAGCTCAAAAAAGGGAACAAATCTTTACAGCGAGGATCATTCCCACCCCCTCGGTACACAGGGTTGACAGGGATGGACAACTTAGAATTGGCTACCAAAAACGGGGGGAGGGGGGCTACAAAGGCAAGAAGTGACTGGCTTGCAAACTTTTAAGAGGGAGCCTAGTTCCAGACAGGGTGGGAGAAGGTAGAATCTCCACTGAATGGTTTCCAATCTGTTGGGATGGGGCTAATGAAAGGAGATGGGGATAAGACATTTGTGGTACAATAATGAGTAATTGCTCTCAGGACTGACTGTGAGAGTCAGAAATGTAAAGCCATATGTTTTTTAACAAAAGGAGGGGAGTGATTGATTTTGCAGCCCAGGAGCGGAAGTCTCTGGGACCATCAAGTGAGAAGAGTGGAGTTTGGAACCCTACCCAGAGAAGCAGTGACGCCAGAAATGGAGGTAGAGACGATGGCGTGGACAGTTGGAGTGGCTGGGGACACTAGACTCAGGGAGGTAGGGGGGCTGTGTTTTGATGGCCAGGGTGGGCAGGCCTGTGGGGTGTACCCTTTGGTTGTTTATGATGCAAGGTGGGGATTGTAATCATTGCAATGAAACAAAATATGATGGGATAAATGTAAAACTGATGTTCTCCTGTGTAAACCCACATAAATCACAATAAAAACTTAAAAAAAAGAAGACTGTATCAAGAGGTCACCAAGACCATTCTTACAGACCATCTGGTCTAACCTCATTTTACTTCTTTATATGTTATGGATTGCATTCTGTTCTCCATCCTCCTCCACCCCCCCCACCCCACCCCCGCGAATAGATTTGTTGATGTCCTAAACTCTGTACCTGTGAGTGTGTCCGTGTTTGGGAAAGTGAAGTTTTTCTTCACAGATGTTATCAGTTAACAGTTTTTCCGTAGTAGGAAGAACCCTGGTGGCATTATGGTTTGGGTGTTGGGTTGAAAACTGCAAGTTTGGTGATTCAAACTGACAAGACACTTTGTGGGAGAAATACAAGGCTGTCTACTTCCAAAAGATTTAGTCTTGAAAACCCTAACCCTTTCGGAGTGGTGTCAAAAAGGGAAATGAACACAGAGACAGAGACACACAGTGTGAAAACACCATGTGAGGATCTACCTACAAGTCAAGAAATGTTGGGGACCCCCAGAAGCAGAAACAGACAAGGAAGGATCCTACTCTAGAGTCCAGAGAGAGAGCTAGAAAGACAGAAGGAGCCCTGTTGACATTCAGAACTCAGACTTCCGATCTTTAGACCTGAGAGACAGCGCATTTTCGTTTTTTAAAGCCACCCATTTTCTGGGTTTACTAATGGTATCTTTAGGAAATTAAGATAATTGCTTTTTAAATTTTGCATCCTTATTTCATGATTGATAGTTGTTTTCAGGTAATGTGGAGTTGGTTCCAACTTATAGTGATCCAATGGACAACAGGATGAAAGGCTGCCCACTCGTGCACCATCCTCACAATTGTTGCTATGTTTGAGTTAATTGCTGCAGTCTTTGTATCAATCTATCTGAGGGTCTTTCTCTTTTTTTGCTGACCCTCTTCTTAACCAAACTTGATGTCCTTCTCCAGGGACTGGTCTTTCTGACAAGATGTCGTAAGTGCATGAGACAACGTCTTGCCTTCCTTGCTTCTAAGGGGCATAGTTGTTGTACTTCATACAAGAGACAGACTGGCTCATTCTTCTGGCAGCCCATGGTATATTCAATATTCTTCACCAGCACCATAATTCAAGGAATCAGTTATTCCTTATTCATTGTTTACCGTTCATATGCATATGAAGCAAATGTTTGGGTCAGCCACACCCTGGTCTTTAAATTGACATCTTTGCTTTTTAACACTTTAACGAAGTCTTTTGCAGCAGGTTTGTCCAATGAAATATAACCTTTGATTTCCTGACTCCTGCTTCTATGGAAGTTGATTGTGGATCCAAGTAAAATGAAATCCTTGACAACTTCAATCTTTTCACCATTTATCATGATATTGTTTATTGGTCTAGTTGTGAAGATATTTATTTTCTTGACCTTGAGGCATATTTCATACTGATTTCCACCGTAAGTGCTTCAATTCCTCTTTGCTTTCAGTAAACAAGGCTGTGTCACCTGCATATTACAGATTGTTAATGAGTCTTCCTCAAATCCTGATACCACTTTCTTCTTCATATAGTCCAACTTCTCATATTTTGTTGCTCAGCATACAGATTGAGTAAATATGGTGAAAGGATACAATCCTGACACATACCTTTTCTGATTTTAAACTATCAGGGCCTTCTTGTTCTGTTCCAATAGCTTCCACTTAGTCTATGTACAGGTTCTTCATGAACACAAGTAACTGTTCTGGAACTCCCATTCTTCACAAACTTATTTATAATTTGTTATGATTCTCAGTCTTTGCATAGTCACTTCTTGTTGCTGTTGTTAGGTGCCATTGAGTCGGTTCAGACTCATAGAGACCTTATCATTTACTATGCTGGAATAACAAACTGAAGAGGAATGGTGTCACATTCATCATCAAAAACAATATTTCAAGATCTAGCTTGAAGTATAATGCTATCTGTTATAGGATAATATCCATGTAACTCCAAGGAAGACCAGTTAATACTACTATTATTCAAATTTATGCACCAACCACTAAAGTCAGTGATGGTGAAATTGAAGAAATCTACCAACTTCTTAAGCCTGAAATTGATCATACATGCAATTAAGATAATTACTCATGATTGGAATGAAAAGGTTGGAAACAAACAGGAAGGATCAGTAGTTGGGAAATATGGCACTGATGATAGAAATGATGCTGGAGATCGTATGACAGAATTTTTCAATGACTTCTTCATTGCATATGTCTTTTTAAAACAACATAAAAGACAACTATACTCATGGACCTCACAAGATGGCATACACAGAAATCAAATTGACTATATCAGTTGGAAGAAATGATGAAAAATCTCCATATCATCAGCCAAAACAAGGCCAGGATCAGACTGTGGAATAGACCATCAATTGCTCATATGCGTGGTCAGGCTGAAGATGAAGAAATATTTAAAAAGTCCACGAGAACCAAATTATGACCTTGAACATATCCCACCTGAATTTAGAGCTCATCTCAAGAACAGATTTTGTGCATTAGACACTAATGACAGCAGACCAGAAAGTTGTGGGATGACATCAAGACATTATACAGATTGGCTTAAAAGGTTTTAAGAGGGAGATTAATTTAAGAGTGTGTAGGGGAAGATAGAGTCCCCACTGAATAGTTTTCATATGGTCTAGATGGGTCTGGTAAAAAGAGATGGGGATAAGATTCTTATGATTCAATAGTGATTCATTGTTATCATGACTAATTGTGACTGTCACAATTGTAAAGGTAGAAACTTTGTAACAAAAATGGGGGAGTAGTTAATCTTACAGTCCAGAAACAGAGGACCCTGGGATCATCAAGGGAAAATAGCACAAGTGGAATGCAGGACCTTATCCACAGAAGCAGTGACAGCAGAGATGGGAACACAGAGAGAGGGAGCAGCTAAGGACTCTGAAAAGAGAGGGACTGAGAGCTGGTGACCAGGAGGCAGACTTTCAGAATATGCCCTTTTATGGTTTAAATTATTATATATGCTTGAGTGTTTGATTGTTTGTTTTTAAGAGCTAAAATGAATACAGAGAAATACTGTTAACTGAGGGTACATGGATGGGATTATAACTATTGTAATGAAACAAAGTGTATGATTTGTTGATGTAGAATTGATGATATGCCCTGTAAACTTTCTCTTAATTCACAATAAAAACTTTAAAAAAAAGATGATTACTTCATCAAAGCTCTAATTTTTTAAATTAGACCCTGACATGACAAATTTTTAAAAAGAAAAAAACATTAAATTCTTAAATGCATTAAAAAAAAAAAAAAAGACATCATACAGGAAGAAGGGAAAAAGTCATTAAGAAGACAAGTAAGAAGGGAAAGACCAAAATGGATGTCAGAAAAATCTCTGAAGTTTGCTCTCCAGCATAGAGATGCTAAAGCAAATGGAAGACATGAGGAAGTAAAGGCGCTGAGCAGAAAATCTCAAAGGGCAGCTGGATAAGACAAAATCAAGTATTCTAATGAAATGTGCAAAGATCTGGAGTTAGAAAACAAAGGGAAGAACACGCTCAGCATTTCTCAAGCTGAAAGAACTGAAGAAAAAATTCAAGCTTTAACTTGAAATATTGAAGGATCCTATGAACAAAATTTTGAATGAGGGAGAAAAAATCAAAGGAAGATGAAAGGATTACACAGAGTCACTATACCAAAAAGAAATGGATAATGTTCTGCCATGTCAAGATAGAGCATATGATCACAAGCCAATGGAAATAATGCAAGTAGTCCAGTGTGCACTGAAGACATTGGCAAAGAACAAGGCTAATGGAATTGATGGTATGCAAATTGAATCTTTCAACAACCTTATGCAGCACAGGAGGCACTCACTCATCTAGGCCAAGAAATTTGGAAGACAGAAATCTAGCTAACTGAATTGAAGAGATTCATATTTGTGCTCTTTCCAAAGACAGGTGACCCGAAGACATGCAGAAATCATTGGACAACATCATCAATATCACATGAAAGTAAAATTTTGCTAAAGATAAATTTAAAATGTTATAACAGTACATTGACAGGGAAGTGCCAGAGGTTCAAGCTAATTCAGTCAAGGACATGGAATGAGGGATATCATTGCTGATGTCAGATGGATCTTGGCTGAAAGCAGAAAATATCAGAAAGATGTTTATCTGTGCTTTATTGACTATACAAACACTTTTGACTGTGTGTACCATGACAAGCTATGGGCAAAATTGTGTAGAATGAGTATTATGGAACATTTCATTGTTCTTACAAAATCCTGTTCATAGATCAAGAATCAGTTATGCAAACATAACAAGCAGATACTGAAAGGTTTAACATTAGAAAAGGTTTGCATCTGGATTGTATCATTTCTTCACACTTACTCAATCTATACAATGAGCAGATCATCAAAGAAGCTGGATTATATGAAGAAAAAGCAGCAGCATGATTGGAGGAAGACTCATTAACAACTTGCTATATGCAGATGATACAACCTTGCTTGCTGAAAGCAAAGAAGACTTAAAATATTTACTGATGAAGATCAAAGACCACAGCCTTCAGTATGGGTTGCACCTCAATGTAAAGAAAATAAAAATCCTTACCACTGGACCAATAAGTAATAACATGATATCCATATGGATAGAAAGAGCCACAACCCCACCCCCCCACCCCAATGTAAAAGAGGAACAAAAATAAATAAATAAATAAAACCACCACAGCAAAACAAAAACAAAAACCCAGATTGGATGCTACAGTCTATAGTCACATTTTAAAAACAAACAAACAATGCTGTAGAAAAATATGAATATGAATTGAATGTCCCTCACTCACCCTGCTGGAGTCATTCTGGGAGAATGGTCCATTTTAAGCAATTCCTGTTGGCTCCTCCCCCTTCTTAGACTCTACACACTGTGGTCCTTGCTGAGCAGATCCATATGCATGCATAGCAGAACCCTCTGAGGGGGAGCGTCCACTTGCTCAGGCATCCCATCTCATCACCAGAGTGGAGGTGCACAGTGAGAGACCAATGAACAGGAAAAAATGTTCACACCCTTATCTCTGCTGATCGATCCTGATCCTGCTCTGCTGTGCCCAAGATGGTTGATCTGGCACCCTCTGGCAGCCTCAGATAAGAAAAAGCCACCTTTCTTTCTTCTGCTACAAATCCCACTAGCAGTAAGCCTTCAATCCTTCTAAATAATCCTT
>NW_006408543.1:9308383-9311466 GCF_000296735.1 Chrysochloris asiatica
AGAGCAAGTTTCAGAGTCTCTTCTGACATCATGTTGGTGTTGTCTTTCTTATCTTTTGTTTTCTTTGTGTATCATGTCCTTGATGTTATCCCACAGCTCTTCTGGTCTTTGGTACTTAGTGCTCAGTGCTTGAGATGATATCTAACATCAGGTGGAATTACTTAAGCTTGTACAGTGGCTCTTGTGGACTCATTGCAATTTTCTTCAGCTTCAACTTGAACTTGCATATGAGCAATTGCTGGTCTGTTCTACAGTCAGCTCCTATCTTTGTTCTGACTGAAGATATTGAGTTGCTCCATTGTTTCTTTCCACAAATGTAGCATATCTGATTCCTGTGTATTCCATTCATGTGCATGTGGTTGTTGTTGTTAGTTGTCTTCAAGTTGGTTTTGACTCATAGTGACCCTGTGCATAACAGAATGAAACACCACCTGGTCCTACACCATCATCACGATTGTTGTTACATTTGAACCCATCGTTGCTGTCAGTTCCATGTCTATAGTTGCTATTTATGTTAATTGAAAACAGCTATTTACAATGAATAAGTCATTGGTCTTGAAAAGTTCTTTTAAGCCATCTCCAGGGTCATTTCTATCATGAAGGCCTTATTTTCCAACTACTGATTCTTCTTTGTTCCTAATTTTCACATTCCAATCACCAATAATTATCAATGCATCTTGATTGCATGTTTGATCAATTTGGAATTCAGAAGATGGTAAAAAATCTTCCATTTCTTAATCTTTCGTATTACTGGTAGTGTGTAAATTTGAATAATGGTCATATTAACTAGTCTTCCTTGTTGGATATTATCCTATCACTCACAGTGTTGTCCACTATTTGTCTGTCAGTTTGTCATACTATGGTGGCTTGTGCATTGCTGTGATGCTGGAAGCTATGCCACCAGCATTTTAAATACCAACAGGGTCACCCATGATGGACAGTCTAAAGTTGAGCTTCCAGTGTAGGAAGGAGAGGAGGACCACTTCTGAAGGGTTAGCCACAGAAAACCAAATAATAGGAGTGGGATACTATCTGATAAAGCACCAGAAGATGAGCTCTTCAGGTTGGAAGGTACTCCGAATATGGCTGGAAAAGTTCTAAACCCTCAAAGTAGATCTTAATGATGCAGATGGAGCAAAACTTTTGGGACCTTCATTTAATGATGAGTCATAACTCAAAATATGAAGAAATAGCTGCAAATATCCTTTAATAATCAGACACAGAATGTAAAAATCATGAAACAAGGAAAATTAGAAGTCATCAAAAATTATATGGACTGGTATTGGACATTTTAAATCAGACTATCATGTGGTTTCCTAAACTGAGAATGACAAATTAAAGAGGAGTGTTGCCACATGCATCATCAAAAAGAGCATTTCAAAATGTATCTTGAAGCACAATACTGTCGGTGATAGGATAATATCCATATGTCTACAAGGAAGGTCAATTAACACCACTGTTATTCAAGTTTACACAACAACCACTAAAGCCAGTGATGATGAATTGAATAATTCTATCAACTTTTTCAGTCTGAAATTGATCAGACATGCAATTAAGATGCATTGATAATTGCTGGTAATTAGCATGAGAAACTTGGAAACAAAGGTCCATAGTAGGAAAATATGGCCTTAATGGTAGAAATTATGCTGGAGATCACATGATAAAACTTTGCAAGACCAATGATGGATTCATTGCAAGTACACTTTTTTTTTTTTTTAACTATATACATGTGGACTCACCAAATGGAATACACAGGAATCAAATTGACCACATATGTGAAGTGTACATTTCCATGGAAGAGATCATAAAAAAGCTCAGTATCATCAACCAAAACAAGGCCAGATGCTGACTGGAGTAGACCATTAATTGCTCATATGCCAAGTTTAGGCTGAAGCTCAAGAAAATTAAAACAAGTTCATGAGAGCCAAAACATGACCTTCAGTATATCCCTTCTGAATTTAGAGAACATCTCATGAGCAGATTTGATGCATTAGACATTCCTGACTGCAGAACAGAAGAGTTATGGATGACATCAAGGATGTCATCCATGAAGAGAGTAAAAAGTAATTAAAAAGGTTGTTGTTCTTGTTGTTGTTAAGTGCCGTCGAGTCGGTTCCGACACATAGCAACCCCGTACAGGGTTTCCTAGAAGCAGCTGGTGAGTTTGAACTGCCAACCTTGAAGTTCAAATGGCTTTGTAGTCTGACACATTAACCCACAACGCCACAACATAATGGATGTCAGAAGAAACTCTGAATCTTGCTCTAGAACATATGAAATAAATTAAGTAAAAGAGTTGAGCAGACATTTTTAAAGATCAGCTCAAGAAGACAAAGTCAAGTATTATAATGAAATAAATGTGCACAGTTCTGAAATTAGAAAGTCAAAAGGACAGAACATGCTTGCATTTCTCAAACTGAGAGAAATGAAAAAAGTCTAAGCCTCAAGTTGAAATATTGAAGGATTCTATGGCAAATTGTAACACAGGAAGAATAAAAAGAAGACGGATGAATATGTAGAATCACTGTAGAGAAAAAAATTGGTCCATATTCAATCATTTCAAGAGGAATGAAATAATCAAGAACCGATGGTTTTGCGGGAAGAAGTCCAAGCTGCACTAAAGGCATTGGCAAAAAACTGTCTTCCAGGAATTGAAGGAATACAAATTGAAATGTTTCACCAAAATGAAGTAGTGCTGGGGGTTACTTGATATTGCTGGCTTCTCTATGATAAGAAATTTAAAGACCTTTCCAACCAATGGGAAGAGATCCTTATTTGCCCATTTCAAAGAAGGTAACCCTAGAGAATGCAGAAATTACCTAATAATATCATCAGTATCACATGCAAGTAAAATTTTGCTGAAGGTAATTTAAAAATTTTTGTAACAGTACATTGTCAAGGAGCTGCCAGAAATCCAAACCAGATTCAGAAGAGACTGTGGAACTAGAGATGTCATTGCTGGCATCAGATACATCTTGACTGAAAACAGCGAGTGTCAGAAAGGTGTTTACTTGTGCTTTATTGACTATGTAAAAATGTTCAACTATGTGGCTCAAACTACAGATAATCTTACAAAGAATGGG